>NC_085140.1:333651098-334254598 GCF_024139115.2 Armigeres subalbatus
GGATGAAAACAACACATGCTAAGCGCGCGGTACATAAAAAGTGGATAATTCAAGCTCTATCTGGAATAAGGGCGAATGTCGCAAGAGAGAATTCTCTTCGCCAACTTCCCCTCTTTTAAATTAAAGTGACAAGCAGATGATTTCGTTGCGGTTTTACCCCTCAGAACGAAAGAAAACAATGAAAACTTGCATTCTGAGGTGATAAACCGCGATGAAATTCACTGCTTGTCACTTTTATTTAAAAGAGGGGAAGTCGACGAAGAGAATCCTCTCTTGCGACATTCGCCCTTTTACCAGATAGAGCTTGAATTATATAAGAAATATATATCTCGCGGTTAGTTTCATAGGGGCGTAACTGAATAGATCGATTTCTCTTCATCGATGTTTTCTTTTTATTATTGTACCGAATTGCGCTAGTTTGTCGATTATATAATGGTTTGGTTTGATAAGGGATGATTGTATCTTGCACCAGAATCAATAATCACGGTTGTAGCATTTGAAACAATTGAGTTATTAACACAATATAAAATCGATTAAGAGAAATCGATCAATACAGTTACGCCCCTATGAAACTAAGCGCGAGAAATATAAGATTTTTTTTTGTCCCAATTGATAATGAAATCAAGCATAATTTTTCATAACGACGTATGTAACAAATATGAGGATTCGAGAAATCCTTTGCAGAAAGTTGGCAAAACTTTTTCTAAAACTGTTTTAAAACTAAATCTTTTTTCAATACTTTTTTCCGCTGGCATGCATCATTACAAGACACGCAATAAGCGTGCTTCACAGTAAAACTCAGTTCATTCAAATTCATTGTGAAAAACGATAAAATTATACATACACCGGTATGCTACACGTACGTCAGTGTACATTGGTCGGTTTTCCATAGTGCACGATTGACACAACTGCAGTTTTGTTTTGTTTTGATTTTTTTTTGTTACATAGGTCGCTCTCAGTTCCCATATGTTAAAGCGACGTATGTAACAGTGAGACTTCAAAAATAGATTTTTTACATACGTCGATTCGCAAAAGATTGAATTAAAGAATTTTAAGATCTGAAATCAGTAAAATCGATGCGTATTATATAAAGCCGCGTGTGATTGTCACGTTGTATTAAAAACCCCGTTTTGTTTACTTTTGTTACATACGTCGTTATGAAAATTATGCTTGAAATGTTTAAATTGATTGATTCGCAAAATTAATTCATCTTCAAATGTTTCTAACATGTTGAGAACATTTTTTTTGCGATGCTAGATTTTCAATAATGTGAGTTTAAATATGTAACTCGGCAATACGCAGCTTTGAAAATAAAATTAAATGTCTTTGCTTTAACCATGTCGTTAGGTTTGTCTATTTTGAAATCTGCATCTCATGGCCTTCCTTCTTCTTCTTATTGGCATTACATCCATACACTGGGACAGAGCCGCCTCGCAGCTTAGTGTTCATAAAGCACTTCCACAATTATTAACTGCGAGGTTGCTAAGCCATGTTACCATTTTTGCATTCGTATCATGAGGCTAACATAAACCAGGGAAGTCGAGACTTCCAATCCAAAAATTGCCTAAACCGGCATCGGGAATCGAACCCAGTCACCCTCAGCATGGTCTTGCTTTGTAGCCGCGCATCTTACCGCACGGCTAAGGAGGCCCCCGAGTGGCCTTTACCGAGTGCGTATTGTATGGGCTTTGACCGCTTTGACAGTGCGAATCCCCCTATTGATAAATAAGCTTTAAATGATGATGAAAAGAAAACAGATAATGTATTTAGCATAATCAAATGTAAAAACTTCGTAATACTTTCAACGAAACGTTAAGATTAATACATTTAAGAAATTTTACACTAACGTCTTCTCACGTTTTTTTCACCAACTTCCTGTCGACGATTCGCTGCAGCTTAATCGGCTTGGTGGCACCCCGCCTGCGAACCATTATCGTTTCAGCGTGGTTGTGTTGAAAAACTTTCGAGACCGTCCGATAATCGCCCACAATGCGCAGCAAAGCTTTGCAGCCCCCTTGCTGGGCCTCGCAGGCCCAAACCGTCTGACCGTTGGGCAGCTTCTGCGAAAAGCGGTAACGAAAAGCATCGTCGCAGATCACCTTCCGCCTGCGGTTGTTATCGGTCACTATGAGTGGAACCCATTTGCGGCTTTTCCGATCGATTACCAACGAATCGCGAATCACTTGTGCCGGGTGTTGTTTATGTTTGGCCATCAATTTTAGAGTTCCGCCCGCTTTCTGCTCCAGAGTTGCAGGACAGGAAACTTTACAGCACGCCCATTCGGTGGTTCCGTCGTGACATGTCCGCGGTTTTCGGTACTCAAACCCATCGTAGTACAATACGGCCTTTTGACGGAGTAGCCTAGGAGTTTCCTTGACATGGATAGCGGCTCTGCTTTGCTTCCTACTATTAATCTTGGGAGCAATGGGTGTCTTTACTCTGTTAACGGGTGGAGGCTTAACAGAAGTGGTGGGTTGAAGATCAAGCTTTTCCAGAGGAACGTGGCATTCCTGCGTTTCTTCCATGGTTGTCGACGGAGCGCTAATCATCTCATACGCTTCTGTGATGGAGTTTTTAATGAAAATTCTTGGCGAGCGCCTGGCATAAAACTCATCCTGTAATAAATTACGTAACACTATTAAGATTTTTTCTGACAACCAAGTGAATGTTTTAAGTTCACCTTACAAAAAATAACTTAAATACAATAGTCCAGGTTTTAGAGCAGTTTGTGTGGACGAACTGCATTCGTACGAAAGTTTCGTTCGTCCGTAAACAAGAATAGGGGTAAATAATAAAGTAATTAATTGCATTCTCATTTAAAAGCATGCTCTGATAGATAAAGTTTTTGGATTATCAAAGCGTTAATATGTTCATTAAAAATACTGAATTAAATTGATTTCCTAGACAAAGTTATCAGCAAATTAATAACATATTTCATCTCTGTACCAGAGACCACTTACCGCAAATCCGCAAAACGACTCACTGGAACTGGCCCCGCACATCTGTACACCCACGTCAACTTTGTCAACGCATTTCACGACTGGTTCCAAGACTTCTTCAGTGGGATTTTCCTTAGGAAAGAAAATTTTATCCGCTTGGTCTAGCAGTTCCTCTTGCTGCGGTTCCTTCACTTTGCCCTGATTGGCTTCCAAATCGGGATCCATCTCTTTGGGGCTTTCCGGTGCCGTCGTTCTTTCCCGTTCCATCCCTTTTATTTCTTTTAGGCGTTTTTCGCGCAGATAGCCATCATTGGATTGGCACTGTTTCTTAAATATGTAAAAAGAGTTGATATGTTCGCGACAATTGGAGCATATCACCGAACAGAAATCTTCCAAGAACGATACCTGTGTTATGGGAGAACCGGATTTAAAAAAATATCGCAGTAGAAGGTGAAAGATCAAAGATGCGGTTATAATTACTCACGTGGATGGCCAAACAATCATAGATTTGACTGAGAAGATCGTTCAAGAAACAGTCCTCGCCAGGAGGAAATAGGGGTTGTAAATCAAGGTCCGATGTTTTTAAGCATAGCCTGCACCGGAAACCATCCATCAAACACGTGGTAACACAGGGAGATTGGCGATTTTGCTCCATGGCTGCATAAGTGGCAAATATATGTTAAGGGTTTTTGATTCAAATGAAAAGAATTATCTACACCTTAAATTCTTCTCTTTCGCCGTTAGTGTTGCTTTATCGTTTTGAATGAAGCGCTTATTATTTACCAATTTAGTAAAAACTTTGTTGTACGAGAAAAGCAAAAATGGGAAAATCACGACAAAATTTCAGATGATCAAAACACACTGAACACTGAACGAAAAGATCCTCCATTCTTGAGGATTTTGGTGTTCTGATGGGGTTTGGAACTTCGATAATTTTGCAGTTACACACTGACAAAAATCCACTCATATTCAATTTTGTCTATGGTCCAATGCACCGAGTTCATCATTGACGTTTGAGCGGTGCGCTGTTTACTTAGAATGAATACTTTTTCATTCATCGAGTTCATGCAAGTGTTCATTTTTAGTAAACAGCGCCCGTCTCAAACGTCATCGTGTTTATTCGGTGCATTGGACCATGGACTAAACCAAGATGAATACAACACTAAACTATAAACTACTAAACCGCGATGACGTCACGCAAAAGATATTTTAGTTACTAGATAAAGTTTGTCGCTTCGGTTCCCTTTGTTCTGCTGTCCGAAACATGTGTGGTATCAAACTGTCATGCGCGGTCAGCCTGTCAAGCCTCAAGCCTGTCAGTTCCGTTCAACTGCATACACACTTTGTTTTGATTTTGATTGTCAGTCCCATCGCTGAATGTCCTCATGGAAAGCCTAATTTGCAAATCGCAATATTTTTTAAAGTTTGGAAATTGATAGCTGGATAAAAGAATTTATATCAAATTTTGGGAAGTTGCCTTTAACCGTGTAGCGTCAAAAATTTAAGCGTTTTCATCCCATATCAGACCCCGAGAACGCCGAAAACGCTCAGCTGATTGCCGCTTCCTTGTGCTTCACACTTTGCTTCATATATGCGGGAGAGGAAGAAGCGAATTCGAGAAGAGACGATTGTTTGTTGACATTCCTTCAGTGGTATTCGTTTCGTTCGTTTGCATCGCAAAGTACGGTACTTCTCGGTCTTTTTGCACTGGGAAACCTCCCACATCCGAAAAAAAGTGCCCACTTCGGTCGTCACGAGCGAGTATCATCGTTTGAGGCAGTCGTCATCGAACGTTTTTGGGCAAATTCTGATCGATATTCCATATGCAGCTTAAGTGATTTTGGAGTTTTGTTTTCTGCGCTGTGCGAACCAATCGAAACGCAATGCGAAACATGAAATTGGAGCAATTCGAATGAACATGGTTGACGGATAATAAATCGATGTGCAATCTTCAACCGAACGTAGTCAAAAAATCAACAAAGAGGTGGCGTAACGCTAGAGGTATGTTACTGAATAATGCAGTTTTGTATCACATTTTGTTTGTTAAATCGATTAGGGCTGATAAGAGTGTTGTTTAAAATTCATTCCTTTCGTTACGATTATTGTATAAAGAAAACTGATTCTAGGTGATGTAGGTCCAATAATAAAAATCAAAAAAATACTTCAATGTAGGGTTAGTAGGGGATTACTAAATTGTTGCTCTATTTTCATGTTTCCATTGAACAAATTTGCTTAAATAAACTTACACCTCAATGTGCCCAATAGGGTACAAACCCCTTTGCAGGTTTTAAAATTAAATATTAAGCATTATTGATGGTTTTTCTTAAAATTTGAGCTGCCAGCCCTGTGATATTATCATGCTTTCAATGGTCTTACTACTTCTTCAAAACAGCTGGTCATTTTAAAATAATTGTATCTACATATTTGTGGTGGGATGTGTACAGTATTATCGCGGAGATGAACCAGTCTCCGGCTGAAATAATAATAATAATAAGTATTATCGTGGATAGTTTGTTTTAAATTGTTGAGACTTTGCTCGAAATAAGTTTTAAGGAAAAGGCAAATAAAGAGTGATTTTTAATTCATTTTTCTGTCTCACATTGGTTTCTCAATTAGTGCTTCGATGCGTGTGAATTGCGCGTGTGTGTGCTAGTGCTGGAATCATAATTTTCATCCTCACTCTAACCGACGGTGGGGTTCTGTTTTCATAAAAGCAACAGTGATCTCACATATCAAAACGGTCGGGCTGTTTCAGCGTCTGCACGGGCTATAGCTTCACACTTGAGTGATGAATCATTAGTTCGCTCATTGGTTTACCGTTTAGGTTCGTCACTTGATTATCGTCATTTTCGTATTGTTTTTAACTTCTGAGTGTTGTCTTTGATGATTAGCAAGTAGTTGTCCTATTTAGAGCGCATATAGTACATAAGAAAATCTGTATTTAGTATTTTTAAGCCATCAGCTGTCTGATCACGAAGCGTCTAATGAGGTAATAACATCACTCAATCTTCTTACAGACCCTAATTCGATCGCATCCACGTCATCGTCAGGCGGAAAACGAGGCGCCGCCGCTGTTGTGTGAAGAATGATAGCGGCCAACAATGCTCGCAGCACCAATAATGATCCGGTGGGATCGTCGGAATCCTCCCCAATTACGGGAGCTCCCAATGGGGGATCCTCCCGGTTGATGAGACAGTTTGGTAGTTTGTTCCAGCCGGCAGCGCAGCGCAGTGATCCCGCCGGATACGTAGAGTTTGGTAGCATTTCCGAGGCGGATGCCCAATCCGGACGAACATTGGGAACTTTTGCCGGTGTGTTTTGTCCTGTGGCGTTGTCGATGTTTAGTGCGTTGGTGTTTATTCGAGTTGGTAAGTGTCTGTAGAGGAATTGAATCATTGCTGTCTTTGGGGGGATTGAATAATTTTGCTGTTGCTTTTCTTCCATAGGATTCATCGTTGGAAATGCCGGTCTGTATGTTACGCTATTGCAGTTCGTGATAGCTTATGTAATTTTGTTGTTTACCGTATCATCCGTCTGTGCTATATCTACGAATGGGGCCGTGGAAGGCGGTGGAGTTTATTGTGAGTATAACATAATTCCGTTTTATCGTATATATTACACCCATTTTATTATATTATGTTTACCAAAAATATACATTAAATCGTACTTTGTCTCACTTTATTTATTTATTTTTTCATTTCTTTGCAGTTATGATCAGTCGCACATTGGGCCCAGAATTTGGTGGTTCAATTGGAACGTTATTCTTCCTGGCCAATATAGTTGGATGTGGATTGGCGATTACCGGATGTGCTGAAGGTTTAATCGAAGTTTTTGGCCGAACCGATGGCGGTGATGTTGGCTCAATGCCGGATGGTCATTGGTGGCGTTTCCTGTACTGCAGCTCAATCAACACAGTTATGTTGATAGTTGTGCTGATTGGCGCCCAAATGTTCGCCAAAACGTCGATGATGATTCTGGGCGTAGTTGTCGTTTGCCTGCTGTCAACATATGTGAGCTTTTTATCGAAGGGGCCGATGGAAGTGGCCATTCCGCTGCAGAACAGTTTGGTACAGAATACGACCCATAGGGCGAATGGAAGTTACACCGGACTGAACTTGACAACATTGGCGGATAATCTCTACAGCCACTATGGACAGGATTATACGTCCGACGGGAAAGGAGTTAACTTTGCAGTTGTTTTCGGTGTGCTGTTTTCTGGTGTGACTGGGATTATGGCTGGTGCTAATATGTCCGGCGAACTCAAAAATCCATCTCGCAGCATTCCTAGTGGGACACTTTCTGCTGTGCTTTTCACGTTCCTCTGTTACATCGCCCTATCCGTTTTAATGGCCGCCACTACATCTACATTCCTATTGCAAAACAACTTTATATTTTTGACACCGATCAATCTTTGGCCAACATTTGTTTCGATAGGGATTCTTACGGCAACATTCTCAACTGGTTTGAGTAATTTAATTGGGTCCAGTAGAGTACTTGAAGCACTAGCCAAAGATAAAGTGTTTGGGTCTCTGTTGAATTTCGTCGTTAGAGGAACATTCAAAAACAATCCGATCGCAGCCGTCATTGCCAGTTGGGTATTGGTGGAGGCAATCCTCTTAATCGGATCGTTGAATACAATTGCACAAATCAATTCCGTTCTCTTCATGCTTTCCTACTTAGCCACAAACTTAGCTTGCCTAGGGATTGAAATAACTGGAGCGCCCAACTTCCGACCCACATACAAATATTTTACTTGGCACACGGCCTTTATCGGCATGTTAGGAACCGGGGTCATGATGTTTGTAATCAACCCCATCTACGCATCGTGCAGCGTTACACTTTGTTTGCTGCTCGTGTTTGCATTGCATTTCTTCTCCCCGGCATCCCAAGGTGCACAGTGGGGATCAATTTCGCAAGCTCTCATGTTTCATCAGGTGCGGAAATATCTGCTGATGTTGGATTCCCGCAAAGATCACGTTAAATTCTGGCGTCCGCAAATGCTTCTTCTTGTATCCAGCCCACGATCCTGTTGCCCACTGATTCACTTCGTCAACGACATGAAGAAAGGAGGATTATACGTGATTGGTCACGTCAAAGTGGGAGAATTCTCGGAAAGTGACTCCTCCAATGATCCAACCATCGATGAATATACTCAGTGGTTATCGCTTATCGATCACATGAAGGTTAAAGCATTTGTGGAATTAACTCTGTCGAAAAGAGTTCGCGAGGGCATCCAACATCTTATTCGGATTTCCGGCATGGGTGCCATGAAACCGAACACCATCATCCTTGGATTCTACGATGAGGAACAGTCGAAGGACTTCTTCGAACAGTAAGTAGCTTCGTATTAAAATCAATTCCTTGAATAACCGAACTCTCCCTATTTCAGCGAAAACTCCCCTTACAAAACGGACGAATTCGACGACAATGGAGTCAAACTGTTCCCGTTCCGTCGCAGTGGAGAACAGAAGTCCCTGCTACCGACCGATTACGTCCAAATAATCGACGATGTG
Source organism: Armigeres subalbatus (assembly GCF_024139115.2). NCBI lineage: Eukaryota > Metazoa > Arthropoda > Insecta > Diptera > Culicidae > Armigeres > Armigeres subalbatus. The sequence goes on from NC_085140.1 coordinate 333,659,551, forward strand.
CTGCGGATGAAGAAGAATATCTGCTTATGCCGACACTTCCACCGGTTGGACAAGCAGATGATCGCCCGCAGTAACCACATCCGCTACATTGACGTTTGGCCGGTGAACATGTTCGAGCCGAAAAACGAGGACCCCTTCGACGTTGTGTCGCAGTTTATGATGCAGCTGGCTTGTATCATCAACATGCTGCCGGTGTGGAAGCGACTGGAATTGCGTGTCTTTCTGTGCGAGTCGGAAACCCAACCGGAACCCAGGTAACAATTTGTTGTGATCATTCTGTGCCACATTGTACCGCCGATACATTTATTTTCTTGTTCTGCTGTGTCTTCTAATTTTCCATTGCCATCGAAAACGTTCTGTCAAATCATCATTGTTCGCTATTGTGTATTCATTAAATATCCATTTTTCCTGCTTATTCTGAATGTATGTGAATGCGTCGCACGATCTGCTGCACCGTGATCTATTTACACAATCATTCTGAATGGGATCGTCCACGAATGTGCCAAAACACAATCACTAATAGTAGTTTCCAAATGAACAGTGCACCGTTTGAGCGTTCGGCCGAACATCGGTTGAGCTTACTGCTTAAGTCACTGAGGATCTCCGCTTCAATACATCAGGTCAGTACGCTGTAGAATCGACCTGACATCAGTAACAAAAACAGAAATTGGGTCAAAATAGCTTAACATGCCTAATTTATACAATTTAATCCGTAGATTCCGGAATGGGGTAAGGAAATGGATATACCTCGGCATCGTAGCATTCTGAAGCAGTTCACCAGTAAGAGCGACAGTAACCAAGTTATGACCGAGGAGAACATTAACCGTTCGAAACTTTATATGCAAAGGTAAGTCAACAGTTGTTACACTCATAATCTCGCAAGTCGTTTAGGGAAAAACTCGTCATCTCAAAACTCATGGACGAATCAAATCAACCGTGGTTTGTAACACGATGATGAGCTCATGAGCTCAAAAAAATATGATTTGAAACATGGCAGGGTTTTTTGCATGTTTTTATTTTTTTCTCAGACTAAGACTGGAGTGGCCTGTGCAGAAATCTAGACCAACATTTGAAAAGGGCGGAACAGCCAAAATGTAAACATTGCAGTTTTTCGTTTGAATGCATAGAATATGGTGCAAACTAGCCCATAGTAATGAAAAAAATAAAATTTTCTATCAGTAAAAGTTATTTTGAGATACTTGAAAAATGGCGGATTTCCATCCTGGTTATATTCACCAAACATGGTTCTTACGCTATTCTTTCAAAAGCATAGGAACTTAGCGAAATTTGTGTGAATAAGGTAGGGTTTACTCTATCCTTCATATTGAGTCAATATTTATTGCATTTTCACTTATATTTGCTGTAATAATGAATATTTTAATGAGAAATACGAAACAAGGATTTTCTACCTTTTGCTGGAGCTGTTGCTGTTACGGCGCGTACATCAGCCTGTTGAAAGGTTTATAGTGGAAATACGCCTTTCGAAAATAATCAGATGTAGGCTCCCGCGAGAGCTCTGTGCCTTTAAATTTTTGTTCAATGTGTACACTGGAATAGCATAGAAGTGATTAGATACCACGTTTGTTTCTATTAAACCCTAATAATGCATAAAAATCATAATTAAATAGATTTTATTAATTTCTTTTTTGGTTCCTTACTGGAAACCTAACAAAAGCGCATTTTCGTTATGAAACCTAAAAAATGTATATTAATAGCAGTTTTGCGCATATGTAACATGAAACTATTTGGAAGCAAATCTACTTCAGTCAGGTCATGTAAAATGAAACATTAGCATCAATACTAATGCCTTTCAGTGAGTGGATCAGTACCTATACCGAGTTGAGGCAAGCTTTAAGACAAATTATTTGAGAGACGTTCTTTAAGAATCAGTCACCCCCAGAAGTGATTCACCATATGCTGTTTATATTAGTTTAATTTGAATTAGTAAAATCGATTGTAAAACGATATAAAAACTTAAAGGTGCAGCCCAATGGGGTTGTACGCAAAGGTGATGCAGAACCATGTATGTAATGAGTATTATTTGTTTGTGTGTCTTTAGTACAATGATATTTTACTCTTCTCAAAGTCTCAGCATTAACCCTCGGTATCGTTGCGTTTGAATTTTCTACAGCAACCACTTCCAACAACCGTAATTAATGCTGAAGGTTTACGGCTGCAGACTGATGATTAGAACTAAACTTATTGTTGCATTAATTTGACTTCAAGGCGATGCACTTATAGGTTTGGTTGATTCACCGAAACCCATTGCGAAACTGTTAGAAAATTATCAATAGTAAATAATTATCAATATATTTTATTCGAACACTGCACACTGTTCAAGAGCACTGACCTAAATTAGTATCCTAGGAAAACAAATTCAAGCGACGGCATGCTACACATTTTTCGGCTAGTAATGGAACACGTGGCCATCTAACACCAAGGCACGCTCTTAACTCATGTTCTGCATCTCTGCAGTCAACCTCAGCCATGTACCTGGATTACCAAACGTTCCCTTGCCAATTTCGAAGGAGCGTATGAAAAAGTGGTTCCGATTGGTTAAGGTACGGAATTCATGTTTCAATAGTCTGAAACGTGGGCATTGAGTTGATCAATGTGAATCTCGAGCCTGCACAGTCAGCGGTTGTGGAAAAACGCACCATACCCATTTTGAGGAGTTATCTTCGATGCAACCAGTGAGTGAGTAACGAATCAAACACTGTTGCTTCGGATTCTCCGCGGATATGATCAAAATGTTTCGGTTGATTCCTGTAGATGACAAGGACACATGCTATCTTAGGATGCTTTACAGGGAAGACCCACAAGCGAATTGAAGACAGTGGCATACGGAACGTTGTGTGCCCCATTTTGTCCAACCGCTTGTTTGTAACAGCTTGGTATAGAGGAAGACCGAGTAGCGAAGAATGATTTTTATATGGACGACGCAATAACGGGAGCAAATACCATCGAGGAGGTGTTGGAATGCCAGTCGCAGCTCATTAAACTACTGAAGCGAGGAGGTATTGAACTACACAAATGGTGTGAGAATGCACCTGAGCTTCTACAAGGGTTTCCGGAGCCAGACAGGGAACAACAGGTAAAAATTGAAGATAGGTTATTCAACGACGTGATTAAAACCGTAGCACTCCTGTGTGAATCGTCAACCGACGTGTTCCTTTTTAAAATTCAAAACCCTAGTGAGCCTCCTGTCAACTACACGAAGCGAATAGTTTTGTCGGAAATGGCTAAAATGTTTGATCCCCTTGGTCTATTGGAGCCAGTGACTATTTTAGCAAAGCTATTCACTCAACAGTTGTAGTCGTTGAAGTTGCCTTGGAACGATGCTGTTCCGAATGAGCTTGAGGATGAATGGCGGCGAGATTAAGGTACGTTGTGTTGTGGCAGAGGATGCCGAAACTTTCGAAGTACACAGGTTTTTGGATGCGAGCAAGAAAGCCTACGGAGCTTGTGTATAACTAAGAAGTTTGAGAAGTGATGGTACGTCTGTCATACATCTGCATAGCAGCAAAACTTGAGTTTCGCCATTACCCACGAAACCAGGGAGCAAGAAGTAAAAAAGGCTTGCTCCCTGGTTTCGAGAGCTAAGCTTTGCATTGATCTACTGTTGTAACGAATGTGTTGAAGGCTATGGATTCATTCATTTCATTTATTTAGTTAACATCTAAACAGATAACACTGAATCAACAATTTGACGCCACAATGCACGGTTCGAGGCCGCATCTCTCCATCCTCGGATACGCCCCACGCTCGCTAAGTCGTTTTGCACCTGGTCTGCCCATCTCGCTCGCTGCGCTCCACGCCGTCTCGTACCTGCCGGATCGGAAGCGAACACCATCTTTGCAGGGTTGCTGTCCGGCATTCTTGCAACATGTCCTGCCCATCGTACCCTTCCGGCTTTAGCTACCTTCTGGATACTGGGTTCGCCGTAGAGTTGGGCGAGCTCATGGTTCATTCTTCGCCGCCACACACCGCCAAAGATGGTCCTAAGCACCCGTCTCTCGAATACTCCGAGTGCTTGCAAGTCCTCCTCGAGCATTGTCCATGTTTCATGTCCGTAGAGGACAACCGTAATCGTTCCCCATAGTTAAATAAAATTGCACTTTGTCACTGCTTTTGAACGCGGGGCACTTTTTAAAAACTTATACCTTGTCACGGTCAGCCATGAGGCATCTCGGACTTCGGATATTAACGATTAACAAAGCGACTACGCGATGTAGAGTTGAGAAATGGAATGACTTTATTTTCATTTGGAACTTAAGAAGTAAGTTTGGACATATCAGAAAATAGGAAGAAGGCTGATGGTTTAAAACAATAATGAAAGAACGACGCGCTAGCATTGTTTGGTAAACTGTTTGGGTCTTGCATATGCGTGTTATTTATTGCGCGCATATGGAAGCACTTTGAGAAGGTTATGGAAATAAGGAAAAGGTTTCGTTACTGACTGCATGTTTGATAAGTAAGGGATTTGGTTGTAGGTTTCTGTGTCACGCTGAGTAAGTGTTTAATTTATGACGGTAAAATGGATTGTATCATTATGCGGGTCAAGAAATATTGAAACTAAGTTTTTGGGAGAACTTTACTACGACATCTAAGATTATTAAAAAAACCGCGTTAAATTCAAAACCACGTAAAAACGACTTTTTCAAAAATCGACCAAAAATCATTTTTTTACGCTTCACGTGTTTCCCGACCAATTAAAAAAATCGCGTGAAAAAAAAAACTTTGGAAAATCCGCGTAAAAAGCGACCTATGCGAGTCATCGCTGGAACGTTGCTGGACCGTCACGTCAACTAGCGAGCGTTTTCGTGTTTGGTGCTGCAGTAACGCACTTACTGGAAAGAGGGTCGTCAGCGACCAGCGACGTTTCAGTCGAGCGACGTTGTTGAGACAAGTTCGTATGTTCTTGATTTTAGTTGGATCGACTATACTAAATGGATGGTATGTCAATTCTGTGTGTGGAATGAGTAATAATTAAGATTAATTATTAATGAATGGACTCGACGCTAATCAGAAAGATGGCACTGGATAATCACTGCTAATGACTAACTATTCTCGCAGGGTCAACCAAATCATTCGGGACAAATCGAATGCCACGGCCGTAACGTTCATGTACCTGCCGGTGCCTCCCAAGCTGTCGACCATCGACTACAAGGAAAAATGTCACCACTATCTGGATCTCCTCACCGAGCTGACGTACGACCTACCACCGACGATACTGGTCCACGGTATCAACTCTGTGATGTCCACCACGCTGTAAAGAAAGTAACAGCCTGGCACTAATAATATGTAAAAGGGGTGCTCGATGCGAGTGTTGAAGCAACTGCTAGTAACAGCTAAGTACATATAGTTTTCTTTTCCGTTCTGTTTTAGATTGCACCTCCGATATAGTTTGGTTTAGATCAAGTTCATTTTGTTGGGCACTCACGCACAGCACAAATATCTAAACATAAAGCATATTTGTTTGTGATTCATATACGTGATTGTTCTTAATCGTGTTGTTTCTCCAGTGCAAATGATTAGACGAGACGCGATCGATGCACACATCACGCCTAACGAGCTGTGTAATTATCTTCTTCCACTTTTAGAAACGAGATTCCCCATGAATTGGGAGTCATATTGTAGGATTAATATACTCTCTCCCCATTAGCTAATTAGAGGCGTAAGACTCATCACGTATTAGTGCATTTTTAGTATTTATTACATTTATGGTTTAAAACTAATAAGTGTCTGATTGGTATTAATTCTGATGTGCGCAAGAGTGGCGATAATCAAAAATGCATGTAATAGACATAATATCAGTAAACCGCAGTGTTTGGCACATATTAATAGATACATATTTATGTATATCATGAACTAGTTGTGATGACTCGAAGGACTACTTTATGTGGAACCTAACAACTAAACGTACTGGATTAGAAAATGAAACACTCCGAACGCAAGCGTATATATAATATATTTGAGATGGTATACTGAAGAAATGAATATAATAAAACTATATTACAAATAGATGGATAATATATTTTAACAGAAATCGAACTCAGTTACTTATTCCATATCACCTTAACCCCATTCCGCAAAACTGTTAGGGTCTATTAGTGTTGGATTAATTTCCTGCAACGATGGGGGCAGATGGGCCCGCCCGCGTTGCTCTTCCGAATAAGTCCAGAACTGGGCATTGCAATCGGACGATTTCGCGGCTAACTTCTGTGTTCGTTTTTCCAGAAAATCCTTAGTGATTTCTTCAGCGGCTTCGATGTTGCTCATCACATCCGCTAAGCGTTTAGCTCGTTGCATGGCAAGTCGTCGCTCTGCAGATATATAGATCAGATTTGTATTTATGTATTTAGGACAGTGCTGTTTTTGCATTACCTTTTTGCTGAAGTCGCATCAACTGATCTGGACTGTAGTGGCTGTAGCGACAGCTTGCGCCAAAAGTACACTCATCTGATGTGAGTAATGTTCGACAGGGCTTCTTTCTAGCGTTTTCCTCTAATACTTTGGTAACATCTGTGGGAATGATAAAAATGGGAAGTTATTGGAGCTTATAAGGTTTATTAACGACGCATCTATAATGCAGCTACGGAAGATCTGTATATATAAAAAAAATGGTCTGTGTTCGTATCCGCATAACTCGAAAAAGGCTAGATGGATTGTAATCATTCCCTCAGTAGATATGTTCGGTATAGTTTCCGACGGGCTTATATAATACATTTCCTTATGCAAACATTACACAGCAAAAATTTTTGTTGAATATTACATCGAAATCGCTGCAACCCGTCGATTCCATCGATTGTTGAATATTACACTGCGCGATGTACTCAAGAGCTTGCTGTGTAATAAACAGAATCGATGTGATTTTTCCCGATGTAAAAATTATTCGATGTAATCGAGGTGACGTAAAATGAAGGAACGTAAAATAGTGCGACGTACGTAGCATTTGTTTCATGGAGTTTTTTCGTGGTTTCCTTAGTTCAATAATTTCTAATCAAGTTTTTCAGGGATTTGCAAATTTAATACTTTTATTAAAATCTATTTATAAATGTCCAATACATCGGTATCTTGACGCAGATCTGCAAAGAGCATTTTCCCTAAATCCCGTTGCCGTCCGTAGGTTGCGCATGCCACGGTGAAAACAGGTTGTTTATTCACAAACTGCTTTTTTATGAATTATTCGGAATCCAGGTTCCAGTATCGATCTGCAGATCAATGGTAGCCCATACACTGGATTACCTTCGCCGGAGTGATATTGAACAAAATAGTACGGTAGGCTTCCGCATCCGTAGCCGCTTCAAAACCGCTGAAAATAATGAGTAAAACATGTTTAGCAGTTCTATGCACATGACCGACAAAGGAATTGGTATAGAAAAATCTGGATCCAGTAGGAGCCATGTTCCGAGATGATTAGATGTACTTCTTTAGGCGCTAGGCGAATTTTTGGTATTTCGATGTCAAACCTCCTAGCGTAAACTACGTTTGAAATTGTTAGATTCCGAATGGAACCAACATGGGAATGAAAAAAAAACTTCATGAAATCCGGAAGAAAATCTATAGATATATCAGTAATCTGGTACGGTTCATTATTGCATTAGGTTAGTTCCGAAGCGATTTTTTTAGTTTCTGAAGGAAATCCATTGAACACGAAGGAAATCTTACAGGCATTCCGGAACAAATTCTCTTGGATTTCGGAATGGAATCCTTTCTAAACCTAATGAATCCTTGTACTGAAGGTATTTTTTGAATTTTGAAACTTTTAAGGATTTTGAAGGGAATCTTCATAAGAATCCGAAGGATTAAAGGCAATTTTCTTTCTAGGATTCCTGAGGAAATCCTTCTGGGGTTCCTTTGATAATGTTTTCAAGATTTCTGAGGAAATCCTTGTGGGATTCCTGAGGGAATCCAGAGAGAATACTTCTAACATTCCAACGTGATTCCTTCTGAGATTCCTGAAAAATTCTTCTGGGATGCCTTAGATTTCTTTTTAGATTTCTTCCTGAGGAAATCCTTCTGGGATCATGAAAACATCCTTCTATGATTCCTGAGGAAATCTTTCTGGGAATGCTGAAAGTATACTTCTACGCGATTCCTTCTGAGATTCATGAGAGAATCCTTAGAGAATCCTTCAGGAATTTGTGAGGGGATCCTTCTGGGATTCCTGAAAGAATTCTTCTGAGATTCCTTTGATAATCTTTTCGAGATTTCTGAGAAAACTCTTCTGAGATTCCTGGGAAAATCTTTCTGGAATTCGTGAGGGAATCCTTCCGATATTTCTGACAGTATCCTTTTGGGGTTCCTTGGATCATCTTTCTTAGAATTCGTGAGGATCCTTCTGGAATTCGTGAGGATCCTTCTAGGATTCAAAAAAACTTTTGGGATCCCTTAGATAATCTTTTCAAGATTCCTGAGGAAATCCTTCTATGATTCCTGAGAAAATCGTTAGTATCCTTATGGGATTCCTGAAAGAAATCCTTTAGGGGTTCCTTAGGTAATCTTTTCGAGATTCCTGAGAAAATCCATCTGGGATTCCTGAGAGTATACTTCTAGGATTCCTACGCGATTCCTTTACAAGATTCCTGAGGAAATCCTTCTGAGATTCCTGAGAAAATCGATCTGGGATTCCTGAGGAAATTCTTCTGGGAATCTTGAGAGAATTCTTTTGGAATTCATTAGGGAATCCTTTTGGGATTTCTGATAGAATCGTTCTGGAATTCGTTAGAGGATCCTTCTGGGATTCATGAAAGAATCCTTTTGGAGTTCCTTAGATAATCTTTCCGAGATTCCTGAGGAAATCCTTCTGAGATTCCTGAAGGAATCCTGAGAGTATACTTTTATGATGCTTACGCGATTCCTTTTGAGATTCATGAGAGAATCCTTCTGGAATTCGTGAGGAGATCCTTTTAGAATTCATGAAAAAATCCTTTTGGGATTCCTTAGAAAATCTTTTCTTTCTGAGCAAATTCTTCTGGGATTCCTGAGAAAACCGTTCTGGGCTTCCTGAGAAAATCCTTCTGGGAATCTTGAGATAATTCTTCTGGTATTCGCGAGGGAATCCTTCTGGGATTCCTGAATGAATCCTCTTGGGGTTCCTTAGATAATCTTTCCGAGATTCCTGAGGAAATCCTTCTGAGATTCCTGAGGGAATCCACAGGGTATACTTCTAATATTCCTACGCGATTCCTGAGAAATTCCTTTGAAAATTCTTGAGAATCCTTCTAGGGTTCATGAAAAACCCATTTGGGATTCCTTAGTCAATCTTTTCAAGATGCAAATCCTTATGGAATTCCTGAGAAAATCGTTCTGGGATTCCTGCGGAAATTCTTCTGGGAATCTTGAGAGAAATTTTCTGGAATTCGTGAGGGGATTCAAGAAAAAATCCTTTTGGGGTTCCTTAGATAATCTTTTCAAGGTTCCTGAGCAAATCCTTGGGGGATTCCTGAGAAAATCATTCTAGTATTTCTGAGGAAATCCTTCTGGGAATCTTGAGAGAAATCTTCTGGAATTCGTGGGGGATATTTCTGGGATTCATGAGGAAATCCTTTTGGGTTTCCTAAGATAATCTTTTTAAGATTCCTGAGAAAATACTTCTGGGAATCCTGAAAGTATACTTCTGGTATTCCTGAGGAAATCTTTCTGGGATTCCTTAGATAATCGAGATTCCTGAAGAAATCCTTCTTGGAATCCTGAGAGAATTATTCTGGAATTCGTGAGGGGATCCTTCTGGGATTCTTGAAAGAATCCTTCTGGGATTCCTTTGATAATCTTTTCGTGAGGAAATCGTTCTGGGATTCCTGAGAAAATCCTTCTGGAAATCGTGAGGGAATCCTTCTGAAATTCATGAAAAAATCGTTTCGTTTCCCGAGATTTCTGAAAAAATCCTTCTGGGAATCCTGAGAGAATCCATCTGGAATTCGTGAGTGGATCTTTCTGGGATTCATGAAAGAATCCATTTGGAGTTCCTTAGATAATCTTTCCGAAATTCCTGAGGAAATCCTTCTGGGATTCGTGAGAAAATCGTTCTGGGATTCCTGAGGAAATCCTTCTGGGAATCTTGAGAGAAATCTTCTGGAATTCGTGAGGGGATCCTTCTGGGATTTATGAATAAAACCTTTTGGGGTTCCTTAGATGACCTTTTCGAGATTCCTGAGAAAATCCTTCTGGCATTCCTGAGGAAATCCTTATGGGATTCCTTAGATAATCTTTTCGAGATTCCTGAAGAAAATCCTTCTAGGAATCCTGAGAGAATTCTTCTGGAATTCGTGAGGGGATCCTTCTGGGATTCTTGAAAGAATCCTTCTGGGATTCCTTTGATAATCTTTTCGTGAGGAAATCGTTCTGAGATTCCTGAGGGGATCCTTCTGGGATTCTTGAAAGAATCCTTCTGGGTTTTCTAAGATAATCTTTTCGAGATTCCTGAGAAAATACTTCTGGGATTACTGAAACAATCTTTCTGGGAATCCTGAAAGTATACTTCTGGTATTCCTGAGGAAATCCTTCTGGGAATCCTAAGAGAAACCTTCTGGAATTCGTGAGGATCCTTCTGGGATTTCTGAAAGAATCCTTCTGGGATTCCTTTGATAATATTTTCGTAAGGAAATCGTTCTGGGATTCCTGAGAAAATCCTTCTGAATTCATGAGGGAATCCTGCTAGGATTCATGAAAATCTTTTGGGATTACTTAGAAAATCATTTCAAGATTCCTGAGCAAATCCTTCTGGAATTTCTGAGAAAATCGTTCTGGGATTCTTGAGAGAAATCTTCCGGAATTCGTGAGGAGATCCTTCTGGGATTCATGAAAGAATCCTTTTGGGATTCTTCAAATAATCTTTTCGAGATTCCTGAGAAAATCCTTCTAGGATTCTTGAGGGAGTGCAGAGAGCTCGGCAGAGAGTATACTTCTAAGATTCCTTCGCGATTACTTCTGTGATTCCTGAGAGAATCCATCTGGAATTCGTGAGGGATCCTTCTCGGATTCCTTCTGAGATATTTTTTCAAGATACCTGAGGACATACTTCTGTGATTCCTAAGAAAATCCTTCTGGGATTCCTGAGAAAATCCTTCTGGGATCATGAAAACATCCTTCTATGATTCCTGAGGAAATCTTTCTGGGAATGCTGAAAGTATACCTTTAAGATTGCTACGCGATTCCTTCTGAGATTCATGAGAGAATCCTTAGAGAATCCTTCAGGAATTTGTGAGGGTATCCTTCTGGGATTCCTGAAAGAATTCTTCTGAGATTCCTTTGATAATCTTTTCGAGAAATCTGAGAAAACTCTTCTGGGATTCCTGGGAAAATCTTTCTGGAATTCGTGAGGGAATCCTTCCGATATTTCTGACAGTATCCTTTTGGGGTTCCTTGGATCATCTTTCTTAGAATTCGTGAGGGGATCCTTCTGGAATTCGTGAGGGGATCCTTCTAGGATTCATAAAAAAAACTTTTGGGATTCCTTAGATAATCTTTTCAAGATTCCTGAGGAAATCCTTCTATGATTCCTGAGAAAATCGTTAGTATCCTTATAGGATTCCTGAAAGAAATCCTTTAGGGGTTCCTTAGGTAATCTTTTCGAGATTCCTGAGAAAATCCATCTGGGATTCCTGAGAGTATACTTCTAGGATTCCTACGCGATTCCTTTACAAGATTCCTGAGGAAATCCTTCTGAGATTCCTGAGAAAATCGATCTGGGATTCCTGAGGAAATTCTTCTGGGAATCTTGAGAGAATTCTTTTGGAATTCGTTAGGGAATCCTTTTGGGATTTCTGATAGAATCGTTCTGGAATTCGTTAGGGGATCCTTCTGGGATTCATGAAAGAATCCTTTTGGAGTTCTTTAGATAATACTTCCGAGATTCCTGAGGAAATCCTTCTGAGATTCCTGAAGGAATCCTGAGAGTATACTTTTATGATGCTTACGCGATTCCTTTTGAGATTCATGAGAGAATCCTTCTGGAATTCGTGAAGAGATCCTTCTAGAATTCATGGAAAAATCCTTTTGGGATTCCTTAGAAAATCTTTTCTTTCTGAGCAAATTCTTCTGGGATTCCTGAGAAACCCGTTCTGGGATTCCTGAGAAAATCCTTCTGAGAATCTTGAGATAATTCTTCTGGTATTCGCGAGGGAATCCTTCTGGGATTCCTGAATGAATCCTTTTGGGGTTCCTTAGATAATCTTTCCGAGATTCCTGAGGAAATCCTTCTGAGATTCCTGAGGGAATCCACAGGGTATACTTCTAATATTTCTACGCGATTCCTGAGAAATTCCTTTAAAAATTCTTGAGAATCCTTCTAGGGTTCATGAAAAAACCCATTTGGGATTCCTTAGTTAATCTTTTCAAGATTCCTGAGCAAATCCTTATGGAATTCCTGCGGAAATTCTTCTGGGAATCTTGAGAGAAATTTTCTGGAATTCGTGAGGGGATTCTTCTGGGATTCATGAAAGAATCCTTTTGGGGTTCCTTAGATAATCTTTTCAAGGTTCCTGAGCAAATCCTTGGGGGATTCCTGAGAAAATCATTCTAGTATTTCTGAGGAAATCCTTCTGGGAATCTTGAGAGAAATCTTCTGGAATTCGTGGGGGATATTTCTGGGATTCATGAGGAAATCCTTTTGGGTTTCCTAAGATAATCTTTTTAAGATTCCTGAGAAAATACTTCTGGGAATCCTGAAAGATACTTCTGGTATTCCTGAGGAAATCTTTCTGGGATTCCTTAGATAATCGAGATTCCTGAAGAAATCCTTCTTGGAATCCTGAGAGAATCCTTCTGGAATTCGTGAGGGGATCCTTCTGGGATTCTTGAAAGAATCCTTCTGGGATTCCTTTGATAATCTTTTCGTGAGGAAATCGTTCTGGGATTCCTGAGAAAATCCTTCTGGAAATCGTGAGGGAATCCTTCTGAAATTCATGAAAAATCGTTTCGTTTCCCGAGATTTCTGAAAAATCCTTCTGGGAATCCTGAGAGAATCCATCTGGAATTCGTGAGTGGATCTTTCTGGGATTCATGAAAGAATCCATTTGGAGTTCCTTAGATAATCTTTCCGAAATTCCTGAGGAAATCCTTCTGGGATTCGTGAGAAAATCGTTCTGGGATTCCTGAGGAAATCCTTCTGGGAATCTTGAGAGAAATCTTTTGGAATTCGTGAGGGATCCTTCTGGGATTTATGAATAAAACCTTTTGGGGTTCCTTAGATGACCTTTTCGAGATTCCTGAGAAAATCCTCCTGGCATTCCTGAGGAAATCCTTATGGGATTCCTTAGATAATCTTTTCGAGATTCCTGAAGAAAATCCTTCTAGGAATCCTGAGAGAATTCTTCTGGAATTCGTGAGGATCCTTCTGGGATTCTTGAAAGAATCCTTCTGGGATTCCTTTGATAATCTTTTCGTGAGGAAATCGTTCTGAGATTCCTGAAGGGATCCTTCTGGGATTCTTGAAAGAATCCTTCTGGGTTTTCTAAGATAATCTTTTCGAGATTCCTGAGAAAATACTTCTGGGATTACTGAAACAATCTTTTTGGGAATCCTGAAAGTATACTTCTGGTATTCCTGAGGAAATCCTTCTGGGAATCCTAAGAGAAACCTTCTGGAATTCGTGAGGGGATCCTTCTGGGATTTCTGAAAGAATCCTTCTGGGATTCCTTTGATAATATTTTCGTAAGGAAATCGTTCTGGGATTCCTGAGAAAATCCTTCTGGAATTCATGAGGGAATCCTGCTAGGATTCATGAAAAAATCTTTTTGGGATTACTTAGAAAATCATTTCAAGATTCCTGAGCAAATCCTTCTGGGATTTCTGAGAAAATCGTTCTGGGATTCTTGAGAGAAATCTTCCGGAATTCGTGAGGAGATCCTTCTGGGATTCATGAAAGAATCCTTTTGGGATTCTTCAGATAATCTTTTCGAGATTCCTGAGAAAATCCTTCTAGGATTCTTGAAGGAGTGCAGAGAGTATACTTCTAAGATTCCTTCGCGATTACTTCTGTGATTCCTGAGAGAATCCTCCTGGAATTCGTGAGGGATCCTTCTCGAACTCCTTCTGAGATATTTTTTTCAAGATACCTGAGGACATACTTCTGTGATTCCTAAGAAAATCCTTCTGGGATTCCTGAGAGAATCCTTCTGGGAGTCCTGAGAGTATACTTTTAGGATTCCTACGAGATTCCTTTTGGTATTTTTTTGGGATTCCTGAGATATTGATTTTTTGGGATTCCTGAGAGAATCTTTCTGGAACTTCTGAGTAAATACTTATAGGATTCCGAAACGATTCCATCTTAGGTTCCTTAGATTTTTTTTTAGATTCCTGAGGGAATCCCCCTGGGATTCCTGAGATAATCCTTCTGGATACCCGAAGAAATGCTGCTGGTAATACGAAAGCAATCTTTTTGAGATTCCTGAGATAATTTTTCTTGGACTCCTGAGCAAAAACATCAGGAATTTTGAAGGAAATCCTTCTGGGATTCCTCTGGATTTTTTTTGGGATTTCTGAAGGTTTTTCTTCGGAAAAAATAGGTTTTCCTTTGTGGTTTTTTTTTTTCGGGAATCCCAAAAGTTTCCCGTCGGAATCCCGAAAGGGTTCCCGTCCGAATCCTGAAAGGGTTCCCGTCGGAATCCCGGAAGAATTCCAACAGAATCTCGAAACGATTCCCGTCGGAATATTGGAAGGATTCCGAAAGGATTCCCGTCAGAATCTCGAAAGGATTCCCGTCAGAATCTCGCAAGGTTTCCCGTCAAATTCCGAAAAGGTCGGAATCCCAAAAGGATTCCCGTCGGAATCCCGAAAGGATTCCCGTCGGAATCCCGAAAGGATTCCCGTCGGAATCCCCAAAGGATTCCCGTCGGAATCGCGAAAGGATTCCCGTCGGAATCGCGAAAGGATTCCCGTCGGAATCCCGAAAGGATTCCCGTCGGAATCCCGAAAGGATTCCTGTCGGAATCCCGAAAGGATTCCCGTCGGAATCCCGAAAGGATTCCCGTCGGAATCCCGAAAGGATTCCCGTCGGAATCCCGAAAGGATTCCCGTCGGAATCCCGAAAGGATTCCCGTCGGAATCCCGAAAGGAATCCCGAAAGGATTCCCGTCGGAATCCCGAAAGGATTCCCGTCGGAATCCCGAAAGGATTCCCGTCGGAATCCCGAAAGGATTCCCGTCGGAATCCCGAAAGGATTCCCGTCGGAATCCCGAAAGGATTCCCGTCGGAATCCCGAAAGGATTCCCGTCGGAATCCCGAAAGGACTCCCGTCGGAATCCCGAAAGGATTCCCGTCGGAATCCCGAAAGGATTCCCGTCGGAATCCCGAAAGGATTCCCGTCGGAATCCCGAAAGGATTCCCGTCGGAATCCCGAAAGGATTCCCGTCGGAATCCCGAAAGGATTCCCGTCGGAATCCCGAAAGGATTCCCGTCGGAATCCCGAAAGGATTCCCGTCGGAATCCCGAAAGGATTCCCTTCGGAATCCCGAAAGGATTCCCGTCGGAATCCCGAAAGGATTACCGTCGGAATCCCGAAAGGATTCCCGTCGGAATCCCGAAAGGATTCCCGTCGGAATCCCGAAAGGATTCCCGTCGGAATCCCGAAAGGATTCCCGTCGGAATCCCGAAAGGATTCCCGTCGGAATCCCGAAAGGATTCCCGTCGGAATCCCAAAAGGATTCCCGTCGGAATCCCAAAAGGATTCCCGTCGGAATCCCAAAAGGATTCCCGTCGGAATCCCAAAAGGATTCCCGTCAGAATTCCGTAAGGATTCCCGTCAGAATTCCGTAAGAATTCTCATCGAAATCCCAAAAGGATTTTAGTCGGAATGCCAAAAGGATTCCCGTCAGAATCCCGAAAGAATTCTTTCGAGAATCCCAAAGGTATTTCTCCGGGAACCCCAAATAGAATTCTTTTAAGATGTGATGATGAACTTTTAAGATGTGGTGATGAACTTATTTATAAAATAAAATAAAAAATCACAAAAATAAAGACCAAAAAAAATCCTTCTAGAATCACAAAAGTATTTCTACAGGAATCCAGAAAGCATTCCTTTAGGAATCCAAAAAGGTTTGTTTTTTAATCCCAGATCCCTTTCGCAAAAAAAAAATTCAAATAGATTCTTTTCGAAATCGTAAATATATTCCTTTTGGAATCCTTAAATGATTCATTTCAGAAGCCCAAAATGATTACAAAATGATTAAATGGGAATCTTAAAACGATGCCTTTCAGAATCCAAAAAGAATTCTTTTAGAGATCTCAAAGCTTCTTTTCGGAATATCATACCGATTCATTTCAGAATCCCAGAGTTCTTAACGGAATTCCAAAAGATTCCTTTCAGGTCTCTCCTTATACTCTCGGAATCCTTAAAGTTAAAAGTGAATACAAAGTGAATTC
The DNA here is from genome assembly GCF_024139115.2 of Armigeres subalbatus. Classification (NCBI taxonomy): domain Eukaryota; kingdom Metazoa; phylum Arthropoda; class Insecta; order Diptera; family Culicidae; genus Armigeres; species Armigeres subalbatus. The sequence continues at coordinate 333,675,916 of NC_085140.1, forward strand.
ACTAACCGGCTAGTGTCAAAAAATACAAATTGCAATAAGTCAGTTCACATTGCTAGCTTATAACCTAATTATTATAATTTAAAATATTTCTTACTTTACACACCTTTGCCATTCAGTTTCACAAGCAAAGTGATCAAAGGATAACCACCAGTTCAGAGTGCGGTACCGGTAGCAGGAATAGCTTGTCCTTCTTGCATCACCCAAAAAGAACCTGATCGATTTCGTTCACCGATGAGAAACTATTCAAGTAACGCCAGCACACAGTGGCTGAATATTGAAGCATCCGGAAGATAATGTTTCAACAACCTGATCCCGTGCTGAAATTAAAGAAATTTATGTATTTATTTATTCTTTTACCTATATTATAAATTCATTAAACAGCAATTACTTTTAAAGCGATAGATCGAGCTGAAAACAAAATTATGATGTCTAAATCTAAAAAAGCAGACTGTGAAACCTAGAAGACTCCCCAAACCTAAGGGGTCGTACACATATTACGTAAGCAATTTTTCTGGGTTTTCTGGGTTTTCGGCGTGCACGGAGCTTGAAAGAACTCTAAGTGAGCATCGGCTCCAAAAGTCGCCCAAAACAGCCGCACAAAAATCGTTATCTAACCTGACATGAGTTCCCAGTCTTTTCAATCATAATCAAGAAAAATAATTTAAAAAACATTCCGAAATATAAGGCAACGTGCGAATTATCCATCACATCATTCTTTATTATTGAATAATATCTTCCGAGGTGTCTGCTTACGTAATAAAACCAAGTTCCGGTTCTGGAGAAAAAAGATATGAATAAATTTTATGAAAAGACCCGTATATAAGCATATTTATTTTATAAATATATGTACACTCGATCCAGTGCATGGAGACCAAGATCCGGCGGAAAAATTTTCCGAGATTTGAGCTACCTTAAATCCTTGTATAATAAATCTAGTTGAAAACCAGAATGGGCGTCTAGCGAAATTGGATTTTTTTCAGAATCCGAATCCGAATCCGAATGAAACTAACTTCGGAAGTGGTGCGCTGTATAGCGCTTTGCAAAACGAAAGCAGCGCACCACTTCCGAAGTTAAGTTTAGCGTATAAATACGGATTAAAAGGAAAAACCAACTTTGCTAGTCACTCATTCCGGTTTTCAACTGGGTTGAGTAAATAAGGATTTTAGGTAGTCTCATACCTCTGTAAAATTTTTCACCGGATGTTGGTCCCCGAGCATTTTGAATGGGGCGGGGATTTCGATTTTCCTTGCCCAAATCCCGAAAACATCGCCTATGTAGCAAAAAACATGAGAAAAATTCCGCGGAAAATATTCCCGAGGCGTGAGGCTACCTTTATAAACAAGAACTATCAAAAACTATAAGAATAATCCCATTTTTTAGTATACTTAAACTTTCTCTAAAACTGTACTTACCAGATCCACATTCAACTGATTTGGTTAATGACGATTTTGTACGGATAATCATTAATAATCGCACCATTTCTGCAAAACTAGTGCTAATGAATGCCATTGCTTGGGTTTCATCAATCAAACTGAACCCCAGAAAAACGAAATTCATCTGACAGGCTATCAACGGGTTGTAGCTGCTTGGTCTAATCCGGACAGGTGCAGGTTGAAGAATTGCCTCATTTTCTCCTGGGTGGAACGACACACAACCGAATACAATCGAGCCAATTGGTCTCAGGATAGTCACGCCACCGATACGGCCGTCGGAAATGTATCCCCACTACAACACTCCGGCCAGTGTGACGGTTGGCGGCCGTTTCCATAGCCAAATGATAGATGCTCTGTCACGGAGTGATGCTTTCGGAACCCGGCGGCGCGGATACATACATCCGTGAACATGACGAGTTTCTAGCGGCGAGAGCTCGCTTTGCGATTTTGATCTACGGAAGAAACTTGATGTATTGCTGAAAACAGTGTCAAATACAAAATTCTCAATTACTTACCAATTTTCAGAAAAAAAACCGCAAAAGCTTTATACGAAAATGAAGCACTACAATAAACAAACTAATTTTTCAGTGTTTCGTTAGATATTTTAATTAAAGACACTATTTAAATAGTGTTTTTTATTTCGATGATTAAATCGTAACAATTTTTACTTTGAGACAAAACAAATATGGTGGCCCGTCCTCATCGATGACACGGCAAACGAAAAGTGAGAAGTGTTGCTAGATTGAAAATTATAGCAACATCAAATACAATATTACACTAAATTTGTGTAATATCACACAAACTATTTAGAACCAACTGGTTGCATCAGATTCTGTGTAATATTTACCCTTTCAACATTCGAACATTACACAGCTGCAACGTAATACAACTTGGTGAATCTCATTCCTGTGTAATTTGTAGCTGATGTAATATTACATAAAAATGTATGTTAATGTGCATTCAAATTTTGACATTACATCGATTTTTTAGCACATAGCTTCGATTACGTCGATGGATATTACATTAATTTTTGCTGTGTACGAGTAAAGTTGAGGAAATTGTGAAACACTGAAATTACGATTCGTATAGATACCTCGTTTGGGCAGTTCACACCGCGCATTTTTGCCTACTATGCAGGACAACGTCTGCTGGGTCAACTATATTGCCGCTAACCGCAAGTCAGACTTATCTGTATATGGACGCCATATCCAGATAAGTCTGACTTGCGGTTAGCGGCAGTATAGTCTAGTACTAGACTGAGGAAACTTGAACTTTATTTTTCTCGGTTTAGTGTTGTTGGCTTTTCGGCCCTAATCATATGTTGCTTGAGAATTGTTTTCAAGACAGGAACAACGTCTTCGACCAGAGGTCGTACAGATTGAACACTTAGGCAGCTGGCAGACGAATCTAAACAATAAATTAACAAAAACAATAGGACACAATGTTGACAATTTGACATGGTATTAAACTCAAATGTATGTTTGTTATACATTAAACAGTTCAGAAACATTCAAAAATTGGTGGCAATATAGTTCCCACTGCCCGTAAAGCGGGTGGCAACATACTTGCCACTGCCCAGCAAGTAGAAAAATAGGCAACAACAACAATAAATAAAAGATTTTTTAAAATTAGGTTTTACGTAAAGACAATCAAATCAAGGCACGTTACATTTTTTGGTAAAGAGTCCTCGTCGCAAAACGCATTATAAGTGAAAAAAAATTGTTTTTGCGCTTTTGTTCCCAAAAGGGGACCCTTTGGGAAAAAACACAATTTCGTAAAAAATCCAAAAACCAAATATTCAGAAAGGCAAAGCTTTTTTCACGCTAATCACGTAATAATCTAACACAGGAGATTCAAAATAGTTAATACCAACAGGAAAAAATATCTTTGTCGTTTTTTTTAACGAATTAGGATAGTGGTGCAAGCAATATTTGGTAGTTGTTGATGTAAAGAGACATCAATCTCATTTTTGTAAGCAAATTAATTGGTTTATCTATTGGCTAATATATTAAAGCTGTCCCATATATACAGTAGACCTTCGATAACTGCAATGCTTTTTAACTGCAATTCGATTGCAACAGTTTAGCAGATCGGACTGCTAAACTTCAAACTGATGTCAAACTCAATGACAGCTGCACATTTATTGCATCTGTCGTCGATTGACAACCGTTTGACGTCTAGAATGCGTTGCAGTTATCAAACGGCATTCGTTAACTGAAAAGTAAACATTTCGCAGTTATCGAACGGCTAGTAACTGTAATCAATAAAAAAAATCTTTTGTGGATCTACTAATACCTCCACTATTGATACCGTTACCCTAATAGAACTTCTCTATCCAACGCTCTTTACGTATACCTTTGCAAGACTCGTAATGGGCCGATTTATTCCGGAGATGTGGAATACCTTCATTATGTTTACGGACAATATCGGAGTCCCGTTGAATGTGGGTTTTACAATAATCACAATAGTATTTTTTACCCATTGTTGTACATAAATATCTAATTCTACCTAAATGTAATTCTCAGTTCAAAACTTTTTAAAGGAAATTTCTAAAATTGAAAACAATATCTTTTATGTTTTGCTAATTATTTAAACGCTTTTAAACCCTCTGAGCACTGTTTCGCCAACAGCTGTTTGAAGTTTGAAGCGTTTAGAGAATCATAACCGCAGGATAACGGATGTTGATGACTGTTTCAATGATTATAAATATACGGATGATGATCATTATATGTCATTCAAATGTCAATTCGGTCAATTTGGCATCAACATTTCAAAAGAGCGAAACTGCTTTTGTAAACAAGAGCTTCTCACGTCGCTGGTGGGCTAATTTGAGCCAACCCACGCAATTCAACACCACTGATGATGGAAGCAGCGATTCCTCTTCTTTCATTCAATGGCGCTGGATTGCATGGGTGGGCACAAATAAGCCCGCCAGCAACGTGAGAAGCTCTTGTTTACAAAAGCAGTTTTGCCCTTTTGAAATGTTGGTGTCGAATTAAGTAGTGCGGTACTGTGCGGTATATAAACATTGAACACGCGAAAGGTCGGACCTGACCGCGGCAAACATCGGAATAAACCAAGAATAAACAGTTTCGAATAAAAGTTTCATACCTAAAAAGCACAGAAATATGACCGCTCTAGTTGACGCACCGGTTCTGCCGGGCTTCCGCGTGGAGGAAGCCATCGAGATGGCCAAAGCAAACAAAAAGGTCATTCTAGGGCCGGGTCTCCGCCAGGACAGGGACGATCTCGTGCTGGTGTGCAAAAGTGGTGTCCTGAGGAAGAAGACCCCCAACACATTTTGGGTTGATTGCTATCAAAAACGGTACGTCCCGAATCGCGGTGAGATTGTGGTAGGAGTCGTCAGCCAGAAAGCGGGAGACATTTTTCGAATAGACATTGGCGGTAGTGAGCCGGCGTCCCTGTCCTACCTAGCGTTCGAGGGTGCCACCAAAAAGAACCGGCCCGATGTTAACGTGGGCGATGCAATTTGTGCCCGATTGCTCATAGCTAACAGGGATCTGGAACCGGAATTGATTTGTGTGGATTCGTATGGAAAGAAGGGCAAGCTGGGCGTTCTACATGATGGTTTTGTGTTCAACTGTAGCATAAATTTGGTGAGGAAAATATTGAACCCAAAATGTACCTTCCTGGATCTGCTGGCGAAGGAGATGGCATTCGAGTTAGCCGCTGGAATGAACGGCAGGATATGGATAAAGGGAAAAACGGTGAAGGAAACCATCGCCGTTGGGAACGCCATTTTAGCTGTCGAGTTCAAATCCAACGAGGAACTGAAGGAGCTCTGTGACGACATTGGCAGCTATGTTGCCGGATTTTCGTAGACTATTTGTTATAAATATATTATAATTAAAAATAACAAAATTTTGTTTGATTTAAAAACGTTTCTATTGAATGTGTTAAAATACACATGAATACAAGATAAATGTAATCCTAAATTAATGCTTGGAATATCTGTCGACAGTTCATCCGGTTATATCGAACCAGTCACACCGTGTGATTCAGTTTTGGATCCACGAGCGGTTCTTCATCTTCACCGCTTCCGTTCTGCATGGATTTCAATCGCTCCAAAAATGTATCCATTGTCATCCGTTCGAGCTTGGGAGCGCCTCCTAGTAGCCGCCGGACTCGATTTTTGCGCGCTTTTGTGGTTGTTTTGGTTACGTTGAACCCATCGGAACAGTTCAAACTGCGACGGAGTTTGCGCTCGCCAAAGAATTTCGATTTGGCAACTGCTGGAGATCCTTCCTCGAATATTGTTTCCAGGTTAGTTGGTTTGAGATTCGCTGATTTGTTACCTCTGTCCATGTAATAGCTGCGGATTTCGTTTTCCGATGCGTTGATATTTATTTGAAACTTCACTGGCTTAGCTATTGTTCGCCGCTTTATTTTGTGCAGTTTGCTGTCGATTGATTTGGCTCGTGGTGATCGTCTTCGATGAACGCGATTTGTTGGTGTTGAACTACACCCTGGCAACTCGTCGTCTTCATCATCCGAATCATCGTTCTCTGTTTCAGATCGCTGTATTATCTGGTCCTCTTCGAGATTTAAATTATGCTCTAGTGCGGACATTATGAATGGTAGATCGTTTTCGATGTCGTAACTGAAAAAAAAGAGGTCGACACATCCAACATAAGTTTTTCTACACTTAATCTGATTAACCCCAAGTGGCAAACTATTTTATTAATAACATTTATAGTGCAGCTTAAGCTGGCTATGGATAAATGCCTACTGGGCAAGAACTCAGAGTACAAACATATGGAACGGTTCGCCACTTCATCTCATAGCTCCTATTTCCATCCCATCAAAAACAAAGCAATGGAACGGAATTTGGTTTGTTTATTATTTTTGTGATTTTTTTCAGCAATGAGCACGCATGTTGACAAAAGGAAGTGACGAATTTGGTACCGTATTTCTTTGTTTAGCAATCAGATGGATATATACAGTGTGATGGAGATCGGAACATTTCCCTTAATATTATTTTGGCTTAAAATTTCACACACAGTATCTCAAACAAATGTTTTTTTTTAATTGAAATTGTTCAAAGGTATCCCATATGAAATCGTTACATTTTAATACTACTAACAGGATATCGTACTCTATAAAATTACAATTATGTACTTGTAGTTATTATAGCAGGCCAATTGTTAGTACATCTACCCTAGAACAAACATTTAAAAAAATAATATTCCAGTATCCTCACCTGAAAGCAGTCGTAGCCTGTTGGTTGTTTTCGATGCTGGCAAGAAACTGAAGAGGGTTTTTGTCCATTGATACTACAACGGAAATATGAAATGTGATTAAATTAAATCCAGAAACACTAACAGCATTTCTTTATAGATAAATCGGTTCTCTCTGCTTTTTGAGCAAAACCGTGAAAACGTATTTTTTTTAACTTTTGTTGCTTTGATGCAAAAACAATCACGAAAATCTAACAAAATGAACAGAACCGCCTTGTAAACGTCACTTTACGGCCTTTGGTGATGAATTTTTCTCGTTGATATTTAATGACCGAAACAATCAGCATGAATGATGATCATCATCAGGAAATGATAAACAAACGCTTACACTCATAAAAATATACACGTTCGATTAATGTTTTTCGGAATTGGGTTGTTTAGGCCCGCATAATTAAAACAATATGCCGTATTATTGATACCATTTACATGAAATAAGCCATATTGTTATTATTCACCTCATAGTCGCTTTAAAATACGATTATATAATCTTCGTAAACCAAAATTATACACAATTTTTAATTTACGATACCATATGTAATGATTCCTATGTTTGTTATGTCTTTACAATTTTTATCATTCATTGTTTCAGAGAAAATGATAAACAACTGTGAATGACTTATAACCGAGATCCTAACAATATGTCATATAACTCTGATGTAATTACATATAGTCAAAAACTATTTTCATTCCGTTGCAATTCTACACTCATTGAGAATCATATCCTGCAATGATAAAAATACGGTAAACATTCATGTTCTGCGATCAGTATGTCCGCAAAATTTTTATTTCCGTGTGACTGTTTGTTTTCATTTCAGTGGGTTGAGTGCTGATTTGGTCAAGCCAGACAGCCCAAGTAACCATGAAGCTATATATGCATGTAAAAACACAGCACTAAAAGTTGACTTAAAGTGGAAAAGGGCAATTATAAGATCGAATTAATGGTTCATTACTTTGGCATGTTGAAATAAAGCACCAGTAATGCATCGCTGCATTCGTACTGCTGATTTAGAGTATCGTTGTCTGACAGTTGATAAATAAATGCAACAACACATCGTTAAAACAGATCTAATGCAATTAGCATTTAGCATGCCGATTTGTGATTGATATATGTGCAATATTGTAATGCTTGGTGTTACTTGGGAGCTTTTATTGAGTTGTTTTATTTATTTTTTTATTAGGTTTAGTTATTTTATTGAGTTAAAAAAATGACAAATAAAACATGGTAAGTAAAGGAAATAAGTTATGTAAAATATATGCTATTAAAATAATGTTCTCATCTTTTCATAGTTCCCGTGAAAGTGGTTTTACGAAGAACAAAGTTCCAACGCCAACTATGTTTCTGGTTCCAAGATGATTGTGATTTCGATTTTATGTTTGTAAGTATATTTAATAACATTATCAATGGTGAAAACACTATTAAGTTCCACAATTTATCGAAGTGACCGTTTACACGTTGGTTATAATCCTAAAATAAAATCCTTGGCGTATTTATAATTTGATAAATTCGTGTTTTTTTCACAAACGCGGCTTTCTGCATGCTCCACACATCGGTCTCCAGATTAAATAATAGTAGTGAAATTATTTTTCAATAAAAGTTATGTAGTAATGAAATTTACATATTGTGTTTTAGCTTTAAAAAGAGAGAAAAATTACCAAATGGTCTTCCAATTAGTGAAAGATAAGACATACGGTTCATTGATTTTTCTTTCGTATCATACTATCATTCAAATATCACATAGCATATTGTTTTAATCTGAAACATGGATTGTACATGAACCATATCATATAGCATGTAGTGAAAAAAATGTACTGAAAAATTCCCATTTCTAAATAGTAATTATACTTAACCGCCTATTACCCATATGGTCGTTTTTCCAATAACAACATACCGTATTGCGATGACCATTTATGACGAGGTTAGTTTATCTTAAGTAAGTACAGCAATCAGAACAGTAGGGATAATGTTATTTATAATTATGAATGGTATGAGAAATGTTACGCCTATGGTTCATGATTATGCGGGGGTATAAGCCATTTTATAGAAAGCTCAAATGACAGGAGACCTAACACTAATACCTATTTACATTTTACAAGGAACATTTGCGAAAATGGAATGATATGATGATGATGATGACGAAATGATGATGGTTTGCATGCAAATTTACCAAAACAAAGACCGAGCCGTCCACTCAAAATTTCGATCAGCTGTTCAAATCTGTCTCATAAAATGGCTTGTTTTTACATATTCTGATTCTGCATAAAAAACTAAGGCCTAACCCCAATTTTTCAGAATTTTTGGAGCCCCGGAACTATTTTTAATTTGCATTTTAAATTTATAAGGGACTAAAAATTTGTTCTTATGCTGCATGGGCTAACTGTCATTCTATGAATGTTAGTGTCATTCTATCGAATGAAATGGCTTATTGTTTGCTGTAATAAAATGTAAATAAAAGGTTTACAAACAAAATAAAAATATGTTGGAGATCAGAAAATCATGCTCTTTATGTTAAACTATAAAAAAAACCTCATATTTTTCTTTGCTAAACAACCCAATTTCGATATTTTCAATCAGCTTACAGCTCACTAAAATAAAAGTGCAATACATAAACTATACACTGAAATGAATATTGTAGTAATTTTAACTATTGAGCTGCTTTTAAAGCAACTATTTTGCAATGTATTTATTTTGACTCACATAACGATCAAATTAACTACTTATTTGTTAAATCTAGACCAACATTTGAAAAGGGCGTAACAGCCAAAATTTATTCCTTCTGATTCTTTGTCCACATATATAGCTATATATGCGGACAAAGAATCACCATGGGCATGGTATTTGCGCTGTCGTCTCATTCTCTGCATCCATAGTAAAATTTACAACTTTTTTCGTTTGAAATAACTGAACTATATAGTCTGCACAAATCAAGTGGCGTTGTGCATTTAATTTAAACCATCAGAATGGTAATTTTAACCGCAAAGCTGTTTTCAGTATATAGGTTCCATAGACGAGCTGAGGCGAAGGCAAGTGTAGCCAAACGAACTGTCAGTTAGTGTAGCCAACCGTGCAAAACGTCACGATTGCAATCCAAGCAACGTAGCGTGTGACGTCAAATTCACGTGGTACACTGTGAAAAAGTGAAAAACACACTTAATCGAAATTACCCAACCGTTCCTGTGCTCGTCTATGGAACCTATAGTGTCTACACTGTGCCACCAAAGTACTCTTTAATGGGTAAAAAAGTACCCATTATGAAGTTAAATAGTTCAACTCATTAAAAGAGTAAACAGCGTTTACTCATTAATGGGTAAACTGCTTGTACGTCAGATTAGCGGGTGATTTTTACCCATTATCTGAAAATAAATTTATCAGAAAATGTGTAAAAATCACTCTTTATTATTCTAATAATGCATTTTCGGGAATTTTGAAACTAATCAAGTTAACGGTAGACATTTCCATCAATAGTAAACCAAAATAGAGTATTATTTATTCAATGAACGTAAATGCACATAAAAACTTTAAACAAATCACGACTGGTTCCGGTGACTCCAAACTTTCCATTCTCTATTAGTAGTCTTCTTAAAACGACTGATATGCATGATCAGACCGCTTCCGTCGACGGAATCCACAGGTTATTAAATACTGAAGTACGGCTTTGTAGTTTTCAGCAAAACATGATCAGCGTAGCTCTAACCGACTCTTCATCTTTGACTGCATTCTGCACGGAACTGCGGAGCACCATTTTTAGCAGCTGCACCCGGATCCAATGCCGGAATCGAAAGCATTCCTTAATGAGGTCAACCGTCTTCGGCTTATCGATATCCGGTACATCACCTGCAGCTGGCTTCGAAAACAACGCTGGAATTGGAGCCAGCAACCGTCTTCCGCTTTCCAATCTCCGGAACACCAGCGCACCGGAACGCAGCGCTGCCTCAGGAATCAGTGCCAAAACCGAAGGTTCGCTGAAGACGAGTTGATTGCTGATAAAATTCTCGATCGTTGGGCTAAAATACACGTAATTTATCGGATATTTATTAGAAATAACAGTAATTAAAGTAAGAATTATTATACCTCTTCGGTCATCTTTGCTTGTTTGTTCAAAAATTCAACTTTATTTTCACTCTTTAATGAGTAGAAACATGGAACATGATAATGGGCACAAATTACACATTATCAAAAAAATATAAGTACTCATTATTTTGACAGTTTCATACATCGAAAAATAATGGGTGGATTTTACTCTTTAAAGAGTATTGCTGGGTTTACAGTGTATAGCATAAACTAGACTACTTCAAATCGAGGGGCGATCAACTGTATTAATCAGTTGAATTGTAAATACTTGCATCTAAAAATACATTTTAAAATACTTAAAAAACACAAAATAGGGGCCCTCCTTAGCCGTGCGGTAAGATGCGCGGCTACAAAGCAAGACCATGCTGAGGGTGGCTGGGTTCGATTCCCGGTACCGGTCTAGACAATTTTCGGATTGGAAATTGTCTCGACTTCCCTGGGCATAAAAGTATCATCGTGTTTGCCTCATGATATACGAATGCAGAAATGGTAACTTGGCTTAGAAACCTCGTGGTTAATAACTGTTGAAGTGCTTAATGAACACTAAGCTGCGAGGCGGCAATGTTAGGCGGCAATGTAATGGGGATGTAATGCCAATGAAGAAGAAGAAGAAGAAGAAGAAGACGAAGAAGAAAAAACACAAAAATTCTTTTAATACTTTAATACGAAATAATACATCAATACACCGACATTCCGTCAATACAACTTAAAGTACAATATTAATACCCGATTAATACGCGGATTTACCAAAAATACTTCAATACCTGTCAACACCAATCTGTTAGTTTATGTTGACTACAGTGACTATAATAACAGTGTCGTCAAGTGTCAGAATTGGAACAGAATCGTCTGTCAGTTCCATACAAATGCGCGTTCCAAACGAGCAGGAGACCTGTCAAACGTGGCACATGACGTTACTCTTCTTATAGGACTCTAATGTTGACAGCTGTGGAATTATTGATTTGATAAGAAAAATCTGGCACGCCTATATGAATCGTGAAATCGTGTAATCTCGATTCTAATATTAATGTTGTCCAATGAGCAGCTCGAAGTAGTTCAAAGTTATTCCCATACTGCTCATGCCCATTTGTTGACAAAAAAGAACGAGCAGGGCGGGAGAAACTTCGAGCTACTTCAGGCTGCTCATTGGACAGCACTATTATTTATCTGTATTTATCTGTACCAAGAATGATGGATGCAACCGAGCTGAATATCGATAATTCCTTTTGGGATACCGTGGGGGAAGTTTTTTGGGAATCAATCCATTTATATTAAAAAATCATGTGACAGCTGCGTGACTCGCTCCGCTCTATGTATAAAATATAATTTTGGCTGAATACAAAGTGCAGCTGGAATCCTTTGCTTGTGAACAATATAGGTATAAGAGTTTGAAAAATTATCCGAAAACTTTCACATTTATTATTATTATCTTTATTAAAGAGGTTTTCGGCCCTGGGCCGGTTCACCTCGTAGCAACTTTCACATCTTTTATGGCAAATTCACATGATTTCCGGATTGTCTCGGGACACTGGAACCTATTGCGTGAGCTGCAAAAAAACAAATTGTCAGAGAATATGTTCTTAAAGGGACGTTGTTTATTAATATTGTTAGTTTGTTTATGTTGCAAAACAACCACTCATTTAAAGCACAAGAAGGTGGCTGCTCAACAAAGACGATGAAAAATGCTACTGGAACAGAGTGACGAGCACTGTCGGGGCACACAGCGAAAAAAAGTTGGGATTCCAACATTTTTGTAATTTCATTTTGAAAGCACGAAGAATTTGGTATTTTTAGGAGTTAAAACTTTTCAGTCAAATGTTAAATTGATTGATATGAAAGTTTTTTTTCAGTTTAAAATTTTTGTTTTTACAGTCAAAACTCTCAGAGCAAGAATTGAAAAACAATCAAACACGATTCAACATTTCACAATTTTAGCAGCACTGACATGTGAAGAAATAATGTAACTGGCAGCCCTTGACTGCCAGTGACAGTTGCAAAACAAAATTAAATCGAATAATCGAAAACAACAATCCCATGTTCCGGCGCTGTGAAGTGCTCGTTCCGCGTGTAAAAGGCCAAAAAAGATCATCAGCACCGCTTACCACATCCGTTCTGGCACCTTCAAGGACATCCGTACCGAGATCCGTACTGTATAGTGAATCCGCTGACGCCAATTAACGAGATGGACATTCACATTCTGGAACCGTGCGTGAGTAGTTTACTGCATGGATGCGGAAGGGATTTCTGCGAGGATCTCTGGACGTTCACGCAGTTCGTTTCGTAGCAGTTTCATGAATTCAATGTCTCCCAGCGGCATCCGACAAACGGCCCGACGACTCGTCCATCAGCCATCGATCATCAGCAGAGGGTGAGATCGTCTTTCGAACTGAACGACGTTGCAAAGTTAAGGCGGCACAAAACCAAGCTGGTGCCAGCTGGCGAAGCACTTTCGAAACGAATTTCAGATTAAGGACTAAGCGGTAAGGCATAATAATTTGAATATTATTTCCTCATATGTTTATTTCCCCCCTTTCATTCCACAGATATTATCGAGATTAAGAAGTATGAATAACTGATGTCCGCCAACACTGAACATCGAGTGCCACCCCCATTCGAGGACACAACGGGTATGGTAATGTTATGCGGCAACTTGCTCCAGCGCATCGAAGCCGCCGAAAAGAAAAGCTGCAGAACGATTTGAGCCCAGTTCTGAGAAACATGTACATATTACGTATAAGAAGTATAGCAGCCGTATTCCGTGGCTGTCAAACTTTTTTTTATTGTTTAATGATAATGTTTAGTCAATTCATGAGTATTGAATGCGATAATAAAAAAGCAACAAAATAATCAATTTTGAATTTGTAGAATTTTATTTTGGCAATTTTGAAATGAAAATGCAAATATGAAAATGAAAGTTAAAACAACTTGTTGTTTTGAAAGTATCAGTAGTTGATTCTACTGTGAAAATTACATCTTATTTTGAGAGAAAAATGTTACTATAAAAGGTTTGACGTTAGTCAAAGTTCTTGCTGAAGTGACATTTTTGCATTGGTAGATTTAACAATCCTATACTTTCTACTGAAAATCACTAACGAATTTTCTTAATTTTACTAACGTTTCTTTGACTTTTTACTAACGATTTTTTTTGTGTGGGACGAATCAAGCACCGTGAAATCATAAATAATTTCAGTTCCGGCCTGTCTAGATTTCAAATCGAAATCCTTTTCAATGGGTTTTCGAGTGATAAGAACGTGGCCATAACATTGTTAATGCTTTCACTATTTTTTAATAATATTATATTACCATTATCGTAAATAAATGTTTTCATTTCATTCGCAATGAAAATGTATAGAAATGATCTTCGTTTTTATTTTGAAAACAATTTGATATTATTTTGACAGATGTGAACGCGAAATGAGAAAAAAAATCTTCAACAATACGCGAAAAATACAATTCATGGTGAAAATTTCACGGAAAATACAATTAATGATGAATTTAATGCACCGCATTACCAAAATACACAAAAATACTTCAATACGCCGAAAAATACAAAAATTCAAAATAATTCCTCAATACGCCTTTTCAATTCAGGCAGGTGAATCGTAAATACATAAGTTGACAGCCCTCACTTCAAATTGCCAATGTAAAACAAATTGTTTATTCGACAAAACTTTTCGTAAAATCTTTTTCATTACAATCACAATACCTTTCAATCCGCAACAATAACAATGTTCATTTGGCTCAGATTCTGACAGCTCTCAATGCTCGATTGGCTCAAGATGGCCGTTTTCGCATATCTCTGAATGTAGGATCCCTAGGAAGCAGCGAATCCTCTTCTTTCATTAAATGGCGCTGGATTGCGTGGGTGAGCACAAATTAGCCCACCAGCGACGTGCAAACCCGGATAAAAAATATCATTAAAATATCATATTTTATATTGTTCCAACACCCCGAATAGAAATAAATGGTACGCCGAATGGTTGATATTATTGGCATTCCATTCCTCTTGTAATCATTTTAAACTGTATGATACTTGTACAATTATATGATTGACAGAAATAAAACCACGATCATATATAATAATTTGTAGATTATACATGTTATAATGAGGATTACCTGATATCATATTATTGTATACGTATCTCACCATAAATAATTTAGATATTCACCAACACAGAAATGAAGTAGTTTCTTTTTCAGTGTGATAGTGACAATCGCATCGGCAACAGATCCAACCGCCATTCAAGTTTTTTTCGAAGTCAATGGCGATGTGCATTGTGTTTGTGTGAAAGAAAACCTAAAATTAAACGGATTATAATGCATGTAAGTATAAACTATATTATACAAACCATGAATAATATATATTTATTGTTTATTTCCAGAAATATCAACCTCATACCGGGAAACAGTACGCCATTGCGCAAGCGGATGTGGTTGAGCAGCGAAAAAACGCTTGCGAAGGTGAGAATAGTTTATGATGGGCTTAATAACCATTTTATATAAAAATCAGCGCTGGCGTTCTAATTATTCCATGGGCATGCTTATCAAGAAATCGGGGCATGAAAAATGCACATCCAGGACTGATTTCAAGCTGTTATTCATTTAATTGCATATTATTCGGCAACTCGGCCGTACGAAAACCATTTTTTGTTAAATATCTTGGCTGTGCATATGCACAGCATATGTTTCGAAATGGACAAATTGATATGAAATTTGCGAAAAAGAATCCACGTGTCTTGGAGGGACTCGAACCCTCAACCTCCTACTCTCTAGATAGGCGTGATAACCCCTACACAACAAGACCACTTAAAGGTCACGTTTGCGGAAAAGCCATCAGAAACCGAGTACCAACCTCCACCGCGGTAAGCTCTTTTTTTGCAAATTGAATATCCTTCGGGGGCTTGATTTGTCCAATCTTCACATTTGCATTTGCTTTACTGTTGTATATCCACAGCCAAGCGAGTGCACATTGTTTATTAAACGAGAGGATCGCACTCCATGCCCCCCAGCAACGGACTGGGCGGGACGGTATAGAATGCGAATTCAATCGCACTCTGCTGTGCCAAAGGCTTGCTTGGCTAAAGCATTTGATGAGTTTGATTGCCTTTACGTAAACGGTCGCGTGTACTCAGACGACTAATGACGGTGAAAGACCGACACTTGATTACAATTAATTGCATATTATTCGGCAACTCGGCCGTACGAAAACCATTTTTTGTTAAATATCTTGGCTGTGCATATGCACAGCATATGTTTCGAAATGGACAAATTGATATGAAATTTGCGAAAAGAATCCACGTGTCTTGGAGGGACTCGAACCCTCAACCTCCTACTCTCTAGATAGGCGTGATAACCCCTACACAACAAGACCACTTAAAGGTCACGTTTGCGGAAAAGCCATCAGAATCCGAGTACCAACCTCCACCGCGGTTAGCTCTCTTTTTTGCAAATTGAATATCTTTCGGATGCTTGATTTGCCCAATCTCCACATTTGCTTTACTGTTGTATATCCACAGCATATGCACAGCCAAGATATTTAACAAAAAAATGGTTTTCGTACGGCCGAGTTGCCGAATAATATGCAATTAATTGTAATCAAGTGTCGGTCTTTCACCGTCATTAGTCGTCTGAGTACACGCGACCGTTTACGTAAAGGCAATCAAACTCATCAAATGCTTTAGCCAAGCAAGCCTTTGGCACAGCAGAGTGCGATTGAATTCGCATTCTATACCGTCCCGCCCAGTCCGTTGCTGGGGGCATGGGATCTTCTCGTTTAATAAACAATGTGCACTCTTGGCTGTGGATATACAACAGTAAAGCAAATGTGGAGATTGGGCAAATCAAGCATCCGAAAGATATTCAATTTGCAAAAAGAGAGCTAACCGCGGTGGAGGTTGGTACTGGATTCTGATGGCTTTTCTGCAAACGTGACCTTTAAGTGGTCTTGTTGTGTAGGGGTTATCACGCCTATCTAGAGAGTAGGAGGTTGAGGGTCCGAGTCCCTCCAAGACACGTGGATTCTTTTTCGCAAATTTCATATCAATTTGTCCATTTCGAAACATATGCTGTGCATATGCACAGCCAAGATATTGTTATTCATTGTTTTCTTTGATTTCTTACAGGAACATGCAGCACCATCGAAATCTGCGAAGAGGCACTGATGATAATAACATAATTGCAATATAATATAAGATGGTAAATAATTATATAAGATGGTAAATAAAATATAAATAAAACTTGTTTGATGATCATTTATTTATTATAAACTGAGAAAACACCTTCCTAACTATCATATCCAGTATCGTAGTTCGTAGAATAACATTATACATCCTATAATACGGTTAGCATATAATTAAATAATCATTACACGCTTTTCAATCTGGATTAAACACTGAATAATTAGTTGGTCCAGAATTCGTTTACGAAATCTCATACTACTAATCTTTTTTGTTAAAATCGATTATACTCCGAATCATTGCAAGAAAAAGAAATGATGATAAACTAATGATATCTGGTAAAATCGCCCAATAAAAATATATGGAAAAATTGGCCTTTTTGAATGGTAACGATACTTAACGACCCATTGAGTGTATCATCTAAAATCAAATTATTTTAGACGCTATCATAAATATTATTCGTAGTATAATTATTGTTTGATACTTTTTATGATTCCATTAAAAATTCCATTACAATTCGCTGTAATCAAAAAACGATAACTAGAAAAATAGATGTATAATACCATTCTATTCAGGACCACCCTTGTATAACATAACCCATTGGAATACAGTAGATTATGTGGTAAACAATAAAAACTATTGTGCGCTTATTGTAAAATTATCACGGTTGTTGAAGATCTTTATTGTACTTACATTTGAAGTACAATATATTTAAATGTTACCGATACATTCTATTATATTTTTATTGTTCCCTTATGTTAAGTATTGCTCATCCAAAAACTAAACAAATTATGTAAGTATTTTATCTGGATGATCAGGAAATCCGTCTTAAAGAAAAAAATATATAATTTTGGAATATTTCGGGATTTATTATATTGATGAAATCACAATTGAAAACAATAAAATAACAATAGCTTTGCTAATCAAAAGAAAAAAAAATACACATTCTCAAGAATACATTTTCATATTGCAGGTCTATATTGTATTTTTCACAACAGCGAAATCTGAGTACGACGATTTCATAAAAGTCTAAATGGTGAAAAAAATCGCAATAAATGTTATGTAATAAATATTTGAACTGAAAGGGAACGAAAACTTTTGCTTGTCACTTTACTCGGAGAATGGATGGATTAATTTGAGCGTGTACAGTTTTGTTTATAATTAGTAGAAAGACAAAAATAATGAAACAACCTCGACCCAACTAACGAATTCTGATTTTTAGTTGGGTCAACTGACATCAATTTGAACTCGTGTATTTCAACTTGAACATCGCAAATGATGTCCAATGACGTCAAAACCCATTTCGGCGTTTGCATTGAATTTTGATGTATGAATGCTTTTTAGTTAGCAACAATCAATATGAAACTGGTGATTTTTTCGTGGTTTCAGTTTCGCATGCTATGAACGATCCTCGGTACCCAGTAATGTAATCGGTAATCAGTACGTAGTTTTTTAACGTTTTAGAACATCAAAGCAATCTGTACTCTTCTCTCCCATTGCAGCCAATTGTCAATGTTTGTGTTATTTAATCATCTCTTTTCTTCTTCAGCTTTTGCGTAAAATGTCATTTTTTTCTACGAAATGAAGAAACGGTTCAATTTGCATTACTTTTTTTTCAACCAGATCTCGGTGTTTTTTTATCTCCATTATGCTTTGTTTCAGAGCAAACGGATTCTTAATAATTTCAAACGGTCAATAGCCTCTTTTTATCTGCATCATAGAAGTTGAATGTCATTTTTATTCAAATGAAAATGGGTCCACAGTCTCAGATCAACCATTTAGTTATTTTTTCATCATCCTTCCAAAGTTTCTTATCACCAATTTTCTTTTTTAGCGCAAACTTGAAGCGATCGTTAGATTTTGCACCAGTTGCGCCAGATTCAACCATACCAGATCTGATCATTTGAATATAATGAGCAAAGAACGTCAAGATTTCAAGTTAAACCGGCGATCGTCTAGAATTATCCACATTTCGGATGGAATTTGGAAATACGAATGTAGCAGATTGTTTATAAAATAATGTATCTCGTAGGATCTCTGAAAGTTGACTCGTTGTTTCCAGGCATCCACCGGGGGCGACTTTATGGGAGAAACGTTGTTTTTGAACGCATGTCTGAAACCATAGTTTGGAAAGTATAAACTATTTCCTTGTGGCAGTGACGATTACGAATGTGCTACCGTAGGAAGCTATCTGCTGCGCTTAGAATAGTTGTATAGTAACTTGCGTAATCAAATGCGCTCAATGCACATTATGAACTGTTGCACAAATGCACCCAAACTCTGCCCCCTTTCCACTCACGGGCGAGATCGCTTTCGGAGATGTATTTAATAAATCGGCTATTTTTAGTCAAACTTGAATTTATTGCCAATTAACAATTCGAGAACACTTCAGGTGAAAATCAATCAACACGACCGACCGAAAAACATGGAATACTTTTACCGTCCACGTTTATTGGGAACTGCTGCTTTTAGTTAAGTCTTAATTCTAGTGCTATGTACAAATTCATTGTGTTATCCAACATTAACTCCACCGATAATTGATTGAACATTATTGCGAATCACGCGTGCTGCCTGTTTAGCAGTTAACCGACAACTGGCTCAACATTTCCATTTTTTTGCAAGTATGTTTTTTTGTGAACATGGGTGCCTCTACGATATCGTTCTTGCAAGTAACGAACAAAGAAGATAGGCCATCGTTTAGGAATTCCAAAGGGAATCCATATACGGGATTTCGAATATAAACCCATACGGGATTCCGAAGGGCATTTATACAGGATTCAAAATGAAATTCATTCGGGATTCCAAAGAGAATTCATACGGAATTCCTAGAAGTATCTATACGGGATTCGCAAGAGAATCCATATGCCGGGGACGAGCCAGCCTAGAGCTGGATATCTCCTTAATAAAGGTACAAAAAAAAAAGAATCCATATGGGAATCGGAAGCGATCTATACGAGATTCGGTCTACACAGTAGTCAAAAAACAATCCATATAGGATTCAGAAGAGAATGTGTACATGGTGAAATGCTCTTTACCAATTTAACCTTAGAATTTTCAACAATTTTAAATAAATAAATAAATAATGAAATCGAATTTGTAGAAAAAAACATTTATTTAAGCTTTTTATAATTTGGTAGGTAAATAGCAAAATCGTCCTTCATATGTTCAATCTTCACGCCAGGTTCCTAATTGGTTCAGCACAGACAATTTGCTCTGATTAACTGTTACAATATGTTTCGGAAAAAATATCTCTGTCCTGAAACGGAACAAATTGGAAATCCGAAACATCGCGCTTTCTGCTGACTGTAGTGAATATTAACTGTCCATTCTGAAACAAGCAAAACCATGGATTGAATACGGATAATAATCATTAGGTATTTATTTGTAGTAGAACAAAATAGAACAAATATGTACATTTAAAAACCTCTCATAGTTATTCTAAACCAATCATACGAAGGGAAAATCAGGGCAAACTACTTTCGAATCCTTCTACCGATAAAAGGGTATCTGACATGTTGTTGATATTTTACGGTGCACGGCTTTTCGAGCATCAACCTGGGAGGTAGCAGCAGAACAAGGTCAGATCATCCAGGGCAGCTTCTGATTGCAGTTGAATGGGTGGTTCAGCTGAAATGACTCATGAATGAAATCACCGATTGCCCGGGTTTTGATGACATCACGGGATTGGGGAAGATAAGGTGGCATATCGCTGTATCAATGCCAAGGTATTTGGTTCCTTGAATGAATTGGGTCAAGATGTTGCATGCCAGAAACTATTTAGAGATCAGCAATCAAGCGGTCGCGCCATGGGAAGATCTATAGATGGAAACGATAATAATTATGATCTATTCACATTCCATAGCTTTCGAAAATTACTCACAACTTAAAAAAATCGCATTAAGCAACACTTTAGAATCCAGATGCAAGCAACATCAGTTGCGAGTTTTTTCGTTCTCCACTTCATGAGATTGCAAACAATAAACATTCGGATTTTTTCTTGTTGATTTTTTGGTCTTCTCGTTACTAAGTAACGAAAATATCGAGGGGCGAAAAATTGGAAGAAAAGTGTGTAATGTGTTTTCCATTCAAGGGGCAGCTTGATTTCGCAAAACTTTTGGGTACCGGTAATTTGTACTAATGGAACCATAAAACGAGTACTAATTTGTTCTGACCCCAACATCTTGATAATTATATCTATGGTTAGGCCATGACCCAACCAGCGGAGGCCCAACTAAAAAATTAATATTATAATCCCAACCAGCGAACCACGACTTTAGGCTGTGAACCATTCCACCGATTCGTTTAACTTTTAGTTGAAATTTGACAGTTCGATGGTTATTTCGCCGTGGTTAAAAATAACCCTGCTCCGCAGCATGGTTAGATTTGACAGTTCGATAGTTAAACTTTGTTCGCGAGAAAAGTGGCGCCAAATCCATTTCGTTCCGAATAACTATCAATCTGTCAAAACTCAAATGGGTCGGCTTCGGAGTAAAATTTTAACCACGATGGGAAAATAACCATCGAAGTGTCAAATTGTAACTAAAAGTTTGAAACTTGCTAGCTCACGGGAGGGTATTCTACCGGGTCGTTACGCTACTTCTTCAATCACCCCTCTACTCAAGGTGAGGATGATTCGGTTCTTCGCAGGAGGGAACTATAAACAGAGCCGTCATAAAAAGCGCTAATGCAGTAGGATGGGCAAAGCTATTACTCAAAAGGGGGGGGGGGGTATCTCTATATAGTGATCCAAGAAGGACGAGGCTTGATGGTCCCTTTGTAGACCCGGGAAAACGACACAAAAGAAAATGGTGAAAGACCTTTATAATTCAGGGCTGCTCTTTCTACTCAATGGCTACACCTGAGGTTTACAATTTTAACATTTTATTTGTGACGTCACATAAGGGGGTACTTGCGCTTTGTTGGATTCGGTGTTTTCTGGTGATGTGGCCGATCAGGGTTGATCTGGCCGGCTTGATGCTCTTTGCGGAGTCGCTTCAGTCCGGAAATCGTTCCACGGACTGGACAGAGTGTTGCCGTGCGAGATTGATGACGTGGATTTTCCGTATTGGTGTTGGAAGATGGCGGCCACACTTCGGCCAGCGATGACGTTGCTTTATCCAAGCCAACGGGCACTCGCCAAATCTTCCCGGAAATCAGCTCTGTGGCACTCCACTTTCGAGACCTTGGAACAAAGGTACACAAGAAAAAGGTCCCTTTGGCGTGGACCTGGACACACCAGATTAGTACCCTGCGACGTCACTTCCTAACCTCTAATTTTCATCTGTTCACATTAACATTTACCTTTTTCTATTTCGTTTTTAATTCGTTTTCACTGTCGTTATTTGTTCGTGTGGATTCGAATGGGATTTTACTATAATTTTAAAGCATTACATTAATTTAGGCTAAGTTTGACCCATTAACACTACTAACCACACTAATCGATTTTTACCAACACAAATCCGTACTATTTAATTTATAACAATAAGTATTTTAACGACTAACATTGAACAGATCCTATTATAAGAAAATAAACAACACAAAATTAAAAAGAGCTTCACCAACAATAATTCAGACAATAAACCTTTTATAACTTAAACACGCGCGCACTACTACTTCTTTCTAGGATCACTATGCAAAAGAGAAAGATCTGTTCATTTTCCGCATCCTTTATACCCTTCATAGCATAAATTATGTTTTATGTTTTTAGTTTGCCCATCCTGTTGCATTGAGCACCCTCTATAGGCAAGCTCAAATGGAACAGGGCTGTGCGTATTTTGCCCGAACTCAAACTGCTCGAACGTCTATCGCATCTGGTCACACTTGGTATGACGTGAAAGTGGAACACGCACTCACTCGTGAGATAAATCTTCGACCAGTGAGTGTGACAGTTCCGAGGTGTACTCTTTGGAAAGGTCGTAATGGGAGGGATTGGTGACGGAAATTCACTTGTGGTGGAGCCAACAAGTCCATATTGGAACCGAACGGTTACATTACCCCATCGTCCCTCCTTCAAAATGAATGAAATTCACTTTGAAGTAATTAAATTATTTACGGCAATTATCAATTTCAACCAACATCAATTATTGATTTGGTGAATCGAATAAAAGTTATGCCCTTTTGAAAGAATACGCTATTAACCTTCTCACTCGCGTGAGAAGAAAGGTACTCATTATGAGTGGAAACTCAACCAACACTATTTGCTGTGTTGAAAACTGTCATCACCAACACACATGTGCTGCAATGTTTTTGTTTACGTTTTGATTCGAGATTGTTAGTTCGCGATACTAACTTTCTCGTTATTTTCTCAACGATTTAACCGCGCGTTTCGGGAGTGTGGAATTAAAATTTGTGTCCGCGAATTGGAAGCTCTCGAAAAGGTACGTACGCATTATTTCCCGTGATTCGTTCATCATTTACCGGTCGACGTTTACCCTTGTCTTTTTCAGAATCGAACGGAAGGAGAGATTCCTCTTCTGGAGGCGACTATTTTAATCTTCCCTGGTGAGTAATGATTTTGTAAACATTGGTGATTTTTCTAAGTGTTGATGCATTTTTAGGTACGCAATGTAGTCAAGTGCATCTCAAAGTGCATTCATTGAGCGGTCCGGACCTATGAATGTGTATGAATGGTAAGTAGTGAATCAATCTACTGCGACTGATTTGAAGAAATTTACATCGATGATTTTGATTTTAGGGACTGGGCCCTCTGGACTGGACTTTCATCGTCCATCTATCCGTTCTGTGTGGGATAAAGTGTATCGCCAGTTCGTCAGCATGAACTGGTCCCACGGACGGAATTATTTAATGTGCTCGCACCGGACTTCTTCGCCGGGATTCGTCGAGCATCTTCGACGGGTTTATGGTCTCCGCGGACCGTTACCTCAGGTGCTGTGGAAGACCCGAGCAGAAAAAAATGTTTTAATCCGTACTTTTATGGTAGTACTTTAAATTACCAAAATAAAGTTGACATTTTGGGGGGTTTGGGAATGATTTTCACGGAGGGAAGAATTCCGACGTTTGTCTTCCGCGATGTCATATCCGACGTTTTCGAATCAGTTTTACGCGCGCTTATTCTCCGGCTTTGAGCGGATTCGCGATTGTGATTTTCAGATGGTGATCGATTTTTAATTTATGATCGAATCGTGGGTAAGTATTTATCTAGGTGAGTATTTGGAATACTTTCGTGATTGATTAGTCATCCGAAGATTTCTAATCATTGTAGTGATTTCGCGACGTGTGTTGATCGGTTTCGTAATACGAATAATTGCGGTACGTCGTTGTCGTCCCGTGGGGTTCGGAGACGGAAGAACACGGATTGTTCTTCAAGTTTTTCGCGATTTATGGGAATCGTTTCCGTCGTGAGTCGGCTGCAGAAAACCGGACGGTTCGGGATTTCCGACGGCTTGCACGTCGATCGTGTGCAGATCTAAACGGTATTCGCGACATTTTGATTCTAGTTCGATCGCGTCGAAACTTTCGTTAATTAAATTTGTTATTCTAGTTTTGAGATTTCTCGGCGAGAATTTACGTTGATCGCGTCGGCATGTTTATCTGCAAATTTATTATTCTAGATTTCGGGAGTCTCGAGGTTCTGCGGTGATCGCGTCGAGTTTTAGGGATTTTAAATTTGTTATTCTAGATTTTTCCGAGCGCATTTGAATAAATTCCTAGAGTTTGATGAGCGATTCCGGATCACACTTGTGTCCAAATCGACAGTTATTTAGCTATGCTTCGTTTGGAGGACGAAAACGTTTGCAAAACAGGGCACTGTTTTTACCTCCCCCTCCGGGAAGAATGGAACCGTATGGGGTTGGGAATGTAATTTATGCTGGGCGCCAATTGAAACTTGCTAGCTCACGGGAGGGTATTCTACCGGGTCGTTACGCTACTTCTTCAATCACCCCTCTACTCAAGGTGAGGATGATTCGGTTCTTCGCAGGAGGGAACTATAAACAGTGCCGTCATAAAAAGCGCTAATGCAGTAGGATGGGCAAAGCTATTACTCGAAGGGGGGGGGATGTATCCACAGTGATCCAAGAAGGACGAGGCTTGATGGTCCCTTTGTAGACCCGGGAAAACGACACAAAAGAAAATGGTGAAAGACCTTTATAATTCAGGGCTGCTCTTTCTACTCAATGGCTACACCTGAGGTTTACAATTTTAACATTTTATTTGTGACGTCACATAAGGGGGTACTTGCGCTTTGTTGGATTCGGTGTTTTCTGGTGATGTGGCCGATCAGGGTTGATCTGGCCGGCTTGATGCTCTTTGCGGAGCCGCTTCAGTCCGGAAATCGTTCCACGGACTGGTCGAGTGTTGCCGTGCGAGATTGATGACGTGGATTTTCCGTATCGGTGTTGGAAGATGGCGGCCACACTTCGGCCAGCGATGACGTTGCTTTATCCAAGCCAACGGGCACTCGCCAAATCTTCCCGGAAATCACCACTGTGGCACTGCACTCTCGAAACCTTGGAAAAAAGGTACAAAAGAAAAAGGTCCCTTTGTTGTGGACCTGGACACACCGGATTAGTACCCTGCGACGTCACTTCCTAACCTCTAATTTTTCATCTGTTCACATTAACATTTACCTTTTTCTATTTCGTTTTTAATTCGTTTTTCACTGTCGTTATTTGTTCGTGTGGATTCGAATGGGATTTTACTATAATTTTAAAGCATTACATTAATTTAGGCTAAGTTTGACCCATTAACACTACTAACCACACTAATCGATTTTTACCAACACAAATCCGTACTATTTAATTTATAACAATAAGTATTTTAACGACTAACATTGAACAGATCCTATTATAAGAAAATAAACAACACAAAATTAAAAAGAGCTTCACCAACAATAATTCAGACAATAAACCTTTTATAACTTAAACACGCGCACTACTACTTCTTTCTAGGATCACTATGCAAAAGAGAAAGATCTGTTCATTTTCCGCATCCTTTATACCCTTCATAGCATAAATTATGTTTTATGTTTTTAGTTTGCCCATCCTGTTGCATTGAGCACCCTCTATAGGCAAGCTCAAATGGAACAGGGCTGTGCGTATTTTGCCCGAACTCAAACTGCTCGAACGTCTATCGCATCTGGTCACACTTGGTATGACGTGAAAGTGGAACACGCACTCACTCGTGAGATAAATCTTCGACCAGTGAGTGTGACAGTTCCGAGGTGTAATCTTTGGAAAGGTCGTAATGGGAGGGATTGGTGACGGAAATTCACTTGTGGTGGAGCCAACAAGTCCATATTGGAACCGAACGGTTACAAATTAAACGAATCGGTGGAATGGTTCACAGCCTTAATGGACGCAGTGCGGGAGAAATCTTTAAAGTACCTTTAAGAAGGTCCTTGATTTCCATCGTCGAAGTAATTCGGAACATTTTTGGTAACATGTATCCTTGTTCCTTTTGAGAAATGAAGCTCATGATAAAATACGGCTGCTCGGTGCCTTCACTGATTCAAGAGCGTTAGTGGCTATCATTGGGCAATCTCACCAAAGGGATATAATAAGAACTGATGCAAGTATTTTTTTCTTTTGTTCTCGACGTACTTTTTCTAATAAAACTGTCATTATTTTATAATTTACATTTTCACAGGTTTATATTATGTGTTCAAGATTAACTTCGATCCTTCGATTCGTATATAGCGGGCTGCATCTTTGCCGATTTTCAGCGTTTATGCACCCGTGTCCAAATAACAGCAAAGCGAGTTAAAATGAGAGAAGAAAAAGTTTGAACTGAATTAAAATTATATTCAAAATAAAATAATTTGTAAAATAATTGATTGTATTGTATTTTTATTGTAATATTGGAGTATAATGTTTCCTAAATCCTGTTGTTTTTCTACTGTAAAACAATAGAAAAATTAATTGAAAACCTTTAAAACACAATCTTTTCTATTGTTTTGTCGCTCGAGATCATCTCATTGAAGAACCGTAAAATTAATTGTTTTGCTCCGAATTTTGCATGGAAAATTTTCGATTTTTTTTATTGTAAAGATACATAACAACCCCCATTTACCATTCATTTTATCGTGGAAAACCATTATTTCTCATGTGATTTTATTGTCAAAATTCCATTATGTTCAATGGTAAAAACTTTGTTTTGCGATAATCCTTCGGGGATTCCGTCTGTCCAAGCCTGGGAGAGGTGGTTGTTGTTCGATTCGCCAGGAGTGTCACTTGCAATTCACTAAACTGCGATAATCCGTCGCAATCAATTTCCCGAAATCACAAACATTCAACACTCGCGGATCCTCCCGACTGCGCCACTTATAATTTTGGTTGTTCGAGATACGTTTTTAAAAAAGAACGAACAAACGACTGCCCTGCTCAAGCGAAGAAATACGAATGAATTTATTGTCTAATTAATTATTACAGTACCTAGCTAAAGTGTCCCCCCTTTACGCTGATACCAGCAAGAACCATGTCGTTAGTCGCGGCTCCAATAACACCGGTGCGGAATGTGCAAGGTGTTGGTGTCCGGTTACGTCTGGTGCAATGTGGCTAGCTTGGAGTTAACCGCTAAGACTTGCTGTTCCAGTAATTGGATTTGGGTTGCGTTTGCGTCTGTAACTTTTCTTTATTTAGAATCTTGCTTGCTAGTAATGATAATTTGATTTGCATAGAGATTAAGTTATATATGATTGACGATATTATCCAGCATTTTACGAACGCTAATGGCCGCCACAATCAAGCTCAGTTTTTGGTAGGGTGGAAACAGTTTGAAGTTTGGGTTGTGTCGTCTGACACAAAAACGATAAGTTTTCATCATCATGATGATTAATTCATGATGATGATGATCACTACGATGTCAAACGACACAAGCCAAATGTCAAATCGATTGCACCCTACCAGAACATGAGTAAAATTGTGGCGGCCATTACCGCACGTAAAATACTGGATATAATAAGAAAATTGGAAAGGGCTTGGGATCGAACCCTAAATCTCCTGCTTATGAGACAGAAGCATTGACACGAAGCCACCAAGCACCCTTACTTTGGAAATTTCCAGATATTTTACACAAAGCCAAGCCCAGGCCAATTTTATTGAAGATGTGCAAGTTCTGAATCTCAACAAAGAAAACAAATTTCCTCTCATATTTATAGAGGCGCCTCCGCTCATCTATGGAATCTCTTGTGTCTATAATAAAATGAACGGCAAACGCTTGGGCAAACGGTTACCAGAATAATTAAATTTTAATGATTAATGACTGTTTTCGCGGTTTTCGCATCATGCGCATTTTTGGCGTTCATCACGTTTATCATCGCGTAAACGAAACGGTGAACGTATAAACACAACGGTAAATTTAATTCATTCCTTTTTTTTATACAATCATGACTTTACACACCCATTCATAAAAATGACGTTGAAGACGCACACATTACAAAAGTTACTATAGACTAACGCAAAATGAACTCTCCCAAGAAATTATGACGTTTGAGCGGGTCGCATAATGAACGCAAAATGAACTTTTGTTCGAGAAGACGACCCGCTCAAATGTCAAAATCCATCGGGTGAGTGAATTTCATGAACTCCTGCATAAGGTGCCTGCCAGAGTAGACGCGTCTACGCGACGCGGCGCGAAAATTGCACACAAAGGAATAACAATCAATAATAAGGAGCTGTCAAATCGTATGGACGCTTCGCTTCGCTTCGCACTTCGCGTCTACTCTGGCCGCACCCTAAGTCTATTGGCGAATAAGGGTTGCATCACAGAGAAACAGACGTCTCACTTGGAACAAAATGCAATCAAAATCATTGTTGCGGAAATATTGCCGCCCAATGCTAAAATCACTGTGTGTGGCCAAGCGGCAACCAGATGGCGGTAGTGAGCAAACTTCAAACACAAGCGAAACCGATGGAAGCGCCATCGGTGGCCGATTGACCAGCTACAAAAATTTAAATCAATCGTTAAAAAGGTGAACTATGGAACATGTGTTGAGTGAGACGTCTGTTTGTCTGTGGTTACATGAAGAATTCGAAGGATGATGTTGGAAAAAATCGCGCGAGAAAGCATACGGAATTTTTTTAAAAAATTTTCTCAAAAATTGTAGAAGCAATTTAATTAAAAACGGTTAGCAGTACGGGGTTAGACTTTACTTATACTATGTATAATATGCAATATCACAAAATAAAATCCAAATTCGAAATAATGTGTTTATTATACAATATGAGAAAAGTCCAACCCCGTACTGCTAATCGTGTTTAATTTAATTGCTTCTAGAATTTTTAAGAAGTGTTTTTTAAAAAAATCCGTATGCTACCCCGTGCATTTTTTTAAAATATCATCATTCGGCTTCTTCTGCATGCAACCTATATTCGCCAATAGAAGCAGCTGGAAAATCGAACTGTGCTCTGGTGGAGAAGCCGAACCGAACATGCTGTGGCCATTCACGCCATTCGTGATTCTACATTCGTTTGTGGACGTTGCTGCTTGTGTAAAATCTGCCACGGGCTGCAGTGGAACTTTGG
This sequence comes from Armigeres subalbatus, assembly GCF_024139115.2. NCBI lineage: Eukaryota > Metazoa > Arthropoda > Insecta > Diptera > Culicidae > Armigeres > Armigeres subalbatus. The sequence continues at coordinate 333,705,334 of NC_085140.1, forward strand.
CGTCATAAAAAGTGTTCTGCAGAAATTTTGGCATTATGGAATTTTTGTAGAGCTGGTAATCTCGTGTACAATAGTGTCGTCTTTCGACTGTGATACAGAAAAAAAGCTGACATCAAATAGTTTCGGCTTCGATCGAGGTCTCGGGGTTCTCGAAAGGTCAATTTCGGCAATCGATTTATATGCAAATATAGCAGGCCGAATTGCGTAATTGCTTCGATTTCAATTGCCAGAGGATTTATTTTTCTGACGAAGCACGTACCTACCTATCCGGTTAAACTTTGGAGTCGATTCCAGCGGCAGAGAATCATGAGTGCAGAAGCTGAATCCATAATAGCCAATGGATCTACCAATGGTCATCTCATCAGCGGTTCACCAACAGCAGGTGCGTAGAAGGGGAATGGAGAGTAATTTAGCCATCATCTAGTCCACCTAGCGGGGATGATGTCTTAATATTAAATATCATATCAAATAGGTTGAATAGCGTTTTTAAAAACAGATAGATTTTATCATTTCATTTAACATTTTTGGCATTTGGATGTAGGTATTTGCATTATATCTTTTTTTTCTGTATAGAGGCGGGTGTTCTGCAAAAAAATTGGATAGCCATCTTAGTCTACGGCCTCACAATCGCAGTAAAAAGAACATTCATTTTTTGTGATGACAGGCTTACGTGAATTTAATAAAGACAATTACAATGATTACTACTAATTTAAAGTTAAAAATTAGGATAGAGGAAATTTATCTAAAATGCCGATTGTCGCGTGCTACATACATTTTCCCCATAAATGCATTAAAATTATTTAATAACTCATGCAATGTCTTGCATGTTTACGGATGGAACATTTTCTCGGCTTTCTGGGCATAGTGTATTAATTGTGCTTGCTGCACACAATGTACATATATGGCAGGCTTGAAAAAAGAGCACTAAGTTGAAAAGCCGTCTAAACTCTGGTTGAAATGTAGAGCGTTGAAGAAGAAGAAAAAAATTGAATACGATAACCGGTTCGTACCAGTACAACACATCGGCTCAAGCAAGAAACTGCGAGGGGAAATTAATTACATTCAGATAGCAATATGTAGCTTTAATAAATTGATGCAATATACTAGATAACATTAGTTACGGACACACATTATTCTTCCGAAAAAAGCTTCAAATGTCTAAATAGAACACTTTTTTCTTTCTATTTTAGCGTCCAACGGAATAATGCAAAGAGACACGGAAGAAATCGAAATTCCAATGCCGTGGGGAATCGTAGCGGGTGAGTAAAGCTATATGTTGTACCTTGAGACACAAGTTTGCTTTCATCAGCACATGATGGTACAAAGGTAATCGGGGCGTCTTGATTATCAGCTTTTGAGTCAGGCAATGATTTGGCAAAAATCAGCAGCCTTACGAAAATCTGAACGCCAAAAGCATCTCGAGCACGTGCTTACGTCACTGATCGACGATAGTCACTCACTACAGGCGTCATAAATAAACACACAACTGAGCGGACGCTAATGTTGTGATATCTGCGTGATTGCTAGCGTTCTTTGCACAGTGGCGCTTTTTCGCAGTGATGAATCGTTGGACAGCAGATGGTGCGTTTTTTGTGCTTGCGTTGTTAACATCTACCATTTGTGACGCAATTAGTCGTTGTCCGGCATTGGGTTAATGCTATGGATAGTGAAGTGGTAAACCGAATATGTTTTTGCCTTTCTCGTACAACAAAGTTGTACCGAAAGGCTATCATTTCACTCCAAACCTAACTTTTTATAGAAGTCTCGGAGACCCATGATGTTATATAACAATCGACTCAGCTCGTCCAACTGAACAAATGTCTGTCAGTCCGTGTGTTGTGTGCGTGTGTGTGTGTGCACAAAAATTGAAAAACATTAGTCACTTTTTCATATAGTAATTCAAGACAAAGTTTTTAAAACGACTTATCTGCTTTTGTAAACAAAGATTAAAACGACGATTTGACGAATCTGATGGCTCTCCCACGCAAACTAATAGCATCAACAGGTAGCGGAAACCTTCACCTATCTATTGGTGGTGTTGGTTTGCGTGGGAGAGCTATCAGATTCGCCAAATTGTCGTTTGAATCTTTGTTTACAAAAGCAGAGAAGTCGTTTTGAAAATTTTGTCTTAAATTCTTTACCGATTTCCTCGCAACAAGTGACATTCGACGATCGTTCTTTGCGTTCAAAAGTTATGAAGAAAATGGTGTGTTGAACCATGTGGCAATTATTTATGATGTGTATCATACTAAGATGAAACATAACGATTTAATTGAGAAAGGCATTGTCACCGCTAGGTGAATGAATCTGGATTTTGCCTTTTTATTTTTTGTATTAGTCATCGCACAAAATTGAAAACAAGTACGATATCTGATGCTTAAAATTTGCAACCCAAATAGGTACACTTTGAACTTTGATCTGTTCATTATCTGCTGTGTGACATTCGGTCGTAAGCTTCAAAAACCAGTACTGTTTTACAGATCTAGCAGATCTAGCAACTCTTGACATTATACATCCATACTGCCGTGAATCGCATATCTGTCCCATCTTTGCTGGGTTTCCCATTCATATGGGACAAATATGCGATTCACAGCAGCATAATAGGTCTGCTGTAAAGAAGGGTACTGCAGAAATTGTGTTCCCGTAATGCTACTAATTTTTGTAAATCGCACACATTTTGGCGATCCTGCCAGGTTATTTGTGGGAAACTGACGCTGATTTCAAAAGATGAGTTGAATTCAATTTTTAATGTGCTAATGTGTTGAAATATTTGATGATTAAAAAACACAAGGCAATGGGTTTGTATTGCCACAAAGCGCTCTGGAAAATAAATTGTGGGTTGGAAAATCACAAAGCGCGTCTGGAAGACCGCTGGAAAATGGATTGTGGTTTAGAAAATCACAAAGCGTGAAGACCGCTAGAAAATGGATTTGCTGTTTGGAAAATCACAAAGCGTGTCCGAAAGATCGCTGTAAAATGAATTGTGGTTTGAAAAATCACAAAGCGCGTCTGGAAGACCGCTGGTAGATGGATTGTGGTTTGAAAAGAGACCGCTGGATAATGGTTTGTGGTTTGCAATACCACAAGGCGTGTCTGGGAGACTGGCGAGAAAAGGGATGACAATCTAGAAAATCCCAAGGTGGGTCATGGAAGCATTGATTTTGGTTAAAATAAATTTAGTATGAAATGTATAACTTGGCGACTTTAGTGTACATGAGACTACCAGTTAAGCTAGTTCTAACGAAATCTGAGAGATATAGAGATCTATCGTATGCTACAAAGTTGTTTGGAAGGCTTGATATATTATCTTGAAGATTATTTTGGAATTTACTGACTTAGTAGTCGTAGCGGAATTACCCGTTGGATGCGATATCCAACATTCACGAAGCTCAAAAACGTTGCCAGCATCCACAGAGTCATAAGTTTGGAGTTATTGGCTAATAGTACTGGTTAACATAAGTCTAAAATTTAGGTATATACTCAAGCTATCTTATTTAAGTATGATATCTGCGAAATTTTAGATAAATATCATACCCTAGGCCAGATGTTCCCAAACTACTTGTACATGCGACCCACCTGGCAGAATCCCATGTTGCTTGCGACCTTCCCACATTGGCTTTAAGAATTTGGATAAAAAAGTGTTCGCGTTAGATTGAAAAAAAAAAACATTATGAATTGCTTCATATCCCATCATTATGTACTTTGAATGGATTGGATTTGATTTAGATTTGGATTAGAATTGCATTTGATTGGATTTGGAACGGATTAAGATAGGATTTGTATCGGATTTTGATTGGATTGGATTTGGAATGGATGTGGAACAAATTTGGATTGAATGTGGGACATTTGTGGAAATTTATGGGACAAAATAGGGACAAAAGTATGAATCAAGATGCGTCTTTCGCAACTCATCATTGATCAGCCCACGACCTCCCTGGGAGTCGCGGCCCACAGTATGGAAAAACATGTTCTAAGCGGTTGTTGCAATATGTTGAAGGTCAGCTTGCTGGTATTACTATATATGAAGCTGATAGTTGGATTTAATGGACGGTATAAGATATTTAGATTATTGCTACAATATAAAATGTTTCTCAGGGGGTCCTGTAGCGTAGTTGGCTACACTTTCGCCTTCCAAGCTTCCAAGAATGGTCATGGGTTCGATTCCCTCCTCAGTCGCCAGATCCGCAGCCCATACGGTGGCGTTTGGGGTACGCGCCTTACCGTCACGGCTGCCTGATGACGACTGACAACTTGTTCTTCTCGGAGGCATTCCTCCAACGTTACCCGGATTAATGGCAACCGAACAATGCAACGATCATTGAATACACGACATGGACAAACGGACACAATGGACACACGATGAGCTGGACTGGCAACGACAACAATAATGGTAATGGAAATCTAAAAATAGATTCTGCGTGGATTCTGTAGTGCAGAATACCACAGTAGATCTCGGCACAGTAGCGGTTAAGTAACACAGAGTGCCTAACAAATAAATAAAGGAAAAAAAAAATGTTTCTTGTGAGATCAATACCATAACACTAGATACCAATTTAGTTTGACATTTAAATGATACAACTTGCATTCCGTTGTTCTGCGATTGAAAACCACTATGATCAGACAAGTTTTATTTTGGAGTTTAGTTTTCAAAGGAAATTATCGTTTTCTCAAAGCAATTTGTACATCTTCGTCTCGCGTAAATAACTTAAAAAATCATTGCGTTCTATGCTAGAGGATTTTTTTTGCCTTTTCTGATGAGAAAAGAAGGGAAATGTGGGGTTTGAGTAAGTTACCATCAGCGTGTGATTATACATTAACACCTCAGCGTGTCGATCAGTGCGCAGCAAGCCATGACTCGGCCTCTTCTGGTCAGACCTCCGTGGCGTGCACACGCACCCACGGAGAGCTGCTGTCATAACAATTCGCTCCGGCCATTTGGGGCCACACATTTACAACCTTCCAACAAAGGTTACGGATTCCATAAATTTCTCCAAGTTTTTAATGATTTCAAGCAATTATTAATAAAATTTCTTGGACTTTCAGACTTGGACTAGATATCCTAGCCAAGTCTGAAAACATAATGAGAGCACACAGAAAACATATTTTGATTTTGACATCAAATTGATTCATAATTTCTTTTCAAAGATGAATCATGATAAAAGATATTTTAGTTACTAGATAAAGATTGTCGCTGTCGTCGCTGTCCGAAACATCTTTTGCTGGCGAGGATAGGAGAGCTAAATGTCAAAGAAGGAAAATCCATACGATTTCACAGCTTGGTACCCAACATGTTCCGGACAGCAGAACAAAGGGAACCGAAGCGACAATCTTTATCTAGTAACTAAAATATCTTTTATCATGATTGATTACATATTTTGATCTCATTTTGCTGTAGATTTCTAAATTGTATGATCTGACATCAAACTGTGTACTTATTTTGTTATCGGAATCAATATCAAAATCAGTTTTTGATTTGCTCTCATCGATAGCAGGAGCTACACATTTTGTTATTTTAACCGTTAAAACGATCAAAAAGATATCTAATTAAGTAATCATAATCGGCGATTTCACAACATCAAAACAAGTTATCGATTTGCTCTCAAGCTTTGACATCAAACTGTATACTTATTTTGTTATATGAAACCAATATCAAAATTAGTTTTCGATTTGCTCTCATCTACAGCAGGAATAGTTTTTGATTTGATGTCACAGTAAGATTTTTCTGCTATACGTTTTGTTATTTTAACCATTAAAACGACCAAAAAGATATCAAATTGTAAACATAATCGATGATTTGTTGATGCTTAGTAGCCTAGCGGTAAGATGCGCGGCTATAAAGCAAGACCATGCTGAGGGTGCCGGTCTAGGCCATTTTTGGTTTGGAAATTGTCTCGACTTCCCTGGGCATAAAAGTATCATCATGTTGGCCTCATGATATACGAATGCAAAAATGGTAACTTGGCTTAGAAACCTTGCGAAAATGCTGTGCTGAATGCTGAATGAACACACTAAGAATGAACACACAGATGGTCACGACTCTCGCTTTGATCGGTTCATGTTATTTTTGTGCTTCAGTTATTTGTGATGTATTGATGTATTATCCTACGTAAAATCTAACTTACGCGTTTCGATTGTGCTTCGTGAACTGTCCGTGTAAATAACCAATTCCGTGGATCTATTGCAAGCAGAAAAACAGCACTTAAAGTTCTGATTCCACCGTGATTAAAAACTGATTGTCGCCGCCATTCTCACAATCACATTACTCGCTTGACGTTCGCCTTCACCGAAGCAGCTAACGAACTATTTTTCGCTTTGCAACGATCGTCGGCTTTCATCAGCAGCACCTACACCAGTTATCCGGACAATTGAACGACACAACCGTCGTTTCAAATAATATCAGTGCTCCATATCAGAAAGCTGTAGCCGTTCTGTTGTGGTGTATGATATTCTGGATTGGACCAAACGCATTAATTAATGATGGACCATTGCGGCAAATGTAATAAGGAATTTTGTCCAGAAGATATCGTTGTATCATGCGATGGTTTCTGTGAAGATCGTCACCAGTTTCACGCAAAATGTGTGGGATTGACTTATGATGAAGGATGCGCTTGCTTGCACTCTAACATTTTCTGGATGTGTGACAGCTGTAGGCACATAATTGAAACCGGCCGCTTTCGCTTTAAACAGCCCTCAACGGTGGAAAGCAATGAATCAACAATGAAAGATGAGGTAGTTCATTTGAGAATGGAAGTGGAACGTATTGGCAAGATAGTTACTACTTTAGTTTCGAATTCCTCGAGTAAAATTGTTTCGAAGCACACAATATTTAATCAGCCTTTATCTTCAACAAGAATGATGGATATCGATAATCCTGAAGTGATAAACGACCAGACTGTCCAACTTTTCATTTCAAACATCGCGAATGATGTAACAGAAGATGAAATGAGGCTCATGGTGTGCGAATCAATAGGAGCCGAACAAGTTTCCAACATTAAATGCCTAGTGTCCCCTCGGAAAGATCTTTCTTCTCTCGATTATGTGTCTTTCAAAGTCGTTGTAGACGCCCGTCATCGTGATTCCGCGCTGGATGCAGCTAGTTGGCCACCAGGTGTGCGATGTCGAGAATTCATACATTGCTCGAATCCCGTATGGAGACCTATCAACCGGATAATTCAACCCAATTTTATACGCTGATCTTCAATATCCATGTATTTTCATTGTCTTTTTAATAGTTTCCATTTTGTTGTGTTGAATATTACTGTCATTTAATTGTTTATTCAGTTCGAAAAAAGTTAAATTTTAATTAGTAGTCTGTGCGACCCAGTCGAAGGCGAATCATTAAATAAATCTGTTCAGCTATTTTCGTCTCTAGGTTAAACATTAGAATATAATCATACAGTCTGTACAGTAATAAATAAAAAAAAACACACACTAAGCAATAAGAAGAAGAAGAAGAACCGATGATTTCACATCCAGGCCTGGTAGCGGGTCACTTTTTAGTGACTTGGTCACTTTTTTCGGGCTAGTCACTAAAAAGTCTCTTTTTTTGACCTCAAGTCACTAAAGTCACTTTTTCTCGCAAAAAGTCACTATTTTCAACTATTTTGAAACTATTGACTAAGATTTTTTTATAAGGCTTTATGTATCCATCGGAAGATGCTTTGTTCATGGCGGAAATGAAATTACGGACCATGGAAAAATGATCGCTCTGTAACTTCGCCAGCCATTTAACTGACTGCACTTATTGGCATTTCACCAGTAGCTAATTGAAGGTGTTTTACGTCACAATCTATAAATTGGTATACAGTCATGCAAGCAGGAGACCTGTCGATTTCGATTTTAACTCAAACTTTATGCAGTAGAGGATGGTGGGAGACTTGATTCTTCCCTGTTTTACCAAGAACTAAAATAGTGTTATAGCGTATTTTTATAATAGATCCTCTAGACATATGATCGTTATGTTGCGAGTTTTTTTTAATTGACAACCTTATTTACTGTGTTTTATTCCTCCTTAAGATGTTTTTAGTGGCCACGCAAAATTAGAACAACTTCTCCCAATAATGACCAAATGCTATCATTTTTTCACAGCACAAATCCATAAATATGCTAAATGACCTTCATTGATAAAAATGCCATCATTCCACCACAATTTTAGGATATTTGGATTTTAAGTTGTTGCCTCAATTAGAGCAGACTTCCCTCATAGGGCATCCATATAAAAATTTGTCTAAAAAATTCAAGAAAGTTTAATTTGTTCTCAAGCGGCTATTTTTTTTTGTAGATTTGACAGATGGGTTTGCTCTAAAAAAAATATTTATTGAGTATCATAGATATCATAGAAAGGCGATCATCAAGTCTCCCCAATTTTGAAGATTGCATGCGCTGTCGAATTCCATAGCAAAAATCATTCATGAATACGCACAGCAAGTTGGAAAACCTGCGTATTTTGGTGTAAACATATTTAAAAGTTCAGAGAGCATGGTCCTCATTACAAGCAGGAGGTCGAGGGTTCAATCCCAGGCTCGTTGTACATGAATCTCCATAATACTGTTGTTCATGTCGCACTAAAAATTCAAAAAACATCCGTTTCACCTATGACAAATCGTAGAGTTCTCTGCATCTTTCTTAAGTAGGTGTTCAGCTAATCCAATGATCGAAATTTTCACTCATTCTCACGAGAAGAGAATGCTCATTCACGCAGATTTTCGCCGAGAAATAATTTTTAGAAAAGAAAAACAGATGTTAAGAGTGATAACCATATTTCGCACACTTCCATTGGCGTATACATTTGATTTGCTTGCAGACTACTCATAGTTTTGAATTGTCCTGCTTTTAAAAATATTGAGTAAAATTTCTGTTTGGTTAAAAGAGAGGGCAATACAAATTTACTTAGTCACAAAGTAAATAAAAGTTAGCGAATACGATTTTCGTTTCTCTTCTGAGTTCGTTCTAAGAGAAAAGAGTGGTGAGTGAAAGATGTTTTCCGCCACAAATTACGAAAAAATATTCTCATTCGACCCAAAACGCCTGATTTCGTCTCATCGAACTTGCAACTGAAATTGGAAGTCACTATTTGGTCACTTTTGCTGCAACTGAAAGTCACTATTTGGTCCCTTTTTCCGTTAGCTTTGATCACTAAGGGTCTGTCTCATTTGGAGAATTGAACTTAAAAGTGACAGTTCGAGAATTAGCAAATAACCTAGTCATAAGAATGGCTGGTGCTACCCAGCAATTCCAATAATACATCGATGCTAAATGATTCGATATCTGTCAAAGTAATCTTGCTCTGCGAGCAGGGTTATTTGATAATTGTTGAAGTGTCACTTTTAAGTTTAATTTCAGTTTAATTCTCCAAAGAGACAGACCCTAAAGTCACTATTTTGGGAGGCTTCAGTCGCTACCTGACACAAGTTATCGACAAGTTATCGATTTGCTCTCAAGCTCTGCTCGGATAGGCTTTTACCAAATAGTCTTTTCGGTTAATCGACATATTCGACCTAACAATTTTCAACCTTGTGGCTTTCTGCCGAACGACTCTTTTCCGTTCAAAAAATCCATTTCGTATTTCAACGGAAATTCCTTTGCAATTTTTACGCTCAGTTTTTACGGAGAGCTTTTCAGAATTTTGAATATGGAAAATGGAATTTTCATGTAAATCATTGGTATCTTCACGAAACATTCTCTGGAGTTCCACGTGATGTTGTAAAGATCTAACAGGAAAATATACGGAAATTGCACTGAATCTTCGAATTTTCCACTGAATCGGCGGGGAAAATTATAGATCAGCTGCGTGACAAATTTTAAACGGCGGCGCGCCGATGCAAAAATTTCGGCGGCGGCGCACTCCTCTACACTCGATGACTGTAAATTTCTCCAGGATCAGATTAACGCCTTTGCGGATTGGTGCTCCATCAATAGATTGGTAGTGAATCCTGCTAAATGCACGGTCATTACCTTTTCTCGGAAGAAACAGGATATTGATTTCGACTACAAGCTTCACGACACAACTATTATAGAACGCGTTCACAGTGGTATTAAAGACCTTGCCGTCCTATTGGATTCGCAGCTGACTTTTGTGAATCACATCTCAAATGTCGTGGACAAAGCCTCCACAGCTCTTGGATGTATCTTTAAAATTGCAAGAAACTTCTCCGACATATTATTGCCTAAAATCTCTGTATTGCTCACATGTACGTTCTACCCTCGAATACTGTTCCGCGGTCAGGAACCCTAATTACAACAATGCTGCTTAACGGATAGAGTCTATCTACGTCGTTTCTTGCGCTATTGCCCTCCGCATGTTACCTTGGAATAACCCACCCCAGTTGCCAAGTTACGAAAGCCAATGTGAGCTTATCGGTTTCGAGCCTCTAAGTACTCGACGAAATGTATACCGAGCCATGACTGTGGCCGATGTGTTGCAGGGCAGGATCGACTGTGGAACCATCTTGCAACAAATCAACATCAGCGTACAACACCGACCGCTGCGTAATAATATAATGCTTCGCCTACCGATCCGTCGTACTAACTACGGATGTGGCAATGCTATCCATGGCCTACAACGTTTTTAACAGAGTGGCGGCGATGTTCGACTTCCACTTAAATAACAAGAAATGTGCTACGGAGGATATTCTACACCGTAGTAGTGATAGAGGTCATTGACGCAGCATTAAAGCTTAGAGTATTTAAATTTTTATGGCTACTATGCGATGTTTAATTTGTTCGTAACGAATCTTATTTATTATATACATTTTTTTTTACACATCATAGGGATAAGTCTGTACTCTGTTGGTGTTACACCCGATTCTGTTTTTACACGGATTTTTTTAGACGACCGTTACACGGAATCATCAGAACCGGTACCCCCTGCAATTGGGGATTATTAAAAGAAATTTATCATGTTAGGTAGCCCCCCGAATCAGTTTATTATCGTAACAGCTACTGAGTGTTATAAAGACATGATAAGTGAGAGGTTTTCTCATTATCGTTTGGATTTAAACCCTGATTTAAATAAACAAATATCCTCTTCATCTTCTTCTATGGCTCTACATTCCAACTGGAACTTGGACTGCTTTTCAACTTAGTATTCTATTAGCATTTCCTCCGTTATTAATTGAAAACTCTCTATGCCCGCCATTGCATGAGTGTATGCATCTTGTTTGGCAATTACAATTCATATACTACGCTCAGGGAGTCGATAATGTTTCGCACCCGAAAACATCCTAGACCGGAACCGAGAGTCGAACTCGCCATCTCCGGATTGGCATTCCTTCGCCTTTGCTCGCAAAGCTAACTGAAGACCCATTAACAGTTAAGTGTATTTGTGTAGAGTTTTACCTCGTCACTGATACATCGTCCTAGATTATAATTATTTTTTACCGCTACAGCATAGGAACGATGATGCCTTGCGTAACCTTCCGGGTCTCCCATCATTTTGAAAAGTGCAACGCCTTCGAAAAAAGCACGCTTGTCGTTCTCAAGAGCGGCGAGACTGCACGAGTGATCCGAGTCTCGGAAGGTTAACAAAGACTATTTTAGAGATATCATTTATATGCCTACCTTACGATTTGGTTCCATCTGTAGTTCATAGAAGCCATTCAACATATTTCTCAAAACTTACTCTAAAATTGTATATAATTACTCATACCTTCCTCCAATTGCAGGCAAATGGTGGGGCCCACGGCAGAAACAACCGGTACTGGCGCTGCATGGCTGGCAGGACAATGCCGGCACGTTTGATCGACTCTGTCCGCTGCTTCCGGACGACATCCCCATCCTGGCGATCGATCTACCCGGTCACGGCAAATCCGCCCATTATCCCAAAGGCATGCACTACTACATCTTTTGGGATGGAATTTCGCTGATCAGACGAATCGTCAAATACTTCGGCTGGGAAAAGATCACTCTGCTCGGGCACTCTCTGGGCGGTGCGTTGAGTTTCATGTACGCAGCTGCGTACCCCGACGAGGTCGAAGGATTCATCAGTATTGACATTGCCGGTCCACCGGCACGGGATCACCACAAGCAAGCGGCCAATCTCGGGGATAGTATCGATCGGTTTCTGCGCTATGAAGCGCTACCCGAATCGAAAACACCCTGCTACGGGTATGATGATGCCATCGATATCGTGCTTGCGGCATACGATGGCTCAGTAGATCTGCAATCGGTGGAGGTGCTAATGCGTCGCGGAATGGCCCCAGCGGCCGAGCGTTTTAACAAGGAAGGATTCTATTTCGCGCGGGATCTACGACTGAAGGTGTCTCTGATGGGTATGTTGTCGCTGCCGCAAGTAATTGCCCACGCGGAAAGGATCGAATGTAAGGTGCTTAACATTCGAGCCGTGCCTGGCATGCACTTTGACAACGTGGAATATTACCCAAGTGTGATTGAGGCAATGAAGAAGCACTCGCGAAAGTTAGTGTATCTCGAAATACCGGGGACGCATCACCTCCACTTAGTAAACCCAGAACGAATATCTCAACAAGTTACAGATTTTATTCTAGATAGGAATTAAGTGGATTTGATAAGTAGATTTCCTCATCGAGCAGCAACCAAACAGAGATTAAATAGTAGCACATGTTATAGTTCCGTTGACCGGATTTACCCAAAAGGGGACATCAACAAGACATCAAATTTAATTCCATATTTTAAATTAGTTAATTTAATAAATTATGCAAATATGTTTAGAGTAGAAATATAAAAATACCGGTGATGCGCATTAAATATTTTATAGCAAAGATTATAAATCTGAGTGCTTTCAAAACAAGGTGTGATATATTTTTGTAACTGTACTAGACAAAGAGCACGAGAAATATAATTCATATTTACTTCATAAATGTTTTATTTGGATATGAGAATATCACTAGTGACGCTCGAAAGCTACTTCTTCTTCTTATTGGCGTTACATCCCTACATTGGGACAGAGCCGCCTAGCAGCTTAGCGTTCGTTCAATAAGCCCTTCCACAGTTATTAACTGCGAGGTTTCTAAGCCAAGTTACCATTTTTGCATTCGTATATCATGAGGCTAACACGATGATACTTTATGTCCAGGGTAGTCGAGATAATTTCCAAACCGAAAATTGCCTGGACCGAGCACCGGGAGTCGAATCCAGCCACCCTCAGCACTCTTACCGCTAGGCTAAGGAGGGACCCTGTTATATGTAGAAAGGTTTGTAATTATCCTGAATCATCAAAAATAGTTACCAATTTTATTTATATATTTATCATATGAATCACAATTTTTAACTAGACTTGACGACTAGACATATGTTGGTCCGTAAGCCTTTTTGGTTGTACAAGGCACTAGCGATGTCTCCTTTAGATAATTTCCTATTGCTTTCTGCAAGATTGTCTCCAGTGGACTGAACGTGGCTCTGGATCGCAAACGAGCCTTGGATACCTCCAACGATTTTAGCAACTCGAAGTTGCGTTGCTTGGCCGTCTGAAGGGATAGACTAGGTTGAAGTTTGTCGCGGTGTTTGCTTGTATCCTTATTTTCAGATTGATCCAATTTTTGCTCGTTTTGATAGCTGCAAATTAAATTTAACAACGATCTAGATAAACTATCTTCTAGTCTATTAAAAAACCGTTACTCACAGCAATTTTAACTTTTCTTCGAGTTCATACTCAATCAATGCGTAACGATCGTTGATATCAGAAATAAAGTCGATTTCCTTTCTCACGTTTTGTGCCATTTTATATTTAGTCAGCAGACGAGTTACATTTATTTATTTAGGCATGTACCTAAGGACAATTCTTTCCGATAATGTTTGTGGGACATGGTTTGGTTGCCGTGGTTACAACCGCTAAAATATAACTTTCTTCAATCTAGTACTGCCCTGAAGAGAGCTTTCGTGGTGAATATTGAAGCTTACTACCACAAAACATTACACAAGCTTTCAACTGTTTCTGCTGGATTCGAATAAACTGATTTGGCTGGCTCATTGGCGAAACATTGCATTGTCCATCCACTCGAACGGACATATTCTTAACCCTTTCCTTCCCATGGTAGCTGTAGAGCTCCATCAAATTTTGCACCTTCCAACATTCATTGATTAAAATTTCAACAACAAAAAGCAGTATTTGGCACAACTTTATAATTTCATTAGACTACAAATATAATCAATTGGGTCCTAAAGCCCTACCTCGTTTATGATTGCAAACGATAGTGCATCGGTCAAGAATACATGAACCGTTGTTATAAAAATTCTGGTAAAATTCTAAATCAGTAAAAATAATATTTTTGCGTTTAAGGCATTTTAAGCCAAACTTTCGGCTGTGCAACATTTCAGAACGAATGAACCATCAGCCCAAAACGTCAGCCCCATATATTAACTGTCAAAGGTTGAGTCAAGTGCCCTGTGGTGTTTTGCTAGTGCGTTTGAATCCGTACGTCAAACAAGACCGAAAATGTCGAGGAAGCATTTTTCATCTATTTTTCAATTTCAAATTAAACAATGTTCTTTTCGATTTTTGAGCCGAAAGATAACTGACACGTTCAGGATGATTACCTTCATCGTTCCCTGAAAGAAAATCGAATATCGATTTTTCATTTTAGGACCCAATTTTGAGTAAAAATAGTGAAACTATTGAAAACAATCAAGTAACTATTGATTTACAATCAAAAACTTTTTTTTCGTTTTCCACTAATTTAAGCTATGCCAAATAACTTTTCTTCTTGCATTTTTTCATAGATGATTCCTTCCTATTGAAATCTTTGAAAAAAGTCGTGGGAATGAGAGGGTTAAACTGTCAGATTTTTACTTGGAAATGCCTTAAAAACTTGGTTTAATATTCCATTCGTATTAAAACATATTAATATTTTTTTCTTCATGAAACATAAGCTTGGCAGACTTCTGGATCATTTTTATTATTAAAAAAAATGTTATTAAAAAAATATAATGTATTACAATACAAGGATATTATTTGAAATTTTCGTTGGCTTTTTTCGGTGAGTACATACGCACTAGGCTCAAAGTAGAAGGGAGCAATCGAAAGTAATGAAGAACAGAAATGAAAGATATCGCAAGTGAGCGACAAGTATGAAATTTTTTCTTTATAGAAGGTTAAAGTGTGCAAGGGCCATCAGTGAACAATATTGATTGAAATCGCTGTTATTTTGCCTAACGTCCACCCAGGAACGGCTTGGCTGATAGCGTGGGGACTATCATACCAAGACAGGCAAAATAACAGCGATTTCAACCTGCACATATTGTTCGGCGTTTGAGAACGGTTCTAGTGATCAGTGGCATATTTTCAGAGATGCAATACGAGACGACGTTACTTATTAGAATTTTCACGTACCACCCGCAAGCTCTTACTTCGCCCAAGCGATCGAGATCGAACCACCAGTTTTTATTGCTTTTGCCAATTGGATTCTCTGTTTGGGAGGATTCATCACCGTGAGATTCTTATTTGAAATTTTCGTTGGCTTTTTCGGTGTAGGCTCAAAGTAGAAGCCTGCACACTTTAACCTTCTATAAAGAAAAAAAATATCGCAAGTCGCTCACTTGCAAGTATGAAATTTTTTCTTTCTTCATTACTTTCGATTGCTCCCTTCTACTTTGAGCCTAGTGCGTATGTACTCACCGAAAAAAGCCAACGAAAATTTCAAATAAGAATCTCACGGTGATGAATCCTCCCAAACAATACAAGGATACGGATTCTAGTGGGGCGTCATGGTAATTTTTTCAAATCAATGGTTTTTCGAAGCCATTCTGGGTCCTGAACAACTGTGCAGAATTTGGGACCGAATGGTTGCTTCCTCGCTTTCCGTATCTCGTTTGAAGTTTGTATGGAAATTAGTATGGGAGAACGTATATTTTTGCATTTCTACTACTAGAGGTTCAGTTCATCGTAAACCAAGAGGGACATTACGTTAAAGTATAACCCGAAGGATGCCGAAAAACTTTGCTGAAGAAGGCACGTTGCTGGAACATCCACGAAAAAAAGTTATAACGCTTCGAAGATTGAGTGTTCAAACCTTATGCAAAAAATCATTTATTCTGCCAGCACTGCCGTACTACGTGGAGCAATAATTTAACTGAGTGTTATTTAAAAATTATTGATTTTATAGGACTTTGGAGCTAATGGGAGATATTCGGAATGATTTCACAAAGTAAAAATTCCGACTAGAAGGAAAATGGGTTTTGCCCTCTGACAATTACAGGTTGTCCGGTAGTGCTGGCAGAAACATTGATTTCTTGCATATGATTTAAACAATCAATTTTCGAAACATAATAACATTTTTGTAGACCTTCCAGCTGCGTACCTTGTTCTGCAAAGTGTTTCGGCATCTTCCAGGCTATATGCTAACGTATTGAGTCACGTGATTGATGATAAATTGAAGCCGCTAAGAGCAAAAATGTTAAAAAGTACGTTTTCTCATACTAATCTCCATGTAAATTTAAAACGCGATGCGGCATGCGAGGTCCCAACCAATCAAGCCCATATTTTGCACAGTTGATTGGGGTCCCAAAACGATTCGGAAAAACCTTGATCTCACTTGATCGGACGAAGTTTGCGTTTTTCCATACAACTGCGCCCCACCCTAATACGGATTCTACATCAGTGTGGTAAATATAATATGCTGTTGCATTAGGCCATTACAAATATTTAATTGACTTTTTGTCCTACTAGTCTCCGAAAGGTCAAGGGGGGGGGGGGATAATAAAGAATAAATATTAAAATGAAAAAAATAAAAAAATTCCTCGAATTTGTTAAAGAATGTTTTGAAAATCCTCAAAACTATCCAATTTTTGTTTTGTTGCCCCCTCAAAATATCATTTTTCCAAATATCAAAATCCGAATGGATTTTAAATATTTGTATCGGCCTTATTTGCGCAAAGTTATAGTGTTATAATGTTATAGTGAGGCAATTAGAATCTCTCATACAGATTCTTGAATAAGATCATTGTTTATCTAGAGGCAAATCTTTTTTCTCACATTCGCAAGCTTTAGCACCAACGCAACGGCTAGAAATGAAACATGAAAAATAGCTATGACAGAGTTTCCCGCAGAGACACAACACGGTAGCCAAGATTGTTGAAGGACAGTTAAAGAACAGCATTCCACATTATTGTTCATAGAACCACCGGATAAAAACTACATGAATCTTGGATTTCATGATTCAGCCATCTTGGATTTCAGTATGAAAGAGCCAGCGAGTTTGTTTTCGTTTTGCACTGATAATGAATTTTTTACCCCGTCTTCTTCTCTTCCATAAACTTGGCAGATTGAAGCACCTAGTGTATTCATCTTGGTTGGGCCGGCAGACGTTGTCCTGCATAGTAGGCGAAAATGCGCGTTGTGAACTGCCCATACGAATGTTCACTTTAGTTTTTTATGATTTACTCAACTTTGCTCGTGATTTTTGCATTAAAAAATATATAAACCCGTCGGAAACTTTAACGAAAGAAAATCCATGCAGCCGTTTTCGAGTTATGCAGATACGAACACAGACCATTTCATTTTTATTGTATAGAGAGATTCATACAAACTTCCTATTACTTCTCCGTTTTTTACAGTCTACTCTGTGTTTTGGTTTTAGCGTATTGAAAAGTCTTCCTCCTCAGAAGCCTGTTCCGTGCTCCTTGCCATGTGCATTTCCTGTTCTTATCATTTTGTTTTTACTTCCTTACCCGCCGAATAAATGATGAAAAATACAGTGAAGGCGATGACACAAATCTCCAAAATTGCGGGAAACGTGCACCCTGAGCCGATGTTCTGGTACCTATATCAGTTATTAACTATTAACGGAAAAGGGCTCTCCGGATACTAGTCAAACGGTTGATTACGGTATCGTTGATTACCGAGGAAATCATCTGATCGCTATATGGGGTTTCCCACTGGAGGGAGAATGGTATCGAGCTAGTTGCTAACGAGCACGGTGCTAGTACTCCTTCAGCGATGAAGATCGATAGCCAGAGTTGTGCCCTGACTGTCAATACACTCGGCGGGCCACTAACTGGGATCCGGTTAGTCGTCGAGCAGCTCGAAACAAAATTAGCATGGATCTAAACAGGAACTTCTAAAACTCTGAAAGTCTGTTTAAGCTGCAAAGCGAGAACAAGATGTGCTCACTAAGAAGGTGGCTCGGAGCGACAAGGTATAGATAGGTTTGAATATCAAAGCCTTCTCCTTACTAGGTGGTACGGTAATGACGCAAGATACGATTGATTACGCCTCGAGCGTCAACGAGAGCCGGACTGTGGAGAACTCCAAACGCGTCAGGAAGCAGTCAGGGAATGATTACGGTAATGCTGAGCGTCGAATGGTCTACAGCAGCGGCTCTTAACCTTTTTTTGAGAGGTACCCCTTCGAACTTTTCCATTAATTGAGGTACCCCCTCTTAAAAGTAGGCGTACAAGCCTCTTGAAAGAATAATTGCGAGCCCTTTAAAGAGAAGCTTGCGAGCCTCTTGGAAGGAGCTTCTGAATCTCTTGAAAGTAGGCTTTCGCAGCTCTTAATAATAGGCTTCTGAGCCTTTTGTAGAGACGCTTTCTAGGCTCTTGAATGGCGACTTTCAAGCCACTTAAAAGGAGGCTTCCTTTGCATCTTGAAGGGACACTTCTGAGTCTCTTGAAAGTATGCCTCCAAGCCTCTTGAAAGAAGAATTCTGAGCTTCTTGAAGGGAGGCTTCCGATAAAAGATATTTTAGTTACCAGATAAAGATTGTCGCTGTCGTCGCTGACCGGAACATCTTTTGTTGGCGAGGATAGGGGAGCTAAATGTCAAAGAAGGAAAATCCATACGATTTGACAACTTGGTACCCAACATGTTCCGGACAGCAGAACAAAGGGAACAGAAGCGAAAGCGACAATCTTTATCTAGTAACTAAAATATCTTTTCATCCGATCCACTTGAACTCTTAAAAAGAGCCTATAGGCCTATAGGTATACCGAGATTTTTGAAAGAGCGCTTCTGGTCCTCTTACAAGGAGGCTTCCGAGCCTCTTGAAGGGAGCTTCTGGCAGTATGCTTCCGCACCTCTTGATAAGAGGCTTCTGAACCCCTTGTAGAGAGGCTTTCGAGCATCTTGAATGGTGGCTTCCTTTGCATTTTTAAAGGATGCTTCTGAACCTCTTGAAAGTATGCTTCCAACCCTCTTGGAAGAAGAATTCCGAAAGTAGGGTTACGAGCTGATAAAAACGAGGCTTCCAGGCCTCTTGAAATGGGGCTTCCAAGTCTTTTGAAAGGAGGCTTTCGAACTTCTTGAAAGGAGGCTTCCGAGCCTCTCGAAAGGAGTCTTTGAAAAGAACCTTCCTAGCCTCTTGAAAGAAGGCTTACGATTTTTTTTTTTGAAAAAAGGCTTCCGACCCTCTTGAAAGGATCCTTCCGTGCTTTTTGGAAGAAGTCTTCGGACTTTCTTAAAACGAGGCTTCCGGGCCTCTTGGAAGAAGACATATAGCCCTCTTGAGAGGAGGCTTCCGAACCTCTTCAAAGAAGGCTTCTGAACATCTTGAAAGGAGGCATTCGAGCTTCTCTGAAGAAGGCTTCCGAGGAGCGTACAAGGATGCTTCTAAAGGAGCATCCATAAATAACGTAACGTTTAGAGGGGGAGGGGTTGCCCAAAGTGTGACAATCCGTACAACATTTTTGGATCCTTCATACAAAAAGTGTGACATAGGGGAGAGGGGGGGGGGGGGTTGAAAATGGTCCATTTTTGCGTTACGTAATTAATGGATCTACCCTAATCCCCTTGCAACGAAGCTTTTCTGACAGAGGCTTCCGAACCATTAGATTCTATATTTTTGTTCAAAAGCATGTTTCTAACATATTTTTCAACATTTTGTTTAGAACTGGTAGATTGCATTCTAGATTTTTTAAATTTGCTCATTCGACGTTTTGTCCGTTTGATCATTTGTTCCACAGCAATTCATACGCTGTTCTGGTTTAGTAGGGCAGGGTTTAATTTGCTTTGATTTGCTGATCGCCATGCATATTATGTACAAGACAAAGTTTTGAAATAAAATATACACAATTATATAAGCTCCGATTCGAATTGTAATACGTCCGCCATTATGCATTTTGGCCCGAGGTATCCCCTAGGGCCAGCGTTACAGCTGTGGGTGGTTACTCCTCATCCGGCACGGAAATTGAAGTCTCGCTTGTTTTAAAGTCTTACTTATTTTGAAAAGTTATTTCTAGAATCGCATAATATTATACGAGATCGATGTTGGTCAGAGTAGTGCTTCTATGACAAGTCTTCTATCACCACAGGAATCACGCAAGGATCCATAATGGCCCCCGGTGTCATGAGAAGCTATGCATGGTGGTGTTTTAAGGTTGCAGTTTCCGGTGTTAAGATCTTTGGCCGACGACATAAAGCTGGAGGTTGGATGAGCTCTAGGCAGCTGGGCCACTGGGTCACTATAAGATAAAAGTGGCTGTAAGACGGTACAAGCGCCGGTGGTTCGCATGGGTGATTGAACGATCAGTTCCATGGGGTACGTTATGCTCTTGGGGGTCTATCGATGATAGACTGAACATCGGCAGCCACATTGATTACACTTGCAAGAAAGCTTTAGCAAAGCGGCATTGTCGAGGATGATGTCTAATAGTTCTGGGTAGAGCTCCAGCTTGGGCCTCGGCGCTTAGCGTCGATCGTAACCTTTAGAAGCTGGAGAGTACACATGTGTCCCAGATTGATAAGTGCCTACCCCATGGTATCACGGGACGCAGACTGTGTGATTGTGGGTTTGATGCTCATTGGGCTAGTCATATGAGAATACGAGGAGATATACGCTGTTACGATGTGCGCGGATAGGAGCCCGTAAAGCCATTAGAGTCATCTAAACTATCAAGTGGCAACGGGACTGGGATAACACTCTTCTAAGGGTAGGTGGACCTATCGATTGATACCTAGCGTATTAAGATAGGTGAGTAGGCACTTCCACCTTAACAGTTCCTGTCAGACCAAGGCTGCTTCAGGCGGTAACTACACAGGTTCAGGCATTCGGACTCTCCCGTCTGCCTAGACTCTCCATGGGTCGACGTAACTTCCGAGCACGAACTATTTGTATGTTCTCGTTTCGTCGTGGAGAAGAGCGGATCGTTTGACGTTTTCGGGAGACTGGCTTGGTATCGTTCTCTGTTTAGGCGTGTAGCTTCCACGTGGATACGGCCAAGCTTTGGTACACTCATATAATTTAGGCTTAATTAGACATTGTTATGATTTAAAACAAAAACTTGAATCTACAAACAATTTGATAATCTAACAAACAAATTTGATAAGCGCCCTAATAGATGACCGTTCGAAGTGCAAGCAGGGTTCGTTGCTTCTCTTTGCACTCACCAAAGCGGAAGGGAAGTCAATCAAGCTCATGCTAAGGAATGGTTATTTAAACGTTTCTCTGGCAATTTTAAGCTTGTGGCTTCAAAATCGAAACATTTTTAACTCAGCTCTGTCAGTAACAGATTTGTATTGGACTACGCATGTTTTAGTCTGTTTTTGTTTTACTTTATGATGCAATTATGGTAGTTTCCTTATTTACCTCGAAACGTTATCATCACCGATATTTTGAAACGCAAGAACCAATATAATTTATGTTTTGGGTGGCCTAATGAGGAAAATATGATGATGAAGAACAACATGACTAGTGTTTATGCATAGAGAATGTTAGTTGAAGGTTTCTCCTAACCATTACAAACATTCTCAAAACACCTGTAAACAATAATGAGCTGATTGTCCTCTAGGAAGTCGTTACTGGTAAAATCTAAAGAAACCGATTTCCAAAGACATTCGAGAGAAATAGTTGCACTTGCCCAAATAAAATAGGCGTCCGAAGTTCCCCTCGTTCATTATTGTCTCGTGTAACACATGCGGTCGATCTGTAAACGATACCAAAGAAACGATTTCTTTTTGTTGCATTACGTTGTACGTTTCGGCAATGATTACGCAAGCACTCCTGAATGATTGCCAAATAGAGAGAAAAAAAATACAAGTTTGTAGATCTTCTAGAATGTATGATCCATTTTTAGATTTGAATTGTATCGACAGAAACTTTTTTTACTTTGCAGAAATAAAAAGTCACAACTTTGAAGAATAATATAGAATAGAATAGGATATGCATTTGTCGATGTGATATTTATCTACATAATTACCAATCAGTTATTTCATGGTACAAAACGTTTTAGTATTCATACACGAATTGAATCTCTTCGATAAAACTTGAAATGTTCATTGGGTCTTGTACCACACGAAATCTTTTTTGGAGATTCTGTGATAACGATGTTTCAAAACCGTATCAATCATTATATGTTAATGTTTATAAATCGTATAAACTAATATACAGGATTTTGTTTTTACACGATTTTTTTTCGCTCGTGTTTTTGATCGTGCGACTTCAATTTGCCACCAAACTCTTCGCAATATGTTTCAAAAAATCCAGAATAAATCAAAGAAAAATCACATGATAATTAATATACGTTAGGCATTTTGGATGAGTGGAAAATTGAGAAATTGTAAATCGTGTAAAAACAGAATCCAGTGTATGTCATATTTTTATACCATTAGATAGTTATCTATTGCAGTTATGTGGTGAACAAATTGCGCCAAGCTGCTGAGTTTCAATCGCACACTAACATACCTAGTTCAAAGAAGGCGATCGTGTACTTCAGAACTTCCTCAGCGGATACACCTTTTTCCTTCACGACGTCATTTGTTTGATAAGACGACACGTTTGTATAAATTTTAAATATCGCTCGATCACACTTTCATTCAGTTGTCGACCTCAACGTGGATAATATCGGTAATGTCGTGCCTCGTGTTATCTAGTTAGTACATTTTGTGGCATTCGATGTGTTTTATGTGCTCTGGAAATCGTGCATCCCCGTGAACCACGTGAACGATCTTATGGAAATCGCTCATTGTTGTTTGCCGCTGTACCAGTTTAGGAGGATCTGAGTTACTTAAGCCCAGCGTACAGAAACTTCAATCTGAATCCCGTTCTAGATTGACTCGTAAGAAGTTTGTTCGTTTGGCTCGAGTTATGCGGATTTTTCCGATCGTCAGTTGGGGTTTTGGAAGGAAAGAAAAGTGATTGCTTTATGTCCTCCACGTTGGCAAAACCAGATCAGATGGATTATGTGCATCATCGAAACGTGGAAGTATGTACGTATAATGGAATTGGAATAACGGTGACACTTGTGCAAACAGTTGGGTGCCTCTGTTAGATATGAGTGAGTATTGAAGTGCGTTCACGGTTCATATTGTGCTTTCATGTGATAAGAATGATATGTAATTAGCTTTCTCTTGTGCTATATGGCAATGGTGTGTAATAACAGTTTTGCAAACTTGCAACTGAAGTCGATTACATTGTATTATTTTTGTTGTACATTACACACTTGATTTGTAATAAATTACGAACCAGCATATTTGAAACTGAATGACAATGCATGATTATGGTGCTAATGAACAATACGAGAAAGGCAAAAAACATCAACCTAATAGCTTTATAACACTAAAGCTACATTTTAACATTCATAATGGGTAAGAAATGTATAAGGAATAATGTCAGCATTAGACATTCTAACCAACGATTGAAATTAACTTCAATTGCTTTGCAAGAGGGACTTAAACAAATTAACATAAAACCCGTAAACATTCTCAATATTAAAATACACGTCTGCCAAATATTTAACAGCTGATATTTCGAAGGATTTTGAAGAATCTAGAGTATAAAATGTTGATGTTGAACTTAATGAAAACATCAGTGCTCGTTACGGAGATCTCGTTAAAAATTATTTTAGTTTAATTACGGTAAAATCATGAAGGAATATTTGTGAAAAATTATGTACCGCATTTTGGTGAATGTTTTCAATAGGAGTTTTCGGAATCCCGGTGAAAATTTGGCTTAGGTCGGCGAAATAATTAATTTAAGTGTTTGTGTGAATATTGAATGTACCTCAAAAATGAGAATTTCAAATTTTTTTAGTTATTATAGGCAGTATAGCCAGTTGAAAAGTAAATTCTGTCTTCCAACATTTTGTTAGGGAAGATCCATTAATTACGTAACGCAAAAATTGACCATCCTCAATAGGCCTTGCAGAATGCATATGATTTGTTGGATTTTATTTGGCACGTAGGGTAAGACGGTATAATGCGCCCCACCTGGCCAAAACGCCCCCCTTTGATTTCTAGAAAACTATAACTAACTAAGGGTCAAAATCAGTTGATACCTATAAATATTTGTAAAACATCTTTATTACGTGTTTTCAGTAACATTTTTATATGGCTACTCACGGGCAATGCATTTGCGACTTCCTGAACTACCAAATAACACAATTATTATTTTTTATTATTTAATCAGACTAAGGCCGAAGTGGCCTGTGCGGTATACAGGGTGTTCAATAAGTTCGAATACACTTTCAAAAAATGTTCAAAAATTGAGATTAAATTATTTCTTTTCCCAGTTGCATTTCATTGGAAGTATTGTTTATAAGGAACGTTTGTAACTTTTCTTTTGGAATGACCTCTATTTTGTACTTCTTCACCAGCCACCTGGCACGACGCCATATTACTGTAGCCAACATCTCAGTGTAAAATTCATGATGGTATGTGTTTTGTTTACAAACATCACATTTGATTCTCATTAGGATACAGAACTGTCAGTGGGATACGGTAGCGCAATGTTGGCTGCAAAACAAACCTATTGTGTGAGATAGGGATGCCACCGGGCTGTTCTTCACGAGCTTCAAACGTTTCTAAAACCCATCGCAAGCGGCACGCACGATCTACATGGGCACTTCGTTCCAGATTTTCAGAATTACATCTTGAACTGGTCCAAGTTACTGACCTTGTATTCGTACAGCTTCAACATAATAAAGGACCAAACAAAAAAGTTAAGAGGGCTCAAATCCGGGAAGCTGGGAGGTCGCGAAGTTGTGTCCAAAAAGTCGATGAAATTGTCTCTATATTAGGATAAAATCACAATTTCCGTGTATAAAGAGTTATCGTCCTATTGGAACACGTAGGGCTCATCTCCGTCTTAGCACCGGGCCACTCATCGTCCCCAAAACCTTAGTTTTGTAGTACGCCGCAATAATTTTTAACTTCAAAAACGACTATTTTTGATGCCCCAATCCATTTTCAACGCGCGTAATAAACAAACAACAAGTGACAGAATGTCAACACCACACACATCCGATAGCGTATGTATACCGCTAAAGCTGACACCAATACTAATACAGAATATGTATATTGGACTAACCAACACAATGATCAAACATTTGTATTCAAACTTATTGAACACCCTGTATAAGAGTCTTCTCCATTCGGCTCGGTCCATGGCTACACGTCGCCAACCACGCAGTCTACGGAGGGTCTGCAAGTCATCTTCCACCTGATCGATCCACTTTGCCCGCTGCGCACCTCGCCTTCTTGTGCCCGTCGGATCGTTGTCGAGAACCATTTTCACCGGATTACTGTCCGACATTCTGGCTACGTGCACGGCCCACCGCAGTCTACCGTTTTTCGCGGTGTGAACTGTTCTCCCAACAGCTGATGCAACTTGTGGTTCATTCGCCTTGCCCGCGTACCGTCCGCCATCTGCTACCCACCATAGATGGTACACAGAACTTTCCTTTCGAAAACTCTGAGTGTGCGTTGGTCCTCCATGAGCATCAGCAACTCGTGGTTCATTCGCCTCCTCCACGTACCGTCCGCCATCTGCACCCCACCATAGATGGTGCGCAGCACTTTCCTTTCGAAAACTCCAAGTGCGCGTTGGTCCTCCACGAGCATCGTCCAGGTCTCGTGTCCGTTGAGGACTACTGGTCTAATGAGCGTTTTGTAGATTGTCAGTTTGGTACGGCGGCGAACTCTATTCGATCGGAGCGTCTTGCGGAGTCCAAAGTACGTACGATTTCCAGCCACAATGCGTCTCCGAATTTCTCTGCTGGTGTCATTTTCGGCAGTCACCAGTGAGCCCAAAGTACACAAATTCTTCTACTACCTCGATTTCGTCACCACCTGATGCAAACTCGCGATTGGGTGGCTCACGTGTCGTCTCTTGAACCTCTTCCTATCATGTGCTTTGTCTTCGACGTGTTGATGACTAGTCCGATCCGGCTTAGCTTCCTCTTCAGTCCGATGTAGGAAGCCCTCCATCTTCTCAAAGTTACGTGCCATAATATCTATGTCGTCGGTTAGCCAAATAGCTGGACTTATTGGTGACTCGTGTTAATCCTGCTCTTCGTATTACTTGATTGAACAGCACTGAACTGAATAATTTTATTACCGGCCGCGCAATGCAGAACACAATAATTCGGCCGACCGCGCGATCGTTCTGCTGTCCGAAACATGAGAAATCACGCACTGAACTCACAAAGTTTGCATAAATTGCGTTAAAAGGTAAAAAGTTATCACGGAGTTGACTTAGGGGGGCATATTACCGTCTTACCCTACATTTGTTGCGAAAACGGAATTCAAGTCACTCTGCAAAGCAGTATTTAAAGTTATTAAAGTTTGCATTTCGTAGAATGAGCCTTGCAGAATGCATATTGTTTGTTGAATTTTATTTGGCGCATACATTTGTTGTGAAAAACGGAATTAAATTCACAAAAATGCATATTTTCAAATAAATTTTGTATCTCTGCTCTGTAAAGCAGAATGTTTCACTGTGTGAACAAAGTTTGATTATCATAGGATGGGCCTTGAAGAATGCACAAAAAATACAATCCAATAACCCCAATGCAAACTTTAATCCCAAAGTTCAGTTCTGAAATTCAGCTTTGAATAACAGAGAAACCAAGTTTCTATGAAAATACGTGCTTTTGTGAATTTAAGTTTTCACAATCAATGTGCGTGCCAAATAAAATCCAACAAACTACATGCATTCTGGAAGGTCTATTATATGCAATTCAAATGTTATTCTCGAATTGAAAAGCCGACATAGAAAGAGACATAAACCAAGTTTTAATGAAAATACGTACTTTTGTGAATTTTTCGCAACAAATGTACGTGCCAAATAAAATCCAACAAACCATATGCATTCT
The DNA here is from genome assembly GCF_024139115.2 of Armigeres subalbatus. Lineage (NCBI taxonomy): Eukaryota > Metazoa > Arthropoda > Insecta > Diptera > Culicidae > Armigeres > Armigeres subalbatus. The sequence continues at coordinate 333,732,331 of NC_085140.1, forward strand.
GCAAGGCCTATTCTACGATATTCAAACTTTATTTTCAAAGTGAGAAGCCAAAATTTAACTTTGCAGAGCAGAGGAACCAAATGTCTATGAAAATACATACTTTTGTGAATTAAATTCCGTTTTTCACAAACGAATGAACGTGTAAAATAAAACAAATTTCCATGAGAATACGTAGTTTTGTGAATTAAAACTCGTTTTTCCCTAAAACTGGACGTGTTACAAAAAATCTGAATACATGACTGAATTCGGCGATTAAAAATCTTTCAAGTACACTGAAAATAGTTGAAGGGAGTGAAACAGTGTTGACTGGTTCTATCACAAACGTCCGAATGACACTCGCCCGAATTCCATTCGCCCGAATGACAAACGCCCGAATTCCATTCGCCCGAATAGACCAAACGCCCGAAAAGACCAAACGCCCGAAAAGACCATTCGCCCGAATGGATCATTCGCCCGAATAGACTATATGCCCGAATAAACTCTTCACCTTACTTGATGAAAAGATTTTTTGTGACTAATAAAAAGAAATAGTATATTTGATTTCCTACTTACCTCATATTTTGTTGTAAACGTCTCTCACATGTATCTAAATATTCGTTTCGTTCATGTGTGAAATAATTATAAAAATAATGATGTTATGTACTTTCTTTTTCATAATATTCAAAAAATGACTTGATTTCTTTATGTATGCATAAAATCCTTTAATGTAGCTTCACACCTCGGGAATTTTGCCCGCAATTTTTTTCCCCAGGGCACAAGGACCAAAATCCGACAGAAAACTTTCCCGAGGTGTAAAGCACCATTTAACATTGATTATAAATAAAATCTACTCATCATTGTCTTGCAATCCATTCACATAAAAAAAAAAATCATTCTCAATCGCTCAGCAATGTTGAGAGAATCAGATATTAAAATATATTTTATGTATGCTGGTCACCTATAGGGACACGGCAGGTATTTCCGTCCATCGTCGTAGGGGCTAAAACCAACGAAAGCAACGTACATTTGCTAGAACTCCACTGTAGCAGAACGTTTCTCCTGAGCTTACGATTTGGTACGTATGAGTTTTACAAAAAAGCGTCTCTTTTATTGGGTTTCAAGACTATGACGAACAGACGAAAATACCTGCCGTGTCCCTACCGGTTCACAAGCACCCTGAAATGATTAAAAATCTAATAATTAGAGCTGTGGCGAAAAATAACGTTGCAAGGGCATTTATTTAAACCAATCGTCAAAAATAAGGGAGCAACTAGGGTTTCGCCCTTCTTTTCTTCATACATTGTTCTTTCTAAATGTATTGAAGACATGATTTCTTCCCTAAGTAATAAGGTTCAAGTTAAATTCGTTTTTGAGATAAGCAAAAACGAGCCAAGTCGTATAATGTAACGCCGGTGACGACATCAGAATGTGACGATATATATGTGCATATCGACAGATGCTATATGACAACATTGGACGCTGCAAGCCTCTTTAATAAAGAAATTAAAAAAAAAAAAAAAAAAACATTGGACGCAGAGCCTTTCTTACGATCGACTATCCATGGTAATGATGGGACGATCTGGCTATTTCCTTCAACACATCATTCAGTGTTGTAAGCATAAGCCAAGATTTGGATAATTGACGGAACATTCTCAACTGCTCCACAACAATTTGCTCAAGTATTCACAATTCACGGAACTGTAAGCGAAGGTCAACGCCGTCGATTCGTTCCCTTGGTAGTAATGCTAAAACACGGGAGCGTATGATACAGCCTTTTGTTCATTAATGGAACGAAATTTATCAATATACGTTAGATCCTATTGGATTTTGCTATTGCTATAAGAAGGCTGAGATCAACCAAAGTTTTGTTTTTAGAAAACATCAGCGATTGGGATTACAATCGGCATACGGGAAGGATTACAGAATACAGACTTCAACTTGTCTATAAAAAGTTTGTTACCTTAGCACTTTTTTCATGTTAAGATATAACAAAGGCATTCAAGGAGGTTCGAAAATCTTGCCTGAAGAAACGTATTTTTTTTATGTAAGCAAGTATTATGTGAATGGGGTGTACCCGTTAGGCATAATGGACGTTATACATAAATGACCCAAAGAACAGCCTATGACATAAAGAAGGCACAATTATGCCAGACGACCATTATGCCTAACCTACATTATCCCTAACGTCCGTAATGCGTAACGTCCATCATGGCTAACGTACTCATGCCTAACGTAGTGGACTCATGTGAATGGCCGCCAATCAACGCACAAAAAGACCACTAGAGACCCACTTTTCTCCCCTTCACTATGGTCGGTCTATGAAAATACCCTAAACAGTATTCCTCGAACTTCCAATAACATTATAGGGAGGCACAATAAGTGGAATACGCTTTTGAAACGAGGAAGTCATCCGTTTTACAGCGTTCCAAAACAGTTCCAACTAGAAGAAAGAAATGCGACCACTGATACCCTACGACCACTGCAGGCTAAGAAGATATCTAAAATAGCAGAAAAGAATGAAAAACTAGACAAACTGGAACGTTCATATTTTCCAGGTTATTGGCATATTTTTTTTCATTTAATATGATTAGGAAAAATAACATGTTGGTATAGAATCTGGAGGATGACCTATTCGGGCGAATGGTCCATTCGAGCGAGTGGTCCATTCGGGCGAATGGTCTTTTCGGGCGTTTGGTCTTTTCGGACGACTGTTACATTCGGACGTTTGTCATTCGGGCGAGTGTCATTCGGGCGTTTGTGATAGAATCGTGTTGACTAATGTTATCTCTCCAGCCATCTTCAAGAGAAGCTGCGCCTAATTGCAATTCCGTTGGGAGTGTCACTTCCAGCTGTTGCGCGTAGTCTTGGGCTAGCCCACTGTCTTGTAGCCGCCAAATGTTTAGCCGCGGTGGACGACTTCGACGCGTGTCATAAATCGTCGAGTTTTGAGCACAGGCATACTGCAACGAGGTAGTGGTCGGATCCAGCATTCAGTTGCATGTTCCAATCCTTCATCCGTTGCCTAGGTCCTTGCCGATTGTATTATTGAATTAACATCTTCTGGCGGGCCAAACAATAACGGTTCGGCACTTGATCTCATAGCTCCTGATTCCATACCATCAAAAACAAAGCAATGAAAAAGAATTTGGTTTGTTCCTTATTTTTGTGATTTTTTTCACCAGTGAGCACACATGTTAGCAAAAAGAAGCGACGAGATTGGTGCTGTATATTTTTGTTTTGCGATAAGATGAATATATGTTCAGTGAGATGGAAAACGGAACAGGTAACCTACTTTCAAAATTTTCAAACGAACATATCATTGAGATGTCTTGTAATATCTACCAGAAAAGCTAAGGCACTAGACCATTTAGGATCATTCAATTCGGGCATTCGGTTTTCTTTGTCTTGTAAAAATAGTGCGATTTCGTTTCGAAGAGAATAAATCCTCTCAAGTCTGGTTCTACGAACTTCGCAACTACAGCACCTACAGCAAATCTCCGTATTCTGCTTCCATTTCCGTCGACATTAATCAGAATTGGTGGTTGTAAATCCCTCGCGTGGATAAAGTCAAGTACTTCAGGAATATCAATCGTTTTCGCCCATAGATTCTCATAACCATACCACTGTGATTACTTTTCCTTTCTTAGAAGTGTCACAATGCTAGTGTGTGATATTTACCGTCATTGCCAGTGCCGGTTCCATCAGTTGTAAGGCCACTTAAGGTTTGAGGAGTGTACAAGCCTCTTCATACAGGTTTAACAGCTCCCCTTAGGCTTTTTTCGGCAATCGTTCCACTCATTAGGATCAAAACTCCTCCTTGATTAAAAGATGATCATCAACTCCCCTTATGAAGACAGCTAACTGCGCCAAGTATTCAACATCGGTATTGTCATCGATTGCGAGAGAGTAGAATTTGAAGCAGGCGGCTTTTCCACGTAAAGTAGTTTTCAAATCTTCTGACAGAACTTTTACTCACTGTGCCGAGGCAAACTTATGCTACTAAAGGAGACTTTTTCCTTAAGACACACGATGCCGGCAAGAGCCGATACGCATCCCAAGTTCACCGTCCCAGAATACAGTTTCATTCATTTTGACAAAATATCACTAACAGCAAAACTGGCCTGTACTACATTTTCTAGCTTCGTGTTTGTCAGAGTGAAGTGAGTTTCCTGCTTTGATAATCCACTGTTTCACAAATAATTTGAACTTTTTTTTAGTCATATATTTATTTGGTAGGCAGGCACTCTGTGTTCTTAACCGCTACTGTGCCGTGATCTACTGTGGTACTCTGCTGTACAGAGTCCACACAGAATCTATTTTTAGATGGACATCTATTCGTTATTGTTGTCGTTGCCAGTCCTTATCATCGTGAGTCCATTGTGTTCATTTGTCCATGTGGTGGAATCCAGTGATCATTGCTTTGTTCGGTTGCCATTAATCGAAGTACTTTGGAGGAATGCCTCCGAGAAGAACAGTTTTGTCAGTCGTCATCAGGCAGCCGTGTCGGTGTGGCGCGTTCCCCAAAACGCCACCGTACGGACTGCGCTTCTGGCGACTGACGAGGGTTTGGTGGAGGGGCTGGGAATCGAACCCATGACCATTCGCTTATGAGGCGAACGTGTAGCCAATTACGCTACGGGACCCCCTTGAAATAATTTGAATTAATAATGGAAATTTAAATTAATGAGCATCTTATCTTTGAAGCTTCTTTAACATTTGTTATCTTCCTAGTTCAGTGTAAATGTCGTATGGATGCTTGGTTTCGTAATGTCGTTTCAGATCATATTCCTTCAACACAGCAACACTTTCCGAACAATTTAAGACGGCTTTCCTTTGTTGAACGTGAAAACGCGGTATGCCACATCAACCTTTCGATTCATTGGGTCTATCTGGTCACTCTATCCAGCCTTTTTAAAATATGTAAACTATTATATTTTGATTCCAATACGAATAAAAGGAATTATTGGAACACGTTAAGTTAATGGCTCGATTACCAGACTTTGTTTTAAACCGGTGATATCTTACAGTATTTATCTGACGACCAGAACTGTCGCATTTTGAAGAAAGATATATTTTTTTCATTCATTTCATAAAACCAAATTGGCCAATTTTTACATATATGTATTTCGAACTCAACTGTAAGGTCGTCTTCCGTGTCTCGTACTTGACTCGACTCAAGTCTGTTGACTTGTAAGGTCGTTTTCAGTGTCTCAACTTGAGTCGAGTCAAGTACTAAACACTGAAGACGACCTTACACACTTGATTTTTTTAACCGGGATCTCAGCAAAATGGCTGTGCCCCAGCAAACATGTTTTTTGCCGAGATTTTTGTCAAAAGTGCTGAAAATCAGCAAATGATTTGCCAAAAATCAGCTAACAAACATCATTTTTGCCGGAATATCAGATTTTATTTTGTTGGCGTACGGCTGTGCGGACTTTTGCTGAGCTGCAGACATAAAAACTAAGTGTGTACAGGTTAAGGTCGAAATACGTATATGTAAAAGTTTTACGAGTTGGTGGAATTGAATGGAATTGTGCTAAACTCATCTTATGACAGTGAAGTATTTCTTAAATAGTTTCAGTCTTTTAAAATCTCTTTATTTTTTACCTGGCTTTATGGAAATGCGATGGTTTCTTTTTCTAGTTCTAGGTCGGATACTAGTATTTCCTATGTCAGTTAATTTATCTATTAAATGCATTAATTTATGAAGCAAATACATCGTAGTTCAACAAATCAGTTAAATTGTTAAGACGTTCCGAAGTGGTGAACATTTGCTTTTTCCGTTCACCGTTCTCGGAAAAGGCGGTTTTCCTCGTGTGATCTAGCCTTCCCATTTTTTTCCAAATGGAACTCGTTTTCGTACCACTGCTTGAATCGAACTGGATGATGACTGTATAACTAACAACAAATGATGCACATTGTTGATTAAATGTTGGTTTACTAGTCTTACTAACTACCCAGTACCCATGAAAACAAAATTGTTTCAGCGCGGTATTCTATGTTACCAACTATTATCATATTTGATAAAGCAGAATCATCATACAGAGTGTAGTTACTTGTCTGTCATAGACAATATTCACACTTTGGTATGATTAGAGATTGAAGTGCAATAATTTGTAATTTGAATACTGTATTGTGGTAGTATTGTCTATTTTGTCATTGGTATTAGAACACTATTATTTCTAACATCCTTTGTTATTTTTTTCTATTATTCAAAAAATAGGTTTTAGGTAATAGTTGGTTGAGGTTGCAAATTGCATATTTGATGATAATTTATTTGGATGTAATCAGGAGGAAACTCACGATATATTTATATGGTTGCATATTACTGAAATATCGAACGCAAAATCATTAAATTTGTAACTGCTATAACTTTGATTCCTAGATGAAATATTTTGAAATTTTCATAGCAGACGCCTGATATTATATCTTTCGAAAGGCGAGTTCAGAATAGATGAACATTTTTTCGTTAATAAAGGTCACAGGCACACCGTGGGTAACAATGCCCAGAAGGACTATGCCAACCGGCAACTGCAAACCGGTGTACTGGTGGACGAGCACGATAGCTGATCTTCGCAGAACCTGTCTTAGAGCTAAAAGAAGGCTGCGACGTACTAGACCGCTTCGGTTCTAGGCTAGAAAGACGCCGGTTGTTAAAAACAGCGAGCAGAGCTCTGAACTACGAAATCAAATGTAGTAAAAGAACCTGGCTTGAATAGCTGTGTAGGATGGCCAATAATACTCCTTGGGGGATGCATACAGGACAGTGATCCCAACTAACCAAAAGTTCCTTTAAGAGTACGTTTTTCGCTTAATCAGCTTCACTGGGCTGCTTAAGCGAAAAACGTACTCTTAAAGGAACTTTTGGTTACCGCGCGGTGTTTGTTGTCGGGGTGCTCGTCTCCTACGCGAGGTTATGATACAGACCGATAGTTTACTATCATAGCTTGCAATCGGCGGGTAGTGAGGTTACCACCTTTGAAGTCGATGTTGTGTTATAACGTTGAGTACGAGTGTTCTCAATAGTCCTCCGCTGATGCATTGCTTAATTGCGGGCCGGGGGATACGAACTGGCGAAAGAGTTTTGGTTTTAGTGGGTCGGGTAAACCCATCCCCACACTACCTGAGCTAACCTCCTCAGGTGTCTGTTTGCAGATTTCCGTTAACCCTTGCACAAGAAAAGAAAGCTGCAAACGAAATCACAAATTATTTCTTCTTTGTGCTAGTAACTACGGGCGGTCAATCAGGCAAACCAAATCAAGGCTGGTGATTTGATTTTGCATGGTTTCACAAGCCTTCAACTGATAAAAATCCTCTTCATTGCATATTATATGATTGGTTTAATCCTGCTTCGGCATGCATTGAATGAACTGCATTAAATATCCGCTTTTCATTTTAAAGAGCAAATTCAAAAGAACCAACCACTTCCACAGATAAAATATTACTTGAATCAAAACAAGCCACTGAGCCTCGTGTTGCTTTGAATTGCAGCTCTGCAAAAAAGAACTCTCATTAGTGCACAATAATGGATGATAATTATACTGTATGGCTCACAATAGGTAATTGTGAGCACAATCAGTATTTCCAACCATGGACTGCATGCTATCTTCATTTTGAGCTGCAATACACTTAGTTGAGGAGACTTATCTATTGAAAAGAAATGGCAAAAACCACATGTGTCCCACACCATTTCATTCATCACCTTCCATTCGCATGCAGCTAGCGGGAGAAAATGTCGTTTACAATACAATGAAAGTCTAAGTTTTTTATTCCTTCGAGTAGTAGAGACTTAAGTTTTTCCTTCGTCCTGCCGTTTTCTTCTCAATATCATGGGAGAAAAGCAGAAAAAATAACAAGCAATTCAGCCAAAAAAAAAAACATCCCTACGCAGCAGCAGTAGCAGATAAGCGATATCGTTAGGCGCCGATGGTCGAATCAGAAACTATTGGGTAATGGTACCATTAGTGGAGGTAGATCCACAAAATTAAATGTTTAAAAAAATCGATAATTATGTGAAATTTACTTGTCTTAGGCAACAGATACACTTTGAGAATTTGCTAACAAAAATGGGATTGATGATATTTAACATCAACAACTACCAAAAATTATTTGTACCACTAATGGGTACGTACCTACACTATTCCGTTAGTAGTAAAAATTGATTATGCATGGTTCCCATTGATTTCTTATGAGACTGAGAAAACGAGAGTTTTGAATCGATTCTGAAGGGAAATCTCAGGGTAAATTTGATTTTACAACATATTTATATAGTACGACGTATCAACTGCAACCATCGTAAAGTGTATAGTTATGAAACATCTCATTTAAACCCCACTACCTCCACTATTGGTGCTACCTCCATTAATGGTACGGCTACCCTACTGTGGGGGAAAAGAGGGAAAATTCAAAAAACTATAAGTGGCGGAAGGAAGAGCTTTCCGCATTGGTAGGAAGCCACAAGAGACCGTTATCTCAGTTTGGCGGCAAGTTTGAAGAATAACAGCAATGCCATAAACGTGTAGCGAGGTATGCCCTTTACACACATGGTGCTTGTGCTCCCATTCGGCACGAGGACCCACTTGGTCGATGATCATCACGTTGCAAATGACACGAGACGAGTCCAAAGGCGGGTGGTTTGGGGTTGATTGTGTATACTGCCCATCATCGTTATATGATCACACATAAAAGTGCAATCAATGACAGCGGGCGACCCCTCGGGCTGCTGGTTCCTGGCTCTGAGACGGTAAAACATCTGGGGGACGTTGTGGAAAGTAATGTGAAGATAGAATTGGCAGAAAGTTTCGCAATGGCAAGACTATCAGCGCGCAAGAATGTAGTTCAACGAGATAGATGATTGATGATTTTGGAAAACAGATGCGTTCCGTACTCTCAAACAAACGTTTGGAAAAGATTACGTGCGTCAACCGCTGTGATAAGCATATTTGTCCTATGTATGATGGAATTACTATGTATATGGGATAGTAATGGCTACAATGGCAGTACAGTACTGACAAATCAACCATTCAGCCGTTGAGGGCATTTATTTCAAACAAGTCCATATCCAGGCAATTACTGGAGAATGTTGAAAGCTTCTAATATTTTGGCAGCCAAATAGCGTCAGCAGGGCTGGTAGCGATGAGTGCCGTTCAAAATAGTAACTTTAGTGACTAACGATGACGAAAAAAGTGACCAAATAGTGACTTTCAGTTGCAAAAAAGTGACCAAATAGTGATTTTGTAAGAGGTAGTGAGCTACAATTTGCATTAGCATTGTTTGGAGGTAATTCGTAGTACATGTTTTGGAAGCTAGTGATTTTTCGGGCTCGCTCGCCTAATAAAGGGTTTTTCTCCAAAAAGTGTTAAAACCTATCTCGAAGTGTATGTTATGTTTTAAAATGGATTTACAATCCATTACTTAAACAGTTAATTGAATGCATTCAACAAAGAATAAAACGTAAAAATCATTTAGTTAAGAAAATTATTTTGAGCTTTTTAGTGTCTTCACTTGCCATAAGACGAGTTTGTACAATCCCATTTAATTCCACCACTTAATTGTTCCTTCACTAAGTTGAGTCAAGTACGAGTACGAGTGAAGACGACCTTACTGTTGAGGTCGAAATACGTATCTGTCAGGGTACAATTAAGTGGCGGAATTAAATGGGATTGTACAAACTCGTCTTATGACAAGTGAGGTAAAAATCATGCAGTGATGCAAATCGCGAATCGAATCATGAGCGATTCTCTGGACTATGATTCTGATCATTGTCTTAAACTCGACGTGGCGTGCCGAGGAGAATTTAGTAGAAACAGGAATTTTAGTGATCTATAATTTATAAATGGAAGACTTTAGTAATAAAGTTAATAAAAACATGGAAGACTTAAATAGCTTAGCTTAGCTTAGCTTTGACTGACTACACATATCTATGGTTGCTACTCCGTGATTGACCAGAATCAGTGAAATTGCACAAAGAATCAACTGAATGATTGACTGGGATTGTTCAAGCATTCTCAGTGTGCAAGTTTCAGTGACTCTAAAATTTAAATGATCAATAACGGCGCCGGCCACGTCCTTGTAGTCAGTTAGGAAGAAGGAAGGAATATTAGTAGGTGGTTTTTGCTATTTGAAGACCGTGTTTACCTCTGCGTCTCCACAAAAACCACAGGAAGGATTATCAGTTAATTGGTAGGCATCGTTGGATCTGGATTCACTCTGATAAGCGATACGACCGTGTCATTCTTTATACACAGTGATTTTACCTAGCCATGAATCGGGCGCGAAAAGTAGTACAAACTAACTACCGGCCTACCGGGCGCGCAATGCAGAACACAATATTTCGTCCGATCGCGCCATCGTTCTGCTGTCCGAAACAAGAGAAATCTCGCACTGAATTGATTTTTATTACCGGCCGCGCAAAGCAGAACACAATATTTCGTCCGCTCGCGCCATCGTTCTGCTGTCCGAAACAAGAGAAATCTCGCACTGAACTGATTTTTATTACCGGCCGCGCAAAGCAGAACACAATATTTCGTCCGATCGCGCCATCGTTCTGCTGTCCGAAACAAGAGAAATCTCGCACTGAACTGATTTTTATTACCGGGCGCGCAAAGCAGAACACAATATTTCGTCTTCGTCCGATCGCGCCATCGTTCTGCTATCCGAAACAAGAGAAATCTCGCACTGAACTGATTTTTATTGCCGGCCGCGCAAAGCAGAACACAATATTTCGTCTTCGTCCGATCGTGCCATCGTTCTGCTGTCCGAAACAAGAGAAATCTCGCACTGAACTGATGTTTATTACCGGCCGCGCAAAGCAGAACACAATATTTCGTCCGATCGCGCCATCGTTCTGCTGTCCGAAACAAGAGAAATCTCGCACTGAACTGATTTTTATTACCGGGCGCGCAAAGCAGAACACAATATTTCGTCCGATCGCGCCATCGTTCTGCTGTCCGAAACAAGAGAAATCTCGCACTGAACTGATTTTTATTACCGGGCGCGCAAAGCAGAACACAATATTTCGTCTTCGTCCGATCGCGCCATCGTTCTGCTATCCGAAACAAGAGAAATCTCGCACGGAACTGATGTTTATTACCGGCCGCGCAATGCAGAACACAATATTTTGTCCGATCGCGCCATCGTTCTGCTATCCGAAACAAGAGAAATCTCGCACTGAACTGATTTTTATTACCGGGCGCGCAAAGCAGAACACAATATTTCGTCTTCGTCCGATCGCGCCATCGTTCTGCTATCCGAAACAAGAGAAGTCTCGCACTGAACTGATTTTTATTACCGGCCGCGCAAAGCAGAACACAATATTTCGTCCGATCGCGCCATCGTTCTGCTATCCGAACAAGAGAAATCTCGCACTGAACTGATTTTATTACCGGCCGCGCAAAGCAGAACACAATATTTCGTCCGATCGCGCCATCGTTCTGCTGTCCGAAACAAGAGAAATCTCGCACTGAACTGATTTTTATTACCGGCCGCGCAAAGCAGAACACAATATTTCGTCCGATCGCGCCATCGTTCTGCTGTCCGAAACAAGAGAAATCTCGCACTGAACTGATTTTTATTACCGGGCGCGCAAAGCAGAACACAATATTTCGTCTTCGTCCGATCGCGCCATCGTTCTGCTGTCCGAAACAAGAGAAATCTCGCACTGAACTGATTTTTATTACCGGCCGCGCAATGCAGAACACAATATTTTGTCCGATCGCGCCATCGTTCTGCTATCCGAAACAAGAGAAATCTCGCACTGAACTGATGTTTATTACCGGCCGCGCAAAGCAGAACACAATATTTCGTCCGATCGCGCCATCGTTCTGCTGTCCGAAACAAGAGAAATCTCGCACTGAACTGATTTTTATTACCGGGCGCGCAAAGCAGAACACAATATTTCGTCTTCGTCCGATCGCGCCATCGTTCTGCTGTCCGAAACAAGAGAAATCTCGCACTGAACTGATTTTTATTACCGGCCGCGCAATGCAGAACACAATATTTTGTCCGATCGCGCCATCGTTCTGCTATCCGAAACAAGAGAAATCTCGCACTGAACTGATTTTTATTACCGGGCGCGCAAAGCAGAACACAATATTTCGTCTTCGTCCGATCGCGCCATCGTTCTGCTGTCCGAAACAAGAGAAATCTCGCACTGAACTGATTTTTATTACCGGCCGCGCAAAGCAGAACACAATATTTCGTCCGATCGCGCCATCGTTCTGCTATCCGAACAAGAGAAATCTCGCACTGAACTGATTTTTATTACCGGCCGCGCAATGCAGAACACAATATTTCGTCCGATCGCGCCATCGTTCTGCTGTCCGAAACAAGAGAAATCTCGCACTGAACTGATTTTTATTACCGGGCGCGCAAAGCAGAACACAATATTTCGTCTTCGTCCGATCGCGCCATCGTTCTGCTGTCCGAAACAAGAGAAATCTCGCACTGAACTGATTTTTATTACCGGCCGCGCAATGCAGAACACAATATTTTGTCCGATCGCGCCATCGTTCTGCTATCCGAAACAAGAGAAATCTCGCACTGAACTGATTTTTATTACCGGCCGCGCAAAGCAGAACACAATATTTCGTCCGATCGCGCCATCGTTCTGCTGTCCGAAACAAGAGAAATCTCGCACTGAACTGATTTTTATTACCGGGCGCGCAAAGCAGAACACAATATTTCGTCTTCGTCCGATCGTGCCATCGTTCTGCTGTCCGAAACAAGAGAAATCTCGCACTGAACTGATTTTTATTACCGGCCGCGCAAAGCAGAACACAATATTTCGTCCGATCGCGCCATCGTTCTGCTATCCGAAACAAGAGAAATCTCGCACTGAACTGATTTTTATTACCGGCCGCGCAAAGCAGAACACAATATTTCGTCCGATCGCGCCATCGTTCTGCTATCCGAAACAAGAGAAATCTCGCACTGAACTGATTTTTATTACCGGCCGCGCAAAGCAGAACACAATATTTTGTCCGATCGCGCCATCGTTCTGCTATCCGAAACAAGAGAAATCTCGCACTGAACTGATTTTTATTACCGGCCGCGCAAAGCAGAACACAATATTTCGTCCGATCGCGCCATCGTTCTGCTATCCGAAACAAGAGAAATCTCGCACTGAACTGATTTTTATTACCGGCCGCGCAAAGCAGAACACAATATTTCGTCCGATCGTGCCATCGTTCTGCTGTCCGGATTCCGGAACAAGAGAAATCTCGCACTGAACTGATTTTTATTACCGGCCGCGCAAAGCAGAACACAATATTTCGTCCGATCGCGCCATCGTTCTGCTATCCGAAACAAGAGAAATCTCGCACTGAACTGATTTTTATTACCGGCCGCGCAAAGCAGAACACGATATCTCGTCCGATCGCGTCATCGTTCTGCTATCCGAAACAAGAGAAATCTCGCACTGAACTGATTTTTATTACCGGCCGCGCAAAGCAGAACACAATATTTCGTCCGATCGCGTCATCGTTCTGCTATCCGAAACAAGAGAAATCTCGCACTGAACTGATGTTTATTGCCTAGATCGCAAAGCAGAACACAATATTTCGTCTTCGTCCGATCGTGCCATCGTTCTGCTGTCCGAAACAAGAGAAATCTCGCACTGAACTGATTTTTATTACCGGCCGCGCAAAGCAGAACACAATATTTCGTCCGATCGCGCCATCGTTCTGCTATCCGAAACAAGAGAAATCTCGCACTGAACTGTTTTTATTACCAGGCGCGCAAAGCAGAACACAATATTTCGTCTTCGTCCGATCGTGCCATCGTTCTGCTGTCCGGAAACAAGAGAAATCTCGCACTGAACTGATTTTTATTACCGGCCGCGCAAAGCAGAACACAATATTTCGCCCGATCGCGCCATCGTTCTGCTATCCGAAACAAGAGAAATCTCGCACTGAACTGATTTTTATTACCGGGCGCGCAAAGCAGAACACAATATTTCGTCTTCGTCCGATCGTGCCATCGTTCTGCTGTCCGAAACAACAGAAATCTCGCACTGAACTGATTTTTATTACCGGCCGCGCAAAGCAGAACACAATATTTCGTCCGATCGCGCCATCGTTCTGCTGTCCGAAACAAGAGAAATCTCGCACTGAACTCTAATACGTGGAAGACTTAAATATCAGATAATCTCGAGTTAAAAAATCTTCCAAATCTAATAAGTTTTTTGCAGGGTTCATAAAGCTCACTCAGGAGCACAGGATGCCTCCCCACGAACATTTTTGGGAGGAGCAATTATAGTTAATAATCTGAGTTCGAATCCCGCCGCGGCCATCAATTTTTATAACTGTTCTGCGATAATTTTCACGAAAAGTTAGGGAGAGATAGAACTATAGAAGTGATGAAACGAAAAACAAGTTTCGTCTAAAAGGCACGATTTTCGTTTATCTTCCAAGGCTAGCTCCAGAGAAATGGGTGAGGGATGCCATAAACAACGAAAAAAATTCTCGCTTGGCCCAAGAAACGTCTGCTTTGGTCCCTTCGAAACGAAAAGTCAAAACCCTGGTATTTGTAGACAAAATGCAAAACGCAATGAAAACACATTTGCGGGATTTGACTGATGGACCAAAATCTTATAAGGAAACCTCGTCACATCTCGCAATGGGCAACACATTGGACGTTTCTCTCGGGGCACAGAGAGATCGTCAGTTATTTAATTTGTTGAATTGTGTAAACTGTTTATATTTATATGTTTGTAAAATAATTTTATTGTGATATGGCTTCCCGACGAAAACCTCGTAACTCAGGTGTTGAGGAGAAGATTCTTCACTTACCTAGTTGTAAGTTAAGTAATTTTAAGTTCTTTCACCAAGTGTGGTGTTCCTTCCTGTTTTCTGGCATCTGTAAGTGATGCGTCAGGAACTAATTTTGTATTATCGTTACCGTACCGTTTGCAATGCTCGAAGTTCCATCATTGTATGGATTGATTTGTTTGAGATTGCATAATTTAAGTTAGATTAGGAAGTAATCGTCCTCCTCAACACCTTTCCTCCAATCAAATTGACGAAATTTTTGTGGATGCTTCTAGACCATCCACAAAAATTTCGTTCCTGTTGGTTGAAGGTTGTGTTACGGTTTATTTTAACTTACCTGTAAGTGACAAATGTCTGAATAGAATTGTGTATGATTCATCAGGCCTGGTAGTTGGTCACTTTTTAGTGACTTGGTCACTTTTTTCGAGCAAGTCCCTAAAAAGTCTCTTTTTTCGACCTCAAGTCACTAAAGTCACTTTTTCTCGCAAAAAGTCACTATTTTCAACTATTTTGAAACTATTGACTTTTTTTGAATGAAGCTTTATGTATAAAAGTCGGATGATACTTTGTTCATGGCGAAAATGAAATTACGGATCTTGGAGAAACGATCGCTCTGAAACTTCGCCAGCCATTTTACTCGCTGCTCTTATTGGCATTTCACCAGTCAAAACTTTCAATTTGCTCAATCCTTTCTTTATTTTATTTAAAGTCAACTTTCCCAAAAATATTTTTTACGCCTCTAAATATTTAAAAAAATTTAAAACAAAGTGTTGTTTTTCAATATTGGGCTAAAATTCGCCCGATTTTGAACGAACAGCGGGTGAATTTTTCAGACCGATTTACACGTGCAGTATTTTTTCAACTTATGTTTTGGATTTTCAAAATAGAAGCTTGAGAGAGAGTTGAAAGAAAGTGAAAGTTGACTTTAAATAAGCCAAATAATCGATTGAGACAATAAAACGAGATGCAATTTTTGACGGGAAAGGATATAGATATTATATAGGGTAAAACGTCCTATCGTTGTGGTATGCCCTAATGTTGCGGTAGTGTTAAAGTAGTCCATTCTGGATATAATACCATTGAAAACAATTGTGGGTACGCTAAAACTCTTCGGATTAACGACTAGAACAGCTTTTGTTTGACAAAATTCCGTTCAAAATGATGGAAAATCAACATTTTTCGTTAAAAATTTGAATTCTTTGAGCCTATTATTGCGGTAGTGCCAAGGTCCTATTGTTGCGGTATCGCTCTCCATAAGAATTACATGCAACACCGCAACAATAGGACTGACCTTCAAAAAATATCGCAACGATGCGTCCTATTATTGCGGTAGTTTGTTTTTATTGTGATAAAAACAAAACAACATAAGTTCAGCACAATTGACGTAATATTTACGAAACTATAGTTAACGAGCATCCTATTCAACTACTACAATGTGGAAATCGACCAACAGGTAATTTTTGAAGAATTTTTGTAATCAATTCGGTTTTGACACGGTGTTTAACCCCTCCATAATAGGTCGTTTTACCCTATATGAAGGGAATAAAGTCTCCTCAATTTTGAAAATTCATGCGCTGAGAAACATTGAAAATGAGAAAGTGGATCAAGTCTGCCCAGTCTCCCCTATCAAATGCACTATTGGCGGTTCAGATTATTCTTTTCAATTTTAGATATTTTTCCTGATGCTTGTTATTTAGTCCATACCCAAAACAAACATGCTTATCAGTTTTTTTTTTTTATAAAAGAACATTGTTTTATCACAAACCTCGTGCTTCATAGGGGCGTAACTGCATTAATCCATTACTCTTCGTCGATGTTTTTTTATCATTGTAGCGAATTGCGGTAGTTTGCCGAAGATTTAATGGTTTATTGTGAAAAAGAATGATTGTATCTTGCACCAGACGCAACAATTACGGTTGTAACCAGTGTTGGTAGAATCATACTCAAATCTGAATCACCGAGGCTTCATGGACGAGCCCACTCGCTTGCGATTCTGTATGGGGAGCATCGCGCTTGAGTTTCTCGGACAGAATCGCATCGCCTCGCTCACTCACCGAAAAATGATTTCGCTCTTAAAAGCGTCAAAACGGATTCGAGGCGTATGTTTTGTTTATATATGCATTTATTAGCCATTGTTTTAAGCGAAAAAAGCTAATTCACTGCATTAAACAATGAAGAACACGTAAAAATCATGCGATGAGGCAAATCGCGATGCGAATCATGAGCGATTCTTTGGGCCATGATTCTGATGGGATTTAACTCATGCATGATTTGAATCGCAGATGAGATTTGAGAATTTGAGATTTTACCAACACTGGTTGTAACTATTGAGTTATTAACGAAGTTATGATTCTCAGCGCGTGATATTTTGGTAAAATAAAAATATTTATTTTCAAATCGAAAGAATGATAATTGCATCTATGATTGTACCAAATTGTACTGCAATCGAATTGAAAGGCGATAATTTAAATGTGTGAGGGATCCCCAAAGTAAGAACATGAAACTAAAGAAAGGCAAAAAGCCGTTTTCCCCTCCCAACATCCACTTCGATCAATATTTTGGATTTTTTAAAAATATATTGTGATGATAATTTATACATTTCAAGTAGCATAAATGTAAAAGATTCCAATCGTGATTTTTTCTAGATTTTGTAAGATTCGTTATATTTTGATAACTTTTGAATTGAAGATGAATTGAAGATGAATTGAAGATGAGCCCGACGTTCCTGTATTATAAGCAGGAGGTCAAGCATTCAATCCCAGGTTCGTTGTAACTGAATTTTCATAATTTTTGTTTCGTTTACTACCAAAACGATCCGTACTGATGTTCCTTTCGCACTAAAAATTCCAAAAACTTCCTAAACCTATAGCAAATCTGCATCTTTCTTAAGTAGGTGTTCGGCTTATCCAGTGATCGTAACTTTCACTCATTCTCACGAGAAGAGAATGTTCATTCACGCAGATTTTTGCCTAGAAATCATTTTTCGGGGAAAAAACAGGTCTTATGAGTGATAGATAACTATGTTTCGCTCACTTCGAGTGGCGCAAACGTTTGATTTGCTCGCAGGACTACTCATAGTTTTGAGTAGTCCTCACAGAAAAAAAATAATGAAAAGTAAACAGGGCGTTAAACTTGAGATGCAAAAATTTACACTATTCGACGCGGAAATGGTCCTCTTCCTAACAAGTTTGCTTACAACTTGCAAGCAACATTGACGATTCACGTCAAATATTGTATACATTTAGGCTATATCACGCGCGGAATTACGCTAATAATGGCGTTCCATTTATGTGCATGATGTTCAGCGTAAATTTCAGTGGATTTTTCTATCTGTACTACTTTTGACTGATATTTAGTAAAAATTCCTTGGGATAAAAAGAGAGGGCAAAAGTTAGCGTGCACGATTTTCGTTTCTTTTCTGAGTTAATAAACTAGTGGTGAGTGAAAGATGGTTTCCGCTACGAATTACGAAAAAAAAATCTCCCTCGACCCAAAAACGCCTTATTTCGTCTCATCGAAATTGCAACTGAAACTGAAAGTCACTATTTGGTCACTTTTTCTGCTACTGAAAGTCACTATTTGGTCCCTTTTTTCGTCAGCTTTGGTCACTAAAGTCACTATTTTGAGCGGTATTGGTCGCTACCAGCCCTGTAGTATGATCCATTCTTGAATGTTCTGTGTATGGGCCTGAAGATAGGCAATAAAAATATAAATTGACAAATTTCCACACACAGACTTTATATTGCTGGTGCCACATGGCACAGATTAATTAGAGGGTGCCCAAATAGGATCTGAATCCTACACGAAATAGAGCTATGTATTCAACGCCTTGGCTGTTGTAGACAAAATGCAAAACGCAATAAAAACACATTTGCGGGATTTGACTGATGGACCAAAATCTTATAAGGAAACCTCGTCATATCTCGCAATGGGCAACACTTTGGACGTTTCTCTCGGGGCACAGAGAGATCGTCAGTTATTTAATAAGTTAAATGTGTTAATTGTTTATAATTGCATGTTTGTAAAAATTTTATTGTAACAAATGATATGCGAGTAGTGAGAAGTAAAAGGTGAGCAGTGGAACGTGATTTTTGAAAAGTAAAAAGTGAGAAGTAAATAGTGAGAATTGAGATGTGGGAAATCAGAAGTGAGAAGTAATATGTAAGAAGTGAGAAACAAGAAGGGAGAAGTGGGAAGGCAGAAATGAGAAATTAGAAGTGAGAAGTAAAAAGTGAGAAGTGAGAAGTAAGAAGTGGAGAGCAAGAAGTGAGAAGTGAGAAGTGAAAAAGGATGTTGAAATCGGCTGGTCAGTAAGCCTAATAAGCAAACTGGACTGGTACTATTGGTGCTTCGAGTCGGAACATAAGTCCTACGACTTTAAGGGCCCAGACCGTAGCAACCTGCGTCGTCATTGTGGTTGGGAAGGGCATAAGGAGCAGGAATGCGATAAGTGACCAAAGAGTCCATCTGCGCCAGCAAAAAGCAAACATGTAATCACGTTATGAGTCGACCTCCGTGTCCCATCGGAAAGGAAAACAAGAAGAAGCCACGCAAGCAACACAGTTGCATCTTAACCACTGTGCATCTGTCCAGCAGCTGCTGTGGCAGTCAGTCTCGGAGTCGAGGACCGATGTCACTCTCCTGTCCGACCCGTACAACGTCCCTGACTTGGGTCGTTATTTACGTGACTATTTTCACTCGGAATTTATTCCATGTACCACAAGGAGCAAGCAATTTATTTGATACAGGTCGACAGACCTTTGTTTACGCGTGTAGATCGAAAGGCCTTGCTGCAGGAATTTCTTGGAGAGACAAGAAACTATGCTGTGTACACATTATATTATATCTACAATAAGGAACATGTACCATATATGAAACAGGTCGACAGACCTTTGATTACGTGTGTATATCAAAAGGCCTTACTGCAGGAATTTCTTGGATGGCCAAGAAGTTATTCTTCATTCACTTCATTATTCTTCATTTCATTCTATGTACCACAAAGAACATGCACCATATTTGAAACAGGTCGTCAGACTTTTGGTTACGCGTGTAGATCAAAAGGCCTTACTGCAGGAATTTCTTGGATGTCCAAGAAGTTATTCTTCATTCACATTTTATTCTATGTACCAAAAAGAGCATGCACCATATTTGAAACAAGTCGGCAGACCTTTGGTTACGCGTGTGGATCATAAGGCCTTGCTTCAGGAATTTCTTGGATGGCCAAGAAGTTATTCTTCATACACATTCTATTCTATGTAGCACTAGGAGCACGCACCATATTTGAAACAGGTCGATAGACCTTTGGTTACGCGTGAAAATATCGAAAAACCGTTTTTTATCAAAAGTATTTTTTTACGCGGTTTTCGGGATTTACGCGGTTTTTAACGCGATTTTCGGGATTTACGCGGTTTTTTTTACGCGGGTTTTTAAATGGGTTTGGAAACACGTAAGAACCACAACAAAACCTTTTTTAGTGAAGTCGTTTTTTACGCGGTTTTTGGGATCTACGCGGTTTTGATTTACGCGGAACGTATCCCCCGCGTAAAAACCGACTCCAGTGTATTATAAAACAAGAAAACATATAAGAGTAACAAAAAAAGCACATAAGAGAGGTCAAAATTGCACTTTAGGGAGATAGATTCAGCAATTTACATCACTTCACACTTATTTGCGTTCGTTTAATCGATTTCGATTTTGAAATTTTTTTTCCCAAGAGGGGGGGGATAGAGAACTTTTTTTTTAATAACTTGAACCATTTGTTTGTGAAACTGCATATGTTACATTTTTGACCAAAATGAGATTTTTATATTCTAAATCCTCGTCCAAAATTATGTATTCTGGCAAAAAATAGGGAAATAATAATTTTTGCTCGGAAATGTACTGTGATTTTTTTTTCGTTTGTTTGAGTAACTACATACCTATTATGGAGTTTGCTTGCAGTTTTCGAACTTAAAGTGTCCCTTAGTTGTGCCAAAAACTATTGATCTGTATTGAAGATATCAAAAGATTCGGTGCAAATTTGTTCAAAAACATTTCGTTTTGTTTTCTCGGAATTGTGTAAAATGGATATTATACGAAGTGAAGAACTGAAGTCATTTGAAAATTCACAGAAACAAAGAATTTTTTTGGATATACATATACAGTTTTTCAAACAAATGATTCAAGTCAAGTCAATGTACTAAAATCCAAATTTTTAATTTCAACTTGAGATCTATGATACTACATGCTAGTGAAACATGAAGTATATCAGTAGAGAAAACTCAACGGCTACAAGTGTTCATAAACAGATGCCTGCAGCACATAATTCGAGCCTGATGGCCTCACATTCGGATCTCAAGCACCGAGCTCCATCGCCGGTGCCTATAAGCAATTGAAACTTAAAAACGGAAGTGAGTCTGTGTCGGCTACATCGGCTACATTACGTGGGAGCGGAAATGAGATCTGCAAACACGCGTAAGATTGGAACCCAGTAGGACATCGCAGCAGAGGCAGACCCAGGGAAAAGCAACGGCACGAAATTTTGTTTGCCTTACTCAACCATTATGATAACAATAAATTCTTA
Organism: Armigeres subalbatus; assembly: GCF_024139115.2. NCBI lineage: Eukaryota > Metazoa > Arthropoda > Insecta > Diptera > Culicidae > Armigeres > Armigeres subalbatus. Next base: position 333,753,640 of record NC_085140.1, read on the forward strand.
ACGTCGTCAAGACAGTTCCATATTGCATAGGGGAACTGTTCCGTTTTCCATCTCATCGCGAAACAATGAAATACAACATCAATTCCGTCGCTTCTTTTTGCTATCATGCGTGCTCATTTCTGAAAAAAAAGAAACAAATCAAATTCCTGTCCATTGCTTTGTTTTTCGTGGGATGAATATCGGAGCTATGAGATGTCCAGGAGCAGTAACCCTTACCCCAGGCTCGCGATGTTCTTATGTTAATCTCAATAATGTTTGTAATTCTCACAAGAACTATAATTTTATCACGTGCAATGACAACAGAGGGAAATAGTGATGCATACCAAGTCTGACAATGAAATATCCAACGCACGTGCAATACGCATCTATTTGACTTCTATTGTTGCATGCGGCGCATGTCCTCGGTATAAGAAAAAAAATCTTAAAGACGAATCATGGCTTCCATAAATTGAAAGTTCTGCGCAGATCCCAACAGTTCGTACATAAACATAGCGTGATCAATAGTGATTGTTAAGGATTTAAATTAGTTTTAGGTGATTACTTATGTGTGTATTGAAAGCTCTGGGAAAATATGATACCTATTTGTAATCTGATTGAGAACGGTTATTGAAATTTATCAGTTTCAAACTAAACCCGCAAATTTGCCTTTAAATTCTAACAATGCAAAGCATGGACAAATCTGCTTAACTTTTCAAAAGGACCTAATTAAGTAACATTTTTTTCATGAATTAATTTGAATAGCGCAATCAAAAGAACAACATGAGAGCTATTGATTGTAGTATTCAAATTAATTCATGTTAAAAATGTTACTTAGGTCCTTTTGAAAAGTTAAGCGAGAAATGCTGTATTTGTTTACCTTTACGTTTCTGTTTATGTGCTATGGCGAGCCCTCCATGCATGTTTTGGCTTCGTTTTGTTTTGAGCCGGCCAAATCTGAACAAAAATATTTTTCAAAGGTCTTCCAAGTCACGTTCGTTAGCAGAGTACGTTACCATTCTTCTCCCAGTTCTCATTGTACTGTTATCCATAGCTAACTTCGACGGCAACAGTTACACCCAGTCTGCGCTAGAGCTCCATCATGAAGAGATTATTCGTCCTCATTTCGCTGGGAGTGCATTTAAAGTTCACGTACGGCGACGAGCCGATGCGAGGTGAACTTATTCAAATACAGCAGAGTTTCCCGCTGGATCAGCTAAGGATACTACTTGCCGAATACTTGGTGCATGACCCCCAGTTTCGGCGATCGATCCAGTACATGCGGAGTGTCGAGTTCGCCGAAGTGTGGAATAGGTTCCTGAACAACGATAAAGTTCAGGAATGGTTGCAGTATATCGAAGATGCAGGCCTGCCGGTGAACAAAGTGATAGCAATGTTCTCCGATTTAACGGGATCGAAGAAACCTGCAAGATTTAGGAGATGTATGCGGACTGAATATGACAAAAGCTAGATATTAACTTATTCGAGAACGTTGTGTTTCAGTTATCCAGATACGGAAGGGTGGTTTAAGTGCGTTTGTCGACGATGCGTTGAAAATCGTTTCCTCCAGTAATTTGGTGGACTTGCACGAAGCGAAGAAACAATCGAATCCACAGTACAAAGAGTTGATGGACAAGTTGACTGCGCCAGAATTCGGCCAAATGATGAAGGAAATTGTCGTGAGTAGCCTGGTTTGTTTGAACAGTCTTGATGAAAAACTTAAATGTTCAATTTATTTTTCAGGAGGATCCCGAAGTGATAGCTATTCAGAAGCAGGTTAAGAAGCACGGTATTGATATTGAGAAACTGCTAGATTTGTTTAAAACATTTTTTGGCTGGAAACAGATATTTTGAATTAAATGTACGATTGATAGAAAAATGGAAATATGAAAACTTGACGTTAGTTTCTATATCACAATACCCTGCAATAACCTTTGAGTGCAAAGGATTATCATGCACATGATATGGGTAAGTAACTATTACGAAATAGATGTGGTTTTGCTTGGTCGCATGTCGATTGTTTGGCACACATGCGATATGCACAATTGTTTAGTACTGCGTTAGTTCGAATTCTATTCACTTCATTATACACGATTAATTTAGAAGGGTGTCATGTAACTGGAGTTTTTACCTTTCTCGTGCACTAAGTGTACTGAAAGCGTCTGAAAGGCTATATGTTCACTCCAAAAACGAACGTTTTGTATGAGGCCCGGATGATGTTTTATACCTACGCATTTTTGTTTATTTTGTAGAAAGCCTGTGAATCGTTCAGAAAGCTCAATTTACTGCATCTAATCCCACAACAGTAAAATAGGCTCCACTATCTTGCTTATCTGTGATAAGCTAGAAATTATTGAGTTTGTGGGGAAGATTGACAATCGATTTACAAAACCAATCAAAATGCCAATGTTACAATTATGCGATCAGGGACAGTGTATGCATGTGTGCAAATAAAACACACTCATTTTTTAGTCACGCACCGATTTGCTCACAAAAAGTTGCTTTCGACGTAGAATCCATGGCGTGTGTATACATCGCCAAAACATTCATTGTATAACTCCTTTGTACGGTTCCTTAGCTCCAAACGTAAGGAAACTCCCAGGGTCGTTTCATGCGATTTACTTAATCAGCTATAGAAAACTCTCCAGCAAAACAAACAGCATAATCATGAATGAATGACGAAAGAGGTTCATCCATCATGGGTGAAACCAATTAGCTTTACCAACTTCACCTTTTCGAACCTCGGAAATATTTCAGCAAGTGAGGGTTGGGAAATTCTACCTTTTCCCGGGAATTTACACCGAAACGAGGATGATATGCAAAGAAAAGAAGGAAACTTTAGCAAACCTGATACTCGATCAAATAGTGCAAACAGTGTTATGAACTAGAATACAATTTTGTACACATATCGAATTTATTCACCTTTAGTGCCTAATTTAATTGCTAGATTCGTGATCACGATTCCTAACATACTTTCTCTACGACCTCTTCTGACCTATTTAGCATGCTATTTATCAAAAAAACAAAAACAAAACCAGCGCGACTTACGGTTGTTGATGGGGTGTGGGCTGACTCACGATGATGTGGAACCACTGCATGGATCGGGATGGTGATTATACTCGCTCGTCAGCGGTCTACGGGTTGGTGAATTCATTACGGTTCCTGGAATGTCCGGAAGACGTCCGGTCAGCGACGGGCCAATGGATGATTCAACAATGGCGATCGTGTGATGGGTTCGACGATGCCGGTGCTCAGACGATGGGGTCCACCAAGTCGGCGATCGGATAATGGGTCCAACGATGCCGGTACTTGGACAATGGGGTTCACAATGGCGGCGATCAGATACTGGTGTTCTTTCGTCTCCTATTGCTGCCAATTTTGAGGTTAGATTCCTCCGTGGTTGGTATCAACGTCCCGGATACGACACTTCGTGCGAATTGGATCCCTCTGCTGCGAATAACTCCAACGGAGAAATCACAGGGCTGGTTTCTGGCTCAGGGATATACGATACACCCGAATTGGGCTATCGGAAGCTGGAAAACCTGACGTTCGAAGAGACTCCGGTTTAGCTTAAAGAACGGAAAAAAGGCCCACTAGGCCTTTTTTCCACAAATTCGTTCCACGATCCACGTGGAATCTATTCCGTTCACCTGCCACACAGCACCCTTCTATTAACTTTTACTATCACTTGACTTTTATTATTTATTATCCTCTAACAACTCGAATTTTAACGCACCGCGCACTTCCAACTTGCTTGAGATATTGAACCAGAAAAGAACGAAACGGCTATTTCAGTATCGCTTGAAGGCATCGGATCCCTGATTTTCTAATCTTAATCACCTTAAGAAAATTCTCTGGTACTGTTGACCTTAAAGATTGCTTTTTAAAAGCTTTATTAGAGTGATTTTTAAGTTGTTGACAAAGTTCATCACTTAATTCTCAAAAACTAGATGGCAGTACTTGCTCATCAGAAGCCAGGTGCTTATAAAGCAATTAGCCCATTATTGTGCATTTGGTGAAGCCAAATCGGATTTGATAAGTAGAACTCGAAAATTGATGTCCGATGCCATTTTGAAATCCAGGATGGCAGATCGAAATTCAATATGGTGGCTATATGGACCAATTATTTGACCTGAAAATATACAATTTGAGTTCGATAGACACTGGTTGGATGAGTAGCATTTAAAAATCGATTTCAGACGTCATTTTGAAAATTAAAACCACTTGGATTTCAAAATATCGTTGGACATCTTGGATTTCAAAATGGCATCGGACATCGATATTCGAGTTCTACTTATCAAACCCGATCGATAGACACCCATATTGCATGGTTTCACGTCAAATAATTGGTCCATATGGCCGTCATCTTGAATTTTGGTCCGCCATCTTGGATTTCAAAAAGTAATCGAACATCGATTTTCGAGTTCTGCTTATCAAACCTGATCGATAGACACTCATATTGCATACAGGCCGCACTCGATTATCCAGAGTGTTGAAAAAAATTTCACTCCGGATAATCGAACCCATTTTGTATTTCGGTTCGTCATCTTGGATTTCAAAATGGAAACAGACATTGATTTTTGAGTTCTACTCATCAAACCCGATCGATAGACACCCATATTGCATGGTTTCTCGTCAAATAATTGGTCCATATGGCCGCCACTTTGAATTTTGGTCGGCCATCTTTGATTTAGAAATGGCGTCAAACATCGATTTTCGAGTTCTACTCATCAAACCCGATTGATAAACAATTGCATGGTTTCTGGTCAAATAATTGGTCTATAAGGCCTCCATCTTGAATTTCGGTTTGCCATTTTGGATTTCAAAATGGCGTCAAACATCGATCTTCGAATTCTACTCATCAAACCCGATCCATAGACACCCATATTGCTTGGCTTCAGGTCAAATAATTGGTCCATATGGCCGCTATCTTGAATTTCGGTCCGCCATCTTGGATTTCAAAATGGCATCAGACATCGATTTCCGAGTTCTACTCATCAAACCCGATCGATAGACACCCATATTGCATGGTTTCTCGACAAATAATTGGTCCCTATGGCCGCCATCTTGACTTTCGGTCCGCCATCTTGGATTTCAAAATGGCATCGGACATCGATTTTCGAGTTCTATTCATCAAACCCGATCGATAGACACCCATATTGCATGGTTTCTCGTCAAATAATTGGTCCATATGGCCGCCATCTTGAATTTCGGTCTGCCATCTTGGATTTCAAAATGGCATCGGACATCGATTTCCGAGTTCTACTCATCAAACCCGATCGATAGACACCCATATTGCATGGTTTCAGATCAATTAATTGGTCCATATGGCCGCCATATTGAATTTCGGTCCGCCATCTTGAATTTCAAAATGGCATCGAACATCGATTTCCGAGTTCTACTCGTCAAACCCGATCGATAGAGACCCATATTGCATGGTTTCTCGTCAAATAATTGATCCATATGGCCGCCATCTTGAATTTCGGTACTCCATCTTGGATTTCAAAGTGGCATCGGACATCAATTTTCGATTTCTACTCATCAAGCATATTCGATACAATTTCATATTTGGCAAATATTTGGTCGCAATACGCATACTCGGGAATCATACTGTAATTTGCTGCTATTCTGCTGCACACTGCGGTGGCACCGCGGTGTCGGTGCGGCTTGGTGAGTGTAGCATGAAACACCGCGGTGATATTCGGAGAATTCACCGCGGTGCAGGCGCACATGTGCACCGCGGAGAATTCTCCGGGGAGATTGACATCCCTGCGCTCGAGGTTGGCTGCGTGTCCTTGCAGCATCGAAATTCGTGACTCGCTTTTTTAGAAGAACACCATGGTATCGTGCCAGCGCATTACCGGCTTTCCAGGTGTCCTTACCACGCTCTATGTCCTCGGAAGGTGGGAGAGGTCGACTTCGCGCCTGCTTCCCTCTGCACGACTGGTATCAAGAATGATGATGCCGCGTGCACCCCAAATTGACCTCTCTGCGACAGGGCCTATTCGCCAACACACAGAGGGACTTGCCGACGCGGTGCCTACGCCTGCCCCAGCCTTGACAAGGACCCCTTTCCGTCCTCGGGCTCGGAACCCGCCCGGTTGACCGACGCCGCGAAAGCGACGATACCATGTTGTTCTTCGCGCGGCCACTTGTTCGATAAAAGGATCGAGTTCGACCACAGAGCATTACCACCGGTATGACTCATGAAGCCGACTCCGATCCCTTGGACCACCTCTTATTTGCGCCTGAACTAGCCATCCTTGAGTCCACGCGCCACCTTCTGTGTAGCTTCGAGACGATTTGGGCGATAGCCGATAAAACGGCGTTCCAGCCAACTTCATCTTTACACATCCTCCGAACTAGGTTGTCCGGGGTAGTGTCCAGACCACATGTGGCAAGCATGTGGTCACGCATTGCGCGAAAACGTGGGCACACGAACAACACGTGTTCCGCCGTTTCCTCTAAACCTGCGCACACCGGACACTCGGGCGAGGCCGAGCAAGCCAGCTGCGTTACCTGCACTGTGATTTTGCAGCACGCTTAAACGCCGGGCACATCGAACCCCCCATGGGGTGCTTGCTGTTCACAGCTTTGCTGGAACAAATCAAACAATTGGGAGGGTTCGTGCAGCATTGTGCCTTGTGCCCCTCCAATCCGCAGCGTCGGCAGAGATTGCTTCTGTCAGGGCCTTTGCAGTCCCATTGCTTGTGCCCCGGTTCCAGGCACTTGAAGCAAACTTCGGGTTGCTCGTATATGCCCGAATTGAGGTGATGTCTGTTTTTGTGTATGTGTGTATGTGTACAAAATTTTGTAGACACACTTTTTGGAACTTAGCATTGGCCGAATTATTCGCAACTGAGACTGAGACTGGGACTGAGAATCCTGTCCCATTGTTTGCTATTAAAAATTGGCTAAATTGGATTATGGGATCAAAAGTTATGACCAAAATACTATTTTCAATGCGCAAAACACGCTAATAAACGTTCACTCATATTTTTTAGCTTTTTTGCACGAGAAAGGCGCCAACACCTCTAGGTGGATTAATCAGGGTTTTTCTCTCGGTACTTTTGAGTTGGAAAACCATCGGTTATTTATTGCGTCCACTTTAAAATGAGATTCCTAGAACATTTTTTTTCAATCATCATATAAAAACTAAGGGAGAATCGAATGTTACCAAATTTTAGTCTAAATAACTTGTTTATTGGAGCTCAAGTGTCAAAGTGCATAACGAAAACGAACTCGATAAATTTATGTTATCCCATGAAAAAAGCAAAGCAAAGGCAACATTTTATTATCAACTAGCTGTACGTACCCGGCCTTGCAGTTTGATTCGCAGTTTTTTCACAATTGGAAAATGAATAAACCAATTGGTCAACAGGATGATTGTGTTTTCTTATTGATACGGCATCATTTGATTAAAGAAAGGCAGCATCATCAACGTGCACTGCCCACACGAAGGGAGACCCGACGACGAGGAAGAAGCGTTCTACGCACAGTTGCAGCAGATATACGATGGATGCCCACTGCGCGACGTCAAAATCGTCATCGGTGACATGAACGCACAGGTAGGAAGGGAGGAAATGTATAGAACGGTCATCGGGCCGAATAGTCTGCATACCGTATCGAACGACAACGGGCAACGATGCATAAACTTTGCAGCCTCCCGCGGAATGGTAGTCCGAAGCACTTTCTTCCCCCGCAAGAATATCCACAAGGCCACATGGAAATCACCTAATCAAGTAACGGAAAATCAAATCGACCACGTTGTAATCGACGGTAAATTCTTCTCCGACATCACGAACGTCCGCACTTACCGCAGTGCGAATATTGAATCCGACCACTACCTCGTTGCAATATGACTGCGCTCAAAACTCTCGACGGTGTACAACACGCGTCGGAGTCGTCCGCCGCGGCTAAACATTGGGCGGCTACAAGACGGTAGACTAGCCCAAGACTACGCGCAGCAGCTGGAAGTGGCACTCCCAACGGAAGAGCAGCTAGGCACAACATCTCTTGAAGATGGCTGGAGAGATATTCGATCCGACATTGGAAGCACCGCAACCGCTGCACTAGGCAAGGTGGATCCAGATCAGAGAAACGACTGGTATGATGGCGAATGTGAGCAGTTAGTTGAGGAGAAGACCCAGTCAACACAAAATCGTATATGATGCGACATAAGATGCTAAAGTGGAGGCGATATACGTACATGTTGTATGGGGATGTACCTATATGACCTCCACTTTAGCATCTTATGTGACATTATATACGATCTTGTGTTGTCTGGGGAATGCAGCATGGGCGAAATTGCTGCAACACCGCACGAGGGCGAACGAGGCACGATACAAACGGGCGCGGAACAGACAAAACTCGATTTTCCGGAGGAAAAAGCGCCAGAAGGGAGATCGAGACCGTGAAGAGACGGAGGAACTGTACCGCGCTAATAACGCACGAAAGTTCTATGAGAAATTGAAGCGTTCACGTGCCACAGCCCGACCGCGAAAATCGAAAGACTGCGGTTGGCCGAGCACGTAGTCAGAATGTTGGACAGAAATCCGGCTCGACAACGATTCGACGGGAACAAGAAGGCGAGGTGCACAGCGAGCAAGGTGGATCGATCAAGTGGAAGACGATTTGCGGACCCTCCGCAGACTGCGTGGTTGGCGACGTGCAGCCATGGACCGAGCTGAATGGAAAAGACTTTTATGCAAAGCACAGGCCACGCTGGCCTTAGTCTGAAAATAAATAAATAAACCGCAATGGTCATTTTTCAGAAAGGATCATTTGGTCGAAAATGTAATTTAGTCGAACAAGTCGTACGTCCGAATCTGTCTTTCAACCAAGCAGGTAACTTTGCCATAAATGTCATTTATCCGAGCGATCATACGACCGTAAATGTCCGACATGCGAGTCGGCAATGTCCCAGTGGGGGATATAATGCCAAAGAAGAGAAGAAAAATATCTCAAATGTTGGGGAGAAAGGTTCAAAACACACTCATAGGGCAAAATGGACCAACTTAAGTGTATGCGATAATACATAATTTTCCCTTCCTCATTCAAAAAGTTGTACCAGAAGGTATGTGTTTGTGCATATCAGACATGCATAAATTGATGCCAAATTTTCATCATCAACCTTCAATTAAGTGCATGAAATAGCTGTTAAGGTAAGTATGAGCTGAAATCAATGAGTAAAGAAGCAATTTTGATGATGCTTCAACCTGTCCTGGATTTTGTTTTTTTTGCAAATCCCATGCGAAGATCTAGAAATGCCCACGACTCTGCAATGTTCCTTACATATTGTGCAAATAGTCAAAGAATAGCTTAGCTTGATTAACTGTACACATCGTAGTGGCTCAACATGATTGATCGAGAAACAGCAAATGTGCACAGCTTGCCAATTGAATAATCTTCTTGGAATAAATGAAAATTATTCTCATTGTACTTGCTTCGGAGTCTCCAATTCATGACCAATAACGATGCCGGTCACGTCCTTACAGTCAATTTAGCATTAGGAGAGGTAAATTAGTTTGACACTTATTGTTATAAGAGACCGATGAATGCTCTGCATCTCCGTGAGCGCCACGGGAAAGGAATCGTTAGTTAGTTGAAAAGCTAATTTATGTGAAGCAACTTTGGTAAGCGACTAAATATTTATTGTGTTCGCGTTCTCCCGAACTCTCTGCCGTCCCGTGACCAGCAGCAACGTGATAGATTTCGCACTCATATTGTGCAAATAGTCAAATAATATCAATAATATCAGTGTTTATTTAAGTCTTGGGAACTGTATGTATATTTCGATGATTCGCCGAATATTGACTGGTGTGAGTCTTCAATCCTCTGAATTTTTATTCTTCATTCATTTCATTCATTTATTTAGTCTACATCTAAACAGATAACACTGAATCAACAATTTGACGCCACAATACGCATCTCTCCATCCTCGAATACGCCCCACGCTCGCCAAGTCGTTTTGCACCTGGTCTGCCGTAATCTGAAAAAGTGACGGATGCGCCAATTTTCAACATACACGTTTTCCATTTTTCTGTTAAAGAGTACGATGAGTACTATTCGTTAACACCATTTTTGAAAAATGGCATATACCTACGTCACTTTTTCAGATTACGGCAGTGGTCTGCCCACCTCGCTCGCTGTGCTCCGCGCCGTCTCGTACCTCCCGGATCGGGAGCGAACACCATCTTTGCAGGGTTTCTGTCCGGCATTCTTGCAACATGTCCTGCCCATAGTACCCTTCCGGTTGTAGCTACATTCTGGATACTGGGTTCGCCGTAGAGTTGGGCGAGCTCGTGGTTCATTCTACGCCGCCACACACCGTCTTCTTGCACTCCGCCAAAGATGGTCCTAAGCACCCGTCTCTCGAATACTCCGAGTGCTTGCAAGTCCTCCTCGAGCATTGTCCATGTTTCATGTCCGTAGAGGACAACCGGTCTTATTAGCGTCTTGTACATGACACATTTGGTGCGGTGGCGAATCTTTTTTGACCGCAGTTTCTTCTGGAGCCCGTAGTAGGCCCGACTTCCACAGATGATGCGCCTTCGTATTTCACGTACAGACGAATTCCTCGACCACCTCGAAGGTATCCTCGTCTATCATAACACTGCTTCCCAGGCGGGCCCTGTCGCACTCGGTTTCGCCCACAAGCATGTACTTTGTCTTTGACGCATTCACCACCAATCCAACTTTTGTTGCTTCACGTTTCAGGTGGGTGTACAGTTCTGCCACCTTTGCAAATGTTCGGCCGACAATGTCCATGTCATCCGCGAAACAAATCAATTGACTGGATCTATTGAAAATCGTTACACCCGGCTCTCCGCATGACACCTTCTAGCGCAATGTTGATCAACAGGCACGAAAGTCCATCACCTTGTCTTAGTCCCCGGCGCGATTCGAACGAACTGGAGTGTTCTCCCGAAATCTTCACACAGTTTTGCACACCATCAACCGTTGCTTTGATCAGTCTGGAGAGCTTCCCAGGGAAGCTGTTCTCGTTCATAATTTTCCATAGCTCTGCGGTGTTGAACTTAGTCTGTAGATTAAAAAAACACCTTAATAAAGACCAAAAAAAAATACATAGCTCTACGCGGTCTATACTGTCGTATGCCGCCTTGAAATCAACGAACAGATGATGCGTTGGGACCTGGTATTCACGGCATTTTGAAGGATTTGCCGTACAGTAAAGATCTGGTCCGTTGTCGAGCGGCCGTCAACGAATCCGGCTTGATAACTTCCCACGAACTCATTCACTAATGGTGAAAGACGACGGAAGATGATTTTTTTTTATTCCTTTATTTATTTGTTAGGCACTCTGTGTTACTTGACCGCTACTGTGCCGAGATCTACTGTGGTATTCTGCTCTACAGAATCCACACAGAATCTATTTTTAGATTTCCATTACCATTATTATTGTCATTGCCAGTCCATCTCATCGTGAGTCCATTGTGTCCGTTTGTTCATATCATGTATCCAATGATCGTTGCGTTTTTCGGTTGCCATTTTATCCGGGTAATGTTGGAGGAATGCCTCCTAGAAGAACAAGTTGTCAGTCAGGCCATCAGGCAGCAGGGACGCCACCGTATGGGCTGCGGATCTGGTGACTGACGAGGGGTTGGGAATCGAACCCTTGACCATGCGCTTGTGAGGCGTACGTGCAGCCAACTACTCTACGGAACCCCCCTTACGGAAGATGATCTGGGATATCACTTTGTAGGCGGCATTAAGGATGATGATCGCTCGAAAGTTCTCACACTCCAGCTTATCACCTTTCTTGTAGATGGGGCATATAACCCCTTCCTTCCACCCCTCCGGTAGCTGTTCAGTTTCCCAGATTTTGACTATCAAATTGTGCAGGCAATTGGCTAGCTTTTCCGGATCCATCTTGATGAGCTCAGCTCCGATACCATCCTAACCAGCTGCTTTATTGGTCTTTAGCTGTTGGATGGCATCCTTAACTTCCCTCAAGGTTGTTGGCTTCCATTGTCTGCTGAACTGACGTACCCTAGTAGCACAGTTCAGATCGATTTGGTTGCAGCAACTTCGTGACTGGATTTGATCGCATATGAGTCCCAGTGACTTATATGTGACAAGTGTGCTACTCAGGTAGTCATCTCCTCCGCTGCCTTGACTTTCACTGCCCGTACTCTCAGCGCCATTCAAATGTTCCTCGTAGTGCCGCTTCCATCTTTCGATCACCACACGTTCGTCCGTCAAGATGCTCCATCCTTATCCCGGCACATTTCGGCTCGCGGCACGAAGCCTTTGCGGGATGCGTTGAGCTTCTGATAGAACTTGCGTGTTTCTTGAGAACGGCACAGCTGTTCCATCTCATCGCACTCCGCTTCTTCCAGGCGGCGTTTCTTCGCCTGAAAAAGGTGGGTTGCTGCCTCCGCTTTATTCTATAACGTTCTACGTTCTGCCGGGTACCTTGCTGCATTGCGACCGTCCGCGCTGCGTCCTTCTTCTCTAGAATCTGTCTGCACTCTTCGTCGAACCAATCGTTCCGTCGACTTCGTCCCACATACCCGACGTTTATTCTTACTTTTAGCTAAGATTCAAATTGTTGGTTGAACGTAAAATGTTGCATTTTATTTTCCTTAGGGCTTTCTTAATGCTTAAGCGGTGCTATCCCATGCTCTTAAACCTGGTTTCAGGCCTAAGCGTAGGTGAAAAAATCGGCCTTTGATATTTATATAGATATTTAATATATGAATATTTGAATCGATAAATGTGCTCAACCACAGCATAATAAGCTAAGGTTTGAGCCTTATACTCTATTCAGCGTAAATGTCTATATTGGACCCTTAGAGAAAGTGCTTATGAATAACGGCTTGTATCTAAGAGCAAGTTTGAAACATACGGAAATCGTACTATACCATGGATTTATGAAACAGTAATTTGAAATGAGCATCAGTTGTTGATTAATGTCCCAAAATTGCAACTTGCTGAGAAACTCTTCAAATGTATAGGACATTTTGGATTCTCCCAATTTGATTGTATTTTAGGTTCCGCTTGTCGAATGATCCAATGCATAGTCTTATCTTTCCATTGTCATGCATCAATAAGAAGATTATTACATTTTAAATTCTCAATTTCGGCATGAACCATTGTGTATGCATGCACAGATTTGCAACGAACATGTTAACGAAGCACGATTTCAAAAGGAACGCATTGTAACGTTTACCTTATTGAACATTAAAATATCAGTTTCTAGGACCAGGATACTAGTAAAACAAATGCAGATCACTTTTTTTTAAGCTAGCGATGGAATTAGCGCAAAAATCGAGAAAAAGTGCCTGGCGACTCAATTTGGTTACCCTACTTGGACTTGGACGTTTTGCAACAACAATTTCTATGCTTTGCTGAACAAATGGTCTGGTCATAGATGTGATATAATTCAACGCACGAAACATATTTATTGTAGAATTTATATTCAAAATTAAGAAATATGTAAATGAAATTAAAATTCATCAATCTGAATTTATTGTTAAAATAGGGGGGGTGGTGGTGGTAAGGGGCACAAGGCCAGGCCCCCCTGCCCCTCCTTATTTACGCCAATGATGCCAGCATGAGCCTTAGATCGCGAATTAAAGAGAAAACTTTTTGTATGACGAACAATTCTTCACCGGTCCACAAGATGTTATGTAATAGTTCTTTAATTTGTGTAGAGATTTCGGCTTTTTCAAGGGAAAAAATTGGCAGAGTAAAACGCTAATCGATTAATGGTTTTATAAGACTGAGATAGCCGAAATCTCTACATTAAAACTATTTCCAGTCGTCTCCAATAACATACGTTCTTTAATTTGTATTCAAAGATTCTTGGCATGTGATATGAGTTTTATTATGCTTTGATATTTCGTCAATGCTTTAAATATAACTGATTGTAAACAAAGCACTTTCAAGAAGATGTTGCGCTACTGTTTTAGTAATTGATAGTGGCATACAGCTTACATTGAAGCACCAAGTGTGGAGTGTTTAGATTAGTTTTCCATAATCGGTCGCTAAGGGTTCATGCAGCGTGTGACAATAAACGGCGGATACTTGAAGTACGGGTTAGAAGTAAAAAGAAATAGTCGTTCAGCTCTGAAATTTCCAAACTCATCCTAGGAAAAGTGACACATCATGTGTTGACTACTTTATCAATGTTTCGCAGCAGTTCACTATACCAAGCTAGCCAATTAGCATATAAATTGATATTCGGCCCAAAACGAGACTTTATTTTCATTGACGGAATACCGTACTTGCGTAACACAAAAAACAGGAACAGAATTTCTATTTTTCTGTGAATCATAGATCCCCAACCAAAACAGAAGCCACCGCTGCGCTACCGTTGCTGCCATGAGGATTGATTCTTAAGGTGGTCCTTACACGATATGCTTGCATACCACCAAAATGCTTTTTATGTCGTCTATCTTCGCATTTAAATAGGGACATTATTCGGTAGGTGGACCTGTAGAGAAAATAGCACCGTCACTGCAACGGTAGGATTTTAAATGGAGTCATTACCGGCCGAAATTGGTTCCATGGGAAATAAATAAATGGCTTTAAATACATTTTCTACCAATGATTTTTACTCTTGGATAGACTGGACTGGCCACAAACAGAAGGAATCGGTTTCACTTTTTTGCTGCATATTTTAATGTACGTATTTTCACGAGCAAGAACTACAGCGATGATTTGATTTTCTGATCAATTTGACGCCCGGTAACATTTATTTGCATTGAGGCTTCCTTCCCTACTAAATGAAACATACTTATCTCGAGTGGTCTACAACTGATTCGTTGATAAGTGGATGGCTTAACCACTTAGTTAGCACTCAACTGAATGGCAATCGATTCTGCTATAAATGCAGCGATTCGCATTGCAATCTATTGTCAGTTCCTTTTCAACTGCAGCTGTAGTAATCGAATCAATCATGAAGACCATTTTCGTTCTTGGTGCATTTGTAGCATTTGCTGCAGCTTCGGCAATCCCAAACACGCGCGCTCTGAAAGATGATTTCCAAGAGTTTGTCGACCTTGTCCCGGTAGACAAACTGGTCGGTGTTGCTCTGAAGTATCTCACCACCGACAAGGAGTTTAAGGAGTTCTTCAGCTACCTGCAGGGTGCGGAGTTCTCCGCCGTTTGGGATCAGTTCTTTGCCCTGAAGGAAGTAAAGGATGTGCTGAATTATTTGGAGGATGCAGGCCTAGCTGTGTACGATGCGCTGAACACAGTTGCTGATTTTCTTGGACTGCATCACGTTAAGCCAACCGTTAAAAGCTGTGAGTATATTATTCAAGCGCCCTGAAAACCAATTTTTGAGATCAATTTAATTTCAGTGGGAACCAGAGGACTGAACGGTTTTCTCGATGAAGTTGTTGGATTGTTGCCTTTGAATAAATTCGAAGCCCTGTTTGAAGAGAAACTGAGCACCAGTCCCGAGTTCAAGGCTTTCTTCGAAAAGCTGCGCAACCTCGATTATAATAAGTTTGTTGATCTGTACAATGTAAGTATGGTGGCGAAGCAATCAACTCGTGAGATACTCTTCTGATACACTTTTCGTTCAACAGAACTCCAAGGAAGTCCAGTCGTTCCTCCAGAAGCTGCGAAACTACGGAGTCGATGTCGACGGTTTCTTCGATCTCGTCGCTGGATTTTTCGGATGGGGAAAGTACTGAATTGTAATTAGATATGGATGATCTTGATATAAATAAATTGCATTAACTTAAGATCTAATGGTTCTTTTTATTCTTATAACTAGTATTTGATTCAATTACGTTTTCTACCTGAGCACGTCGAAAACCCCAGAAAAATTGCTTACGTAATAAGTGTACGACCCCTATAAACATTTTAGTACTATGTAAAAGAAGAATGTGTAGATCGAAATTTTGATTTTTTTTTCTCGATCGAGCGTTAATTAAAATGTT
The DNA here is from genome assembly GCF_024139115.2 of Armigeres subalbatus. NCBI lineage: Eukaryota > Metazoa > Arthropoda > Insecta > Diptera > Culicidae > Armigeres > Armigeres subalbatus. Next base: position 333,769,536 of record NC_085140.1, read on the forward strand.
CAATAATAAAATCCATTCTTGTTATTCGATTTATTTATAGAAAGATAAAGGGCTGAGTATTGAACAACGAGTGAAGAAACGTATATTGTGAGCTGGCGTCGCCCTCGAGCATAAATTGAATTTCGGTCAGGCAATCATCTTCACCATGCTGATCAATTTACAATTTACAAGTAAATTATTTCTAAGTGTAGAGTATACTATATTTTTAAGTATTCAAGTAGTTGGTTGGCTGCGGTCTCCACTAGTTGGAAAATCGATTACATTCTGTTGCTGAATCTAGCGCAGCCGCTCAAGCACACTTTATTCAGTTACATTTCCGGCTGCATAACCAGTTTTGGACCGCATGTAGCGCAAAGTGTGGTTTCCTTTGGAATAAAGTTTATTTGTCTGAAACCAAACCGGAGGCAAGCGAGCGCAAAAAAGGACGTACAGTGAAACCCAACCAACCCACTTTGGTCGAATGCTATTTTGAATTATTCGCCCCCGAATTCAGCTCGCGCACAGACACATTGCGCAACAAAAGAACTGGAGGAAAAGCAGCAACAAACCTCCACTGAGTGAGCAATAATTTAAAATCCTCTTAGAGCAAAGTGACTATTTTAAAAAAGTGTCATTTGGGGTTTGCTGGGAAATCATTCTTCTTCTAGAGAGGGTATAGGTGTTTTACATTTTTTGCCACTTTCTCGGTCGAATGTTTCCATTTGCAAAAGTCACTTGAGGTTTTCGGTAGCTACCAATCGTACTTGGTGCTATTCGTTCCACTTGGGCTACGCTCCCCTTTTCCGAGTAGAGCACTCGAAAAAAAAAATGAGGATAAAGGAAAAATCAACGCCAAAATTGACTTTCTTTCCAAGTCAATTACTCTTCTTAACCGCGTTGATTGTACTCTGACGGAGTGAGGTTGGAACTGATTCTCCCGAGAACAACACCGTGATGGTCCTTACTTTTTCACCAGCAGAGAACAGAAAATTTCGAACACGAAGTGAAAATCCAGCGGCAAAGTAAATGGATTTCCTCATTGCATTTCATAGGTTTGGTTACTTTTTTTTTTCCAATGCACGACAGCAATGCGAAGGAAGTATGGGGAGATCTAGCCATCCATAATGGTGGGGAAGCTAATTTGGGCGAAACGAATTTGATTGGCAGTCGGGTAGGCAAGCAGCAACAAATGGGACCGCCGCCGCTGGGCGTCGTTGGAGCCAAGGCAGCCGGATTACGGGACGGTCCATGAATAAAGGCGACGGAAATCGAAAGGCGTTCACTCTATTCCCCGCGGAGGGTATGTTGAATTTCGGCAGTCGTCTCGTCACGATTCTTTATTTGTTACATGTTGGGATTTGGTGATTTTGGGGGTGGTATTTACAGTCATTTGCCAGAGTGAAAAATGAGCGTATCAATAAGTGTCAATTTTGGGGTGGATTGCTAGAATGAAGTTCTGGTAAAATTGAGATGAATGGATTTATTTCCGTGCTTGAAAGTGTGCTCATTGATAAATTCACAAATTGCTAATTTATGAATGATTTCTTTTACTACTAACTAAATATGTTAATTAGAACAAGTAATTGAAAGAAGAAAGTTAGTAAGAAGGAAGAAAAGGAAAGGAGAATGTATGTGGAAACAGAATGGAAAAAGTACATATGAGAAGTAGGATTTCTTTTAATGGTTTTTATAATTTCTAGATAGATTTCTTTTAATGAGGTCAGGGGAATTAATCATATTGGCCTGAATAGGGTCATGCCATTCATATCTTTATTAAACTTACTAATCGCAGTATAACACCATCCAATCTCATCCTTTCAAACAATCGATATACCGCAGTATGCATATACCATTATTGGAAACAATGCGAAAATCACGATAATGTTGATTGCGTCAATTCACAGAAGTTGTTAGCACCAGAAAGGTGTGAGAAATCGCTAAAAAATTTGCAACTAAAAAAAGATTTCCCCCATAATATTGTAATGGTTTTCGTTGGCAGTACGGTGGTGATGATCTTCGCATTGTGGCTAAACTCAGACACGTCTTCTCGCAGATAGACTGCCTATGTTTCGCAGATAGACATGTGCAAATATAGATTGGTTCAGTCAGGTCCTACGAAGTATCATCGGTTCAAGTGAAAAGAAGGAAAATGGTCTTCACTTTTCCGATCCCATCTGTTCCCCCGAGCAGCATCAACTTGTTCTCACTCAATATTGCGCGCTATTGAACCATGCTCGGTGATGCGTTTCGAGAACACGCGTTAAGCTCGTTACACTCTGGGTACACGTAAAGGTTAGCTATTCGACTCACGTTACGATGGCAGTTCGATATGCATACACAACACACGCCGCTCATACTGCTTCGGGGATCCAAGAAGGAAGAAGTAGAACACATTCAGTGCAAAAAGCCCCATAGAACAACTCTAGTCGGTAGTAATAAGGTAGAGAAGGGTGAACTGTAGAGGGTAGTAAGTTTAAACAGACGAATTATTGCAACGTCATAAATAACGTCTGACAGTTGGTGATGCATATATAAATTTTCAAAAATAGGTAGCATATGAAAACAAAAAACATATATTTTTTGAGAAAGGAACTTTGGATCTTATCTACACATGAATGATTGGAAATTCATCGATGTTGTTGACTTGAGTTTAATGTTTCTTTATGCTTTTTTTCTGTTTTTATGAACATGATAATAACTTTATTATTTTGAATATGCGGGTTTGAAGCCTTTTATCTCTGTGACTAAAAAAAATAAATCTTGGTGGATGCATTGAATCCTACTTTGGAAAAGTTTTGTACAGTACAGGGGGTTGTAATGTACAGAGGTTAGACAAAAAGGTTGAGATAGGTAAAATTATGTCGAAATTCAAATCATCATACACAGATAGAAAAAGTTGTTGAAATTTACACGAAAGTAATGCACATAAAGGGAATGCCAAAAAGAGCTTAAATTTAAACGATATTCCCAAGTAACATTTCAAGTTTTATTCCGCTCTAGGAATGGTTTTCAAGATCGAATTACAAGAACTGGCAATAAAACCCATTACTACAGGATTACCTTCTGATGACCACTATAAGAGTAAGATATGTCCAAATGGCCCTCTCTAGATTACCACTATAAACCTCTTATAAGAGTATATAAAAATCCGTTTCAAGCCGCCCGCAAAAAGGGAATTTGGCTGCGGCAGCTGTCAAAAATGTTGCTTTGAAAAAAGAGAAACAAAACCTTGCAAACAAATAATAACAAACTAAAGTGTTGATGAAAATCATGATGAGGATAACTACAAAATAATACTTTTTCAAGTTTTTTTTCATGGAAATGAGGTGCGCGCTCGATTTCATGGTGTAAACTAGTGCAAAAATGAGATTGAGCTCTACGCGCCCGCAAAATAATATAGTTTTGGGCAATAAATTTAAAATTATTATAACATCAGTAATTTAAATCTTCATTAAATCTATTGATATTACACCCAAATAAGTTTGTTTTTTATAGCTTTTACCAAAAACGTTTCATTTGCGTTGAAAACACCGTCTAATAATAAATTCCAGTTATAAATTTCACTGATTTGAAGATGGTTCTCCATTTCCAATATGGCCATCATAGATTTCGATCAGAAAAATGTTGCTCTTATTGAACACCGTTATAAACCCTTTGCAATGTAAATATTCTTATTGTGGTTATTCATTTGACCACATTATGACCAAAAATTATGGCTTTGATCAAGCTTTGAAAATTGGACTTATTACGCTCTTCGTTACAACTATAGAGTTGCTAACAAGACCAATCGGCATTTAACGTTTGAAGCTTTACGAGCAGATTTATTAGAGGTTTATTGATAGCAATAAGATCGCCAATAAATCTGAGCAACTAGCCATGGTGAATGCTGTCATAAATTTGCTATAAGAATTAAATAAATCCAACAAGCATGAAAGTTGTTACTTGGGATTATCACCTGAATGTATGCAATTTGTATTGCATTATGTCACTTTTTATACGAATAAGTGTCATAATGCTATGTAAATTGCATACATTTAGGGCGAACTTGTTGGAACAGATTCATGTACGCCCAGAATAGTGTAATTTTCCATGTCTTTATTATTTACGCGATGATTACTTTTCATTATTTCTTTCTGTGTAACTTTGCGTACAAAAATCCGATTTTTATAAGATCTAGACCATCAGAAACGGACGCTTTTCTAGTTTACTGTCCTCTTGCAAAACCTAAGATTGGTCCTTGGCCACCGGAGATGTTTCGGGTTTTCCGAAGGTATGTCCAAAATGAATTTTTTTCACTCTGCTTGTCATTTTATGTGACGTTTACTTTCATCATGTTTTATGCTTTTTCCAAAAACTAGAACTAATATGCCGGCCAATGGTGGCTGTAGATCGAGAATCCATCAAAACTACGCAAAAATATGGCCACTTCCGTAAAAACGGTCCTGGGAACATGATGAAATGATAACAGATCGGAACTATGCAAACATGAGTGTTTAAGTTCATGGCTTTGCGAAACGATGATTACTGATATATTTTCAGAATGATAGTGTCCACTGCCACCCTTATAGCAGGTTCCAAAAACCTTCCAGGAGGGGCCGGTTTTGGCACCGTCTGGAACCATGCATATATGGGTGTCAAAATTCATGTTTTCCCAAGACGATGAATATAGGATCTTTATCAGAGATACATTATGATTACTGTGCGACTTTCTGGCCAATTTGTAACAGGATCTGGGTGTTCTGCGAAAGTGACATTTGTTCAGGGTTTATGGCCAATCCCGTACCAATTTTACAAAAATGGCCATATTCCTATCGGATTGTCGATCTGCAGCCAGCATTGATCAGCATATTCATTCTAGTTTACAGGGAAAGTATAAAACATGATGACAGTAAACGTCAGATAAAACGACAAGCAGAAGAAAAAATGCATTATTAACATATCATCGGAAAGCCCCGAGCATATCCGGTGGTCAAGAGCCAATCTGAGGATTTGGAGACAGTATACTAGAAGAGTTTCCGCGTCCGAAGGTCCCGATTTAATCGAAATCGGATCATTCTACGCAAAGTTATGCTAATTTGAACATCGGCAAAAAATTGTCTATTTCAACCTTTTTGTCTAACCCCTGTAGATATTCATTTAGCTAAAAAAAATATTGAAACTTCAATTTGATATTCCAATCAATATTTACACTAATATATATATATATATATATATATATATATATATATATATATATATATATATATATATATAAAGATTTGCAAAAAATGAATAACCTGTATTGTAACTGTAGTTTGTTTGTAGTAAAATCGTTCAGCACGCGCACATTTTCGTTAGCGCTGTATAAAATACAACAGCGTGCGTGCTCGAGTGTCAAGTTTGAAGCGAGAAGTGAAATGTTGAAAGTGAGAAATGAGAAGTGGGTAGTGAAAAATTAAAAGTGGGCTATACATAGCGAGTAATGAGTAGTGAGAAGTGAGAAGTTAGACTTGGGTAGTGAGAAGTGAGATGTGGGAAGTATGAAGTTAGTGGTGGGAAGTAAGCGGTGAGAAATGAGATGTGGTAAATAAGAAGATAGTAGTGCGAAATAAGAGGCGAGAAGTGAGAAGTGAGAGATGATAATAAGAAAGCGAGAAGTGAGACTTCAGAAATGAAATGATGAATAAAGGAAGAAATAGAAAGACAAAATGAAAAGAAAGTTAAAAGGGGGAAAGGGAAAAAGAAGGAAAAATAAGGAAACAAAACGAGAAGAAAGAAAAAGAACGAGAAAGAGGAAAAGGATTAAGAAAACATAAAACAAACAAAATAGGAGAAAGAAGGAAAAAATGGGAAAAAAGGAAGAAGGGGGATGAACTGTAAAAGGAAGATGGAAGAAGAAAGGAGATAAAAGAGAAAAGAGAGAAGGAAGAAGATACAAGAAGAAAAAAGAGAGAAGGAAGGAGAAAAAATGAAGAAATAAAGGAACAAATGAAGAAGGAAGAAAGAACAAGGAAGAAAGAAGGAAGAAATAAAAATAGAAAGAAGAAGGTAGCAATAAGAAAAACAGAAGAAGAAAATGAGATGGAGGAAGGAAAAAAAGATGAAGCAAAAAGGGATGAAGGGAAACGAAAGAAAGAAGCAGGAATAAGGAAGGTAGAGGTGTGCGCCGGTCCGATATTCGTCGGCAGCCATTTTAGCCGGCGGCGGCGGCGGTGGCGTGAATCGGCGTGACGATTTTTTCATTACGATTTTATAAGATTTTTTTGCATTTTTTCGGAATATTTTCAAAACATTAACAGAAAAATCTTTTGAATTTCACATGAAAAATCTAATGAACTTCTCCAGAAAAATCAATAAGTTTTGTAATTCTCAAAATAAAATTGTTTGGAATTTCAGCAGAAAATTCGTCGCAATTTGCATGAGAAACTTCAGAATTTTCACAAAAAAATAATCTTAATTTCTACAGGAAAAACTTCAGAAATTTACGAAAAGTTCCTGTTGAATTTCTGTTGAGTATTCTTTGAAATTTTCACAGAAAATTCTTGATAATTGTAGGAGAGTGCGGTTGGTAGAATGGGTGTTTAACCGTTGGCTCTCTCACTATAGAATAATAGAGACGGCTAGCTTGGCTTAGCCAACAATAAAACAGTAAATTCCTCAGAATTTCCGCCGGAGACTGAAGAGTTTTCAAGACAAAATCTCTGGAATGTTCACGAGAAATTGTCCGTAAGTTTAACGGAAACTTCTTTAGAATTTCCGCGAAGGATTGTTCAAAATGTCTTCATGAAAAATTGTTCGAAATTATTGGGTTTCTACGGGAAATTCTTTGTACATTAGATGTTCGATAACTGAAAGTAATTTAACTGCAATGCTTTTAACAGCATTTCGATAGTTACATCAGTTTTGCAGTTATCGGACAACTGAGCTTCAAAACGATGTCAATGTCAATGATAGCTGCATAGCGCTGAACAATCAGGTGCACTTCTATTCTGACGCCGTCTGACAATCCGTTTGCGTCGCCATTGGCTAACTGAAACGAAAACATGTTGCAGTTATCGAAAGACTAATGTATAGTTAAGAAATTGTTGGAAAATCCCATTGGCCGCCAGCGACACACGGCCGAACTGGTAATTTGGCCCAAATAGTCGTTTGCCCTAACAGATCGTTTGGCCGAATAGGTAATCAGCCCAAAAATGCTTTTTGGCCGAAATGGTCGATTGGCAGAATGGAATATTTGACCGAAAATATAGTTTAGGTCAACAGGTTATACGGCCAAATGTCAATAACTGAACGGGTAGGTTGTAGAAAGTAAATTTTTGGGCCAAATGGGTCTTTCTACAGAATTACATTTTTCACCAAATGGCATTTGTGGTCAAATGATCTATATTCGATCAAACGACTTTTTCATCCAAACGGCAAATTCAGCCAAATAGTTAGGGTAAACAACTTTTTACAAGTCTGCCAAAATTTTCCTTTTACCATTGCCACAGCCATTGCTTTCGGCCAAAGTACATTTTCGGTCAAACCAGTTTTGACCTGATAACAGTTTCCGTGAAACGTTTTTAAAGGCCAGTATCGACTTAAAAATAAAAAGGCCACGGAATTTTGCTCAACAGTCAATAGACAAAAAAACCATTTCGCCAAACAAATGGCCATTTCTGACCATATTATCCGTTCAGTACGAGGATCAGTCATTGAAATTTGGCCGTACAACGTTCAACGGGTACCAAATGACTTTTTCGGCCAAATGGCCCATTCTGTCAAAAAACTATTTCTGCAAAATGGCATTTTTGGTCAATGATCGTTTTGGCCGAACAACCTGGTAGAGCAAACGGCTTTTTCAGCCATATTGCCAGTTCGACCGTCTGTCGCTTTCGGTCAAAGGAACTTACCAAGAATTTCTAATCGAAAATAGAAAGAATTTTCTGAAGAAATCCAAAAAAATCCTCAAAAATTCCGAGCATTTTTTCGATGTTTTAAAGTTGGCTATACCAAACTAGCCGTTTAGTGATGAACTTCTCCCTGCGAAAAAATCACGCTAATAAAGGATAAAACAACTACCCGTCTTATATAATCTAGATTGAGGAAGTCAACGTAAAACATCTCTTTTACCAGTCACAATTTTCTGTGTGAATTTCAAAGAATACTCAACAGAAACTCAATAGGAACGTTCCGTGGATATTCCGAACATTTTGCTATAGAAATTTGGAAAAACTTCTCGTGAAAAATCTGAAGAGATTCTCATGTAAATCCCAAACAACTTTCCTTGGTAAATCCTAGAGTTTCCATTTCCCGACCATTTTCGTTGTCCCGGGATTCGGGATGAACTTGTTCGTATATCCCGGGAAATCCCGGGATCCCGGGATTTTTCGATGTTTCCTTAGAAAACTTATTTTTTATTTAAAAACGATTTTATTCCATGTTCAGGGGTAAAGTTCATATTTTAGAAAGCTCTAAAACAATATTTAATGCAGCGACCTGCATTACTGCATTCTAGCGCCGAGTAAAAATACTCTCAATGAATTGGTGAACTAACATCGTCCCCTATTCAGTATAATTTGGTTAGGCCGAGGAATTTTGTCCTCACCTCACTGTTGGTCAGATTATTTACTATGGAATACTAAGACTCTGTAAGAAATTTAATTATTGGTAAATTCGGTCACCTTCTCGAATTCTCGTAAAACCAATCTGAGAATATTTGTACTTTTAACTGTAGTATACGTTACAGTTAACTCCATAATTATCGATAAATCAACGAGTACTCGATAACGATAACATTCACACTTAGCTCAGCTCGGCATTTTTTCATACTTTTGCCGAGATCCGCACAGCTGAGCGCTCGGTTCGTGACTTTCTGCTGATATCTCAGCTGAAAAAGCAATTTGTTCACTGCGGCACTCAAAGGAGCCACCGTAATCATACGTTCATTCAGCCGTTATTTCAGCTAACGAATTTTAACCGAGATTTGCACAGCCGAGATCGGTGGAAAATTTTAAGTGTGTTAAATCAACGCTCACTTTATCGTCAATGAAACATCATCGTACAACCGTTATCGTTATCGAAGTTGGCGTTAAATTAACGACGATCATTTATCGATTAACAACCCTGGAACAGATTATGATCCAGGAAAATTTCGGATCTCAAACATAGTGTCGATGGATTATCTACAGAAACGTAATCGCAGTCGGATCGGGCGCAAAAGTCTTGTAGCATCGTGGGATCATGCTTTGGCTACGTAAGTGACGGATAGCGCCGTACACACTTAGCTCAGCTCGGCATTTTTTCATACTTTTGCCGAGATCCGCACAGCCGAGCGCTCGGTTCAGACTTTCTGCTGATATCTCAGCTGAAAAAGCAATTTGTTCACTGCGGCACTCAAAGGAGCCACCGTAATCATACGTTCATTCAGCCGTTATTTCAGCTAACGAATTTTAACCGAGATTTGCACAGCCGAGATCGGTGGAAAATTTTAAGTGTGTACGGAATTTAGTGGTACTTCGTACTTTCAGTAGCTTGCTAGTTGGTCAGTAGGAGTCCAAGCGAAGCTTTGGTCAGGAGCTGGTCAGCAGCAACAAAAAAATAGGCAGAGCATCGGGGTCGGACCACTTATACTTGCGCATGTGCTGGAAAGTTTGTTGTACGAACGTCGATTGTAAGGACATGGATTGGATCAAGAATTATTTTGGAGGCATGAAGCTCAGGAAGACTGACTTGTACTTTTTATAAACCGAAGATTGAATACTATGTTATGCCTAATAAAAAAAACTCTCGATTCAGTTTCTTCGATGAAGTATTGGGCAACATGCACACTTAGTTCAGCTCGGCATTTTTTGATTCTTTTTCTGAGATCCGCACCGCCGAGCGCTCGGTTCGTGTTATTCTGCTGACAGCTGACATCTCAGCTGAAAAGTGGTTTGTTTACTACGGCACTCAAAGGTGCCGCTGTAATCATACGTTCATTCAGCCGTTATTTCAGCTAACGAACTTTAACCGAGATTTGCACAGCCGAGATCGGTGGAAAATTTTAAGTGTGTGCTTCATGCGAGTTGAAGAAACTGCTTCGGTAGATTTTGACCACCCATAACAACAATAGACATCTACATGACATAAAAACTGACAACATGTTTTGACATTGATAATAAAATGACAAACTGACCTTAGAAATCTTACGAAGTTTGTTACGAATAGACTCATTGACTATTTAACATGAACGTGGCAAACTGCTTTGAAAGGAATTATGCAACGAGATCATCAAAGGCCTGGCGCAGAGGTTTCTACTCTATTCAGAGTCCCGACATAACCTCCACAAAAAAAAGAAAATATCCAAAATGACCAATTCAGCCGAACGACACTTTCGATCGAAAGCCCTTTTCGACCAAACGACAATTTCGGCTGAAGGACATATTCACGATTTTTTTTAGCCAAAGGAACTGTTGGACCAAATGACATTCTCGGCCAAATAACTTTAGGCTAGATATCCTAGCGAAGTCTGAAAACATAATGAGATCATATAGAAAACATATTTTGATTTTGACATCAAATTGAGTCATAATTCGTTTTCAAATATGTATAAAACATTATGATTGATAACATATTTTGATGTCATTTTGCTGTAGATTACTAAATTGAATGTTATGATACCAATATCAAAATTAGTTTTCGAGGTACTCTCATCGACAGCAGGAATAGTTTATGATTGAATGTCACAGTAAGATATCTCTGCTATTACGTTTTGTTATTTTAACCGTTAGAACGACCAAAAAGATATCAAATTAAGTAAACATGATCGATGATTTCACAACATTAAAAAAAAGTTATTGGTTTGCCCGTGATGGCTTCTACAAAATAGTCTTTTCGGTTAAACGACATATTCGGCCTTACAACTTTCAGCCTTGTGGCTTTCTGCCGAACGACTCTTTTCTGTTCAAAAATTCAATTTCAATTAGATTTTTTTGAATTTCAACGGGAACTCCTTCGCAATTTTCACGCTTAGTTTTTACGGAGAGCTTTTCAAAATTTCAACAAGATATTGTATGGAATTTTCATGGAAATAATTGGTATCTTCACGAAAAATTCTCTGCAGTTTCAACATGATGTTGTAGAGATCTGTCAGGAAATTATATGGAAATTGCACTGAATCTTTGGAGTTTCCACTGAAAATTTAAATCGGCGTGGAAAATTATAGATCAGCGGCGTGACAAATTTGAAACGATGCAAAAATGTCGGCAGCGGCGGCGTGCCAAAAACTGTCGGCGGCGGCGGCGTGGCGTGGCGGCGCACACCTCTAAAGGAAGGAGGAAGAAATAATAAGGGAGAAGGGAGAAGAAAACCGAAGAAAGGAGTAAAAAGCAAGAAGGATGGACTTCTCGCTTCTTACTTCTTAATTCTTACATTTCACTTGTCACTTATTATTCACTTTATCACTTTATTATTTCTATAAATGAGAGTGGTAGTGATTAGTACTCGCTTAAAAACCTCACTCATTTTTTAGGTAATTATCCTTAATCGGTTTGCTCGCAACAAGTTGCATTCGCCAGATCGGACTATGGTCTCAGAAGTTATGGCCAAAATACGTTTTTCACACCAAAAACGGGCGCGTAAAAAAAGTCTTAATATTTTTTGGCATTTTTCCTTAACCGATATGCTCGCAGCAGATTGCATTCGATGCGGAATCCTTTCCCATTGTTTCCTATTAAAAATTGGCCAGATCGGACTATAGGCTCGAAAGTTATGGTGAAAGTACTATTTTTATAACACACGGGAAAGGTTCCATCACCGCTACGTGGATTAATAATATGGGTTTTTTCTTGATTAAGTAGAAACTCATTGCTGCCCCTAAGATTTTGAAGTGGATTAAGGGAAGGAGGTTAAACTTGTGTTTGAAAGATTTTGCCGATTTTCGTCATCACCCTTGTTCCCCTGAGTCAAACAGTTTCGGGCAAGAGAGCAAATGTTTCGGGCAAATGAAACGTGATCGGTGGTCTCTTAATGAAAGTGGCGCTAAAGCCGCCGATTTGATAAACAAGCTAATCGTAGACCTTTATAACTTATCACTTATCACTCATCACTCATCACGTATCACTTAACACTCATCACTCATCACTAATCACTCATCACTTATCTCTTATCATTTATCACTCATCACTTATCACTTATCACTTATCATACTTATCACTTTCTTCTCTCATCTCATTTGTTTTCTCATTCCTCAATTGTCACTTTCGACTTTTGACATTTCTTATGTGAGTTAGAAACTGAGTAATGTCTCATTCCGCATTTTTCCCATATCCTATCCTATGATAGGCGTATAAACTCCTTGTTGTCCGGAGCGAAACCGAATAAAATCTTGCTAGTGATCCGTTTTTTTATTTTGCAATGTGCCCAAATTTATTTTTCTAATCGCCTATCTTGGCCAAACAGATTGTTTGCTTCAAATTAGGCATGTGGACATTTGCCTCATTTGGCAGAATAATTTATATGCCCTAAAAATAATTTTTGTTTCAACGTTTTTTTGTCGGACAACGTGATATGTCTACAACAATGGCTTATTTAAGCATTATTACTTTTTAGGGCAAATAAATTATTTGACCAAATGACTCGTTTATTCCCTCCACATGCCTACATGGGGCAAACAATCTGTTTGGCCAAAAAACTTGTTGAGCGATACTGCGGCCAAACGAACCGTTCAATCAAGTTTGTAATTAATCGCAAATTTAACTAAATTAAAAATTAAGTAATTAATTTCTACTCCGGTTGGTCAATACGTCAATACCTTTGATTGAACTGAACACATTTGGCCAAATAACTTGTTCGGCTGATTGCACAACACCTTCGGCGAAACGACTAGCTACGCCAAAGGGTATATTCGGTCCGATGTCATTTAGTCAACTTCCTCTTCAAAATGGAAGCTTGGAGGAGGAAGGTTATTCGATTTATATTACCACTAAAATTACCCTTCGCTCGCTTTGAAAATCCACTACTGTATAAATTCTTCATGCCTGACGTATCCTAACAGAACTAGTTCGAATTACACGTTCGCCTGTAATTCTATCATGAAAATGTATGTATAAGTTTGAAAGATAATGTTAGCATTTCTTTTTGAAACCTTCGAGAGCATAGCCATTGGAAATACGTAGGTCCTAATGTAGTTACACTACAGCTTCGTTGGGCTTTGTTATCTTAATTTAAGTGTATGAAATTTGACCTGATTAAATGTAAATATTCAAAGAATCACAGTGTTTCACTGTACTTTTCCCACTGAAACTGGTCTTAAATCGCCCAGCTGTACCGTACACGTACCTACTTCAAGCAATGGTGATGAAGGCAACAGAGACGAACTAACAGCTGCTGCAGTGGAAGAAAAAATGAGTATCGTTAGGCACTTGACGGTGTGCTTTGGAAGAAAAATGACACGAGAAATAAATCAGTATCCCGTTTTCCGCACTTTTCCGTCTGGAAAATTACGCCATTGTATGTGCATCGATAATGATGAGTGCAGAAGTCTCATGTGAGTGTCCTAACGATAGTCGGATTAAATGGTTGGCGTCAGTTGACGCCTTCAAATCTGATACTCTGGTTACAATGGAGCACTTCTTTCTCAGAATGCTCCCAGTATGCCACATTCAAAAAATAATTTAAATTTTATTCACCTGAACTTTATCCCTCCCATCTTCATCTAACTTCACAAAACATCCGAGACGACACCCGGTCCCGGAAGACAGTAACATTTATTTCCCACTTCCGGTCGACATTTCCTCGCGTAACAAGACCAAAAGTCAGCACACCAGAGATCCGGACAGCAGTTTCCAGCTGAAGCAAGGGTACAACAATCGGTTCATGGTAAAAAGGTACAGCTAATACAATGTGTATATCTGGAACAATTCGTTGAGACGAAACTTTTCTCTCCTTTCTTCCGGAAAGCGGTATCATTGTTTTGTGATTTGCGCCCCTCCAAAAAACAACCTCCCACTCGGATCGTGCTACGACGGGAAGACCATCTGCTGCTGGACATTTGTTCCTTTAGTAGCGTCCGAACCATTCGGTTGGGGACAATAATTTGAAATCATTTAAAACGCTTCAACCCAGACTTTGTGCTATCTCTCCGACTTCCTTTTCGCTTTTCAAAGTTTTAAAAGTCATTTACACAAATATATGTAGCGCGCATGGAAGGATAGATACCGGAGTTGGGATTTTTCGGTGGTGGCAGTCGTAAATGCAATAAGTTGTTTGCGATAAATGGGTGTTTCCTTGCGTGTGTGAGTGTCCGAGTTGGTCATCCTGAGGATAAAAGAACCGAACGAATGAGGAAAAGTTTATCCGGTTCAAGGAAAGTGTGCTCCTTGTGAAATAAAGTGTTGAAGAAAAAGAAACCTTGAAACGGTCCATTGCCATTGAGGGGAACTAAATGCAATGTTGCATATGTGGCGCGTTTGATCGCTTTCTATTTTTTAAATCGTTTTTATGGTACAGGATCTTTTTACGATTAACTTTCGTCATAGTTTTGGAAAATTTTTTAACGATTTTCAATACAATACTTGATTTGGGACGTAAATGCAAGCTGTATGTACCGGTACCCTACCTAACCCAACTAATTTTGTATTTTTTTATTAATAATATATTTACAGGTCATGTAAAAATAGAAAATGCACTTTTGTTGTTTTGTTAAGGGGCTGTCCATTTATCATTGTATGAGTTATTGTCCACGCTGGGGGAGGGGGGTATCTAAAACTGATCAAAACCTGTCCATGTGGTATATGGACAGCCCCTTAGATGACCGCAGATAATACGATAGTAACGCAGCGAATGGTAAAAAAAATATGTGTGTCATCCTGCTGCTGTACGCGTACAACATGGTACGTGTATCACTGTACAGAAATCATAAATCTGTCTATATAGTATAAATGAGGTAGAGAGTAACATATTTCTCGAATAATTTTTCAAAACCTGATGAGAATTTCCTGTAATCTGCACTGCTTTCTCTTATTGAGTCACATGAGAATCCATTGAGTATACTTGCTAGTATAGTCACTCATATTTTTCTCCGTTTCATATTTTCTGACATATCGGCCCCCATCTAGTAAAATAAAAATCACCCGGACCTGACCTAGCATGCAATATTTGTGTTCAGCCAATTTGTTCTCGACAGTTATTTCAACCATTCGCTTCAAATCTTCCTTAATCCAATTTATTGAACGCTTCGAATGTAGAACCGTTGCGCGTGATCCTATACAACAAACATCGGAAAGCTATTTTTCCAAACGTTGTCCTGCCAAATTGTTCATCCAATATCACCCATGCTGGCACACAGACGACCAGTTTGAGGTGTTCCACCGTTAACAAATTTATTTTTCTCATATAGCAGTGCACTTCCAGGCGGTAGTGTATAAAAGTGCAGCTATGGTGTTCAAACACGCGTCTGACTATAATCGACTTTTATGTGTGATCACGCGAGGTTTAGCTGTTTCTGATAAAAATCAAAAAGGAAAAAAAATAGTGATGACCCTGGCCGTTAAAACAAGCTAGCCTAAGGCGGGAGCAGTTTACCAAATCCGCGTCGTTTGTGGAATGTTTATTCTGGCAATTTGCAGTTGACGTGAATTGGGGGAAATTTTGGTTTTTATTTGCATTGGAATTTGTTTTCGTGGTGCATCCACTGTCAAAGAATGATAGTGGTATACAAAACCGGTGATAGGACGAGTCTAGATGCTTATCGAAAGTGTTTAGAACATACATAAATATATTGCTAGTTCAATTACAGTTAAATGGTTCTTATTAGGACAAAATGTTCGTTGAAAATTATCAAAAGTTGGTAGGTGTTCATTCAGCATTATCCAAACCCGTACGATATTACAACATCTATTTATCATTTTGTGAAAACTTCAAGCATTACTATAATTAGTATTCCTCGAACATAATTGCAAGTCATCCAATTAATTGCATCTTGAAAACAAACGAAGCCTCTCTTTGCATATTTGCTTTCCAAAGTCTGCAATTTGCATTGAAATTGAACATTTTGGGGCGAGGTGAACCATTGGTTTCCTGCCGGCAAGTAAACCTGCCTCCGATTGGCCACTATGCTGTCTACTAGACTGTGGTAGGGTGAGGATTCTTCTCGATACCCCAAAAGTGGTTCAATTACTGGGCCACTTTGGGCAAATAAAGCAGACCATTTATAATCACCGGCGGCGGGCGGCACTGCCAGAGGAAAATTGGTTTGTGGAAAGTTTATGCGACCGGCTCGGCTACCGGACGACACGCTTCCACTGGATATCGTTTCCTTGTTCTTCCCGAATTTCGCTGGGCCATGGAGGAGGGCGATAATCCAATATTCTTCTTTATGGGATATGGAGAGAAGGGAGCAGGGTTCATCTTGTATTGCGCTCATAAGACGATAAACTCTGGCAAAGAAAGGAAGCGGAAAGAAAATTTTAAACAGTCATCGAACCGTGATGATTACAAGCAAATTACATTTCCTAGCAGCGGCGCGGATGCACGTTCCGCACAGTCACTTTTTCATGGGAGTTTTAATTTACTTTGCGTAAATGCTCTCTGATTGGGTCGCACGAAAATTAAAAGCGACCAAAATGAGTGGTTTGCTTGTCGTGCTCAAATTTCGAGAATGGAACAGTACAGAGTAATCTATACACTTGACTTCGAAATTTACCCTTAGATTGAAACTGAATACAGTATTATTATTATTATTATTTATTTAATTCATCTGACAGCAGTCTACATGAATGTCTTAGATAACTAATTTAGTCTTCCGGACCTTTCTACCCTACTAATGAACAATCTACTATTTTCCCTAAAATCGAAGAGATCGTCTACTAAAGAGAAAATTCGAACACACGATGTAAGCGGTTCGTGGAATCCGTATGTCGTTCGATGGAATCTGGTCATCAGCAAAGACGAAGATCGCAGTTGTCTACCAATGGTACGGAATTCGATGCGGAGACAGGAGTTCAGAAGCATCAATCTCACCTATTAATATTTTAGCAACTAGTGAAGCTTGCTGAATCTTTCGGCGTCGAAGCAGCGTATCAAGTCCCAGAACCGACAACGCTCTACGTACGGAGGAAGATTTAGCGAATCTCTCCATGGTAGATCTCTTAGCGCAATGCGGATGAATCTTCGTTGAACGCTTTCAATTCTGGCAATCCACAATAGATGGTAAGGAGTCCACACAACAGCTGAGTTTTCCAGTATTGGTCGTACTAATGCACAATAAAGTGCTTTGAGGCAATGAGGGTCGGTGAAATCACGGGACACTTTCGTGATGAATCCCAATTGACGTGAAGCTTTGGATATAATGGAAGAAATGTGCTGATTGAATGTAAGTCCTGCATCCAGAAGAACGCCCAAATCGCTGACCTGATCGACGCGCTCGAGGGCATTTCCGTCAATGCTGTATTCGAACGTGATAGGAGTTCTCAGTCTATGAAACGTAATCACCACGCATTTGTCAACGCTAACAACAAGTTTGTTCAGTTTTTATCATTCAGCAAAGGTATTCAATAGCCCTTGTAGTCGATAACAATCTTCTATTGTCTTGACAACCAAGTAAATCTTCAGATCATCAGCGTAGACTAGCACACATTTCGATCCTAGCAGCAATGTAACATCGTTAAAGAACAGCGTAAATAGCAATGGACCCAGATTGCTACCTTGTGGTACACCTGATTTATTACTAAACGGACGGGATACACACGAGTGATTCGAAAGATAGATTTCCAGCCACAGCGTAAAACGTTCAGAGGCACCGAGGTGGGAGAGCTTAGACAGGAGTATTCGATGGTCAATCACGTCAAAGGCAGCTTTCAGGTCCGTATACACGGCATCCACTTGAGCCTTGGCTTCAATCTGCGATATACAAGTACTAGTAAATTCCAGCAAGTTAGTTGAAACGGAACGACCGGGCATAAATCCGTGTTGATTGGATGAAATGTAGCTCTTTGTGGCACTTAGCATGGCATTGGTTACTATTATTTCGAAGAGTTTTGATCCTGCGGAGAGACTGGTAATTCCTCTATAGTTCCTTACGTTTCGCTTATCTCCTTTCTTGTGCACAGGAAACATGAATGATTGCTTCCAAACTGTGGGAAACATCTTTTGCTCAAACGATTTATTGAAGATAAAGGCCATCGGGGTAGCTAAAGGAGCAGCACAGCGACGAAAAATAACGGCTGGTACACCGTCTGGTCCAGGCGAGTAGGAGTTTTTTAGTTTCTTTGAGGCAGCGATGATCATGTCCGCAGAAATTGAAAATATGTCAATATCAACAGCGTCAGCAGGTAGACTAGAAGCTGCCGCATTAGCTTCCGTTTTGGACGTGATGTGAGAAGAAAAAACTGATGCGAAATGTTTGGCAAACATTGCACAAGACTCTTGTGCTGACATCGATTCAGAATCGTCCAGAAAGACGTGCGACGGGATGGAAGAGCTTTTTCTTTTCGAGTTTATGAAGCTCCAAAAACTTTTTGGATTTCTTCGCAAGCTGAACTGTATACGCATCACATGCGATTTATATAAGTTAGCATTCATCTGACGATATGCATCACTAGCTAGTTTAAACGCTTGTTGATTACCGTGGTGCATCGAAACCCGTACATTTAAGCACTTCAGTATATGTAAAAATCTCTAGAAAATACAAATCGAATGCAAATAGAACGTTTGTCATTGATCTGACTGAACGAGGGCCTCTATTTTTTGTGTGCTCCACTGTATTTCATTGAAAGTAATGAAAAATATGATAAAATTACGAACAAAATCAACACCTTCTGATTCGAAATCCGTCCACCGTGGACGGACTTGGAATCATAGGACCATAATCCGTACAGCTATTTTCCAACAAAATACAGTCCCTTCCCGATTTTGGCAACACGACCGGATTTTAATGTTGCCAAAAACGGGAAAAAAATTTCATACAAAATTTAAATTTATTTTTGTTTGCATGATTGAAGCTAAATACTTAGAATATGTACTACAAAGTATGTGGAGTGTGTTTTAATGATGCACGTCCATCATGATTGATGTTTTTGCGATATTATTCATAACTCGGAGATTGTAGTTCAAACAAAATTTGAAACAATGTTAAGAATGGTAATCAAAAGATAATGTACCTAATTAGCTAATTTCAGAATACACATTTAATAATAAATAATATCTGAAATTAACAATAGCGTCGGCCACGTCTTTACAAAAAAATGTGGTGATAAAAAAACATATCTATTGTAGTCAATTGAAGTGCTGACTTCAATCTGACATCTCATATAAATTTTAGTCCACCAAAAATGCATGTTTTTATCATAATTCACTTTCTTGTTGTCGGTGTGATTGAGAGTAAAAGTCTGTGCACAATTTTTGCTGACATTATGAAAAAAAAATTAACGCCAAGGATAAGACGTTCCATTTTTTTAGAAAATGGTATCTGCATTCTGCACATTGGTCAAGCGTATCCAATGTAGTGTGAGTATGTGTTAACTACACTCGATTCACTTAAACCAAATCCCTTTGCACTAGTCGGTCTCCTAGCACTCAACCCAGGAATATTTCAGGTGGCAAAGATCGTTCCATGAGCACAATGTGTACCTCGCACTACGAGTGAAAGTGTGGCCAAGTGGAAGCTTGAAGACCATTTGCGACATGCCACCTCTGACACTCAACAGCAGTCAACCTACGGACAAACTGGTGCTGGCTGCAGGTCATCGCACTCCAGTTCTCCATGCACTACTTTCATTACTATAACTTTGAAAAGATGGAAGAATCATCATCTGAAGAGGGAAGCAAAGCAGATCGGATTAGTCATTAACACGTTGAAGACGAAGTAGGCTCAAGAGAAGACAACGACCATCATGGCGACAAAATCAAGGTGGTTGAAGAATTCGTGTACTTGGGCTCACTTGATCTCCGATAACGATACCAGCAGACAAATTCGGAGACGCAGCGGAGCAGGAAATCGTACGTACTTTGGACTCCAAAAAAACCTGATCGAATAGGGTTCGCCGCCGTTCCAAACAGACTTCCTCATTATACCGGTGGCGATAGTCCTTCTTGGACACGAGATCTGGACAATGCTTGTGGAGGACCAACGCGCACTTGGAGTAAAAATAATTCTCTACAACGACCCGACAGGCACAATAAGGCGAGGTGTGCAGCGATCAAGGTGGATCGATCAGGTGGATCACCACTCTGACCTTAGGCTGAATAAATAATAAGAAAACCACATGTGACGCATCACTCGCCTATCGAAGCAGCTAGAATTACACCAGCGATCTCATGGAAACTTTACAGGAGGTACTTCACTTCTGATACTTCGCCATCACAAACAGAACACTCGAGAGCAGGCATTGAAAGTGTGAGTGAGCATTGTGAGCATTGAACTGCCTCGCTCAGATGGATGCCAAACAACGAGTACGAGCGATCGTTGCTGTGATAAACAATGAGCAACACCGTCTAACAAGCCAAGCCGTGGTGAGGTATCCATGTAAGCTACGATTTTTGCATTCGTACCCCGTTTGCTCTAGTACAATGAAACGAAACAATCAAACCACATTATGCATTCTGCTTTATTCGCTTTTGTTTTAAGGATAGTCGAGAGAAAGTATCAACGCCTCCCATTCAGTGTGCTAGAGCTCCAGACTCATATAGGTCTTCATTTTTAGAATGCATGAGTGGCTTCTTCTATCAGCGCACCGTAATGACGCTCATGGTTGTGTTACCAAGTGATTCGCTTCACTCAATAGGCTTCCATTGGTGAGCGTTGAAGATCATTAAAGGGGAATTAAGGTTGGCAACTCACCACTACATAAATCCGTATTTGGACAAAAAGAGACAGACGACACACCGCCGGTGGTGAATCATTCAGAAAGCTGTTTTCTTTGCCCAACTGTCCTTGAGCCTTAAACGGTGAATCATCGAACGTCCAATTTCAAAGATCTTAGTGTGGTAGTTATGATTGATATTATGATTTCGGGTTTTAATATTTCCATTGCGTTCTAACGTTTTGGCAAAACACATTTCAAAAATAATTCTATTGAATTAATATATCAAATGAAAGTAAATTTTATTTCATTTTGACTTGTTTGCTTTATGTGTGTATTCTATAAATTGAAACATTGAATTGATTATTGGTGATGACGATAAACAAAACAATGACGAAAATAAGTTCCCGAAAGATTTGAACGAAAGCATTCGGCTTCATTCGGGTCGAATTGCACTCGAAGTGCCTTTGAGAAGATCGGTTCGACTTGATGACTTGATGGTGATGAGAAAAAGTTCAGTTATTTAAGCATCGTTGTGGAGTATAGTCGTTGCTTTTGGTGCTCGATCGAGGCTTGCCACACTCTGGAAAAAATCTATACTAAATAGATTAAAAGTCATTCTAAAGCGCTATTCGCCTGGTTGACCCCATCTTCGTTTATATGCAGGCTATACTTTATTAGTATAACTTTCATTTATACGGGCAATAGTATAAAGCGACATTATTGATAATAGTATTGGTCGGCTTAATTTTGTTTTGATTTGTTTTTTTCACTGTTTACAAAAATAACAAATAGCAAAAGAAATAATTTTTGTTCAACATTTTATTCCTCAATAAGTTATAAGAAAAAAGGTGCTACAAAAAACTTATACCGAGGCAATGTCAGCAACGCAAGAAAACATATGAATCATTTATATTTTTCTGGACCCAAAATGACAAATTCCTCTCAGTAACCATCCAGCGCCGGAGACCGGAGAGTAGGATGCTTTCTGGCATTCCATACGTGACTACCAACATGGCCTCTTTCCAGCTTGCTCTCACGGATTTACCGGAAACGTGATGGAACGATCTAAGAATCATGCCGTCATCGCCTTCTAGAATCAAAGCACAATAAACAATATTTTCTTTGAATCTAATTTTTGAAAGCTTACCTTCAACTTGCACCTTCGTGTATTCCCTCTCAAATAATGATTCCATATTATTTGATCACCTCGCGGACTATCGTTAATTCACTGGCACTAAAGAGTGCCGAATCATATCCGGTAATAGCCAATCGCACTGAAACTGCAGTTACGGGATACGGGACCGACAATGACCGACTTGTTAGCAGCAGTAGAAAAAAATAGACTTCAAAAAATTTTACAGGATAACCAATGCGTCAGCAAATTAATGTCGCAAAATTCAGGAATAGATTAAATTATAATCTTGAATAGTTTCCTTTTTAAACTACGCCTAGTATAAACTTCGGAAATATAAGAAAAGATTTGTTTTTACACTACTATAGGTTTGTTCTATCTCTGAGTGCACTTCGATCGATTCACCACAATGGCGTGGTAATTGCTCCCAATAAAAGCTCGGAAGTTTTGTTTTCGTAATCAGTTTTTGCTACGTTTTACATTCGGTTGGTAAGTTGTGGGTTAATAGATTGTACGATACGAATGACACAAACTGCAAAAAAAAATCAAAGTATAACAGAAAAGAACGGAGGAGAAACCACAATCGAAAAGACGAAAGCATGGAATGAGAATCTCTGGTAGGCTCCCCGGCGGAAGGACGGAGGAGTAGGCCAGAAGATTGTTTTGCTTTAAAAAAAAGTTTAAATAAAAGGAATCTTCGGTAGGCTCTCCGACGAAAGGGCGGAGAAGTAGGCCGAAAGATTACAATGTTTTTGAAGAATGAAAACACAGGATAATAATAAAGAAAGACGAAGAAATGGAAAAATATAAAGAGAGCAAAGAAGTAATATCTGGAAAGATGATGAAAGTAAAAATTTGATGACTCCCGATATAAAAAAATATATATACTGGAGGCAAGAAAAGTAGTGAATGATGATAACTTGGATTATTTTATACTTGGTTGAGTGTATATTTGATTGGGATTGATATCATTTGGATTTAGATCAGATTTTCATTCAAAGTGGAGTGATTTGCATTTAAATGATTATAAAATATCGTTCGAAGCAAGTATAACAATTATGCTTGAACATTTGTGAAAAAAAGGAAATTGTTACTAGCAAAATTGTATGTTTTGCACGTTGATAACCAAGAGACGATGGTTTGTAGTAGTACAAAAATAACGAATGAACGTTAAGCATATTCAACACTTGTTCTGAAAACATTGCTGCACAGCAACATTTTATTTGGATTTGAATTTAATTTGGTACGGAAATTATATTGGTTTTAGTTTTGGTTCAGATTTTTGACTAGATTGATTGAAAAAAAAGTCAGAAATCAAATGTGAAAACTTGGATTGTATCTGGCTTAGATGTACATATTGGACTGGATTTGGATTGTATTGAAATGATTACGAAAAAATAAGATAAAAACAAATACTTCTTTAAAGATCATGTGGTCCAAACTACACATTTAGTAAAAATTAGTTTGGAAACTCGTTTCCGAATTCTCAACGTTCTGTAATCATTTCGGTGAAAAAGTTGGAAGTTCATATTTTTTGAAAATAATAAACAAATAATGAAATAGGCGTAGAAATTAGAACAATAATAATGAAAACAGCAAAACGGAACAGAATTATTAGTGATCGTATTTATGTCATTCGAAACAAGTATGACTAGTCTCCCTGACAAATGCTTGCAGCACAGTGCAACGTTGCTGGCCAGTTGAGAGTATGCTTTGCCTAAATCTAATAGGTGTGCATTAAGCGTATGTTGTGTCCTGAATTGGTTGAAATTTACATTGAATTGATTTTTTTTTAAACTGCCTTGTAGGAGAAAAACACAACATTACTAGCGATATATCGGAACTGGGGAAAAAAATTGAATTCATATTAACGCTGAAGTTTTTGATAGCCAAGTTACGCAAAGATTATCTGATAACACTGAACGCTATTATTTTGGCATCTTGCATTCTTGATTAACCCTTTGGAGTTTTAACATCCAATTTCCAAGCGACCAACAAACTGCGCCCAAGTGTTTTCTTATTGCTAGTTCATTTGGATGTGCATTGAAATGCGTGTATTAGCTGGTTCTGAAGCCTAGATCATACGTTCTAATTCGCCATAGTAATATTTTGACGGCAACAATATTTACGAAGTACAAACAATTATCTATTTATATTGCACGATAGACTGGCACCTAAATAAACAGTGTACTATAAACTGCAGAGGCGTCGCGTGGTCAATTCTTCAACCTGTGCAACGAGCATTGTATTTCGGTTTTCAGTTGTTTGATGTAGCTGTCAATGTATCAGCATTAAAATTACGAGTAAGCACGCGCCGGTGATACTTTTTTTTTTAAATTATATTTGTTGTAGAAAAAAAGTTAAGCATTCAATGATGAAAATTATGACGAGTTAATTGTTCGTGCTTCCCGTATCAAAGTTAAATATTTTGAGAAAAACCTGACCTGAAAAAGGGACCTGAAATAACACATCTAATATGAACAATCTATCTTCAATTGTGTTTCCCATATTTCCGTCTATCTGCTACTAAGTTACGGAACAGTGACGAAATCGGAATAAGCCTTTCGTCATACTGATTTGAGAAAGTCAACTCCTAGTGTGCCGCTTTAAACACGCTCAAAGCAGGCGATTTATTTATGTATTATGATCACAAAAATATTTTTGGGCATATATCTCAGCTCAGGACATTTTGTTTGCAGACATATCTCTTGGTGCATTCGAGGATATGTACTCCAGAATAGTTTGGACGGCCTAGAACATCTGAGAAAGTATTTCAACGATTATTCAGTTATATCAGAACGCTACATAACAATGTAATCCTTCGTCCTGAAGTAATAAAGGGCAAACAAACCCGCATCTTGTCACTTTTATTTCGATGAGGGAAAGTCGGTGAAAAGAATCCTCTCTTGTTAGTTACGGTCTTATTACCGTTAGTGCTTGAAATATTATGAATACAACATTTAACCGAAAACTAGCCCAAGTTAGTTTATTTTAAAGGCTCAATCTCTAAAAAAAATGATTGAATTTTCTTGTTGTTAAAAACGGAATAATTTTGTTGGCGAAATCGGAGCGTGATAAAATCGGAACAAATCTGTAATCTAAACATTATTCAATTATTAATAATTCTATTTTAGTTTATTCCTTTGATGAATCTTTTTTCCGAAGGGCTGTTTTCATACCACGTGGACAGATGTCGAACATTTTTAGATGTGTACTTCCCTCCATCAGCGTACACATCTGATCATGCAATTTTTCATTAATTTGTGTTAACCATGGACATTTTTCCTACCCCTCTACCCGCTAAGTTGTCCACATGGTATACGAATAGTTTTAGGATACATATTGGATTTGACGAAAAAATTCATCAAAAGCCATAATCCCAATCAATAATGCTGTCCAATGAGCAGCTCGAAGTAGCTCGAAGTTGTTCCCGTCCTGCTCGTTCTTTTTTGTCAACAAACGGGCATGAGCGTGACAGGAACAACTTCGAGCTACTTCGAGCTGCTCATTAGACAGCACTAATATGAAATATTAAAACGCTTGTGATCCAATGTGCTTATTCAAAACCGGACTTTCGCCATGGAACGCTTTAAGAGACGAGAGAGCAGAAAATTCATTTAATCACCGCCTCTTTTCTTTTTCTATTTTGTTCCGATTGCGCGCTCTTCAACCAAACGCGCATGCGCTGTTTGAAGCGGTATGGGTTACCTACTCGGTAGGCACCAAACCGATGTGCTTTTCTGCATCGGCACCAAACCGTGTACTGCAAACGCTGAACGCTTTGGCTACCTATACATCGCCGATTGCGGTTAAAGCGGATTTGTATACACATACAAAATAATGCGTGTATGATGCATGGCAAAACGTTCTCTGCTAAAAGTGCACGTGTAGGACAACATGTGGCGGTGCGTCGTCGTTTCGGTATCATGGAGTAAAATATAACGCGCCCCCATCGTAGCATTTCGGTTGCCTCATATCATATGTCGACTGTAAAAATTCCGTGCATATTATACGATTATGTATTTATACTTAATCGTTAAATTTGTACTAAACAAATGACAAATGCACATGATCCAAGTATTTGTATAAGAATGACAAGAAATCTATTGAGAGTTTAAATGTTAGGGACAAAATTGCTACCTGTGCAGTGCACAGGTTGCACATGCGGACGCGACGCCTCTGATAAACTGTGATTTGCGCTAACTGATAAACAATTGTTTATTGTATTATATTTTGCTTCGAATAGAGACGAATTTAAATTAAATTAGAAATTCAGATATAAGAAAAATGGATTGCATATATTCATTTATAGTCGTCATTTAAGGGTAGAGAAAGGGAAAGATGTGGTAGTTATGATTGATATTATGATTTCGGGTTTTAATATTTCCATTGCGTTCTAACGTTTTGGCAAAACGCATTTCAAAAATAATTCTATTGAATTAATATATCTAGTGAAAGTAAATTTTATTTCATTTTGACTTGTTTGCTTTATGTGTGTATTCTATAAATTGAAACATTGAATTGATTATTGGTGATGATGATAAACGAAACAATGACGAAAATAAGTTCCCGAAAGATTTGAACGAAAGCATTCGGCTTCATTCGGGTCGAATTGAGAAGATCGGTTCGACTTGATGACTTGATGGTGATGAGCAAAAGTTCAGTTATTTAAGCATCGTTGTGGAGTATAGTCGTTGCTTTTGGTGCTCGATCGAGGCTTGCCACTTCGATCGATTCACCACACTTAGGAAGCACATAACTTGCCCCGCGGCAATGATCATGATCTGATTTTTTCTATGACTGCTCGAGAGCCTTACGGTTGCATGTTACCAAACTCTTACCATTATTGTTGAATATTCTCGTTTAACTTTTCAAAAGGTCTTATAACATTTTTTTCATGAATTAATTTGAATATCGCAATCAACAGAACAACATGAAAGCTTTTGATTGCAATACTCAAATTAATTCATGAAAAAATGTTACTTAGGACCTTTTGAAAAGTTAAGCGAGAATTGTTGGCAAACATCCTGGAATCAAAAGGCTCGGTATGCAATTGGCACATCAGGAAACTTAAAAAGCTAACAGTGTTCTGATATTAATCAGACAAATTTGCGTCAATTTTGAACAATAATACTCTTTGAAATAAAATTGTTGCTTTTTATCTATACGGGAATGTAGCAGAAAGACGGATAATATGATAAAATAACAGTTTCTCGGCTGATACCAGAAAAGAGGCAATGAGAAAAACGACTAGAAGCTATATAGCTCATTTAGAAAATCGAATGTGCTCATCACTAGCAATTAAACCTACTGGGGTTTGGTTCCTCCTGGATCACTTACGCAGTATCTGTTGCATTGTGATGTGAACAGCCGGCTTCGCTTTATAGGTGTTGTACTATGTACAACGGTGTGAGTCAGCTTGTCGACAACAAAATCAGCGAGGATGCCGAAAAATACGACAATCTACGGTGGGCTGGTTAGATTGTGTGGTGCATAGGAACATAAAAAACGTGAATAAAAAAACAGAAAAGTTTCAATGGAAATTGTTTGCAATGAGCGGTGGTACGAGTGGTTGTTCATTATTTCAGTGAAAGGGCCCACTAATCATACACAGCCCATAATACGCATATAAACATTAATGACATTCACTTTTGGTTTTGTTTATCCTATTACATATTAATAAAAAGGTTTTAGCTCTAAAAAGTAATAAAAAAATATTTTCGAGGTTGTTGCCAAAATCGGGAAGAAAATGTTGCCAAAAACGGGTGTTGCCAAAATCGGGGGTAGACAAAACGGGTGTTGCCAAAATAAGGATGGGACTGTATTTAAATTAAAGCAGACCAATTGATCAAACTAACACTGTGAATAGCACAATACGCACCTTGAGAAGCGATCCCTTTGTTATTTATGCTGCTGATCTTACTTCATTGATTGCAATTTTCAATTTAAACACACTCACTTTCGGTTCCATTGCGTCCAACTCGCGAACAAAATGGCACCTGAAACTTTGCGTTTGCGGGGTGCTGATTTGTTTTTATTTATGTTATTTTAATTTCAGAGCCTACTTTCCATTTCAATGGCCAAAAAGCTTTCTGTCAAGCATAAGATCAAGATAAGATAAATGATTCATAAATTAATACCCTTAGACCCCCTTTATTTTATTGATATCTCACGAAGTGGACGGATTTCGGTGCTGTACGGATTTCGGTCCCCCACGGTAACATATGACCGATTTTTTCGCAGTAACCTTTGTTTGGCATTCCGCTGACGTTTCAATTTACGTAGCTCCGGGGTGCCCCAAGCTGGTTTACCAGGTGGTCTAATCGTCGGTAGGTTCTCATTAAGCCACGCGCACAAGGTATCGCAGAAACGCACAGTGATTTCGTCTACATCATTAGAGTCTTGGAATATTGTAGCCCAGTCAATGTTCGATAAATACTCTGTTAGTGCTTCGAAGTTGATACGACGATAATTTAAACGTCGAATGTTATCATGACAAAGCGGAATGTTTCTTACAGAAGGAATAGTAACCGCAACATCTAACGGAGGATGATGTAGGTCAATTGGTAATAGAGTAGAAACCGCTCTCGTTACATTAACGTCATTGTCACATGAGAAGTAAACCAGATCGAGCACTCTACCAAGGTGATTGTACTCAGAGTTACCTTGCATCATATTGAGGAAATCAAAACCATCAACCAGTGTTGAACACGGGACTGACACTTGTATACCTCCACCACAGTTCATTTCGTAGCCAACATAGAAAATTCCGCACTGACAGCCATAAGAAGAATCATGGGAAAGAAAGAGATAGTTGCGTTCCACCAAATATCAAGCTCTATCTGGTAAAAGGGCGAATGTCGCAAGAGAGGATTCTCTTCGTCGACTTCCCCTCTTTTAAATAAAAGTGACAAGAAGAGGATTTCATCGTAGTTTATCACCCCAGAATGCAAGTTTTCATTGTTTTCTTTCGTTCTGAGTGGAGAAACCGCAAAGAAATTATCTGCTTGTCACTTTAATTTAAAAGAGGGGAAGTCGGCGAAGAGAATCGTCTCTTGCGACATTCGCCCTTATTCCAGATAGAGCTTGATATACTATATTAACAATATGATTCACTCTCACGAAATTTTGGCGACACCACATGTGGCGCCAACTCGCGTCCGAAAGGATCGATACACACGCAAATCGAACTACCCAAAATATGACGATCGTTTTACACACACTTCAAAATGTCATCATGAAAAAAATAGGGATGCTTGATGTTTTTTTTGCAAACTTAATCGATTATGTTTAATCGAATGCAAATGGAAAATCAAATGTTGTAGCAGAAGTGTGGTAGGCATATTTTTGTGGAAATGTATAATAAATTTGATATACAGTCAAACCTCCATGAGTCGATGTTCTATGAATCGATATCGACTCATGGAAACAAATTATTCCATATTAAAAAATATTTCCAGGGCTACTGTGATGGTCCCTTCAAAGAGCTTTCCCAGGAGTTTCTGTTCCACATCTCGATATTTCCTTGAGTCGATGGTCCCTTCAATATCGACTCATGGAGGTTTGACTGTAGCTCGTTGAACTGTATCCGGCGGGACCATTCCGGTGCACCTACTCGCTCTCTGTTTTCCATGTTGCTGTTTGCTCATTTGACTGCAACACTTTTATCAAATGTACTATTGTCGCGCTAATCTTTTTCTAGAATGCTGCGACGGTCTTACACTCGCAGGCTCGACTGTGAAGGTAAACGTCAAGATAGCCGCCGCTCAAGAATTTTCCCGCTCAAAACAAAACCACGTGCTTTTCGCGAAATGACAACATTGTTCGATTGTATTAGTGAGAGGCAACCGGAGTCCTCCTTAGCCGTGCGGTAAGACGCGCGGCTACAAAGCAAGACCATGCTGAGGGTGGCTGGGTTCGATTCCCGGTGCCGGTCTAGGCATTTTTCGGTTTGGAAATTGTCTCGACTTCCATGGGCATAAAAGTATCATCGTGCTAGCTTCATGATATACGAATCCAAAATGGTAACCTGGCTTAGAAACCTCGCAGTTAATAACTGTGGAAGTGCTTAATGAACACTAATCTGCGAGGCGGCTCTGTCCCAGTGTGGGGATGTAATGCCAATAAGAAGAAGAAGAAGAAGAAGAAGAACCGGAGTCACTGAGTACATGGAGAGTGTTTATCATGGCAAGTGCATACAGTGGGTGAGATTTTCATTGACACTGTTGTGTTTAGTGACCGTTGCGATTACCTGAGAAGCAACCAGCAGGAAGCCGCAGTATTCTATTTTATCTCGAGATGCATAATATATTAACAATATGATTCACTCTCACGAAATTCTGGCGACCTCACATGTGGCGCCACGATACACGATATAATTAAACTACCCAACATATGACGATCGTTATACACACACACTCACGGAGCCGAATTTATTGAGTTCAACATTTGGCTAGCAAACATTACCGTTCTGCCATCCGGAAGATGCTCCCAGTCGAACCATTCCTCGAGCACGACGACACGCCACATCGTCACTGACGCCAAATGCCCGGATGAGAAGCTGAAATTTCCTGATCCCAAATCCTAAGCCCCGTCCATCCTTAAACATTGTAAACTAAGCTCGAGTCACCACGAGTACGCTGGCTTCTACCCCCCTCTTACTAACCGTATAATAAAATGATATTGATTGTATATATCACAAAGAACAATGGCTCCGTAAAGTGTTATACACGCCTGAGCCTACCAAATAAACGAAATTGGAAAAAAAAACATTACCGCTAGGCAATGGTTAAACTCACTGGTATTTTTTAACAGCAAGGAAGTGACCCTGATCAATTTACTTATGTTTTGTTACACTTTTTGAATTTAAATGTAAATTAACAAAATTCGTAGAGATTTATAGATTTATGATTTATAGATATATAGATGCATAAGAGTTTACAAAATGATTGTTTGAGCTCAAAAAACGATGGAATTCCGACATTCAAGACAAGGATTTTTGAAAACCTGACGGTTTTTATCACATTTCAAGGATGATATGATCAAAATAATTTACCTTCTTGTGAGATGAGCATTAGGGTGGTTCAAAAAATTGATATTGATCCACAGTGCTCATCTGATTCTGAGTTTAACCTGAAAATTTGAGCTCATTTGGATGAAAACTGATTTAGCACAAGCCGTTTCAAGTTTGCATGCAAATTAGTATGGGGAAAATTATTTTTTCGTTGTACTGTAAATGACGTTTCCCCATCAACCGCAGGTTAAAAGAAAACCTACATAGCTAAAAGGAATACTCAACAGCTTTCACTCAGTGTAAACCGCATCTCAATTAATCGTTCCAATAATTCATGATTAGAAAATGTTTTCACCACGTAAAACACTTTTTTGGTAGTTGATTTGCATTATTAATATATGTATTAGGGAGAAATATCAATATATTCAAGCGAGATCAGGGATATTGCTGTTACAATTATTTTAAATTGATATTTGAAAACCATCCGTAGAACGGAATAAAACTAGTAATGTTGCTTGGGATATCACCGCATGACTAAGGAAGGCTTTATATTACCATGGTAAATTATTGTTTAGCATGATCAATCGTTTTGAATAATTTTATGACACCAGTTAAACTTATTCATTCGCATAACAAGTTTCAATTTTGGCAGGTGTTGAGAAAGAATTGGGTATAAATGTAAAAAAAGATATCGAACCAGTGCATAATCTCCATCCAAGCGTTTCTCAGCTATTTTCAGAGGATTACATACATTTATCGAGTTTGGCTTCGTTATGCTCTTTGACGCTTGAGCTTCAATAAACAAGTTATTTAGACTATAACGTGGTAATAATCGATTCCTCCTTAATTTTTTATATGATGATTGGAAGAAAAAAATCGAGGAAACTCATTTAGTAGTGACGTGGTAAATAATTGACTGTTTTACAACTAAAAGGTTCCGTTTAAGGGAGAAAAAAAAGTTGTTTGGGACCCCTCGGTAGATTTTTTTCAAATAGTCACGAAATGAAAGCTTAAAGGGTCAAACACAATGGACACGTTTGCGTGCGTTTTGACAGTTTTCCCATGTGTTTGGCCCATAAGAGCTATATTTTCACGTAGTGAAAGTATTAGCGATGCTCATTTTTTTTGACACACACCGCGTTGAATTATCTTGATTTTATAAAATCAATGATGATTTCTTTTCAAATTAACTCCCATGCATAATCCCATTTTTGAGAATTCCCAAATTGTTATCAATTTGTGAATATGATTTGACAGAGAGAAACGTACTTTTGTGAACAAACTGCCCGATATGAGAGTCTGATATAAATACAATTCAAACATAATTACGTTTGTGGTACAATATCTCTATATAAATGGGAGTTTGCATTTCCTTTGAGGCAATATAACTCACGAACGGGTTGACCGATTTGTACGGGTTTCTCATTAATCGATTTGTCTTGAGGACTGCTGTGTTATAAAATATCACTAAATTTTGAGGAGAAAGTTGAGAAATTGTGAAAATACAATTTTGATGCGAGTTGTAAGGAAACCCAATACGATCGCGCTAAAAATGATCTAGAGTGCGGTGCTGAATGAACTCAACAATTGACAGTAAGAACGCAAAATATTGTTGACTCTGTAAATCTCGATGTTCTATATCTCGATATCTCTCCCTATATCGATGGTTTCCTCGGTCCCTTCAATCTATATACATTTAGGCTTTCTACATCTCGATAACTTCCCTATCTTGAAATCTTTCTATCCCGATGTATTGTAATCGTATTTTGTTCTGGATTCACTCTCCTTATGTCGATATGTTCAAATTTTTAGGCTACTAGACCATATTTGGACGATAACAATACAGATCAACAATAAGCAATGATATTTGTTTTGTTGTCGTTTTTCATAGCAACAAGCGGTTTTGGATCTAGTACCCACCCATTTAAATTTTCCTTCCATTCCTCGATCTCTCCCTGTCTCGATGGTCCCTTCAATATCAAGATGTGGAGAGCGACTGTAGTATAATCCCGAGCAAGGTCGGGTACGTTCAACTAGTTTTTCTTGCGAAAGTATCGAAAAATAATAAATCCCACGCGTTTAATCCAAGCGACTTGTTCAATTCACTTTCCATGTCTAAATGTAACAAAATAATCATACCCATTATGATAAGCACAACATAACAGAACGCAATCGGATGAGTGTCATCTTTATGGCTTTCCACTCAAGATACATATTCATTCAATCAATGGTGGGCAGCAAAAAGTTTTCAATTCATAATAAGTTGCAACGCAGGTGTTAAGTTCCAGTAGGAATTTAGGACACTGAAGAGGAAGAAGAATGATGCATTGGAATAATATCGATAATATTCAGAAAGAATTAATCAAATTTCTTGCTGAAGAAAATGATAGAAATGTTTACAGTGGAACAATCATTTTAATGTTTGCGAAACGGCTTTCACAGTTTGAACGATTGAAGCAAATGTGTAGTTTGTCTGCTTTGCACTGCTTCATCGAAATATTTACAGTAGTGTTTGCATTTAACAAAGTCGATATTCCGGTAATCGATTTATTGAAAAATGTATGGACATCCCCACACTGTAAAATGTCATCGAACAATGACTACTCACCGGAAGATGGCAGGAGGGTTTTCCAGCACAAGCTAGAAAAAAACTTGTTTAGATTCCTCTTTGCTCGCTAGATGATGTTG
Source organism: Armigeres subalbatus (assembly GCF_024139115.2). Classification (NCBI taxonomy): domain Eukaryota; kingdom Metazoa; phylum Arthropoda; class Insecta; order Diptera; family Culicidae; genus Armigeres; species Armigeres subalbatus. Next base: position 333,803,089 of record NC_085140.1, read on the forward strand.
TTATCACCGCCATTGTTCGCCATTTCGTTGTATGGAAAAACTCGAAGTGAACCATATTGTTAATATAATATATTTGGTTCCACACTGACAGTTCCATAAACGACAAGCAGAAGAAACGAGACTGCATCTACACTACGAAAACACAACCAAAACATCAGACCCCTGGTGTTGAAGCTGCAAGAGAAAGTGACACAGAACGATCGTAACATATACCTCTGGGTTGTTTAGACCAAGACAAACGCGGTTGATTATAGTCCCCACAAATAATAACTTTGTCGTCGGATGAACCTTTTTCGTGAAGCTCCTGTGCAGAGGCGATGTGTGCGTTAATTATCGAAACATCTTGACTTCGATCGGGTGGAATGTAGACGGCCATTAACCATAATTTTTGCCCCTTGATGACAGACGATACGCTTACTTGCTCTAATGATTGACCATTCATCAAATCGATCGACGAGCTAATGTATTGTTGAGCAATAGCGATGAGCACACCTCCAAAACGCGACTTAAGACTGTTCAAAGCACAACGATCGCATCGATATACATTGTAGGAAGTACCGAATAGCTGCAGAGAAGTGATGCAGTCATCAAGACCAGTCTCAACCAAAACGATGACATCGTAGTTGCTGTCACAGGTGGCTCATCAATTTTCGTCCGCACTCCACGTACGTTTTGGAAATAAATCGAGATTTCACTGGATTCACATTGGCGGTTGCTTGGTTGTCGCTGTCCAATCGTCGAAGAACTAGAAGCGGGAATCTCATCAGCGTTTGAATTGTTCGGAATTATAGTGTACTTGCCATCAGATGCGGCTTGGAAGACCCCTTCCACAGGCCCAGACACGGGACCAGGACGGCTGACGAACGATGGCAGCAAAGGCGCGACCGTGCTGGGTGGGTTGGGATCTTCCACAGTGCTTGCCGCAGTGCGTCCCGGGGTCGGTGAGAAGCCAGCGAGTTGATTGAGTTGTGAGATCATTGGAGAGAAACCACGAAAATTGTCGTGATCAAGATCAGATGATGAAAAAGCTTGATTGTTGATTGGCAAACGGGCACTAGAAGCGGAAATCCGATCAGGGAGAGTTGGTTCTTGAACGTATTGGTACTTGCCTAGTGAAGCAGGCTGGAGAACCCCATCGACAGATTCGACAACAGGACCGCGACGACTCCGATGACCGATGACTACATTAGGCGGGACTGTGTCGATCCTAGATGGGGTCTCCAATGTGCTTTCTACGATGCGTCGCGGGGTATAGCTTGTTGTTGTTTTGCGTCCTTGATGATAAGCGGATCCGAAGGCAGGTACGGTGAACCGATTCCGGTCGTCGGGTAACAGAGGCGAAACAGTTTTAAACTGCGGATGGGAATAACTCTTCAAAATTCCGATGCTTCGGCGGGACATACACCACTGTAAAACTTACCCGATGAAACAGGAAGTGCGGCTAAGTGGCGGTTACTGGCGGTTACGGTTACTGGAAAACTGGAAGCCGTACTAGTGATCCGTTTTTTGGATTTGGTTTAAATTCTCGTACAGTTATCCCCTCTGGCCAATAAAATGAATCACCAACAACATTTGAGACTGTTCTGCTGACTGTCACTTTGAACGATACAAAGGACAAATCTTCTACGTTCTTGCCACGGGGAACTAATTTGACTGCTTTTATCATGGAAGTGTCAATGTTAGAAATTTCAGCTACGTACTGTTTGATTTCGTCTTCGTTCTGGTCAGGTGAGAAAGGTGTCACGTAGAAGGATTCCAAATCTAGAGTAGGCTGCAAAACGTTCGCAACTTTCAAAGGAATTGAGCTTGTATTGCCGGGTCCACCTCGAGCAACACGGCGATTTGCAAACTGGTCATCATTCCGCTCGGGGTGTTTATTGAGTCCTGTACTTAGTGTTTGTTGAAGAGCAGTTGATGATGCTTTATTGCTCGATATGTTCGAATGCTTCTCAGGTGCGGCCGGAGTTGATACGCTGACGCGAGAGGTAGTTTTGTTGACTCCAGAATCAACCGAATTTGTGACGATTTGCACACGTTTGTTCGACCCAACGACAAATTTATCCGGAAGTTGTGCAATGGAATTATTTATTTCATCCAGGACTTCAAAGAACGACGTATCGTCGCAGGACCTAGAGCGGTTAATAAAGTCTTCGGCAGTATCGTCCAGGGTTAGTTCATCAATGCATCGTGAAAAAGAGGCTTGGTGATGCGAGTTGTTAGTCGGCTTAGATTGCGTTTGAGTTCCAAACATTGTCCGATTGATCTTCCGAAGATTTTCGCCATAATTTCCTAGGCGGGTATCCATCGAATCAGTGCGTATGAGCAATTCACGTAATGCCCGTATGATGGTTTTCTCCCGATCGTATACTGCCGGTTCAAAGTTTAAGCGGCAAGAGTTGCAGAACCGAAACAAACCGGTTTTCGCACACCATGCAGAAAAATGTGATTTAGACAGTCAAACGAAGTGAAAGGTCCTACCGCAAGATCCGCTGCAATTAATTGCTCGATTTGAATCCAGAAGATTTGAGCATACTTCACATGCTTCCATCGTTACAAGTATTTTGTTGTACACTGTACCAACTCGTAAAAGCGCCAATGCAAGTACTATCGAGCTCGCCTAAGTTTATACTTTATCTCCAAGCAGAGCGAATAAAATGTTGTACACAAGTTATATTGCCGATAAATCCCTGAAGATGTCGCTTCCAGAGAAAAAATTTGCGTGGGTTTTGTTAGAGTTGTTATGATAGCATCAATTAATTAATTAACAAGACTACACTTTCAGGCACAATCACAATCACAGGTTTACCGACGGATTGAAGACGAACATATAGAAGACTCGGAAGCCTCCTTTCAAGAGGCTCGGAAGCCTCCTTTCAAGAGGCTCGGAAGCCTCCTTTCAAGAGGCTCGGAAGCCTCCTTTCAAGAGGCTCGGAAGCCTCCTTTCAAGAGGCTCGGAAGCCTCCTTTCAAGAGGCTCAGAAGCCTCCTTTCAAGAGGCTCGGAAGCCTCCTTTCAAGAGGCTCGGAAGCCTCCTTTCAAGAGGCTCGGAAGCCTCCTTTCAAGAGGCGCGGAAGCTTAATTTCAAGAGGCCCGGAAGCCTCCTTTCAAGAGGCGCGGAAGGCTCCCTTCAAGAGGCCCGAAGCCTCCTTTCAAGAGGCCCAGGCCTCCTTTTAAGAGGCCCGGAAGCCTCCTTTCAAAAGCCCCGGAAGCCTCCTTTCAAGAGGCCCGGAAGCCTCCTTTCAAGAGGCCTGGAAGCCTCTTTTCCAGAGGCCCGGAAGCATCGTTTCAAGAGGCCAGAAGCCTCCTTTCAAGAGGCCCGGAAGCCTCCTTTCAAGAGGCCCGAAGCCTCCTTTCAAGAGGCCCGAAGCCTCCTTTCAAGAGGCCCGGAAGCCTCCTTTCAAGAGGCCAGAAGCCTCCTTTCAAGAGGCCCAGGCCTCCTTTCAAGAGTCCCGGAAGCCTCCTTTCAAGAGGCCCGGAAGCCTCCTTTCAAGAGGCCCAAGCCTCCTTTCAAGAGGCCCGGAAGTCTCCTTTCAAGAGGCCCGGAAGCCTCCTTTCAAGAGGCCCGGAAGCCTCCTTTCATGAGGCCCGGAAGTCTCCATTCAAGAGGCCGCAAGCCTCCTTTCAAGGGGCCCGGAAGCCTCCTTTCAAGAGGCCCGGAAGCCTCCTTTCAAGAGGCCCGGAAGCCTCCTTTCAAGAGGCCCGGAAGCCTCCTTTCAAGAGGCCCGGAAGCCTCCTTTCAAGAGGCCCGGAAGCCTCCTTTCAAGAGGCCCGGAAGCCTCCTTTCAAGAGGCCCGGAATAATGAGAATTTCAGCCAACTTTATGGAAACTCATATATTCCGTTAATAATATTTCATGAGTTACACTTATTTTCATTTACAGAAAAAAATAGGGGGTACCTCTCAAGAAAAAGGTTGAGAATAGGACATTGGAATAGGACATTGGGTTAGTTACAAAGGATAATTTATCTGTATTCAAGGGATGGGATGTAATTAAGCGCATTTAAAATATTCTGCTCACATTCCTTTCTATCGAACCGACGCGCTTACCTCAAATAGGGGAACATGTAAAAAAGGTGCCGGTTGGGTAAAATGCGACACCCCCAAATTTTGTCTCAGCCAAAAAAAAAGTGTCAACAACTTATATTATCAAAAACGTATTAAAAATATAAAAAATAAAACATTATTTTGGCTCATTTTAACTCAAATTCGGTGTTTCTGTCCTCAATGCTTTTCTTTAGATACAAAAAATATTTCCACCTAATTACCATCAGTCTGAGACATTGACTAACTGAAAGGATAGAGTTGACACTAATCTTGTGCAGATTACTTTGAAAATTTTGATGAGAAATATTGAACTCTCGCAATCTATGTTTAAACCAACGCACACGTATTGTTTTGTGCAATGCCAACCGAGTAATTTATTTACCAGCTGCACGCGATCGTTCTGCGTATTTTTGGAAAACACGCACAAACAAGCACTGATTTATCAAATTTAGCATGACCGCGCGATCGTTCTGTATACCTACTTCTTGAAAATACGCACACACAAACCATTACTTTTGGACCGCACAAACTCGGTTTTCGCAAATGTACTGCGTTCTACGAAACACGTCCGATCTCGCACCATTTAATAAAATCACTCTGTACGGCTAAAAGCCCGCAAGCTTGTGAGCGTGCTCAAATTGCTTAGAGCTCACAAAAAATCCATAGAATGAATGAATTTTCATGAATCTTGAGTAGAAAGCCAAAAAAATAATAGTACAACTGCAAAGGATTTAGTTCTCCAAAACTCTTGATATAATCATTTCTAACTCCAGTGTTTCGCGATTGTTTTTTTTTCTAATTTCAAAATGGTATTAGCTAGCTATATTGAAAGCAATGGCATGGTAACGCCTACCATATCAAGGGTAAAATTGAATACATTTTACCACTTGATTTCGGTAGAATGCAAAAACTATTTGACAGTACTGTGTTTGTAGTCAACATTACTATGCTGTTCCGAGCGACATATTTCAGCATGGTTGACCATATTTGTTGTTGAATTTACTATGCACGCAATAACATGAACATAGTAAATTGAACTATGAAGAAGGGTTTCCATAGTATAGTGGAGGTTTTGGATTTCTGTTCAACAATAATTTAATTTTGAATTTAAATGAAAACTTTTTTATTGAGCATCTTTAATTATATAACAAATAACTTTTTAATACGGAGAGGGAATAATGCAAATTTAAATGCCGTTGCTCGTTTCTTCGTTAGTTGTTGTTCGATGTCTGATAGTAAGGATCAATCCGAAAACTCAACACAAATGCTCTGCCGCCAGGAACTTCCGCGTATTTGTTCATTATATTGTGAATTCCTGATGGGCGGAATAATAGCATTTCTGCAGGTGGAAACTTTCGATCATTTCCAATGCTTTTTAGATCCGATATCATCAGCAGCAGCATACTCACGGGAAGTAGTGTTTTGTATCGCTGCTTTCCGCAAAAACTGAAATCATACCAGGAATACGATAACTGTAAGATATGTTATTTATTCATACAAGATTTTGTTTTAATCACTTACCAAAATAAATTAAGTCTCAAAACAGAAACTGATAATCGGATTCGGAGTGGAACAGTTCACAGAAAAATACCTATGACAGATGAAGAATTTCATCATGACTCAGATGAAATGATCGCAAATGACATTTCACTAAGTTGCGTTAGCTGTAACCATGAATGGTCATGGTAAAATGGTAGATTCCCAGTTCTGTTTACAAAATTTGTGGTTGGGATTACTACATGTCTCATGGTAATCGGTTCGATGGTATTCCATAGTAAACTCAACTTAAACATGGTCGGTTTCATAGTATTTCGATGTCAACTCTACCGCGTTATTGCATGGTAGAGCTAAACATGTTTGTGTTGTTGTATTTACTACAAGATTTTTATCAGTGTATATTGTTTGACTGTTGCATGAGATAGAAACAACCATGAAAATCGTTATAGCTAAAGCATACAAACAGTCTATGCTTAGCTAGCGCATATTGCCCCTCCTTCCCCTAATCATCTTCATATCTTAAACTTCGTTCTAATAATTTCGAAAGCCCACCAATTTTTAACTGGACAAATCGAGCATCAGTTCACAAGCGTCGTCGATCTCCTGATATTTAATGCAAAATGTCTGTTATAACCATCGACTGGAGCTCTGTTGTACGTCATGAATTCAAGACAAAATTTTCAAAACGACTTATCTGCTTTTGTAAACAAAGATTCAAACGACGATTTGACGAATCTGATGGCTCTCCCACGCAAACTAACACCATCAACAGGTAGCGGAAACCTTCACCTACCTATTGGTGGTGTTGGTTTGCGTGGGAGAGCTATCAGATTCGTCAAATCGTCGTTTGAATCTTTGTTTACAAAAGCAGATAAGTCGTTTTGAAAATTTTGTCTTGAATTCCTCAATTTTCATCTACCTAGTCTTGTCTTGCCTTGTCTTAGTACATGCACAGTCAGTATTGTAAAGCATCCTGGAAATGTGGGTTATATATCTGAGCATTTTCTTGACAGCTTATCATGATTCATGAATGTGACACAAATATTAAAACGGCAATGAAATTTGACTTTTACTGGTACTTTTTTGAATTTTTAACAGCACAACACACCGTTGCGAGTGAACAAGAAGTTCGTACCGTACGTCAGTGGTGTTTGCAAGAAATAATTTATGACTTGAATGCAAAATGAATAGCTCACGAAACGGGTCTCGTGGTATATGCATACGTAAAAGGTATCGTACACAAATGACGTAATACGAGAAGAGAAAAAGTTGTATGTCAAAGTGTTACAATTTGAACCGTTTTTGTTTTTTTATTCGAAAATCATTAAAAATAATAGCGTTCAATTTTAGCGTTACGATATTTGTGCATGGTACTCTACAGACTGTGGGGGAGATAAAAAAGCTTTGCTAAAAATATGAGTTTTCTATCGTTCAACGGAAGATACAGGAGCACAAATGAAAGAAGGAAAAAAATATTCCAGGTGTGTTTTAATATTCATGATTCCTAAATCAAAACGAACAGAATGGGTTTTACTCAGCTCGTGTTTGCTGCTGTCTGTTAAATATTGCTTTCTGGATAATTAATTAATGATATAAATGAAAAGAATGAAATCCGTCTTTTGTATGGTTCTTTTATGAATCGATGGTAAATGCATGAATCCATGGATTTGATTGACATTAATTTATGAAATACTTTTCGTAACATAAATTTTTTATTCATGATTGTGGCATCTATTTTATCATTCTTACTATCGACCTAGATCATCGCCCATCCAAAAATACCAGCGATGATGCTAAATATGCTATCGACGTCAATTCCGTGGTCTCGCAATTTTTGAAGGAACGATTGCACTTCCTCACAGCTCTGTAAAGATTAGAATCGATTAGTAATGGAACATAGCTGATTCGATTGCATTTCATACATTGTACAGCTCAAGCAGCTTGTGGAAGTCCGCGTGATGAAGTTTATCGTAAAAATCCCTAAAATCGTCACTGGTTCGCATTTTCTCCTCAAACATGGCCTTCAGCTCCTCTGTTGGAAGCATCGAGAGCACTTCATTTGTGAATCCACTTATTCCACCCTCTCGAAACTTCCCCTTCATCACAGTCGGATACACGTGATTCTTTTCGAGATGATCGGCAATCATATTCAGAACTCCGTACACATTGAGACCAGCATCCTGTAGGTAGTTTAGCACATCTTTCACCACTTGCACTCCGAAAAACTCATCCCAAACGACGGAGAACTCCTCGCCCTTCAGGTAGATAAACGCATCCTCGAATTCCTGGTCGACGGTGAAGTAATGGAATGCCAATTCAGCGAGTTCGTCCTTCGGGAGCAGTTCTACGAAGTCGTGTAGGTCTTCCTTTAGTGAGCAGCTCGTTTGTGGAATCAACAACGCCGCAATAAACAGCACTAGTGTGGCAAAGGCCAACGATGTCTTCATGATTGAATCTCAAGTTCAAGTGCAACTCGTAAGCGGAATCGATGTGGGGAAAATATTTATAGCGTTCAATATTTGTTGCTTAGTATTTACGTCGATAAGTTGCCACGAGTGGTGGATTACTTCCGAATGCGTTTGAAATTATCTAAAGTGGGTAAATCTTATTTGCTAACTAACTGTTGAAAGCTTTGGCGAATGCATATTGTTTTTACAATTCACTCGATTTTGCAAGATCATTATGTGTTTAACTTTATTTTATTATTGTATTTCATACCCTCCTACTCTACAATGATAAGTCGCTAATTCGAGAGAAATAAAGCGCCACTTATGGCTATCTGGGTCTTGAGCATAATTGACTACCGGCGGTTGCTATTCCAGGTCAGCTGTAAATACACAGAGAACTACTTAATAGAAGATATTTAGGATTATCCTCATCTTCGATGGGCAAGAGCTGATGACTCAAAATTAAGCAATACCAGCGTTGACCGTGTCCCAATGCATGCTGGTCAAAACAGGTAGGAAATGTTGATGTGATACTCACTTTGTTGGAAAGGGACGAGTCATCTGCACATCCACGAGAAATCACTGTGATTTTGATCAAGTGTCTCAACTTACGAATGTAAAAATGGTAGCTTGGCTTAGAAACCTCGCGTTTAATAACCTTTAATAGCTATGGAACTGCTGAATGAACTCTTCATCTACGTTGAAAACGGTCGGCACTATTGATTCAGGAGATCTTCACAAGTTGACCTACTACCCCCCCCCCTGGTCGAAAACCTAGCTACGTTCATAATACCAGGACTGTTTGGGAAACTGCTACAGCCGCTGCAGCACCAACAGAAAGAGGGTTCTGAACGTGATCATGAACGTAGCCAGGTTTTCGACCCAGGGGAGGTGGAGGGGTTGGTGTTAGCCTAAGCAGCACAATTCCAGTGGATGTGGTTACAGCAACTCAATTATGACTGAATCTGGTCGTATAAAAGTTACTTGGACCAATACAGAATATGTGTGCTGCTCGGGAGGTCAACTTGTGAAGATCTCCTGAATCGCAATTTCGGCAATATCTACAAATATTTTGCATTGGAATTATTGCATATAACTTTCGATTTTAAAAACGGCTACGCAGACTTGAATTATTGAAACAAGATGTATGTTTATCCGACGTTTCGACACGGGGATGGTGTCTTTATCAGGGGAGAAATACGGTGATTGTTTCTAGTCTATTGTTTAGTCTAACATTAACTGTCTGGCATGGAGTTTTCTGGTACATAACTCGAGAACACACAATTTCAAAAACATTGACAGTGGTGTTTTTGAAATTGTGTGTTCTCGAAGTTATGTACCAGAAAAATCCATGCCAGACTGCTAATGTTAGAATAAAAAATAGACTATGAACAAACACCGTATTTTTCCCCTGATGAAACCACAATCCCCGTGTCAAAACGTCCGATAAATATACATTAGAGTGGCTCAAATTAGTATGGAAAAAACTTTTCTCATTTTTTTTGATGGACCGCCCTCTTATTCGGTTCTATTTGATGCCCTGATGCTCTGGACAAAATGGTCAACGTTGGAACTTGTTGGAAGTTTATATGGAAAAATGTATGCAGAAACATTCAAAAACAGTGATTTGCAGTTTAACGGCACAACTTACGATGAAGAACTATGATACTCATTCAGTTCTCATGGAATTTAATACAGAATGTTATGCAAAAAACCGCTTTTCCGGCTATGTTATTAGCATTTCTCTGAAGTGGGGTTTGAGCTAATTTCGTTTCTTTTACCTTTGAAAAGAAATAAAGTCACCCCTACAACATTCCAGTAAAATGCTAATATCTTTGGCTAATAAACTCTAATCTTCTCGCGCTAACTCTTAGCATAACATTCTGTATTTAATTCTACAAGAACTGAATGAGTATCATTGTTCCTGATCGTAAATTGTGCCTTCTATATAAACTTCCAACGAGGTTAGCACCGCCCAAACGTTGACCGATTTGGCTGAAATTTTGTCCAGAGCATCAGGGCATCAAATAGAACCGAATAAGCAGGCGGCCCATCAAAAAATTTGAAAAAGTGTTTTTTGAGCCACCCTAATATACATCTTGTTTCAATAATGCAAGACTGCGTAGCCGTCCTTAAAATCAAAATATACAGTCGATTTCTCAATAGTTCATTGCATATAACAGAACTAAATAAAAATTCATGAATACCTATTAGTGCTTTTAGGTCCCTGCTTAGCCGTGCGGTAAAACGCGCGGCTACAAAGCAAGACCATGCTGAGGGTGACTGGGTTCGATTCGCGGTGCCGGTTTAGGCAATTTTCGGTTTGGAAATTTGTCTAGATTTCCCTGGGCATACAAGTATCATCGTGTTAGCCTCATGATATACGAATACAAAATGTTAACTTGGCTAAGAAACCTTGCAGTTAATAACTGTGGAAGTGCTTAATGAACACTAAGCTGTGAGGCGGCTCTGTCCCAGTGGGGATGTAATGCCAATAAGAAGAAGAAGAAGAAGAACCTATTAGTGCTAGGACATAATTTCCATTTAAGTTCGAAAAACTTCGAAACCAAATCCACAATCAGCAGTAACTTACCAACTGAGGTCGCCGCTGAGATTTTAGCGTCAGCGTGCCGCCGTTTAAAATTTGTTGCGCCGCTGATGTACACAGAAGTTTTCGTGGAAATTCCGAAGATTCAATGGAGTTTCTGTAGAGTTTCCGATTGATATAACCACCACATCTTTTTTTTTTTTTGTACAAGGGAGAATGCATTTACACAATAACCCAGTACACGTGCATTGTAGTTGCCAAACTACCACACGGAAGTGTACTGGAGTGTCGGACTCGACCATACCGGTAATACCGACTAAACTCCCTTGGGCTCCACCATCGTTTCCCCCAGGAACTACCTCGCAGTACTAATTCTGGGGGGATGGCAGTACTAAGCGTACTCGCTCATTATCGCTCACACAGGCACTCGTCCCACGCAAGACTGACTTGGGTGCTCGCACACCATTCACTCCATTTGAGTCTTACTTGGATGCTCTCCCGGGCGCTCCGCTGCCATGCCTCGAGGTGTCAATAGCGATAACTGCCTGGGCCTACAGATATTACGCTACGACACTCCTGCCTCAGCACGAGCAGATCAATCACACCACTGCCGAAGCAGACCACACGCTACCCTGCCGAAGCAGGGACACTCCCCATTAGACTGGCCCAGGAAACAAAAAGTTGTGTAATTCCACGGGGCACCCCCCAGGATTGTGTCTTTGGGTGAGAAAATCAATCTCTGAAAATTTCAGCTCAATCGCTTGTTGCATTAGCTGGCGCATTTGATTTGAAGTTTGTATGGGGATTTCAGCCAAAATGTATAGGAAAATACACCTCCGTCACTCATTCGATCTGGAAATTGGTTCTGATTGCTCGATTGACCTCAGAATTGCAAAAACGGCAGTTGGTATGCTACAGAACAATTTCACAGAACATTGTATCATGATTAAATGAACTTCTATATAGGTTTCGGCTGATGCGAATCGATCAAAAAACCCAAAAATACACAAATCAGCTCCTAATAAATCAGCCGAAAATTATATAAAAGTTCATTTAATCATCATGCAATGTTCTGTGAAATTGTTCTGTAGCATACCAACTGCCGTTTTTGCAATTCTGAGGTCAATCGAGCAATCAGAACCAATTTCCAGATCGAATGAGTGACGGAGGTGTATTTTCCTATACATTTTGGTTGAAATCCCCATACAAACTTCAAATCAAATGCGCCAGCTTATGCAACAAGCGATTGAGCTGAAATTTTCAGAGATTGATTTTCTCACCCAAAGACACAATTCTGAGGGGTGCCCCGTGGAATTCGACAACATTTTTTTCTCCCCATAGTAATCTGGGCCAGTCTACTCCCCATGCACCACATGTGCACAACTGTAGGTGTGTGGGTACAACCCACTGCTACCCTGCCGCCGAAGCAGCTTCTCCAAAGACCATTCGCTCCATGTGACCCTTTTTCGGGTCCTTACTCTAACACTCCACTGCAATGCCTCGAGGTGTCGATGGGTACCTCGACTCCTACCTCAGCATGTGCAGTCCATACTCAGACTTCTGCTGCGCTTCGAGGTGACAATAGCGGCGACACGCTATGACACTCTTGCCTCAGCACAACCAGATCACTCACTCCCTGCCGAAGCAGCTCACGCGCTACCCTACCGAAGTAGGGACACTCCCCAACTCACTCTAACACTCCACTGCCATGCCTCGAGGTGTCGATAGCGGTATGTAGGGACAAATCAACGATACTACGCTACGACACTCCTACCTTAGCATGTGCATGCCATACTTAGACTTCTGCTGCGCTTCGAGGTGACAATAGCGGTGACGCGCTATGACACTCCTGCCTCAGCACAACAGATCACTCACTCCCTGCCGAAGCAGCTCACGCGCTACCCTACCGAAGTAGGGACACTCCTCATGCCAATTGGCACTCCCTGGGCTTGTGCTTTGAAGCGGCTCACAGTCGCTTTGATAGAGTCTGATTACGGGCACTTGTGGTTTTTGGGAGGGATTTTAGCAGAGCCCACTGCTAAATCCCACCACGCCCTAGGCAGTTCTCCCTGACTCGCAGACAGCTGGGGAGGGGTCGTCAAGCCTTTGGACATGGTCCATGCTGTCCCTGCTGTCCCTGCTGCCCCACCCACCACATCTTTGGATATACAACAGTAAACCACATGTGGCGAATGTGAAAATCAAGCATCCAAGGTTGGTTGGGATTCTGATTGCTTTTTCCGCAAAGTGGACCAGTAAGTGCTATACTTGTGCTATACTCCCTCCAAGACTCGTGGCTTCTTTTGAGCAAAATTAATATCAATTAGTCGATTTCGAAAACATGCGCGGTGCACCACGAGCCCGAAAGTTGTTTGAAGAAATATGTAATTTGGCCGAAGCACAATTGGCCGAAAATTTCATTTGGTCAGAAGGGACATACGGCCGAAAATGTCATTCAGCCGAACAGTTCCTTTGGCTGAAAAAGTCGGTTGGCTTATTTGGCCGAAATGGTCGTTTAGCCGGAAAGGTAACTTTGGCCGGAAATGCAATTTGGCCGACTGGTTGTTTGGCAGAAAAGACATTGTTACAATTCCGACTAAACTACTTTTTCTGCTCAACAACTTTTCTAGCCAAATTCCCTGTTTGGACGAATGTGCCCCTTCATGTGTATGTCGTTTTCGTGCCAAATGACATTTTTATCCAAATCAATAGCAACCTAATAAAAGTTTCGGGTAAATGGATTTCGGCTAGATGACTTTCGACATAATACCTTTCATACAGTGCTGAAACTGAAGTCGATTATATAGTATAAGTAAGCAAATGATTCTACGATTGCATCACTACTATATGCGTTATGGTTCTCTTAATTCGTGTTCTTGAAAACTGACTGAAAAAAGCACGAGGTTTCCAAGATGGCCGATTTGTGACTTTGTTATATAACCACCTTAACGTGCTATCGCCCTTGTGGCATTTGAACAAATGACTATCCGCCAAATGACTTTGGCGAAAGGGAACGAAGGAAAGAGACGTTTGGGCGGAGGCAACATGGTCGAAAAGTGTTTGGCCGAATTTATCAATCGGCCGCAATCTATCTGGTCGAATTTGCCGCTTAGCCGAAATGGACATACCAATCAAAGAAACGTACATGCTGCCGAACCAGCGGGCTGCAGGGGCTATGTCCCTCCCCAGGCCATCTCCGAGTTGTGGTGCCTGTCTAGGATGTGGTGGTTTTTGACAGTGGGCCCTGTTAAACTTCTATAAAAAGCTGCATGTATTCGCTAGTAGGCTCCGCCAAAGCGACCGTGTGCCGCTCAAAGCGCACAAGCCCAAGTCCTGGTGTTAGGTGGGATGCTAAACAGCCCTGACACGAGGGTCCGCGACGTTAGGCATAAGTACGTTAGGCATAAGGACGTTTGGCATAAGTACGTTAGGCATAATGGACGTTTGGCATAACGGACGTTAGGCATAATGTACGTTAGGCATAATGGACGTTTGGCATAATTTTGCCTTCTTTATGTCATAGGCTGTTCTTTGGGTCATTTTATGCCTAACGTCCATTATGCCTAACGTACATTATGCCTAACGGGGTATACCCCTGACACGACGGCCCTCCTACGAGACAGGAGGTTTGCGCAGGCCCAATAAGCAGCCTTTAAAAACAACCATTACAAGCAACATAGAAGATAATGCGACTCGATACAATCTGCAACGACCTAGGCGACGAATAAAGGATCACGATTGGAAGCTTGGAACATGGAACTGCAAGTCGCTAGGTTTCGCAGGTTGCGACAGGCTGATCTACGATGAATTACATACCCGCAACTTCGACGTCGTGGCGCTCCAGGAGATTTGCTGGACAGCACAGAAAGTGTGGAAAAGCGGGCATCGAGCGGCTACCTTCTACCAATGCTGTGTCACCACCAACGAGCTGGGAACCGGCTTCATAGTGCTGGGAAAGATGCGCCAACGCGTGATTGGGTGGCAGCCAATCAACGCAAGGATGTGCAAGCTGAGGATAAAAGGCCGATTCTTCAACTATAGCATCATCAACGTGCACATCCCACACGAAGGGAGACCCGACGACGAGAAAGAAGCGTTCTATGCACAGCTGGAGCAGACATACGGTGGGATGTCAAAATCGTCATCGGTGACATGAACGCTCAGGTAGGAAGGGAGGATATGTATAGACCGGTCATTGGACCGAATAGTCTACATACCGTATCAAACGACAACGGCCAACGATGCATAAACTTTGCAGCCTTTAGCGGAATGGTAGTCTGAGGCACTTTCTTCCCCCGCAATAATATCCACAAGGCCACATGTAAATCACCTACTCAAGTAACGGAAAACCAAATCGACCACGTTCTAATCGAGCGTAAATTCTTCTCCGACATCACGAACGTACGCACTTACCGCAGTGCGAATATTGGATCCGACCACTACCTCGTAGCAGTATGTCTGCGCTCAAAACTCTCGACGGTGTACAACACGCGTCGGAGTCGTCCGCCGCGGCTAAACATTGGGCGGCTACAAGACGGTAGACTAGTCCAAGACTACGCGCAGAAGCTGGAAGTGGCACTCCCAACGGAAGAGCAGCTAGGCGCAGTGTCTCTTGAAGATGGCTGGAGAGATATTCGATCATTAGCTGCACGCTGCACTAGGTACGGTGCCCCCGGATCAGAGAAAGGACTGGTATGACGGCGAATGTGAGCAGTTAGTTTAGGAGAAGAATGCAGCATGGGCGAGATTGCTGCAACACCGCACGAGGGCGAACGAAGCACGATACAAACGAACGCGGAACAGCCAAACTCGATTTTTTGGAGGAAAAAGCGCCGGCAGAAAAATCGAGACCGTGAAAAGACGGAGCAACTGTACCGCGCTAATAACGCACGAAAGTTCTATGAGAAGTTAAACCGTTCACGTAAGGGACACGTGCCACAGCCCGATATGTGTAAGGCCATAAACGGGATTCTTCTTGTGGCTGACAACGGTGGTGGTATGGAAAGCACGCGCGCAGGACATGCAACTTCCGGCTCCGAATCTCCAGGAAATCCATGAGGAGATCGGCCGGCTGAAAAACAACAAAGCCCCTGGAGTTGACCAACTACCAGGAGAGCTGTTTAAACACGGTGGTGAAGCACTGGCTAAAGCGCTGCACTGGATAATTACCAAGGTTTGGGAGGATGAGGTTTTGCCGCTGTGTGTGTGCTGCGGTGTGTTCCATCTACAAAAGAGCGGTATGCTGGATAGTAGCAAATACCACGCAATCACATTGCTGAACGCCGCCTACAAGGTACTCTTTCAAATTTTATGCCGTCGACTAACACCAATTGCAACAGGGTCCTTGGGGCAGTACCAGGCGGGATTTATGGGTGAACGCTCTACCACAGACCAGGTATTCGCCGTACGTCAGGTATTGCAGAAATGCCGCGAATACAACGTGCCCACAAATCATCTACTTCAAAGCCGTGTATGATACAATCGATCGGGACCAGCTATAGCAGCTAATGCACGAAAACGGATTACCGGATAAACTGATACGGTTGATCAAGGCGACGACGGATCGGGTAATGTGCGTAGTTCGAGTTTCAGGGGCATTATAGAGCCCCTTCGAAACGCGCAGTTGGTTACGGCAAGATGATGTTCTTTTGTGTCTGCTATTCAACATCGCTTTGGAGGGAGTAAGGATTGACACGAATGGTACGATTCGCACAAAGTCCTTCCAGTTATTTGGTTTCGTCAACGACATAGATATCATTGCACGTAACTTTGAGATGATGGAGGAAGTCTACATCAGACTGAAAAGCGAAGCTACACGGATTGGACTAGTCATCAACACGTCGAAGACGAAGTACATGATAGGAAGAGGCTCAAGAGACGTCAATATGAGCCACCTACAACGAGTTTCTATAGGTGGTGACGAAATCGACGTGGTTGAAGAATTCATGTACTTGGGCTCACTGGTGACCGTCGAAAACGATACCAGCAGAGAAATTCGGAGACGCATCATGGCAGGAAATCGTACGTACTTTGGACTCCGCAAAACGCTCCGATCGCTGCCGTACCAAACTGACAATCTACAAAACGCTTATTAGACCGGTAGTTATTTACGGAAACGAGACCTGGATGACGCTCGTGGAGGACCAACGCGCACTGGGAGTTTTCGAAAGGAAAGTGCTGCGTACCATTTATGGTGGGGTGCGATCCGACGGGAACAAGAAGGTGAGGTGGATCGATCAGATGGAGGACGATTTGCGGACCCTCCGCAGACTGCGTGATTGGCGAAGTGCAGCCTTGGACCGAGCTGTATGGAGAAAACTTTTATGCACAGGCCACTCCGGCCTTAGTCTGGTAAAAAATAAGTAAACATGCGGCCGAAAATATCGTTCGACCAAACTGGTCATTAGGTCGAAAAAGTCGTTTGGATAAATAGGAAACTTGACTGAAAGTACCGTTTGGCGTAATGTTTTTTTGACTTCTGTAGGTTATGACTAGGTTATTATTATTTTGTCTTTATTGAGGAGACTTGCAGCAGTCGGCTGGCTCGCTTCTGATCTGGCACAAAAGTTATTTGATCAAAAATGTAATTTAGCCAAACTGGTCGACATTTTTGCCCGGTGTTATGGTCATTCGGCCAAATGGCATTTTCCGCAAATGGCCATTTCTTTCAAACGACCATTTCAGTCGAACGGCATATTCGGCCAAACCATTTTAGATTCAATAACCGTTTCGCCCGAACTTTCATTTCGGCTCAACAACTTCCGGCTTAACGCATAATTCGGCCAAATGGCTTTCCCCCGAAAGATTTTCGGCCAAATGACCCTTCCTTCTATTTAATAATTTTCCGTGGAATTGCAAAATGATTTCTTGTGGACAATAAATGGTTCTTGTGGACCAGAATGGTTTCAAAAAACCATTGATTTGGAAAAAATATTAGGACAACTTTCTTGACTATTTTCCAAGGATCTCATAAATGTGTAAAATGTATCCGCAGTACAAATTGTCGGGGTTCAGCCAAAACGCACCAAGTGCCAACGAAAAATTATCGATTTTTTAGCTCAAACTTTCGTTTAGCAGATTTAATTGATCGTAAACCGTATCGGATATCCCTCAACCCCATAACTGAGGATATCCTTCTACAAATGTACGTTTAAATTGATATGAAATTATTTCCGTTGTCCTTTTACGAACAAAATATCACAAGTCAGTCGAAAAGCCGCTTGGTGCGGTTTGGCTGAACCCCGACCAAATAGCACGTGCTATCACAGCATTCTTCGCATCGTCACAATCCACCACGTGTCGGATGAATTTTCAAAAATATCAAAGTAGCTTTTATTTCTGGTGGTATGTTTTATATAGGCAACTATCTCGCGCTTATTTTTCGTTGCGACTAAAAATAAGCGGAGGAGTAGATTTTATTATGAGCGGTACAATACTTAGTATACAAGAAAGGCAAAAGAATTCTCAATTATGTTCAAACATACATTTTCATTGACTCCTTCCTACACATGCAAAAAGTCCCAATCGTTCCGTGATTTCAGCAAAAAATATGTGAAATCGAACGATAAAACATCTGTTGAATAAGTACCTCCCCCCTCCCATCCGATCATCGTTAGCAAATTTTCCTGTTCAAGAGAACTTTGCCACACCGAAATTGAAAAGCCATGCTCGCAAGCCCCAACCAAGAATCAAGACGCACGCAAGCTTTCGGAAACCGACAATCCGAAGGAGAGGAGAAACATATTTTTCCAAACTTGACACAAAGTCATAAATGGAATAATCTGTTTGCGATAAATTTGTCCTCTCTTATTCCGGATCGCTCGGTGCAGCAGATGTTGACCGAACCGGTGAAAGAGGCAGTTGACCCTGTCGAGGGGGGAAAAACTTTTCCTGCAATCATCTGCTTCGCCCCCCCCCTTTCCAGTTTTAGGCTCTTCCTAAAGGAGTGCAATGGAACGAGAGAAAATTGAAAATGAACTGCCCCGACTTGCGTTGCTCTGTGAATAAGGAATGTGAATCCCTGCTAAAAGCCAATTCGTTATCCTCCTAATGCTGGAGGAATTTTTACCGCATCCTCCTTGTTCGAAAGTTAAGTCTCGATTCGAATTGATCCGGATATCTTTTTCTTGTTGGGTAAGCATTATGTTCCAATCGTTTTCGGGGATGTGCTGGGTTTGCATATGGAGCGAGTGGCAATCGAGCCGTGCGAAAAGGTGTATTTAACATGTATGTCGGTAAATCTTTCTTGACTTTAGAATACCTTCGGGTTTCTTTGTTGGCCTAATGCGATGAACAATTGTCACTGGTGTGACTAGATGCTAAGTAAAGGAGTATGGAAATGAGTGTGAAAACATGGTTTTGTTGTTTGAGGATACACTAAGAGTGCATTAGTTTGATTGAAAAGTTTAAAACTAGTCATAAAAGGCCTAATATAATATATAATATTGTAATGCAATGATAAATACTTTAACTTTTTTTGTTTTGCTCTTCCAATTAGAATATTATTTTATAAACAATAACAACAAATACTAAACAATAACTCAAAATGGTCTCTTTATCATTTTGAAGCGATTTTTATTGCATATAGCTCACCTTACGTATCACTGGACGAAATCCTAATGATGTTGATATCATCCTCCTTTCTACACTAGTGACTTCTACTCGTTTTGATTCCTGCTAATGGTGTGGAAAATCCGATGACACGGGAAATATTTTGTGGTGCACGTGAATTTTCCTATGATGAAGCTTGTATCACTTGTTATATTGATCTGAGGTTCTTTCAAAATAGTGAAGCATATGAATTAAAATTCGTATTAATTTATTCTTATTTTGATTTGTTTATATACTGATTTTAATCACATTCTTAAGTATCAAACTACTTAAAAGCTGTATTTGATCTGGTAAAGCATATTTATCACAGTTTAATATCTTCCCCATCCGAAAAATCCGGCAACGAGATCAAAGAAACCATCAACATCGAGTCCGTAGTTTCGTAGCTTCTGCAAAAATGCCTGGAGTTCCTTGGAGTTCTGCGAATAAATATTCGGGTGAATAACTTTAACAATAAGAACCATAATATGATTAACTTACATTGTGCAGTTCTTCAAATTTGTGGTAATCGAGGTTGCGCAGCTTCTCGAAGAATGCTTTGAACTCAGGGCTAGTCTTCAATTTCTCTTCAAATAGAGCTTCGAACTTATCCAGAGGCAAGAGGCCAACAGCTTCGTTGAAGAATCCATTCAATCCTCCGGCTTTGACTAAGATTACATAAAATTAATTAATTTATAAATTTAAACCACATTGAACAACTTACAGCTCATGATGGCTGGGTTTACATGATTTAGGCCCAGGAAATCGGCAACGGTGTTTAATGCATCGTACACGGCCAGATCAGCATCCTCCAGGTAGTTCAACACATCCTTGACCTCCGCCAGAGCGAAGACCTGATCCCAAACGGCGGAGAATTCCTCTCCCTGGAGGTATCCGAAGAACTCCTTGAACTCCTTGTCGGTGGTGAGGTACTTCAAGGCCACGCTGAGCAGTCCATCGACCGGGACCAGATCTAAGAACTCCTGGAAGTCGTCCTTCAGGGCACGGCTATCCGGGATGGCTGAGGCGGTAGCGAAAGCTACCAAAGCAGCAAGAACAAAGATGGTCTTCATATTTTGTAGATTGGATGCTTCGGTTATTCAATTGAAGAGCAACTGATGTTTAGATTTGGAGTGATCAAATGCTTTTATACTCTGTAGTGCATTCTGGTTGATGTGAATGTATCAAGTGGTTGAGTCGGACACTTGAAAACGTTTCATTAGTAACGCAATTGTGGTAAATTTTCAAATTAAGTGCTTTTGATATATGTAGGCATTGTTTTCTAGTACAGCCAGGTTTCTTTAAGCGGTCGGAATCGATCAATCTCTCGATTAACCTTTCAGCTTTTCATAGCTTTTCAAACACCTGATTATTTATTAATTTTTGTGATTTTTTTTTCGTGGGTTAACTTATTGTTTTATTGACGCTATAAGTCTTAATTGACAAAGACCAAACCGTGTAAAAAACAGGCTCCGTAGGCTCCGAGCAGCACAAGTCAGATGAAAATGGTTGCAGCAACTTGATTGTGATTGTATCAAGTCATATATGAGTAGCAGTAACCTATTGGGAATATGTGTGCTACTAGGGGTGTATATTATAAGTATTATCATAGAATTTGTCTAGCCTTTAGACGCCGTGCTTTGCTAGTTATTTATAAATGACGAAGAAAAAGATTGAAGGTACTGATTCTTGTTGAATTGAAATCATATTTAATGTATAAGTTAAATATACACAAAATATCGGCCAGGAATAGTGGACAAAACTTGTATTCTTATCAGTCGACAATTTTAATGGTTCTTGTAAGTAAAATCCACAGAAGCACTTTTACTGATAAACCTCAAGTACTTGCTGATGACAACAAATTCATTTTTGAGTACTAGGATTAACCATTCTACACGACTGATGTCTACAAATCGAGTATAAAGCTGGTGACGAAACTCATTCCATCCATCAGTATCATTCCAGCTGAACAGGGACCAATCTATCAACAATGAAAACCATCTTCGTTCTTGCTGCTTTGGTGGCTATTGCTACCGCATCAGCCATCCCGGATAGCCGTGCCCTGAAGGACGATTTCCAGGAGTTCTTAGATTTGGTCCCAGTCGATGGACTGCTCGGTGTGGCCCTGAAGTACCTCACCACCGACAAGGAGTTCAAGGAGTTCTTCGGATACCTCCAGGGAGAGGAATTCTCCGCCGTTTGGGATCAGGTCTTCGCTCTGGCGGAGGTCAAGGATGTGTTGAACTACCTGGAGGATGCTGATCTGGCCGTGTACGATGCATTGAACACCGTTGCCGATTTCCTTGGACTGCATCATGTTAGCCCTGCTGTCATGAGCTGTGAGTAATATCAAAAAGTTTTTGATTAGTCAGTTCGTCAATTTGAATAATTTCCAGTGAAAGCCGGAGGACTGAATGGATTCTTCAACGAAGCTGTCGCTCTGTTGCCGTTGGAAAAATTCGAAGCTTTGTTCGAAGAAAAATTGAAGACCAGCCCCGAGTTCAAGGCATTCTTCGAAAAGCTGCGCAAACTCGATTACCTTAAGTTCGTAGAATTGCATGATGTGAGTAGGCAATGAATTGATTACTAGAATGGAAGTGTCTTGATTGAATTGTTATTTCAGAACTCCAAGGAACTTCAGGCGTTCCTGCAGAAACTGCGCAACTATGGGCTCGATGTTGATGGTTTCTTCGATCTAGTTGCTGGATTCTTCGGCTGGGAATAATTCGTTGAAATGCTAATCTTCATGCGTCAAACTAAAAATCTAAATTTTAAAACGACTATCGCGTACATAGTCGTTTAGTGGCGCTGCATTCAAGTTTAACTATGGAAACAAACATTACAAAGCTAAAGATGTTACGATGACAGCAGTCTAGTGTCGAGTGTGTACAAACCCAATAAGTTCGTCAAGTCCATAATAAAATTAATAAGAAAAATAACATTAATAACTTTGATTGAATGTCTTTTTTTTCGAACATACCCTTTTGACGTCTAGGTATTTATTTCATAAATGTCCTCCTCACTCTCTTTAGAGTTTAGATACACGTTGAATGGCGTTCTACAAAAAATCATCAATTACCGTGGACCCCCGATAATTTGAACGGTACCTCATTCAAATTAACGGGGTTCATTTTTCATTTGAACTTCTGGTTACACAGGGGAACAAAATTTAACCTTTTGCGGGTCCTCAGAACCAATTGATGTGTCTTCAGTAGATTTTGGCTCGCTGAATCCGAATCTGTCCTCAGATATGCTCTAACACGTCCAAATTTTGAGATATAGCTAGATGAATACCGCTAGTACGAAGAAATTGGCATTTTTCGAAAGACTGGCATGTAGTTTATAAACATAATTTTAGGTCAATCAATACCCGAAACGGTATAAGCACATATGATCTAATGAATTTTCATCAGATTTGCACGTTGCAATTGTTTTCTATTCGGTATTCCTTAAAATTAAGTTCAGTGAATTCAATTTTAAAATATTCCATGCAAGTCCATTTCAAAAACTTGCATGCAAACGCCATCACCACCAGTTTGAAGCCACCAAAAATTCAACAACATGCGGCCAGAGGAACTGGGATATGAAAATGTTGTATGGAGTATAGATACTAGTCAGTTTGTAAATATATGTTTCATTCAACTTTTAATAAAATATCCAATTTTTTTTTCATTCTATGTTGAGTTCTCCTCCTTTTTTTCGATCGATCAACTTCTAATAACCACACGTAATCTGTTATCATGTTCCAGGTTCAGTTAATAAATGTTACAAGATTTAACAGAATCAAAAATCGACAACATGCTTAATTTGTATTGACTGTAAAGGTAAGATCCATTCGATTAAAATGATTCAAAGCAGTGTTGACATCATCGTCAAGTATTCTAGTAACAACCCGTGACCCAAGTTATTAATTTAGATCACTTTGAAAAAGTGGCTTTTGACCGTCTTTCTGAAGATTGGTCCTACTGTGCGTACGGCTGTACCAGCTTTGTCTTTTCCTACCTGCTCAATTCGCGTTGAAGTAAACGGAAGAGAAATGAACGCGAACGTTGTACCACAGACAAACAGACATAACACATTGAACATTTACTCGTCAAGTTCATCGTCCTACAAACACTAGCTACATCTGTTGATTCCACTAAGTTGGGAAAACCGCGAACCAGGTGGCGGTAGTGAGCAAACGTCAAACTCGAGCGAATCCGATGCGCGCGCCACGAGTGATCGATTGGCCAACTAATGATTATTTAAATTGGCCAGTAAATCAGTGAACGATGAAAATTTCACAAGTGTTATGTATGTTTGTCTGTGGTTGTACCATGGTGGAATAGGGTGAGTGTAGGCTATCCAACCATGGTTTTAACCAAAATGAAGGCGTTTGGCGTGTCGTTGATTATAATTATGCATAGAAACATGTTTTTGCAGCGAACTTTACTCAACATGAAAGGTTAGTTCATAATCTTTCTTCTTTTTACTCTCTTATGATTAACCTCTCCAAAAAACCCTAATCATTATATAACTAAGTTCATGTATGGAATACTGTAAAAATCCACAAGTAACTTGAAACGTGTCAAAATGTGATCAAATTATTTCCGCCAGGTGCTTGCAATGCGGATTTGGTTGTAATAACAAGTTCAAACCAAGGTATTTTTTTTTTTAAACTAATTTTATTTGCTAATTATCTAATACATGCATTCATCTCTTAGACTAGGTGTTCCGTGTTTTCTTAACACTATCATCCTTATTTGCTATGTTATATTTTTAGTTATTATTAATACATTTCAATTGCCTCTGGCAGTTAGAATTTTCCTCTGGTTGAATTGAACCATGTAGGAATTACAATGTTTTCAACTTAAACTAAACTTAACCTATTTTATACTAATGGTACAAGGAGTTAATCGTTGCAATAGAAGATTGCAACGATTTTTGTCTAAAATTGGAAATTAGTTTGATGGACATTTGTTGCAATGTCTCAATATTAGAAATTCTATGAAGTTCATTGGTACTATACCACGGAGGCAACTTCAGAATCATTTTCAAAATTTTATTTTGAATCCTCTGGAGTGCCTTCTTTCTGGTATTGCAGCAACTAGCCCATATTGGCACAGCATACAACATGGCAGGTCTAACAATTTGTTTGTAAATCAAAAGTTTGTTCTTAAGACAAAGTTTTGATTTTCTGTTTATAAGTGGATATAGACACTTAATATATTTGTTACATTTGGCTTGAAGGCCTTCAATGTGATTTTTAAAAGTTAATTTTTGATCTAGCAGAAGTCCTAAATATTTAGCTTCGCTAGACCAATTAATTGGAACCCCATTCATAGTGACAATATGTCTGCTAGAAGGTTTCAAATAAGAAGCTCTCGGCTTATGTGGGAAAATTATAAGCTGAGTTTTGGAAGCATTCGGGGAAATTTTCCATTTTGCAAGTAAGTGGAGAAAATATCCAAACTTTTTGCAATCTACTACAAATGACACGAAGACTTCGCCCTTTGGCTGAGAGACCTGTGTCATCTGCAAACAAAGATTTTTGACACCCTGGTGGTAAATCAGGTAAGTCAGAAGTAAAAATGTTATACAAAATGGGCCCCAGTATGCTGCCTTGGGGAACACCAGCTGTTACAGGTAATCTATCAGATTTAGAATTCTGATAGTTTACCTGCAGTGAGCGATCTGATAAATAATTTTGGATCAGTTTAATAATGTACAGAGGAAAATTAAAATTCATCAATTTTACAATCAAACCTTCATGCCAAACACTGTCAAATGCTTTCTGTATATCAAGAAGAGCAACTCCAGTCGAATATCCTTCAGATTTGTTGAGCCGAATTAAATTCGTAACTCTTAATAACTGATGAGTGGTTGAATGCCCATGGCGAAAACCAAATTGCTTATGAGCAATAATAGAATGGACATTAATATGAACCATCATTCTATTTAAAATAATCTTTTCACACAGTTTGCTTATTGAAGAAAGCAAACTGATTAAGGATAACTAGAAGCCTCAGCTGGATTTTGTCCGGCTTCAAAATTGGAACAACTTTGGCGTTTTTCCATTTATCTGGGAAGTATGCCAATCGAAAACATTTGTTAAATAAATTAACCAAAAGGATAAAGAGCTCTCAGGAAGTTTTAGATAAGTATGTAGAAAATATCATCATCACCCGGTGCTTTCATATTTTTAAATTTTCTAGTAATAGATCTCACTTCATCCATATTAGTTCCCAACGAAGGGTCAAAAACATTCTCTTGATTGAGAATGTCTTCGAAGCTCCGTGTAACCTGATCCTCAATTGGACTAGTGAGACCTAGACTAAAATTATGGGCACTCTCGAACTGCTGAGCAAGTTTTTGAGCCTTTTTGCCATTTGTTAATAAAATTTTATTTCCCTCTTTAAGCGCTGGAATTGGCTTTTGAGGTTTTTTTTTAAAGAATTTTCGTTAATTTCCAAAAGGGTTTCGAACTGGGATCCAACTTCGAGACATTATTCTCAAAGTTGGTATTTCTCAGAATAGCGAAACGTTTTTTAATTTCATTTTGCAAATCTCGCCAAATAACTTTCAACGCGGGATCGCGAGTTATTTGATATTGCCTTCGCCTCACATTTTTAAAACGGATCAGTAGCTGAAGATCGTCGTCAATAATAATGGAGTTGAATTTAACTTCACATTTCGGAATTGCAATGCCTCTGGCTTCGACAATTAAATTTGTCAAAGATACGAGAGCATTATCAATATCACTTTTGGTATCGAGAGGAATATCAACATCAAAATTCCTATCGATATACGTTTTATGTAAATCCCAATCAGCTCTATGATAATTAAAAGTAGAGCTGATTGGATTATAAATGGCTTCTTGTGAGATTTCAAACGTCACAGGAAGGTGATCAGAGTCAAAGTCAGCATGAGTTACCAATTGGCCACAAAGCTGACTAGAATCCGTTAAAACTAAATCAATTGTAGAAGGATTTCGACTGGAAGAAAAACAAGTAGGGCCATTGGGATATTGAATAGTATAATATCCCGCAGAACAATCTTCAAATAAAATGTTGCCGTTGGAATTGCTTTGAGCATTATTCCATGAACGGTGTTTGGCATTGAAGTCACCAATTACGAAGAATTTTGATTTGTTGCGAGTCAGAATTTGAAGATCAGCTTTCAACAAATTCTTTTGCTGCCCATTGCATTGAAAAGGCAAATAGGCTGCAATGAAGGAAAATTGACCAAAATTTGTTTCAACAGAAACTCCCAAGGTTTCAAAAACTTTGGTTTCAAACGAAGAAAATAATTTATGTTTGATACGTCTATTAATGACAATGGCGACCCCACAACAGGCGCTGTCAAGACGATCATTTCTGTAGATAAAATAATTTGGATCTCTTTTAATGGAGAGTCCGGGCTTCAAATACGTTTCAGTTATAATGGCAATATGCACATTATGAACTGTTAAGAAGTTGAATAATTCATCTTCCTTACCCTTTAGAGAGCGGGCATTCCAATTTAGAACTTTCACACAATTATTT
This sequence comes from Armigeres subalbatus, assembly GCF_024139115.2. NCBI lineage: Eukaryota > Metazoa > Arthropoda > Insecta > Diptera > Culicidae > Armigeres > Armigeres subalbatus. The sequence continues at coordinate 333,829,736 of NC_085140.1, forward strand.
AGATCCATTAAAACGGAGTCCGATAACAATTTTTTGTGTGTACTTTATACCAACCTGAACAGCTTCAGGAATGGTATTTGCTTTGAACATTGCATCAATCATGTGATGCAATTGTTCAGTTAAAAATCAAAATCGGAAGCAGTCATGCTACCTGAATCGGCAACATGACCGTTATTTTCCGTTGGGACATGGGTATAAACCTCATTTTGAGAAGAGAAATTTTGTCTACCAGCAGCGATGTTTGCATACGTAGGTACATTGGAAAAATTGGAATTTACTGAAGTGCTTGCTACCCGTTGACGAGCGGCAAAATTTGTTTGTGAATTGTGGTGGGTATGAATTGCTCGACCGGTGACCGGTTTCGAAATTTGAGCGTTTGAAAAATTTCTACCCGTCGACTCTGGAATCCGCTTGGAATTTCCCGTCATCAATTTTGCTCCGGAATTCAAAACTTTTTTGCGTGAAGGGCATTCCCAGAAATTGGATTTATGAATTGCCCCCACAATTGACACATTTTAATTTATTGGAATCTTCTCTCACAGGATATGCGTCCTTGGCGTGAGAGGTTCCACCACAAATCATGCATTTAGCATCCATGTGACAATGTTTGGTTCCGTGACCCCACTTTTGGTACTTACGTCACTGTGTGGGGTTTTGGAAATTTCCCCCAGGCCTGCGGAAATGTTCCCATGTAACACGGACAAGGGACATAATACAGGCCTTTTCCAAACTTTTCATATTATTTAGTTCACTTTTGTTAAAATGAACTAAATAAAATTCTTGAGAAATGCCCCTCTGGGAAGTACCAGAGTGGGATTTCTTTTTCATCTTAATTACTTGGACTGGTGAAAATCCAAGTAATTGAGAATTTTCAATTTTAATCTCATCCAGTGATTTGTCATCACTGGGGAGACCTTTCAAGACGACTTTGAACAATCGCTCAGTTTTATCGTCGTATGTGAAGAATTTATGGCGCTTCTCAGTTAAATAGTGAAGAAGACGTTTGCGATCGTCAAACGATCCCGGCAAAACGCGGCAGTCACCCTTCCTAGCAATCTGAAATGAAACCTTGATCCCCTGAAGGTTACTCAAAATCTCATTCCGGAAGCCAGAAAACTCGGCAACAGATACCACAATTGGCGGAATCCTTTGTTTCTCCTCCCTTCTCCGGCCCTCCTTAGCCGTGCGGTAAGACGCGCGGCTACAAAGCAAGACCATGCTGAGGGTGGCTGGGTTCGATTCCCAGTACCGGTCTAGGCAATTTTCGGATTAGAAATTGTCTCGACTTCCTTGGGCATAAAAGTATCATCGTGCTAGCCTCATGATATACGAATGCAAAAATGGTAACCTGGCTTAGAAACCTCGCAGTTAATAACTGTGGAAGTGCTTAATGAACACTAAGCTGCGAGGCGGCTCTGTCCCAGTGTGGGAATGTAATGCCAATAAGAAGAAGATTTGTTTCTTCGCATGAATCGAATCACCTGGGCTAGAGGTATATTCGTTTTGCTCAATTTCATCATTAATCAAATCAAACTGATTGCTCAGTTCGATTGGAGAAGAATTATTTCCGATATTAGAGTTAGAAGGAATATCTGAAGTCTCCAGCTTCCTTCTATTTTTTCCGCGCTTTGGCAGGGCGGTCTTGAAACCTTGTTACTTAGAAGGAAGTGAAGAATTCAGAGATTCCCCCTTCCTCTTGTTTTTATTAATGCTCTTCACTGAGCGTGGAGATGTGACCTTCTAAAAGTTTTTTTTTTCCAGAACGGTATCCTTGCAGGATTACCTCCGCTTGTCGAAATTTTACTTCCGCAAACGGGTCCAACGTAAAAAGAATGCACGGGTCCAAGCAAAGATCGTGAAGGGATCATTAGGTACAAATAGCGCTGAGAAGCACTGTGGAAAATAAAATAGCTTCGGGTAGTATTAAAAACTTCCTTCCGCAAAGAGAGAAAGAACCGCACAGCACGAAATCACGATGCGGTCTCAAACCAAGGTATATTTTAGTTCAACCCAAGATCAGTTTTCTCCTTGCATAAATGTTACAATTTTTTTTAAATTTTTTTTTTGAAATTCATCACATGGCTTGATTGTATAATCACCTTAACACTAAGCGAAAAGAGAATTGATTGCCGATTGAGATGTTCCTGGGAGAACAGTACGCCAATACCGCTGCAGAAAAATGCAATCTATTTGCAGCCCATTTTATGGATGCCATTAACGTATGTCAAGCATCAGCGAGGCAAATTGAACGTGCTTGTCTATACGCTCCATGCATTATGTCTACCCTTAGACAGCTGCAGATAACTCCTTGTCAAGTTAGTTCAGCCATTTGTAAACTCAAATATTCCTCCTCAGCCAGTCCTGATGGCATTCCGTAATGCATTTTTAAAAGGTGTAGTGAGGCATTGATTTTACCGTTAACAATACTTTTCAACCATTCGCTAAGTCAGTGCAAGTTTCCCTCATCATGGAAATTTTCTGTGATGTTTCCAGTGCATAAGAAGAACGATAAGCAAAACGTTGAAAACTATCGAGGCATCACATCCCTATGCTCCTGTTCCAAAATTTTTGAAATCATCATGAACGACATACTATTTGCGGCGTGTAAAGCACATATATTTCCGGATAAGCATGGATTTTATCCTAAAAGGTCAACTGCAACTAATCTTACACAATTTATCACTATGCTTGCAAAATATGGATTCCGGTGCACAAGTCGATACAGTGTACACCGATTTCAAATCTGCATTCGATCGAGTTGATCATGGAATACTGCTTGCCCGGCTTGAGAAATTTGGCATAGGCCAAAATATCATCTGCTGGCTCAAATCATATTTGACGAACCGACAGCTTGTGGTGAAGATAGGAACGGGAACATCCAAAATTTTCACTAACCCATCTGGCGTGCCCCAAGGCAGCAACCTTGGTCCGCTTTTATTTCTGCTCTTCATCAACGAACTCTCCACAGTGCTTCCAGATGGATGCCGAATATTCTATGCTGATGACTTAAAGCTATATATGGCTGTGAAAAAATTGCAAGACTGCGAAAATCAGCTACAGCTACTTCTTGACTGCCTGTGTGAATGGTGCTCGAATAACTTTCTGATTTTGAGCGTACAGAAATGCTACGTCATATCCTTCCACCGTAGACAACAGCTCATTAGATACGATTATTCAATCACAAATCAGGCTCTCTCTCGTGTTTCGCAAGTTCGTGATTTGGGTGTTACACTTGATTCGGCACTCACATTTCGCATACACTATAACGACATGATCTCTAGAGCCAACCAGCAGCTCGGGTTTATTTGTCTTGTCTTGTCTTAGCACATGCACAGCCAGTATTGAAAAGCATCCTGGAAATGTCGGTTGTATTCCCGAGCATTTTCTTGTCTGCATTAATATTTGCTGCATATCATGAATATGACACAAGTATTAAAACGGCCAGGCCCACCGTGCAGGCTTCAATTTGGGAGAAAATCCAGAACTCCCCGGCAATCAGATTATTTAGTAATAAATAACATGATCAACGAAGAGTTTTGAATCTACGAAAGGAAGAAACGGGGACAGCCGTACCAACCGTTTCACATTCAGGGGGAAAGATGATTGACGAATCGTTGGGAGTGACTTTGCTAAGAAGGTTAATGTACACTCCTTGGGTCCTCGACGTCTTGGGATGGGACACAGTTTTTTGTCTAGTGCCCTGGCTTTCACACTGATGGGCAAAAGTTTACGCATAAATTCAGATAGATGACTATGAAAACATGACAAATACTCATGTACATTAGTGTATATATAGGCCTAGGTTTAAGCGCCATTACTCGCTCTCTGGAACGAGAAAAAGAAAAAGATTAAAGCGATGACAAACAAGCGTCAACTCTAGGGGAAACTGGACACACATGATCCCCACTTTTTGTTTCGGATGTTTCTCGATGCAAAATGCTTAAAATTATGCGATTCAAGATGGATTTGATGAGCAATTGAATTAGCTATTCAAAAACAACATTGGAAGCATTTATTTTTTTTGCATGAAAGTTATCAAAATATCGATATTGCCAAAAGATAGAAAATTAGACATTTTCAAAACTTGCGGGAAACTTGATTCCCTTATCGGGGGGAATTCATCCCATTATGAACTGACCATATTTAGGTTCGTTGAGGTCTAATGAAAGGATAAATTAATTAATTTTCAAATCCTAACAATTCCTTATAGTCCATCGTATTAAAAACATTGATATTAAGTAAGGCAAGTATTTTGATTCCCGAATAGAGTACCAGTGAGAATTATCAACAAAGTTGCCATGCTGATGATTATTCATGCAATCAATCCGCTCCACTGAAAGGCAGATGTCATATTACGACATGATGTTTTCAAGAGGATCTCTCTGTGTGGCTGATACAGTTATGATACCAAAAGTGGATAATCGATTCATAAATATTAAATATACCTTTGTTGTTTTTAAATCTTATTACCTATCCTGTTTCTAATTTTTAAAATTAGCCGCACTTCAAAACCCATACCCAGTGGTTTATATCGCAGGACGCTGAGTGACTATTTTGGAACCAACAAAAAAGGTGTGATGTATCGCGGTCGCCAGACTACTATCAATACCACGACCGTGATCATACCAGGCTGGTGACTCCATACATCAATGTGGTACTGTCGCGCATGCTAGAAACATTATATTTACGTGTATATTATTATTGTGTACTGGACTGGATTTCATTTAAAATACTGAATAGAAGCGGTAGGATTAGCCTATTGTTAAACGTTCTTTGAAAAGACAGACAGGAAGACTTGCGATAAAATACGATTATAACAGTGATTCTAAATAAACTTACCCCATTGGAAAGAAAAAGTAAAATTGAATAGTGGATCTAACAGTACTGATTTTATACCCGGTGAACCACCCCTTGAATATTTTCAAACCTTTATCTTAGATTGAACCTTATGTTGATTAATTTACTCGTATTTAATAAAACTAATCAAAGTTAAGTATGTTTAACTAACCTTTGTTCTAGGTAATAAGATTAGGCTATTGGCCAATTAAAAAAACACGTATGCTTGAATGATAAAATTGAAGGAAGTAAATAAAACTATTTAAACTTTTAAACCAGAAAATAATTTAAACAAATCAATAAGTTGCATGTAATACAATAATACGCAAATGCAATGGAATCCAACAAACGCCTAAATATATGCAATATCGGGATCAAGTGTGTCCAAACTGTGGGGGATCAAGTGTGTCCATGTTGAGTATTTGTCTTGGTTTATTTCTCCATTCAGTGTGAAATGAGCAATAATCAATTTAGTGAGCTTATTCAATTCTGCAATAATAAAACTACGTCCAGTAGAAATTTGACACGTTTTGGTTGGATATGTTCAAAATTATTAAACTTTTTATCTTTGCAGAAAAAAAGAATTGAGAACGCTAAAATAATAAAACCTTTCTAAAACCCATATACTCAAAGGAACTAACATCAAATGTTACTCAGATTCAATTAGCTGTCTAACGGATCTGTTTACACATATCAGTGGTATAAAAATGTTATTAGGTTTCGAGAAAACAGGGGGGGATCATGTGTCCCCGGGGATCACGTGTGTCCAGTTTCCCCTACTATGACGGTAAAGTTGTACCATATTTTTACTTACAACATATCCATATTTTCCGTGCTTGGAACTTTTTTTTTTAATTACTCCTGGCAAAACACAATTTATTGAAACTGCTTAAAAAAAAATCGCAAAAAGTGAGTTAGGAGCAAAAATGAAAAAAACGGAGAAAAAGTCATCAAAAAAGCCGATTTTTGTTTATCTCCCAGGTTTATTCTAGAGAGAATAGGAGTGAGTCAAAAATGTTTTTTACCACAAACTACGAGACCTACTCCATCGACCAGAAAATTTCATGACTTCGTCTCATCAAACGAAAAGTACGATCCCTGCCATTGAAATATATTTTTTGGGATATATCATTGTTCTCAAGACACCTTCACCATCTGAAGTGTCATCTTAATAAAAATGTATATAAAAGAACAAGCTTGGTCGCCGTTTAAAAACTTATCGGGAATTGGAAAAGAAAAGTTACCGGTAGATTTTAATAAGCTACACAACTCATTATTACAAATAGGCTTCAACATCTTCCAGACCAAACGATTCGTATTGCGATTATACTTGGCGATTATTTATTTATCATCAGACTAAGGCCGGAGTGGCCTGTGCTGCACATAAAAGACTTCTCCATTCAGCTCGGTCCATGGCTGCACTTCGCCAACCACGCAGTCTGCGGAGGGTCCGCAAGTCGTCCTCCACCTGATCGATCCACCTTGCCCGCTGTGCACCTCGCCTTCTTGTTCCCGTCGGATCGTTGTCGAGAACCATTTTCACCGGGTTACTGTCCGACATTCTGGCTACGTGCCCGGCCCACCGCAGTCGTCCGATTTTCGCGGTGTGAACGATGGATGGTTCTCCCAACAGCTGATGCAACTCGTGGTTCATTCGCCTCCTCCACGTACCGTCCGCCATCCGTACCCCACCATAGATGGTACGCAACACTTTCCTTTCGAAAACTCCAAGTGCGCGTTGGTCCTCCACGAGCATCGTCCAGGTCTCTTGTCCGTAGAGAACTACCGGTCTTATAAGCGTTTTGTAGATAGTCAGTTTGGTACGGCGGCGAACTCTATTCGATCGGAGCGTCTTGCGGAGTCCAAAGTACGTACGTCGTGCGTCTCCGAATTTCTCTGCTGGTATCGTTATCGGCGGTCACCAGTGAGCCCAAGTACACGAATTCTTCAACCACCTCGATTTCGTCACCACCGATAGAAACTCGTGGTGGGTGGCTTACATTGACCTCTCTTGAGCCTCTTCCTATCATGTACTTCGTCTTCGACGTGTTGATGACTAGTCCAATCCGTTTAGCTTCGCTTTTCAGTCTGATGTAGGCTTCCTCCATCCTCTCAAAATTACGTGCCATGATATCAATGTCGTCGGCGAAACCAAATAACTGGACGGACTTCGTGAAAATTGTACCACTCGTGTCAATCCCTGCCCTTCGTATTACTCCCTCCAAAGCGATGTTGAATAGCAGACACGAAAGACCATCACCTTGCCGTAACCCTCTACGGGTTTCGAAGGGACTCGAGATTGCCCCTGAAACTCGAACTACGCACATCACCCGATCCATCGTCGCCTTGATCAACCGTATCAGTTTATCCGGAAATCCGTTTTCGTGCATTAGCTGCCATAGCTGGTCCCGATCGATTGTATCATATGCGGCTGATGTTGTGTGCGGCTGATGATGTGTTGTATTCGCGGCATTTCTGCAATACCTGACGTATGGCGAACACCTGGTCTGTGGTAGAGCGTTCACCCATAAATCCCACCTGGTACTGCCCCACGAACTCTTTTGCAATTGGTGTTAGTCGACGACCAAGCTGAATGTGGGCGAGTACCTTGTAGGCGGCGTCCAGCAATGTGATTGCGCGGTAGTTGCTACAATCCAGCTTATCGCCCTTTTTGTAGATGGGACACACGACACCTTCCATCCACTCCTGCGGCAGAACCTCATCCTCCCAAACCTTGGTAATCACCCAGTGCAGCGCTCTAGCCAGTGCTTCACCACCGTGTTTAAACAGCTCTCCTGGTAGTTGGTCAACTCCAGGGGCTTTGTTGTTTTTCAGCCGGCCGATCTCCTCCTGGATTTCCTGGAGATTCGGACCCGGTAAGATTATGTCCTGCGCGCGTACTCCCAGGTCCATCACCATACCGCCATCTTCGTCTGCCACATCGCCATTCAGGTGTTCTTCGTAGTGCTTCCGCCACCTTTGGACCACCTCACGCTCGTTCGTAAGAAGGTTCCCGTTTATGTCCTTACACATATCAGGGTCCAATACTAGCATTTATTAATAAATATCAATGATTCTGTAAAATTTAATTCTAGGTTAAATAGAATCGATAAACATTCGAAAACGACTGAAAATTTAAAAAAAATCTGTATATTTTATCTTATAACTGCTGTATCTCAAAAACGGTAGCACTCAGAAAAAATACTGTATACCTTTTCCATTGGAAATTTAACGTACTTTCATAAAATTGGGTCGATAAAAAAGCAAAAAAAAAAACATATTTCCACCATTTTTGAAAAACAAACTAATTTAAAATAATTATAAATTTTTTGTCCATCATTTCTCCGTTATGACTCAAAGTGTAAAAAATACATATACCGTGGTGCATCGAAACCCGTACATTTAAGCACTTCAGTATATGTAAAAGTCTCTAGAAAATACAAATCGAATGCAAATAGAACGTTCGTCATTGATCTAACTGCACGAGGGCTTCTATTTTTTGTGTGCTCCACTGTATTGCATTGAAAGTAATGAAAAATATGATAAAATTACGAACAAAATCAACACCTCCTGAATTGAAATCCGTCCACCGTGGACGGACTTCGAATCATAGGAACATAATCCGTACAGCTATTTTCTAGCGAAATATTTAAATTAAAGCAGACCAATTGATCAAACTAACACAGTGAATAGCGTAATACGCACCATGAGAAGCGACCTCTTTGTTATTTATGCTGCTGATCTAACTCTATTGATTGCAATTTGCAATTTAAACACACGCACTTTCGGTACAATTGCGTCCAACACGCGAACAAAATGGCGCCTGAAACTTCGCGTTTGTGGGGTGCCGATTTGTTTTTAAATTATGTTATTTTAACTTCAGAGCCTACTTTCCATTTCAATGGCCAGAAAACTTTCTGTCAAGCATAAGATCAAGATAAGATAAATGATTCATAAATGAATTCCCTCAAACCCCCTTTATTTTATTGATATCTCACGAAGTGGACGGATTTCGGTGCTGTACGGATTTCGGTCCCCCACGATATTATCTGTTACAACATATCAAAAAATAAAAATATTGAGAAAATCGATTTTTAAGTTTTATTTTCAATATTTGAGCTATTTGTTTTCGCAGTGTATATTTTTTTCACATAGTCCCATTGATTACCTAAAACTTTGCCGAAGACATCTAAACGATCGGACAAGCCGTTTCCAAGTTAAATTGTTTTGAAAGTGTTCGAGGTGGTTTTGCTTAGGCCCCTGTCAAAAGTTAGGCTAGAGTCAAAATGGCAAATCAATGTTACAAATTATGCTTTTGAACACAAAGAATGTGTATGCAAAATTTCAGAGAAATCTCGCTTAACTTTTCAAAAGGACCTAAGTAACATTTTTTTCATGATTTAATTTGAGTACTGCAATCAAAAGCTTTCATGTTTTTCTGTTGATTGCGCTATTCAAATTAATTCATGAAAAAAATGTTACTTAGGACCTTTTGAAAAGTTAAGCGAGAAATCAAAAAACACAAAATTGAGATCTCGAAAAAAATCATGATTTCACAGAGAATTGCTCAATAGGAAACAATAGGGCACTATTGTGCGTCGAATGCAACTTGTTACGAGCAAATCGGTTAAGAATAAGTGCCCAAAAAATGAGTGACATTTTTTTTATGCGATGCGCACATACATATGCACACGCAAACACAGACATCACCTCAATTCGTCGATCTGAGTCGATTGGTATACAACAAACTCTCCCTTACTCGATGCTCTGTAAACCGATGTGTTCTCGATGTAAATCCTACTTTGATCAGTTTCTCCATACTAATTTCAAAAATTCACCTCTCTAACTCGATATCCTCCCTTTTTTTCCTTGTTGGATATTTCAATCACTGCGACCATTTATTAGATCTATTGTGATAAATATTCTCCCTTACTCCATGGTCCCTTCAATAGCGAGTAAGGGAGAGTTCACTGTATAACACTAGGGGTCTCAGGGCCTTCTATAAAGAGGTTGTTTTTGGAGCGAATATATAGCCTTTACTCGTACTTAGTGTACGAGAAAGGCAAAAAGAACTTGATGTTGAGTTTCATGATAGGGTGGAAGCACTATATTTCGCCACCCTAGACGTACGTTTATCTCAAATTGTCACAAAATGCAAAAAAAAATATGCCGTTTAATTAGCAAGTATTCTTATTCAATTTTCGCCACACCCGTGATCTAGTTTTCGCCACCCCTTTCTTGTCCTCTTGAAATGGTGATTTGAACGGATATTGAATCCACTAACGCCCGGAGATTAAATTATTGCGCGTATTGCACGCGCACAAAATCTGTAAAATCCAAATAAAAATAAGAAGAAGACAACCGATGTTGTTGATGATGGCGAAAATTAACTCAGAGGTAAATTTGAGAACTATAAATGGAATTTCGCCTGTGGCGATAATTGAAATCCCCAAATTTGATGTGCTAAATTTCGCCACCATATATTTAACTAAATTAAAATTAATATTAGCGGGGCTTAATCTTCACAGAAAAAAATTCCAACAAGTTCGCCCTAAATGTATGCAATGTACATAGCATTATGACACTTATTCGTATAAAAAGTGACATAATGCAGTACAAATTGCATACATTCAGGTGAAAATATCGTTTAAATTTACGCTCTTTTTGGCATTGCCTTTATGTGCATTACTTTCGTGTAAATTTCAACAACTTTTTCTATCTGTGTTTAGTAAAGCCTTTTGAAATCATTCCTCATCTAGATTATTTCCCCTGCATAGATGAATGAAAGTGAAGCTCATCGATCACTTCAAATTTGGTTGCTTTTTAATTGGGTTTTGCATCAATTAGTGGTCCGCAATTAAAGAAATACCAATTAAGGATATGTGGTGTTTCGAAAAATTTCTTTTCAGGTGATTCGAAACAAATTTTCACTAAATTTCGCATGACGAAATCTGTTTGCAGTGAAAGCCTACCGAGATCGGCTTCGTTATGCACTTTGACGTTTGAGCTCCAATTAACAAGTTATTTAGACTCTAACTTGGTAGTTTTTATATGTTGATTGGAATGAAGAAAATCCAGGAGTCTCACGGGACGCGATAAATAATCGATAGTCGTCATCGTGACGATGATTTTGATTGAGTTTTGTTCTAATAGAGACAGCTGTTCCTCTGTGCTAGTATTATTATCAGTCTACAATTTTAATGATTGTTGTAAGTGCAATCCACAGAAGCACTTTTATTGACGAACCTTAAGTACTTGCTGACGACAACAAGTTCATTTTTGAGTACTAGGATTAACCACTCTACTTGAAAACACTTTTTCCACTCTACATGACTTATTTCTACAATTCGAGTATAAAAGCTGGTGACAAAATCCATTCTATCCATCAGTATCATTCCAGCCAAACTGGGACCAATCTATCAACAATGAAAACCATCTTCGTTCTTGCTGCTTTGGTGGCTATTGCTACCGCATCGGCCATCCCGGATAGCCGTGCCCTGAAGGACGACTTCCAGGAGTTCTTAGATTTGGTCCCAGTCGATGGACTGCTCGGTGTGGCCCTGAAGTACCTCACCACCGACAAGGAGTTCAAGGAGTTCTTCGGATACCTCCAGGGAGAGGAATTCTCCGCCGTTTGGGATCAGGTCTTCGCTCTGGCGGAGGTCAAGGATGTGTTGAACTACCTGGAGGATGCTGATCTGGCCGTGTACGATGCATTGAACACCGTTGCCGATTTCCTTGGACTGCATCATGTTAGCCCTGCTGTCATGAGCTGTGAGTAATATCAAAAAGTTTTTGATTAGTCAGTTCGTCAATTTGAATAATTTCCAGTGAAAGCCGGAGGATTGAATGGATTCTTCAACGAAGCTGTCGCTCTGTTGCCGTTGGAAAAATTTGAAGCTTTGTTCGAAGAAAAATTGAAGACTAGCCCCGAGTTCAAGGCATTCTTCGAGAAGCTCCGCAGCCTCGACTATCACAAGTTCGTAGAATTGCATGATGTGAGTAGGCAATGAATTGATTCCTAGAATGGAAGTGTCTTGATTGAATTGTTATTTCAGAACTCCAAGGAACTTCAGGCGTTCCTGCAGAAACTGCGCAACTATGGGCTCGATGTTGATGGTTTCTTCGATCTAGTTGCTGGATTTTTCGGCTGGGAATAATTGTTATTCGTGAAAAACCTAATCGTCGAACACCATACTAAACATCAAAATTTCAAAACGGCTATCCTGCACAGAAACATTTGGTGCCCCTGCATTCAATTTTAATGCTGGAAACGAACATTGCAAAGCAAAATATGTCACGATGACAGTCTAGTGTTGAATAAGTAGACTGCGGCGTCGCAAGCTTTTGTGTATAAAACTAAATAGTTCGTCAAGGCCATAATAAAATTAATAAGAGAAATTACCACGATAATTATTTTGTTTGGTTGTCTTTTTTCGAACTTACTTTTTTGTCGTTTTACTGAGGTGTAACAAGGACTAGAAATTCTCAATTTCAGTGTGAAATGTCACGCGATGCTCCCCTCACTCTCTTAAGAAACACGTTGAAATGCATTCTACAAAAATTTCATCAATTTTAGTTCTATGACAGGGCATGGAAGTGTGCAATATATATCTGGCGTTCAGAAAAGCGTCAATGTTATTTGCTTTTTACATAGGTATCTTGTCTTGTCTTGTCTTAGCACATGCACAGCCAGTATATTATTTGCTTTTTACATAGGCATTAAAAAAATTGGGTTTGGGTCAGGATAGCATTTTGATTGAAATTGGATTGAATTTGGCTTGGGTTTGGATTCGATTTGGAATAGATATGGATTGGTATTACATTGTATTTGGATTGGAATTGAATGATTAGGATTGGATTTCGATTGAAATTGGTTTGGGTTTGGACATGATTTGGATTGGGTTTCGATTGGATTTGGATTTGATTTGTATTGGATTGGATTTAGATTGAATTTGGTTTAGATTGGATTTGTATTGTTTTCGGATGAGATTTGGATTTGGATTCGGTTGGGGTTTGAAGTGGATTGGATTTGGATTGATTTCGAATTAGATTTGAATTAGATTTTGTTTGGATTTTGATTGGAATTGGATGGAATTTGGATTGGGTTTGGATTGGTCTTGGATTGGATTTGAATTGGATTTGGATTGGACTTGAATTGGATTTGGATTGAATTTGGATTGGATTTGTATTGGATTTGGACTGGATTTGGATTGGATTTGGATTTTTTGGATTTGGATTGGATTGGTTTTGGATTTGGATTGGATTTGGTTTGGATTGGATTTGGATTTTTGATTTTGATTGGTTTCGAATTGGATTTGAATTAGTTTTGTTTGGAGTTTGATTTGTATTGGATGGAATATGGATTGGGTTTGGATTGGAATTAGATTGGATTTGGATTGGATTGGATTTGGTTTGAATTGGTTTTGTTTGGATTTTGATTGGAATTGGATGGAATTTGGATTGGGTTTGGATTGAGTTTGGATTGGATTTGGATTGGATTTGATTTGAATTGGATTGGATTTGATTTGGATTGAATTGGAATTGGATTTGGATTGAATTGGAATTGGTTGGATTGGTTTGTATTGGTTGGATTCGATTTGGACTGCATTTTGATTGGACTTGTGTTGGTTTGAATTTGGATTGGATTTGGTTTGGATTGGTTTGGTTTGGATTGGTTTGGTTTGGATTGATTTGGATTGGATTTGGTTTGGGTTGGATTTGGTTTGGATTGGTTTGGATTGGTTGGTTTGAATTGGATTTGGTTGGATTTTGATTGGTTTCGATTTGGATTTGAATTAGTTTTGTTTGGATTGGATTAGATTTGGAATGGATTTGGATTGGTTTGGATTGGGCTTGGATTTGATTGGGATTGGATTTTTGTTGGTTTTGATTGGTTGGATTGGTTTGGATTGGGTTTGGATTGGTTTGGATTGGTTTGGTTGGTTTGGTTTGGATTGGATCTGGATTGGTTTGATTGGTTTGGATTGGTTGGATTGGTTGGATTGGTTGGTTTGGATTGGATCTGGATTGGTTTGGATTGGATTTGGTTGGTTTGGATTGGTTGAATTGGTTTGGATTGGTTTGGATTGGATTGGATTGGTTTGATTTGGTTTTGATTGGTTTGGTTGGTTGGATTTGGTTTGGATTGAATTTGGATTGGTTTGGTTTGGTTGGTTTGGATTGGTTTGGATTGGGTTTGGTTGGTTTGGATTGGTTTGGATTGGGTTTGGATTGGTTTGGATCGGTTTGGTTTGGATTGGATTTGGTTGGATTGGTTTGGATTGGTTTGGTTGGATTTGGATTGGGTTTGGATTGGGTTTGGATTGGGCTTGGATTGGTTTGGATTGGTTTGGATCGGTTTGGATTGGTTTGGATTGGTTTGGATTGGTTTGGATTGGTTTGGATTGGTTTGGATTGGGTTTGAATTGGTTTGGATTGGTTTGGATTGGTTTGGATCGGTTTGGATCAGATTTGGATTGGTTGGATTGGTTTGGATCGGTTTGGATCAGATTTGGATTGGATTTTGATTTGGATTGGTTTTGATTTGGATTGGTTTTGATTTGGATTGGTTTGGATTGGTTTGGATTGGGTTTGGATTGGTTTGGATTGGTTTGGTTGGTTCGGATTGGTTTGGATTTGGATTGGTTGGTTGGATTGGTTGGTTTGATTTGGATTGGTTTGGATTGGTTTGGTTGAATTGGTTTGGTTGGTTTGGTTTGATTTGGTTTGGTTTGGATTGGTTTGGTTTGGATTGGTTTGGATTGGTTGGTTTGGATTGGTTTGGATTGGGTTTGGATTGGTTTGGATCGGTTTGGATCAGATTTGGATTGGTTGTATTGGTTTGGGCTGGTTTGGGCTGGATTTGGATTGGTTGGATTGGTTGGTTGGTTTGGATTGGTTTGGATTGGTTTGGATTGGTTTGGATTGGTTGGATTGGTTTGGATTGGTTTGGATTGGTTTGGATTGGTTTGGATTGGTTGGATTTGGTTGGATTGGTTTGATTGGTTTGGATCGGTTTGGATTGGTTTGGATTGGATTTGGGTTTGGATTGGGTTTGGATTGGTTTGGATTGGTTTGGATTGGGTTTGGATTGGTTTGGATTGGTTTGGATCGGTTTGGATTGGTTTGGATTGGATCTGGATTGGATCTGGATTGGGTTTGGATTGGTTTGGATCGGTTTGGATTGGTTGGATTGGTTTGGATTGGGTTTGGATTGGTTTGGATTGGTTTGGATTGGTTTGGATTGAATTTGGATTGGTTTGGATTGGTTTGGATGGGGTTTGGATTGGTTTGGATTGGTTTGGATTGGTTTGGATTGGTTTGGATTGGATTTGGATTGGTTTGGTTGGTTTGGATTGGTTTGGATTGGTTTGGATTGGTTTGGATTGGTTTGGATTGGATTGGATTGGTTGGATTGGTTTGGATTGGTTGGATTGGTTTAGATTGGTTGGATTGGATTTGGATTGGTTTGGTTGGTTTGGATTGGTTTGGATTGGTTTGGATTGGTTGGATTGGTTGGATGGGATTTGGATTGGTTTGATTTGGATTTGGATTGGTTTGGATTGGTTGGATTGGATTGGGATTGAATTTATCTTGAATTTGGATTGGTTGGACTGATTTGGATTGGTTGGGATATGATGTGGATTGGTTTGGATAGAATTTGGATAGAATTTGGATTGGTTTGGATTGGGTTTGATTGGTTTGAATTGGGTTTTGATTGGTTTGGATCGGTTGGATTGGTTTGGATTGGTTTGGATTGGTTGGTTTGGATTGGTTTGGATTGGTTTGGATCAGGTTGGATCAGATTTGGATTGGTTTGGTTTGGATTGGTTTGGATTGGATTTGGATTGGTTTGGTTGGTTTAGATTGGTTTGGATTGGTTTGGATTGGTTTGGATTGGTTGGTTGGATTGGTTTGGATTGGTTTGGATTGGTTTGGTTGGTTTGGATTGGTTTGGATTGGATTAGATTTGGATTGGTTTGGATTGGTTTGGTTTGAATTGGTTTGGATTGGTTTGGATTGGTTTGGTTGGATTGGGTTTGATTGGTTTTGATCGGTTTGGATTGGTTGGGCTGGTTTGGAATGGTTTGGATTGGTTTGGATTGGTTTGGATTGGTTTGGATTGGTTTGGATTGGTTTGGATTGGTTTGGATTGGTTTGGATTGGTTTGGATTGGGTTTGGTTTGGATTGGTTTGGTTGGTTTGGATTGGTTTGGATTGGTTTGGATTGGTTTGGTTCGATTTGGATTGGTTTGGATTGTGTTTGGATTGGGTTTGGATTGGTTTGGATTGGTTTGGATCGGTTTGGATTGGTTGGATTCGATTTGGATTGGATTCGGATTGGTTTGGATTGGGTTTGGATTGGGTTTGGATTGGTTTGGATTGGGTTTGGATTGGTTTGGATTGGTTTGGATCGGTTTGGATTGGTTTGGATTGGTTTGGATTGGTTTGGATTGGGTTTGGATTGGTTTGGATTGGTTTGGATTGGGTTTGGATTGGGTTTGGATTAGATTTGGATTGGTTTGGATCGGTTTGGATCAGTTTGGATTGGATTTTGATTTGGATTGGTTTTGATTTGGATTGGTTTGGATTGGGTTTGGATTGGTTTGGATTGGTTTGGATTGGATTGGTTTGGATTGGTTTGGTTTGGATTGGTTTGGTTTGGATTGGATTTGGTTGGATTGGTTTGTTTGGATTGGTTTTGATTGGTTTGATTTGGATTGGTTTGGTTGGTTTGGTTTAAATTGGTTTGGATTGGTTTGGATTGGGTTTGATTGGTTTGGATTGGGTTTTGATTGGTTTGGATCGGTTTGGATCAGATTTGGATTGGTTGTGTTGGTTTGGGCTGGTTGGATTGGTTGGATTGGTTGGATTGGTTTGGATTGGTTTGGATTGGTTTGGATTGGTTTGGATTGGTTTGGATTGGATTGGTTTGGATTGGATTGGTTTGGATTGGATTGGGTTTGGATTGGTTTGGATTGGGTTTGGATTGGTTTGGATTGGTTTGGATCGGTTTGGATTGGTTGTATTGGTTTGGGCTGGTTTGGATTGAATTTGGATTGGTTTGGATTGGTTTGGATTGGTTTGGATTGGATTGGATTTGGATTGCGTTGAATTTGGATTGGATTGGGTTTGGATTGGATTTGGATTGGGTTTTGATTGGATTTGGATCGGATTTGGATTGGATTTGGATTGGATTTTGATTGGATTTGGATTGGATTTGGATTGGGTTTGGATCGGATTTGGATCGGATTTGGATTGGATTTGGATTTGGATTAGATTTGGATTGGATTTGGATTGGGTTTGGATTGGATTGGATTTGAATTTGGATTTGGATTTGATCTAGATTGGTTTGGATTGGTTGTGTTGGTTGGATTGGTTTGGATTGGTTGGATTGAATTTGGATTGGTTTGGGTTGGTTTGGATTGGTTTGGATTGGTTTGGATTGGTTTGGATTGGATTTGATTTGGTTTGGATTGGTTTGGATTGGTTTGGATTGGATTGGGATTGATTTGTTTTGAATTTGGATTGGTTGGACTAGATTTGGATTGGATTGGGATATGATGTGGATTGGTTTGAATAGAATTTGGTTGGAATTTGGATTGGTTTGGATTGGATTTTGATTGGTTTGGATTGGTTTTGATTGGTTGGATCGGATTTGGATTGGTTTGGATTGGTTTGATTGGTTTGGTTTGGTTTGGATTGGTTTGGATTGGTTTGGATCGGAATTGGATCAGATTTGGTTGGATTTGGTTTGGATTGGTTTGGATTGGTTTGGATTGGTTTGGATTGGATTTGGATTGGTTTAGATTGGTTTGGATTGGTTTGGATTGGATTGGATTTGGATTGGATTAGATTTGGATTTGATTTGGTTTGGATTTGGTTTGGATTGGTTTGGATTGGATTTGGATTAAACTTGGATTGGATTGGGATTGGATTTGGATTTGGTTCAGCTTTGCGGATGAAAAGAAAGTAAAGCATTCAGTGCGTTCTACATTTGACGCAGAAAGATTGTGCGACCATCATGATGTTTGACACTGATTAATGCGGTCGATAAATCAATTAATCACAGACAAAGAGACGTAACTCTTAGGGAAAATCAGTTGAAAAATCTTCGTCATCGAAAACACTAGCGGCATCTGTTGCACATTTTACTCGAATTACTGACGCTCCACTTCTAAAGGCAACGCCTTGATTATCCACTTCTGCTGCATTACCAACTCGCTCATTTTTATGAGCAAAGTTCATAGCTGTTACTGCTGTGGTGATGCATTGTTGTTGATTGTTAGATTCCTAATAGCCATCAAAGGGTTCATAGCAATGAAGTGATAGAAAGGCGATTTATGTATATTTGCAGGATGAGAAAAATGTAAATGAATTAGTGAATACTGAGTCAGATTGCTAATGATAGTTCATCGCATGGATCCCTCTCACAATTTGGACATTACACTAAGCTTAGCTGCTCCGAATAGAACCAACCTATCTTTTGCGAAGTAAAGTTTAACCACGGACCCATCATCCCTGATTTAACTTATTACCTACATATTATAAGATCCAATTTCACCAATCAATGCTACTGCCTTCAAGGGCGTAACAATATAACTAATGCTCTTCCACTAATCCCTTACATTATTATATCATCTTTTAGTTTTGAAACACCACAGCTTGGGAGGGAGACCTTTTTTGTTACATGTTCATATGAACGGTCACATCACAAGTCAGACATATCATGAGTTGCAAACATTCTACGCAATGGTTCACACATATTACAATAAAATCTCTATATATAAAAACGAATTTGCATTTCCTTTGAGAAAATATAGCTCATAAACGGATGGACCAATTTTAAAGATTCCACCACCAGATTAATTATTCAGGTTTTTAATTCTGAATTAAGTTCATCACTAAAATTACTCGCAAGACTAACTATAAAAGTTTGTATTACTATAAGTGTGATTAAGTTGTTGTTGAGTACCTGGATTAACCATTGGCTACTCATTGAATGTAACAACTGCATTGATTGAATTATGAGCTATTAACGCTAGTAGTCAACACCAGTGCTGCCAGTGCGGTAATCATTGTTTTTTGTTCTAATCTAAATCCAATTGCAACCAATTTACCAAAAACTAAGCCATTCTTCGATTACCTACATGGTGAATAATTCTCTGCTGTTTGGGATCAGTCTTCTGCGCTGAAAGAAGTCAAGGACATGCTGAACTATTTGGAGAATGCTGAGTTGTATGTGTACGATGTATGTACTGAACACGGGTACTGATTTGCTTGGGCTGCACCATGTGATGTGCAGCCTGCCGTCAAGAGTCTTTCAGCACTGTATTGGTTGTAGATGTTTAAAAATTATTGTTATTTCCAATTTAATCCAAAGGAGTGAGTGGATTTCTGGATGAAGTTGACTGTCTATTAACTCTGGATACATTCGAAGCTCTGAAAAATTGAAGACCAGTCCTGAGTTAGAAGCTTTTTTCGAGATGCTACGTAATCCCGATTAAAATAACTTCGAGAAACTGCAGGCTGTGGGAGGGCGTTGAGCTGGTGTTTTTGATGCCTGACTATTAATAGAATTATTAGCGCTCCACACAAGTTCAGAGTTTCTTGGAGAAGCTGCGATACCATAAGTAGATGTTGATAGTATACACCATTTCGTCGGTTTGTTCGGTTGGTAAAAATCTCGGTATAGAACACAACTGGTGGAAATATTTTAGTATCCGTAAGCCGTAAAAAATATTTCATGAAAAATAAATTGAATGTGTTGAAGCTATCCTTACTTGCATAAAAACTAGAGTGTAACTTTCAACCTACCATTAAGAATATCTCGAAATGTAATTTTATAGCATTGCAACCTACACAGAACTCTTCTATATTCTGTGAAACAAAAGCCTCATTCATCACGGCAGCATCTGCCCACGTTGAATTTCTAACAATATTTAACTGAATCGCAGTAGCGCTTTCTCGCAAACACCTTTTTCCCATTAAACTCCATAATCCCCCAGGTGAATCCTTGTTTATACGAGTTTAAATATCACCTTGATCGCTTCCGTCGATATAATAAATATTGGCAAATCCTGCTTTACGATATGGAGGTTCAATCGTTTGTACATTCTATCGTTTATTGCTATATGGCAATGCTCCTCTCCCTGAATTTTAATTTCCCTTTAATTACATGCTTTTTGTTTCGTTTTGCCACACCAGCGACTAATCGTGCAACATTTTGGAGAGCGCTACTTTGTGGAGGTTCTGGCAAAAAAAAATTCCTCACCAGACACCTTTATATCAGATGGTAATCACTTCAAATCTTACAACCACCCGAGCAATTAGAGTAATTAGGATTCTGTTTCGCGACTCGAGAGGATGGGTCGCCTATTAAGATGTCCGACTGTGGTTTGATTTAATTAATATGGCCCAGCGATTTATTACAAACGGAAGCTAGTTCCGCTGATTACGGGACCGGCTATGTTCCTCCTATAGATAGGTGAGTGTTTGTTAGTTTATGCGGATCGCTGGCTTCCGACCAGGGAACAATTTGAATGCTAATGGGTGGCAATTACAGTGATAATGAATGTAATAAACTGTTTTCAATGGGAGCGGTATTATCAGTTTAAAGCAAGAAGTTACATGTTGGTTGCTAATGGAAGGAAATGTGAGCCTTTTGAACTAATTCATGAACGCATTTGTAGTTGTGTTTCTGGTCAAAAACCCACAAATCATCTATCCAGATGACTACAAACGTCAGAATATATTTCCGTCCACAAATATGTTTCGGCTCTCCTTCCTACTCCAATGGATAAGTTCAAAGATTTGTGGATTGCGTTGTGTTTCGCTTTCTTTCCGGTATGTAGGTACATAAAGCAGAGTGGAGTGCAAAATTTTCCTGAGCGCCTACACAATTCCACGTTGTTGTGTAATAGCGGCTTGTCGGTCTAGTCAAGTCTAGTCTTGTCGGCTTGTCGGTCTATTGAAAACTTCCGGAAATGCCGCCAGTATAGACGAAAGATGAAAATATCAAATCCATTTTTTCTTTATTTAATAATGGCTTTTCTGTGCAAACTTTTATGACAACTTTTTGCTTCCGAAACCCCTTTTTTACAAAACATTTTTAATATTCCATTTTTCAATATAACTAAAAAAACTGCCTCCTCCACCGCCCAGGCATTGAAGTCTCCTCCTACGACTACCGGTCCTCGGTCGATCAACTTGTCAGTTAACTGCTCCAGTATCTGGCTGAACTGCTCCACAGTCAACCTTGGAGATGCAAAGAAGCTGCCTTTAGAGACGCCTTTGGTTTTGGCAACCATGAAGCCATGGGGTCTCCAGTAGCCTTGCGAGCAAAGGCGTTGCCAATCTGGAGATGGCTTTGCTCGGGTATCCATTGTACTTGCCACACAAAATACATGCTCATGCAATGGCGAGCAAAGAAAAGCTTTCAATTAATAACTGAAAAAAATCTAATATAATCGAAGTTGAAAAGCAGGCCAAGTTCCAGTTGGAATGTAGAGCCATTTGCGAAGAAGAAGAAGAAGCCTTGCATTCCACTCTCCGGTAATTTTTAGGTAGAGAATTTGGCCATAACTTGTGTCGCAGCCATTCCCGTTACAATTATTGTGAAGTCTTGTACATCGTTTCTGTTGTTGGTTGCCGTAACAGTTACTATGCTGTGTCGCAATTATTCATATCTCTGCGTGCAGTCTCGCACCCATTATTGACTTGTCTGCCACATTATGGATCTGTCTGAGCCTTTGCACATAGCATCTGTACCTACGCTGATTGGTTCACTCGTAGGGTGGATTTCAATTTGCATTTTGACCATCCAAACGTCAATTTGAAGTACCATGTTACCAGCGGTTTTTAGCAGACAAATCATCGCTGTTTGTGTGCCTCCGGTACGCCATCCTTATCAAAATCACTATTTGCCCCTTATTTAGGTTACACTGCACTTTTAATGAACCCCTAAGCACCTTTTTCAACTTGTTCTCGTTCTAATCATTGCACAGAATCACCATCTCTGGAGTTAAGGCTTTGACTTCCGTTCCTGTGTCCAACGATTTCGCAATGCGCTTCTGCGTATCTGCTATGAACCGCAGGGCTCTTCTTAAACTCAAACAGCATCTGTCCGGCTTGTGTACGCCTGGTTATTGCGTTCTCGCTAAGGTCTCTCAGGTCCGAATCTCCTCTACCTTACTTGAGAAGCGTCAAAACGTCGTTGGCATTGACGAGCACAACTTCCCCCTACAGCATTTCTTACGAGGTGGAAGTTTTCTTCCCTGTTCTGCTCCATTTTGCTCTGCTCTTTTTGCCTCAGTTGCCCTTTCTTTTCTTCTTTTGACCTACCCTAGGCCACTGTGACTTGTGGGGTTTGACAGTGAGTTATATCAAACTGCTACAAAAAGCTGTATATATCCGCAAGGGGCTACACCAAAGCGATCGTGTGCAGCTCGAAGCACACTAACCTAAGCCCAAGGTGTTGGTTGGACACTAAACAGACCTGACCCAATAGCTCTCCGCCCGGTGAGACAGGAAGTTTGCGCAGGCCCAAAAAGCCGCATGTAAAACAAATCTCGCGTGATTTTTGAAACGTCGTAGGTTCAAAAGAGAGGCTCTCTTTGTTTACTGTCTCTTTCGACTATTACAAAGCCATACTAACATCTACATTGGATTTTCCAGCACCGATCTGAAGAAAATAGCTTTGTCTAGTGTGTTGAGGTGAAAATATTGCAACAAATTTTAAACTAGCCTAGATATTAGCAAAAGAGAGCGTAATGAAAGAGAGTCTCTCATTTGGACTTACGATGTTTTCAAAAATCACGCGGGAAATCATTACAAACAACATAAGAGTACTCGGTATAGCATACCGTATCGAATGACAACGGCCAACGAGGCATACACTTTGCAGCCTTTCTTGGAATGTGGTTCGAAGCACTTCTTCCTCCGTAGGAATATCCTCAAGGCCACATGGAGATCACTTAACCAAGAATCAAAAAACTAAAGAGACCACGATCTAATCAGCGGTAAATTCTTTTTCGACATCACGTATGCCCGCACCCACCACAGTGTAAATATTGAATCCGATCAATACCACGTTGCTGTATGCCTGCGTTTAAAATTCTCGAGGGTGTACAACACGCGTAAGAGTCGAATGTTCTTTGTTTGTTTGCTTTGTTCTCTCCGAGGCAGCTAAGTTGATTGCGACAAGACGGGCGCATGGAAAAAACAGAACTGTGCAATAAAACTCCTATTCGACTAGATGCTGATGTCATATTAGAAATTTAGAGACAGTACTCGTCGATAGAAAAACCCTTCCGCACGCGATGGCATATGAGCAAATCAAACCACCTTCCTTTTGCCAGTGGAGATATATTAGCTTCCACACTGATATTCTTCCCTTCCCCTTCATACGGGAGTTTGGCAGAAGGAAGGTCGTGCAATATGTGCCAAACAAAATTTTAATATTGCCCTCCGCTCGCTTTCAAATCGACTTCTATGAAAACATTCTTCATGCCTAACCCGCCTAAGCCGTTTCCTAACGGGAACTATCAATTCTATACGTTCGCCTCTGGCAAACATAAATTTTGACTATAGCATTTCCCTCATAACGGCTATGTGAATTCACATAGCACATATGTGGAGACACACATAACCCTCATCGGGGGCAGCAGGGACCATGTCCAAGGGCTTGACGACCCCTCCCCAGCTGTCTGTGAGTCAGGGAGAACTGCCTAGGGCGTGGTGGGATTTAGCAGTGGGCTCTGCTAAAATCCCTCCCAAAAAACCACAAGTGCCCGTAAGCAGACTCTATCAAAGCGACTGTGTGCCGCTTCAAAAGCACAAGCCCAGGGAGTGCCATTGGCACATCAGGATTGATCCCAGTAAGATCCTGATTATGGTATACTGGTTGCATGTTATTGGTCTTGTTTTGGATATTGAGATATTGTGAACGCGAGGGCTGGTAGTCTGGTTATTCTATTCTCTTAGTAAGGCCGGGTGACACCGACCTGAAACGGCGAATGGGTTAATGGCCAGGCTGTCTTCCGTCCCCTAAAACCGTGGCGGGCCTTGTAGCACGCGGTACAATCCTGTCGCTCAGCTGGCAGCTGAGTGGGAGTAGGCTCAGATGCTTTTCCCTGACTAGTGCTGATCTGGCTCTGAACACGAAAGTGTCAACCCTCGCATGGCCTCCCTGCATGCCGCAAGGTATGTATAGATAACCATGGGATCGCGAAGGCGACTACACCAGCAGGATTCGACAGCAGCCGCAAGGGGGACCCAACAGCGATGAATTCTAACAACACAAAACACAAAACATCGAGGGATGCAGGTGAGGCGAATGGTGGTAAGGAGAACCCTTTCACCAGATGTAGCGGCCTTGAAAGGTCTCCCCAAAGATCGCCGGGGGAAGGCGATGGAGAAGCCCGTGGAGGGTCTGAGGAGGTGCCGGTTGAAGTAAAGATGGACGGCCCCACCCTGACCCGCGTCATCAAATCTGTGATGGCGAACCACGAAGAACGCGGTGGTCACACGATGGAGGTAGTCACGGAGGTATCCGACGTGATTATGTCGTTCCTAGACAACCGGGTTAAGTACAGCAAGGATCTGAAACTTGCTGTGCAGGCACTCTGTGCCCTAGTAGTTGAGGCCAAATCGGAGTGGAGGTCCCTACTAGAGGCCAGCAAGAGTGCGGAGAGAGAGAGCTCCGCAAACTTGTCAAGGAGCGGAAGCAGGCGGATAAGGACAAAGAGGAGGCAGAATCGAAAATTCGTCTCCTGTCCGAGGGCAAACGACTGGCGGAGAGCCAGGTCGAGGAACTCCGCAAAAGGATGGCTGTAACAGGGGCGACCCCGAAGCTGAGTAAGGTTACGCAGGAGGCGAACCTGAAAGCAGCTGTCGAGAAGTCCGCAGCCCCGAAGCCAGAGAAAAGGAAGAAGGTCGAGCAGAAGGATGGCCTTCCCAAGCCGGTGAACCCAGTGCCTCCACCATCGAGGACCACTGAAGCTCGCCAGGAGGAAGATCTACCGTGGAGGGAGGTCGTGAATCCCAAGAAGGCGAGAAGGCAACGGCAGCAGGCGGCAGAGAAAGCGGCAGGCGGAGCGATACGCGCCACTGTTAAGAGGGGTAGAGCCCAGAAGGAGACGGGTGCGCCTTCCAATGTCAGTGGTAAGCGTAAAGACAGAGGCGAGGCGATTATCGTCAGTACTGACGACAAGAGCTACGCCGAAGTCTTGAAGGCCATGAGAGTTAATGACAAACTCGCTGGCCTAGGAGAGGATGTCAACTGCATCCGAAGGACGCGGAGAGGCGAGATGATTCTCGTCTTGAAGCGGGATGCTGCTCAGAAGAGTACTGAGTACAAAAAGTTGACGGAGGAAGTCCTGGGCGATGGGGTTCAAGTAAGAGCCCTATGTCCAGTTTCGAACATCCAGTGCAAGGGCCTGGATAAAGTAACCGAGGCTAGAGACCTGATCGACGCACTGAGAGATCAGTGCAATGTCGAGATCCAGGAATCTACGGTTCGGTTACGCAAAAGCTTCGCGGGAATGCAGGTTGCCTCATTCCAAGTACCTCAGGCTGAGGCCAAAAGGTAATGGATAAGGCTAAACTGAAAGTGGGTTGGTCGGTATGTCCGCTAAGTATAAGCCAACCGCTTCAGACCTGTTTCAGGTGTCTTGGTAACGGTCATAAGTCTTATGACTGTAGAGGACCTGATCGCAGTAAGCTATGCCGTAGGTGTGGAGCTGAAGGCCACCAAGCTCGCACCTGTCAGGCTGCACCAAGGTGTCTGATCTGTCCCCCGGGTACAGACAACAGACACCTCACCGGTGTCCAGGCTTGTCCGGCCTCCAGAAGGTTCCAGACACGCAGGTAACACAGCTGAATCTGAACCACTGCAAGGCGGCTCAATTGCTGCTACAACAGTCGGTTACTGAGTGTAAAGCTGATGTAGCTTTGCTGTCCGATCCATACCGCATCCCTGCCGGTAACGGTAGTTGGATTGCGGATAAGTCTCAGATGGTGGCCATCTGGACTTGCGGGCGATATCCCATCCAGGAGATAGTATCATCACCTGATGATGAGGGTTTCGTTATAGCAAAGGTAAACGGTGTTTACTTTTGTAGCTGCTACTGTCCTCCCAGGTGGAGTATAGTGCAGTTTACTAGGGTAGTGAATATTCTTGCAGCAAAACTAACTGGCTTAAAACCGTTAGTTGTAGCAGGCGACTTCAATGCGTGGGCAGTGGACTGGGGATCCCGGTACACAAACGCCAGAGGTCATACCCTGCTAGAGTCGCTAGCGGTATTGAACGTAGTCCTGCTGAATGAAGGCCAAGTGCCAACGTTCAGGGGACCGAACGGTGATTCATGCATCGATGTGACCTTCTGCAGCGCGGGATGGACGGTGGAGCCAGAATGGGAGGTTCATGAGGGGCATACCTCCAGCGATCATCAGGAAATTCGTTTTATGATCCGGTATACCCCGTAGCAACCACAAGGCGGATCGGCAAAGCCGATCTAGGATGGCC
This sequence comes from Armigeres subalbatus, assembly GCF_024139115.2. NCBI lineage: Eukaryota > Metazoa > Arthropoda > Insecta > Diptera > Culicidae > Armigeres > Armigeres subalbatus. The sequence goes on from NC_085140.1 coordinate 333,856,101, forward strand.
CACCTCGCAGTTCAACCCAGAACTCTTGGAGGAATCACTACGATGGGAGACGCGAACAACGGGATTAAGTGGCGACGAGTTAATCGATGTACTAACCCGTGCATGCGATGTGACGATGCCTAGGAGGACCAAACCTCCCGGAAACCGGCAACCTGTGTACTGGTGGACTGTCACAATTGCAGACCTTCGTAGAACCTGTCTTCGAGCAAAGAGAAGGCTGCGACGTGCCAGAACAGACGCTGATAAGGTCGAGAGACGCAGGGTGTTCCAGACAGCGAGCAGAGCTCTGAACTACGAGATCAAATGTAGTAAGAGAGCCTGCTTCGAGCGGCTGTGCAGGATGGCAAACGACAATCCATGGGGAGATGCATACAGGATGGTGATGGCTAGGACCAATACCACACCACCTGAGAAATCTCCGGGGATGTTGACCAAAATAGTCGACGGGTTGTTTCCGAGGCATGAATCATCGAACTGGCCCGCTACTCCGTACGAGTCAGTTGACGTGGTACCGCTAGTGACTAACGAAGAGCTTATCGTAGCCGCAAGAAAACTTAAGCTCAATAAGGCGCCAGGCCCGGATGGTATTCCAAACCTGGCCCTTAAACACTCCATTCTTGCCAATCCAGATATGTTCAGGAGCTGCCTCCAGAGATGCATGGACGAAGGAAACTTCCCAGATCGATGGAAACGGCAGAAATTGGTGCTATTACCGAAGCCTGGCAAACAGCCGGGGGATCCTTCGGCATACAGACCAATTTGCCTACTCGACACAGCTGGAAAGCTGCTAGAGAGGGTCATTCTGAATAGATTGTCGGCTTATACAGAGTGTGCTGGTGGCTTATCTAGCAACCAGTATGGCTTCCGTAAGGGCCGTTCTACCATCGAAGCAATTCGAGCGGTAACGGATACGGCCAAGATAGCGAGAGGTTTAAACAGAAGAGGTATTAGGTACTGCGCGTTGATTACACTTGATGTAAAAAACGCGTTTAACAATGCTAGCTGGGCAGCAATTGCTGACTCCCTGCACCGATTGAGAGTTCCGGATTACCTGTGCAGGATACTGAAAAGCTATTTTCAGAATAGGGTGCTGTTATACGACACTGATACTGGTCAAAAGTCGATCGTAGTGTCCGCGGGTGTTCCACACGTATCGATCCTCGGACCGGTTCTGTGGAATATTATGTACGATGGAGTATTACGCCTAAGTCTCCCGGCCGGTGTGAAAATAGAAGGCTTCGCGGATGACGTAATGCTGGAGGTAACAGGAGACACTCTCGACGAAGTCGAACTGAAGACTTCATACGCGATTGGCAGAGTGGAGGAATGGCTCAACTCGAGGCGGTTGTCCCTTGCACATCACAAGACGGAAGTCGTGGTAGTGCATAACCGTCATGGGCTGCAACAGGCGAGGATAAGAGTAGGGACCTGCACAGTTAACTCTGTGAGGTCTCTCAAGCATCTGGGCGTGATGATCGATGATAAGCTCAATTTTACGAGCCACGTCGATTATGCATGTCAGCGGGCTTCATTGGCGATAAAATCTTTATCACGAATGATGTCCAACAGATCGGCGGTGCATAGTCAAGTGCGTAGGCTGATAGCTGGCGTAGCATTGTCTATCATCCGTTATGGCGTGCCGGCATGGGCCGTAGCACTAAAAGCCGAGTACAATGTAAAGAAATTGATCAGAGTACACCGGCTGATGTGTTTACGTGTCGCGAGCGCATATCGCACCATATCATATGAGGCGGTGTGCGTTATAGCTGGAATGATGCCGATCGACATACTCTTAGAGGAGGATGTGGAGTGCTACAACGAAAGGGACTCGGTGCAAGTGCGACGTGTCAAGAGAGCAGCTTCGTTGCTTAAATGGCAAAGAGCATGGTCGTTGGACCCACAGACTGATTCCAGATGTGTCCAACTGGGTTGATAGGAAGCATGGTCAAGTCAACTTCCACCTAACACAGGTGTTGTCTGAACATGGCTGCTTTAAGAAATTCCTACACAGGTTTGGCTTCGCAGATTCTGCGGAGTGTCCTGAATGTGTAGGTGAGGTAGAATCGGCAGAGCATGTGATGTTCGCATGCCCGCGATTCGAGATAGAACGCAATGCCATGCTGCTTATTAGTGGTATGGATACCACCCCGGACAACCTCGTCGAGAGGATGTGCCGGGAGGAAGCTATATGGAATGCGGTGAACACAGCATCTCAACAGATTATGTTGAAACTGCAGCGGTGGTGGCGTCTTGAACAAAACCAACGTGTGCAGTAAGGGCACCTGTGATGCAGTGAACACTTTGCTCACCACGACAACCAACATGTCGCGGGTGGGCTGCGGGGACCTCAGTATGTAGATATAGAGGTCATTGCGGTTCACGCGCGGTGGTTGTTGTCGGGGTGCTCGTCTCCAACGTGAGATTATGATACGGACCGTTAGGTTACTATCATAGCTTGCGATTGACGGGTGGTGAGGTAGCCACCCTTGAAGTCGATGTTGTGTGTATTGACGTCAAGTGCGTTAGCATAGGCGTGAGCGTTCTCAATAGTCCCCCCCTGATGTATTGCTTAATTGCGGGCCGGGGGTACGGACTGGCGAAAGGGTTTTGGTTTTAGTGGGTCGGGTAAGAGTTACATGACATACCCATCCCCACACTACCTGAGTACCTCCTCAGGTGTCTGGTTGCAGATTTCCGTTTACCCTTGCTCAAGAAAAAAAAAAAAAAAACACATAACCCTCATTAACTAGTAAACTTTATGTGGATTCTCCTATAGCGGGTGGTTATTAACGCACACATAACATTTATTTGTAAATTTCTTTAGATTTTTGCCAATAAAAATGTGTGGATTTTTATTAGTATAGTCCACAACGCGCATTTTCGCCTACAATGTCTGCCGAGGTCGATTAGTTAAAACATATTTTTTGGGTTACTGTGATGGTTTATTCAAACACCTTCCAAGGGATTTTCTGTTTAACATCTCGATATTCCCATGAGTCGATCGGCCTTTGAACATCGACTATTGGAGGTTTGACTGCAGATTATATTGCCCGGGTTTGTATTTATTAAACTACAACGCTTGGTTCTCAGATACATATTTCATTATTTAACTTATAGGAGATTGCGACTGGTAAAATGGATGTTTTGACGTTGGCTTTTTCTGTCTAAATAATTAAGACGGCTAATTTAGACTTAGAAAGCCAACGTCAAAAATCAAAAATTTCAATTTTTGTGCAAATTCCTTTGTTGACAGATAAATAAACAAATCAATAGATATCGTTGGTAACGGGGAAAATCACCGTCTGCTAAGACGAAAATTTCAGTTCAGTGTTTGGAAACAGTTCTTGTCCCACTATTCATAGCATAGGCCGGGTACATTTAGCAGAAGTTAGTATGTTTGAAAGAAATGCTTAGCCCAATATCTGAACGACGCGAAATTTAGAAGAATACACCAAATTTGTATTGATAATCAAATTTGTTGTTATTCAGTTATCAGTTATCGTGATTAATAACTAAATAACTAAATGATATTAAGGATAACTAATCGTGTTATCAGTTCGATATTTTTTTCAGTTATCTGCCTTTGCTCGGGTATATTATACAATATTTGCATAAGAACTATAAAAGAAATGTTATCTTTCCACCGCCAGCCCATCCGAATCGTCTACATGTAAAGCATCCGAGTTCAGCGGTGATTATTTATAGGCGACGCACTGGGATTTCTCTTGTGTCTTACGTTGGCCTTCAACCATATCTCTCATAAGTAAGTTAATTGGAATCGGTGGTTAGCGTATGTGTGCGCTGTGTGGCTGCTCTAATCAAGTCTAGGTTCGAATCCAGGTCAGATCTAAATACATTTTTTGTTAAAAACATAACATATTGTGGTACAGGATATAATTTAAAATAAATTTACTGCGTGATAAAATACAATAATGCACGTGTATAGGGGAACTGGGGGTAGGACGCCCACGTTAAGGAAAATGCCATTTTTATCAATGAAAACCACCATTTCAGCCAGTTTTCATCAGCGCATACTGAAGAACAGCATATCTGCGACTGACTACCGATAACAGATATCTAATTGTCCATTTTATTGCACAGAAATTTGATTTTTAAAAAGCACCCGAAAAAAAATGATTTTGAAACCATGCGGGGTGAGATGCGCCAGTGGATGGGTTAAAACGCGCATGTGCTTATCGTACTGATTTTCATTTTAATTGCCTACATTAAGGCAATTAACCGAATGTTTCAGCTGTTTCGGTCATACGAAATGAGCATGGGCGTAATGCCCCACACCATTTTTGACGACGATTTCGTGTGGAACATAAAGAACACGAGTAAGCAGCATGGCTCATGGCTCAATTATTAATTTATCAATGTATAACAGCGAGAGAAAGACTAAATTCCACCGAGCTAGAATTGCATCAAAACACGCAAAAATCGTTTTTTCGAGTTTTTCATGTATAACTAGAGAAAAATCATGAAATATATGTATCCAATGGCAATATTTTTCATTGCTTTATCGTATAGACTATTGAAAATAATCAAAATGGGGATATTTAACCTTATTCAGGGGTGGCGCGTTTTAACCCCTATGGGCGTGCTACCCTCACTTCCCCTACTGTAGATACTCCTTTCGGATTCTCCAAAGCGATACAATACAGGGTACTTTCTGAAAAATAATAAAGTTGTATGGGTTATCAACCATATTTGAATAAATATCTACCAATTTTGTATGTGCTAATACAGATTTGGCATGGTTCTTGTACAGAATTGTAGGACAATGTGGCTCACGCGCGCCGTTTGAAAAAAAAGCCGGAGCGACATGCACTGAGTAACATATTTTTTATGAGGCATCATTGTTTGACCCCACTATACTATATGCGATTTATAATGGAAACGATGGGAAGGAAAACCTTATTGTTACGAGGGCTGCGTTTCCCTTGTGGGGGTGTATCTCGAAAACCGGAACCGGAAAATGCCGGCGGCAAGCGGTAACTACTGTCAATGGCTGGCAACAGCAATGAGTAACTGGATAAGGGTGAGCAAACAATGTTACACCTCGCCGAGCTAAATGAACTTCAGCTCAAGGGGGGCTAAATTAAATTGAGAATTATTACCAAATGAGATCAAGCGTCTACCCAATGAAAGGCGTTGAATGTGGAGTGTCGTTTCAGATACGCGAAGGGTGTGCTACTGTTTCCCCAATGCAATTAAAGTCACCAGACATGAGTGATGGAGAAAACCTGTTAGCGTTAGATACAATATAATAGAACCCCAGAAAAGAAATCTCAAGAAATATGGATATGCCAAATTCCATCAAAAGTTTCACACCTCTCGTAGAAATCCCATCTAATGCCACACATCATAAATCATTCCCTTGCATACCTGTTCAGCACCCCCTTGCTAGGAATCGAGTTTTATTGGCATCCGCTGAGGAGAACCCTTCCGGTGTGTGCTATGGCCATAAAACCCAGATTTAACAGCAAAAAAAAAATCTGGCTCGGGATCAAAATTTGACTGGGTACCGCTACCGCAATCCAGGCGTTATGAATAATTTATTCCCGGATTGATTGATTGAAACTTTGATCCACCACGTCTTCATCGTCAATCCGGCTCGACGAATCAGGCAGCATATGGAACGTTGAGGCTCCGGGTGGTGCCTGGAATTCAACCGCCCGTCTCCCCCTCAACAACTCAGCGAATCGTGTACATGCCACTAAAAGATTGTATGCATGATGGAGTGGAAAAGATTGTGCTAAAAGAGCGTCAATCATTCTCACCTACCGGGTCACACTTTCACAGGCCACCCCGATTACCCCATGAACCGTGTTCGGCGACGACGGTCTACGATCCGAGTGGAGAAAGGATACACTCGTAGGCGTATATATGAACGTGTATCTACATATCAACCGTAAACGGGAAGGAGCCCATAATCGACGTCATTTAGGCGGAAAGTGCTCCCCGTGCCTCCTCGTACCGAACGGTAGTAAGGCTATTGCGTTGCCTTGCCACTTCCTGGTAGCGAAAGGACTTTACCTTCACTTTGCCTTGGCTTTTTCGATGACAGGTGGAGGAAGGACGAGGTGAAAATGTGGTTATAATATTCCCGAAAATCCTTTTCGCCAAAACATTATGCCAATGATATTGCGGTACAGGATTGGGAGGAGAAACAACGGAACGGTAACGATGTCCAATAGAATAAAGGATCAAGTTAGGTTTTTTAAACAGAATGCATTATATGAGAGCACTATTTTTGAAGTCAATCGAGATTCGTCATAGTGCAGCTAATCAGGTGATAAACGTGTCTTTTCATCACATCTCAGAATATGCAACTTTGATTAGCAATCAGTGCCAAGGTTAATTACTTAACCAACAGTGAAGTCCTGCTTCTCCATAAACATGGGGAATCTGTCACTAGGGATTGATTAAAAATCAATTTCGTACGATCCATTATTAATGTTTATTATTAGGTTATTTGGAAGGAAATGTTTAAAACTATTATTTATTCAAACATAACACAGATTAAGATACAACTTACAAATGGATCTTTTAAATCTTAGGTGCAAATTCTGAAAATGATCAAACATCAGAAATAGTGTTCGATATTTAATTTAAGATCATTCCGACCTACTCATCTGCTAACTATTTACAAACGAATGTCATTTTTGATCACCGTTTAATCATAGCTCTCTAATCTTTATCACAAACATACCCGAAGAGCCAGGGGTATCACGTTCATTAACACCAATTTATAAATCACTCGAAACAATAATACAAAACTCTTCGCCACCTGCTCCCGCGTGTGATGGGACGTGGAAGGGTCCTTAAAGCGTGACGAATTGAGCTGAGGCTCCAATGGTTCGCGTGTCAAACCCAGCTCCTGTCATCCGTCATCAGCGGTGTTGCTGCTGCTGTTGGTGCGCCGGCACCGTGTCTGGGTTTGATTAATGAAGAAATAAAAAAAGGAAACACGAAATAACATTCATAAAGAAGCCGCCCCCGAACTGAACTGTCTGCGGACTGGATTGGGCAATCGGATGGAGTTTGAATGAAAAGAAGACGATTTCTTACGCGCGAGTCTTTGTAAAGCGATATCCTTCCATTTACGACCGACGACGGTCGTTCGTTGTCGTTGCCATGCCAGTCGCACGATTTTTTCCTGCGATTGATGCTTCCCATTGCTGCACGGGGTGCGTGGTTTTTGTTAATGTATTCATTTACGGTTCAAAATTGGATAATTCTAAACGGACACATGAATGGGCTGGCAGGGAAGATGTGAACTGTGGACTCCATCCGACGACAGCGAGGTGGTTCGTGAATCGTTTAGAAGAACGGCATGAGTTTCTGCTTTGGATTTGTATAGTTTATGATTACCTTAAAAAAAGCGGGTTGAAGTTTTTGAAAGTGTGTTTTGAATGTTTCATTTTTGTTGAAGAATTCGTTAAGAATAAAGGCAATTAGGCATTCAAAAGGCGTAAACCAGTTTGTGTTCACGTGATTAACAGATTTTAAATGGTAAGAGAAGAATTGTATAAATAAGATGTGCCTCTGAAAACTCGTGGAGTGTGTTTACTGAAATATTCTGTGCTGTAGGAACTGTTATGCGGAAGCAGACGAATTAAATTGTTTAAACTGTGATCCAAATAAATGAAAATATTCAAGTAATGCACACAGTCTCGTATCAATGTAACAATACTGCAAAGTAAAAAAAGTGGAAAGTGATGATCTTCCCTCATCCACCTCGAAACATCTGGTCGTTCCACTACTGATCCCCTACGGTACCCGGGCAAAGTAGAATAACACGTTGGATATCACCTTGATAAATGATTTTGTTAACTAGAACTCATTATGATTTCCTTGTTATCAAATTAAATTGTTATGTGGTAACTAATTAAGTTCTCAGTTGTTATCCTCAGAAATAAGTCAAGATAAAATAAACAGTGTTCATTTTATAATTTATTTTATGAAATACGCACATGACTGATCCTTACAATTCTAATTAATTTTCGTATTTGGCTTGCATGCTGAAATGTATTGGACACAACTATTGCCTTTTAAAACAGAAATGCTAACACACGGCCGAATTTGCTGCTGGATTAACTTAAGATGGAGCTCAGTGCTATTTTTATACGAATGCATGTTATTGAAAATTTCGGTTGTGTACAATTTTTTCCCAATTATATAGTATTTATCATTCCGATCTACTAGTACATTTTCAATATTGAAAAATTCAGTCCCAATTTTTATGAAAGAATCATCGTAAGCCAATTGTTTACAACTCTTCCAAGAGCAATACTGAACTCCTTCATAAATTAATTTGCCATGCTAACTAAACTCTCGTTCTGAAATTGTTTCATCGATATGTAGTGTAGGTATCAGGCAATTCAAAAACACATTCTGGATTGAATTTGAAACGTCGGCTAGATCTACTGCTCCAAAGTTGAGAATGCCACGCTTTAATCAATTCGTTCTCAAAAAAAGATTGGTTGTGGCAAATACGATTCAAAATAAATTTGTTCGTTATTTGCACAACTGGATGGTTATTTCCTGTTCTGAATCCCAAAATCATCCCGTTCCCATTCTCATATGGAAAAAGTGATGAGTTCCACAAGGCTCCAAAGTATTTTGCACAGTCTGCTAAATGAGTCAACACGTGAACATTGAAGTACATGTTCTCCTCTCCGTATAGTTTTTGGAATATTCGAACGAAATCCTGTAACTGTTTTTTAAGTTTTGCGATCATGTTTTCTGTTAAGTTAGTTTCGAGAAGCTGGAAAATACTTGAGGATAGCAGCATAAAGTGGTCCAAATACTTTTTTGGCAAGATCCCGACGAAACATGGATAAAAGTAATGGAACAACATGTTCTCCCAATCGCTTGCCTTGCCTCGATTTTTCCGGGATACCGTGGAAATAAACTAGGTGTCCTGATGTTCATCATTCTTTTCTCGACTACCGACATCTCGTGCCCGATGTAGTATGGTTTGGTGTGGTTTGACGATGCCGTAAATAGTTCCCATAATTGTTTGACAACGCCCAATAAAACTGAATGCATATAATCCGGCGGAAAACCTTTGGACAAAATAAAAATTTAGTACAATCAAATGCATAATGATAAAGAAATATACCTTTTACTATATCGAAATGAGGAACGCTTAAGAATACAGAAAGGCCTTTGATTCCTTTAATGGGTGTCCCAGTGTTGTGTGCTTCTATCATCAGAAGACGAGTTTCAGCATGATTTCTGTTGTCGCTCGCTTTGGATGGATAACGTATCTGGTTGCCCTTAACAAGCTTACCCTCGTGATAGCAAACCGAACATCCAAACTTACCATTAAATTGAGTAGAGTTTTGAAGTTTTGGTCTTGCAACAGAATCCAAGCAATTCTGGACGAGCACTACGTTATATACATCAGATTCGATGGAGAAGTTCTTGCTCAGTTTTATAGTTTCCTCGCAGAACTCTTTAAAGAAAAGAGGTATATTCGGTTCACCCTTACTTAACCAGATGCCGGCCATCAACAAGTTATTCTTATCGAAACGAATACGGGGTGGCAAATTATTAACGACGACAAATATAGGATAACAAGGCTTATTTATACTCCAGCGATATGCAGCCGCGCCATCAGTGTTAACTGACAAAGTTATAACATTCCCTTGGATTTTAGCCCGAATTTCTTTTGCCACTTCTCCTTGGTTGATGTCGCTGATATTTTCACTTCTGACATATTTTTCGTAGTCTGCTATTTCCTTACAATATTTAATCATTGTCTCTCTCAACTGTTGCTCGATAGGAAGGGTTATGAAAAAATCAAATTTGTTACCACCGCATTCAGCGATCGGACAAACATCATGTTTGGTTGGCGTAGATTTTCCAAGTCTACATTGGCATTCTGTACAGTAGTATTCCCTCGAATAGTTGTACGGGTCAGGAAAAGATGCATTGAATGCTTCGAAGCATTCTGGAAATAATTTCGATCCTGCCATTACATTGAACATTTTTAGGAGATCTACCAAAGCTTTTTGCGTGAGACGATGCTTGATGAAATAATTGAGAATCATATAACGGACTTCAGCTGCGGTCAAATCGGAATTGAATTTCATCGATGCGCTTCCGTCAACAAATCCCTAAAAATAAGAATCAATTTGAAAAATAACCAATTACATTGAACATTGAAACTAAAAATATGTTGCACCGCCTTAGGTGTCGAAATTGTTGTAACATAGAACAGTTTTAATCAAAAGTAAAGACATAGGATTGTCAATGAAGATTAATAGTTTGATTATCTGTCCGGTCTAGGATATTTTCTGGAGAGAATCATTCTCGATTCCCATTGTGAATCCATTGTTCCTGCCACACATGATAAAACTCATGCAATGGCAGGCATAGAAAAACTTTATAAACTCACTTGTATTAAAACTGTCTTATAATAAAAGAATGTCACTAAAAGCTCAAAATAATGTTCTAATTTTTATTAACTAATAACACACTAAGTTGAAAATTAATTTAAGTTCCCATTTGGAATGTAAAGCCATTGAAAAAAGAGACTTTCGCATAATTTTTATAGAAGAGCATAATTATTTCAACATACGACATTTACCGGTTATCTATAAATATTTATTTGGAAAGCATACCTCATTGAGTATGAATCGTTCACTGAGATTTATTTCTGGGCAATCAGCTTCGTTTGCTTCCGTCCCGTTTTCATCACCTGATGACTCTGTTCCTTCCTGATATAAGTCTTCATCGGCATTGGAGTCACTATTCGCACTTTGAATTCCAATCAAAGATATTTCATCCTGCTTACAAGACTTTTCAGCTACACAGTCCGGTACCATTTTCGCACATGCTTTGGGAGTCACTATTTCAAGCTGACTGAAATTTTCCAGCTCAGGTTGTAAATAAAAATTTGCTTTGGGCTTCTTCCTCTGAAATATATATTCAAAATTATTTATTCTTAAACAAACTTGATCGTTATTATTTGTAAAGAAACAAACCTTCTGTATATATTTCTTGTTGTCATACTCGTTTGATAAAAAGTAATGCCGTTTATTACGCCGTTCACTCATTCTAAAACGTTTACTCTTTGAGAGATACGCTTTATCAGATGTAAAATTAATAGAACTTAATTAACTGAATAACTAAATTTGAGGGTAGAATTTAATAAAAATGAATAAAACCGTTGCTGGTAGAAGCTGATGTCACGGTATATGGAGAACAAGGCAATCCACATACTTATGTAAACATAATATGACGTCACCAATATCGGCGTTTGAATAAACCGAGATAGACTTATGCAGGGGTTCATCAAATTCACTCACCTGACGGATTTTGACATTTGAGCGGGTCGTCCACTCGAACAAAAGTTCATTTTGCGTTCATTATGCTCAAACGTCATAATTTTTTTGGGGGAGTTCATTTTGCGTTAGTCTATAATGCATGCGGTTGTTTATGGATTTCTTTTGCATTCAGTCGTGTGACGTCACTGTTGTAATGTCATTTCTAGTAGGAGCATACCCTGTATTGTACATACGTATTGAATGTCATTCTTGTTGTAGAAGGTTGTAGGGATGTCCATATTTTTTGCAAATCGATATGAGAAAAATCGATTTTGCATTTTATTTTTAATCAGGATTATATGTCGCACTTCGTTAGCCCTTTCAAAAGATATTTTAGTTACTAGATAAAGATTGTCGCTTCGGTTCCCTTTGTTCTGCTGTCCGAAACATGTGTGGTACACACCTGTCAAATCGTATGGATTTTCCTTCTTTGACATTTAGCTCCCCTATCCTCGCCAGCAAAAGATGTTCCGGACAGCGACGACAGCGACAATCTTTATCTAGTAACTAAAATATCTTTTGCACTTTCGTTCTAAAGCAGGCTACTGTCATGTTATTGTTTAGCCCATCGCCAAATCGTAGCCAGATCGTAATTCAGCTACATGTAAATTCTTCGAAAATAATAACGCATTGAGAGTAACATCATCAAGATCTTCATTGAACGTATTGCAATTGCTATTTTCATATAATCATTTTAAAATTTTCCTAAATTGGGTCTCGAACTGCTGACATTTGATCATCCGCCGGTAACGTTGCCATCCGCGCCATCCTTGATTTGTAAGTTATGGCTTACCCAATGCAAAACATAAATAATCGTATGGCTGAATATAAATCATAATTGGACTCTTAATCAACAAGTCAATCTGTCAAACTACAGTTTGTTAGTAACTGTACAAGATTTTTATTTCAACCATTGTTCAGCCAGTCATAACGATTTAACACTGGGAGAAAATATAAGAAAATAATGTCAAAACGATAAAATAAAATTCGTCTCCAATGATGGGGTTTATGAAAATTTAATGAATTTATGTTCGACCTTGCTAGTCATCAATTGTGTCATCAATACCACACGTGCAGCGCGTAAATAACTACACATATCGATATTTATTTACATATAGAAAAACAGCTAGGGGAACGGTTCGCCACTTCATCTCATAGCTCCTATTTCCATCCCATCAAAAACAGAGAAATGGAAAGGAATTTGGTTTGTTTATTATTTTTGTGATTTTTTTCAGCAGTGAGCACGCATGTTGACAAAAAGAAGCGACGAATTTGGTGCCGTATTTCTTTGTTTAGCGATGAGATGGATATACGTACAGTGAGATTGAGATCGGAGCAGTTCCCCTAGTACATAGGAAATCTGTAACAGACATCCAATATGGTCGATTTTTTATGAATTTGTTTGTGTTCGTTTCCCCACAACTTTACAACAACTGCGTGAATTTTCTTCATTGCAGGAAAAATACAACTGGACCCGGTGAAAGTAAAGTGGATAAAACGTATGTAGATTAGCTTTTGGTTTTATTGTAATCTAGTAATATTATTATTTTATGTTTATAGGACGTCTATACGAGCGCCGTATTTTCCTACGCGATGATGCTGTAGCAGCTAACGTGTGCTACAAAGACGCAGGCCGCCTGATGACAAGGGTCATTGCAAACGCTTCGCGGTAATTCAATTTTATTTCTTCTTAAGGATTCCATGGAATCAGCGATAATTTTAACATGTCGTGAAGTTGATTTTATTTTAATCAGATTAACGTTGATGTAGTCAAAAAATTGTACTTTTTTTATTTTGAGGAAAATAATAAGATGTTTGGTAAGCGTTCTAAACTCAAAAATATCTGTATCATCCGGAATATAGAATCAATAAATTTGTTATAATTTATTTTTCGTGATATTTTCATTATTTTCGACGCATCATATCACAAAAATAGGAGAAAAAGCATCCTAATTAGTGGTAGCTACAAATATCATGTTGATAACAGAACTTGTTATCAAATCTCCGTAAAATTCCCGTTATCACTGTTTGACAAGAAAATCTGCCTGATAACATAATGTGATGTTGAATAAATAAATTAATATAACAAGTTTACTTATCAAGTTGTTCATAACGATAACAATGTGAGCTATTAAAATATTTTCAGAGCATCAATTTATTGTTATTAATTGTGTTATGTTGGCTGTTTATTCGACCACAATGAGAACAAACTAAGTTTTCGCAAAATTGATAACCGGGTATCAAAAGGTGTTATCAGTTTGTTTGCAAACTTTGCTCGGGTAGCCAACACTCTTGAAGAGTACTTTACCCGACTAGCATCGGTAAACGACTACCGGATGGTTGAACCTACTTTAATGACTCACTTGTACTTTCCTCCAAGGGAGCGATCAATGTAGTCAAGTGCGACCCAATTGAACTCCTGCAGAACTCGTACTCCTGGGCTGTTGTACTTTAACAGCCTCTGATTGGGAAGCAATACTCACAGCGTCGGACGTTCTAACGGAAGGACAGTTGAACTGGATAGTTCACACGTTGCTCCTTGATGCCTTGACTCCCACGTCGACCGTTGGGGAAAAACTAAGCGACCCCAGTACGCCTAACGGGAATGGCTTGACTCTTTCGGAATCCTCCGCAGAAGCAGCGGCTTGATACCTTGCCCTTAACAATTTGGTTGAAGGGGGAACAGGCGTCCCTCTTTCGACTATCCTCGTGCACTGGGGGATGTTCCTTAGTTTCTAAAAGGTAGACCTGGCTGGACAAGCTCTTCTTGTTTGGTATTTCTTCGTACCCGGCACTCAGCGGACCGGTCGACCCGATCGTTCCGGTGGGGCTATGATTTCCGGTCCCCGGCGCCCCGTGGATTATAGCTTCCGGTGCCTCGACTGTCCGCTCAGTTAACACATGATCGTATACGATGCTTTATGGAGGCGAGTGTAGGAGAAGTGGAGGCGATATAGGTTCTTCCCCACACAATATGTACGCATGACGCCTCCACTTTAGCATCTTAAGTTTCATCATATATTATGTTGTGTTGACTGAGATGATCAGACAGCGGTTGAGATGTTGCAGTAGTGAGGGTTGTTTTTGGCACGTTGGAGGCTTTAGCATTTGGGGTGTTTGGGTGGAGAAGTGGTTAGTTTTGTAAGTGGTCCTCCTCCCTTTTTGTTAATTAAACGCTGGGGATGTGTAGTACGGCTTTGCTTAGGGGTACTGGAAACCCTAAGACCAAATCCGACATTGGAGGGAGTGTTTTTAGCCGTAGTTATTAGGCCTTTGTTCGAAGTCTCGGTTCTGGTGAATAAAAGACAACCTGACCCGAGGAAATCTTGAACGTATTTGCGTTGTCATTTTTCGAAGTTTTGGGAGAAACGACGGTGGTAGGAGAATCGCTGTTAAAAGCCACATCAGATGGAGAAATGATGGTTGATTGCTTAGACGTTTGAATAGGAGTAGGTATCGAAGTAGTTTTGAGTAATCGTGGATCAGGGGGAAAGTGGCTTTGCTGTCCCGTTGCTTTTTTAATTCCTCGTTCTCAATCCTGTTTGTTTGTATCTCGAGGCGGAGAGTTTGCAGTTCCTTTCCATTCCCTTGGAAATTTCTCCAATACCTTCTTCATCCGGAATTTCCATCAAGAAATCCTAACGGAACTCCTTAAGGTACTTCCGACATTCTTAAATTTCTTCAAGAATATATTTGTACATTCCTCCAAGAACTCTTTCGGAATTTCTTCTATGGATTTCCCCAGAAAATCCTCTGAAAATAACTTCGGAGATATATCCAGAAAGTCCTTTGGAAACTTAAAGAAAGAATTCCAAGAAAATTTCTTCGGAAAATACGGCGTCTTCCTTCAGATATTTTTTTAGACATTCCTTTGGAAATTCCTTTAAGAATTCCTTTAAAATTTCTTTGAAAATTTCTTCGGAAACACCAAGGGACATTCTTCGCATATTCCTTTATATATCAAATATCAACAAAAATTGTTTTAGGAATACCATCGAAAATTTCTTTAGGAGAAATCCTTCGTAAATTTGTTCAGCAGTTTTTTTTTTGAAATAGGAAATTATTCGAAATATGTTTTAGGAAATCTTTCAGAAATTCTTTTGAGAACACCTCCAGGAATAATAAAGAAAATTACACCAGGAATTCCTTTTGACATTCGTCCAGGAATTCCTTCTAAAAATTCTCTGGAAAGGCCTTTGTAAATTTCTCCAGAAATTTATTAGAAACTTCCTCCAGGAAATCCTTTTGGTGAAGCCACACATAATTTCTTTCCTGCAGTGATCATTCAGAAAATTTAAAAAAATAATGCAGTAGGAAATAATAAAAGAATTATGAAAAAGTTCTAACGGAAATTTCAAAGGAATTTCCAGATTAAATTTCCAAAAGAACCCAATTATTCAATCTCCTCGTGCGTCGCACTCGCTAAGCAGTGGACGTGGATAGCCAACTTGCACTGTCCAAAACATTCAACAGAAGAACTCTCGCTAACAATAGGCAGAGCGCACTTAGCACACTGCTGGTAGCTGGCTACAGTCGTTTCAGCATCCATCTCTTCTTTATCTATTTCCACGGGCATCGTGCCCGAGCCAAAGCAAAGTGAGCAGAATAATAGGCTTCAGATTTTTAAAGGAGTATTTTTGTTCAGTAGATTTCGCTAGTTTATAGAAAACACTTAACTAGTACGTTAATTATAACAGTCGATGATCACTTGTCACATAAACAAAAGTTGGGTTTAAACAACACAGTTTAACACACGTAAAACATTAATTTTTTTGAGCACTTCAAATAAATGAACTGATCACATCGATCACATCATTGTATACTCCTGGAATATCCGAAGGTTTGAGACTATTAATTAAATTTCCGAAGGAATGCTCGAAAGAAATTCCTAAAAAATCGAAATAATTCCTGGATGATGTTCTAACAAAATTTTGAAGGCATTTTTTAATGAATTACTTGAAGAAATTCTTTGAGAAATTCCTCAAGAAATTGTTTAAGGCATTTCTTAAAAAAGTTCGAGGGATTTCCTAAACCAATTTTCTCAGGAATTTCTAGATTTCCTGGAAGAATTTCTGGATTTCAGAAATTTTGCCGGAGGAAGTTTTCAGAAAAATTCTAGAAAATTTTCCGAAGAAATTTTTGAAAGCATTTCTAAAGGAATTTCTAGAGATATTTCTATACTTATTCGTGAGGGTTTTTAAAGAGACCCCGTGAGGAATTTAGTAATGAACCACTGGAGGTATCTCCGATGTATTACTTAGAGAAATTTACGATGGAATTCCTTGAGGATCTTTTGTAGGTATGCCTGAAGGAACTTTTGAATGGCTAACCGAATTAATTCCTGGAGGTATTTTTTACGAAAAAATGTGTGGAGGACCTTGAGAACGACTTTTGGATAAATTCATGAAATATCGCTTAGATGAATACTGGAATAAAACATTTTCAAAGTAACTCCTGCAGTAAACTTCTAAGAAATTTTTAAGAATATCCGAATAAGTATGATGATGGATCGACTGCAATCCCGATATTTTTGGATTTATCTTTTTGGCATGAAGTCTTAATTCTAGATTCAAAACAGTGTTTTATCTTACTGCTGTCGCAATTTTCAAAAGAATTCCCGAATAAATTCCTAGAAGAATACCCGAAGGGATTTCTTCATATATTCCTGAAGAAATTTTTGCAGGAACTTCTGAAATATTTTTTTTTCGAGAACTCCTCTATGAATTAGTTATACAATTTTCCCAGTAGCTCATTTGAATACTCATCCAGGATTTTTTTTTTTCATAAAACCTCCCAAAAGGGCTTTGTAAATTTCTTCAGAAATTCCTGTAATGAAACAATGTAATAACGGGCTTGGTGGTCCTATGGCTACCACTTCTGCCTCATAGGCAAGAGGTCGTGGGTTCAATCCCAGGCCTTCTCATGTGTATCTTTCCATTTTTCCCTAGTTTGTTTATTTGGTACGCTCAGGGTTGTAGAACACTTTACGGAGTCATGGTTATTTGTGACATATACAATCAATATAATTTTATTACGTGGCTAAGGATTTGGGACCAGGGAATATTAACTTCTCATCCGGGCATTTGACGTCAGAGACGATGTGGTCTGTCGCCGTTGCTCGAGGAATGGTTCGACTGGGAGCATCTTCCGGATGGCCAGAGCTACGGATCTCTACGGAGCAGAAAAGCAGGGACTAAAAAAAACTTTGAAGGAAGAAAAAAAAGTAAAGTATCAAATTTAATTGTCAGCAGAACAAAGAAAAATATATATGGCCTGTATATAGACAATATCATTATCTCCCAAAATACCTCGATCTTCCCTGGAGGGTTGTTTACCTCGGGCCACAAGGGTATCCAATAATTGTTCTCTGGAGGCCTCATTTTCCGTGCAGAACCAAACTAACGGGTGGTCACTAAAAAACGGGAATTTGAATACTTCAATACTTTTTTATGAGAACATTAATGCTTTCAGAGAAATATTTCTTTATGTGAATGAATCCTTGGAATATTCAGAAAATTTCGCCCTTACACTTTTACTCCAACATGTTCAGTTGTTTTAAACATGCCGTCAAAACAGGAGGGATGCGTGCCGCATTGTACATTTCAAGCGAACAAAGATCGTGGGAAAAGTACACGGTGGACAATTTTGAACGTAAAAATGTTACGAAAACTGATAAAGAATTTTAAGTAGACCGAGCTCCATTGTATTCGAAGGTGATTGGAAGGCCAGAGACACGAAACAACTCATCAATAGGATCAGACGCATCATCCGGAAATGGCCGCCGTCAAAAGGTCATGTGATACCTGCAAGATTAAACTATGTCGCAAGGCGGACCACGGACCTATTATTCATGAATTAAATTCATTAAAGTTTAAAGACTAAGGCCAACTCTTTATATAAGGTATATAAGATTGAACTGTACTTCTTTGTAGTTCTCTTCCAGAGCCATTCTTTTCATTCCCGTTATTTGGTGGCCACCCGTTACGTACCTACATAAGTTGCTATCGATAAGGTTTATTCTATAGATAGTAGAATCCTGAGGTAGAATCTATAGATGAGCGAAAGCATGGCTGAGTCGATTTTTTTGCCCGTGCACACGCGCATATGACGTCACAGCCCTTAACGTTTTCATTGAAATCGTGACGTCATGCTCGTTTGGAGACACGTTTGACAGTTCGTTTGGAGACAGAGGATTTATCTTCGCTCATCTATACATTCCACTATCTATACTCTCTCTCAGGTAGAATCTATTCCACTATCTATAGTTTATTCTGTACATATGTGCGTTTAGTGAATAGTGATTGGACATAAGTCTCGATATCACGCGAATGAAGCCTCGACTACGACCTCTGAATTACGCTCGCGCTTCGTTGTGTGTCCAATTTCTTTACCAACTCTGAAGAGTACTTTGATGAACTAATAGGAAAATTGTATCTTTCCATATATTTCTCATGTGGTAGCGGTAGTGCAGTAGCGATTGTTCTGGCCAATCACGGAGTAGCAACTACAAAATGCACGGTCATCATGCTCATGCTCATGCTCATTAAAACAATGTAATATTCCTTTCAAAATTCCTGCAGGAATTATTCCGGAAATTTTGTTGAAATAGTTCTTATGAAAAAAAATATTGAAGAATAAAAAAAGGAATTTCCGGAGGAGTTTTTAAAGAAAATTTAAAAGGATTTCCTGAAGGAATTTCGTATAAAATTTCTCAAGATTTCTCGAAGGAATTCTCAAAAAGATTTCTGAAAGAATTCTTGAAGAATTTTCTGAATGAATTTCCGAAAGAATGCTCAAGGGGAATTTTCAAAGAAATTTCAATAGGAATCTCAGGTCTAAAGTTATTCCTGGAAGATTTGCTAAAAAATCTGGATGAATGAACGAAGGAATTCCTATGAGAATTTTCGAAAGAATTCCTGAGGGAAATTTCGAAGCAACTCCGAGATATTCTTCCTAGAGATTCCGAAGGGATTTCTTTAAGAAAGTACTGGCAGAATGTATTTCGAAAAGAATTCATAAAGGAGTAATTCTCGCTGAAACCGGGCCACTATTTGCACGAGGTTCTTAAAAATGCCTAAATTTATATTCTATGGAAAGCTTTCGCCGAGTACATTAAGGATCCAAGTTAAATTCTTCAGAAAGATGAACCCCTCGTTAGTTATACCCGAAATCATTTCAATGGACCCCTCGATTTTTGTCAATTCTTGACTCACCAAAACTGTCATAACATAAACATTTCTCAACCGATCATAGAGATCAGCATATCGTTGGAAAGATGAAGAGTGTATCCTCAATTTGCAATAATAAAAATTAAAGCAGCCATATTAAATTTGATCGCCATCTTTTATTTCTTTTTGAAAACTATTCTTCCGCCTGGTTCGCAATAACCGATTTTGTATATTAATACATCGATGGAAAGCTTAGCTTATATTGTGCATTGTGTCCGAAAATCTTAGGTGTATAATTTTTCTATCAAAAGTTATGTACGATTTACCAAAATATATTTTGAAGGGCCATCTGACCAACGAACATTATTTTTTATGGTTAATATGGTACTACGACGTCAGTTGCTTGATTTCATACACTATTCTAAGCCAAATATGTCTCAAACATGGAAAGCATATCTGCAACAGTATTTTATTTGAAGGGCTCAAAAGTTTTGAGCATAACAGAGCCGTATTCAAGTTATTGTATTAAATAATTCAAGAATTTTGGTATTGGTAAATCGTACATAACTTTTGATAGAAAAAACATACACCTGAGATTTTTGGACACAATACACAACATAAGCTAAGCTTTCCATCGATGTATTAATATTCTAAATTGGTGGTTGCAAACCTGGCGGAAAAATAGTTTTCAAAAAGAAATAAAAGATGGCGATCAAATTTAATATGGCTGCTTTAATTTTTATTATTGCAAATTGAGGATACACTGTTCATCTTTCCAACGATATGCTGATCTCTATGATCGGTTGAGAAATGTTTATGTTATGACAGTTTTGGTGAGTCAAGAATTGACAAAAATCGAGGGGGCCATTGAAATGATTTCGTGTATAACTAACGAGAGGTCCGTCTTTCTGAAGAATTTAACTCGGATCCTTAATATACTCGCCGAAAGCTTTCGAAAGAATATAAATTTAGGCATTTTTAAGAACCTCGTGCAAATAGTGGCCCGGTTTCAGCGAGAATTACTCAAAGGAATTTGGGAATGAGTTTCAAAATTTTACTATAATTCCAATCTTTGAATTTTCGAAGGAATATTATAATGAATATCCAAAGGAATAGTCCAATTTAAATCAAGAACTCCATTATTTTCAATTTGTCTTCGGAAATACCTTTCGAAATATCCTTGAGAATTCCTTCCGAAATTCCTTAGTTTTTTTTTTTTGGATTCCTTCGAGAATTCAATTACAAATTCTTTTAGGAATTTCTTCGGCAATTCTTTTGTAAATTCCATTAGAAATTTGTATGAAATTCCAACCTTTCATTCCTTTTATGATTTGTTTTTGAATTCCTTTGAAAATTGGCTTAGGAATTTTTGCGGAAAATGAATTAGGAATTCTTTTAATTTTTTTTAGGGAATAACATCAGCAAATATTTCAGGTTCTTGTAAACAAAATTCTTCTCCTAAATCCTCGAGAAATCTCTTCCAAATCTTTAGGAAGAAATTCTCGGAATTCCTTTGAAATTTCACTTAGGAAGTTATTCAGAACTTCATCCAGGTATTTTTTCAAAACATCATTTAGGAATACCTTTGGACAAATATTCATCAATAAAATCTATTACGAATCATTCAAACATTACTTCAAGAGTTCCTCGAAATTCATCTGGAAATACCTCTAATATTTCCGTCAAAAATCCTTACGAAAATTTCTTCAGGATTGCAAATTCCATTTATTTATACTGCCGCTAACCGCAAGTCGAGCACATCTGTATATGCACGCCATATACAGATGCGCTCGACTTGCGGTTAGCGGTAGTATAAGTTTCAGCAAAATTTCAACAAAATAATCCCTGTATGGATTTTGTATAGTTCGAAAGGAATTTCTGGAATAATTAACAAAAGCTTTTCCACAGGATTTTCCGAAGAAGCCGGGGAGAAAACTCAAAAGTAATCAATGGAGAAATATTTTAAATTATTCCTGGAGTGGAAAACAATTCTGAAGGATATTTAGAAGAAAGTTTGGAAGAAATTCATGGAGAAATTTCAGAATGAAAGCTCGAAAAATTTCCAAAGGAAAGCCTGGAAGATTTTCGGATAGATTTGGCAAATGAATTCTTACAGGAGTTTACGATGGAATTTTCAATAGAATTTCCGGAGAAATACCGATTGGATTTTGTTAAGATATTCCTAGAATTTCTACTAAAATTATATAACTTCAATAACTTCAATAACGAAAATAGCTTCAATAATTACTTTGGTAGTTTCCTTCGGAAGGATTAATCAAAATTCTAAGAAAATCAGTTGTTTTTCTCAGGACAAATTTGGCGTATATAATTAAATCTCTTAAAAAATAACGATTTGGTGGGTCGCGTGCCCCATCGTACCCTTAGATTAACTCCGCCAGTATAAGTTAGTCGTAATTGAAGTTGTGAATAATGAATGATATGAATTATGCCTAGGATATTTATGCCTATAACGTCGCGAACTCATTTCCTCTCCGCTGTATTAATCGGTATCCCATAGGTTGATCATTACTCATTACTCATAGGGACACGGCAGGTATTTTCGTCCATGACCGTAGGTGCTTAAGCCAACGAAAGCATTTGCTAGACCTCCACTATACTGCCGTAATCTGAAAAAATGACGTATGCGCCATTTTACAACATACATGTTTTCCATTTTTCTGTTAAAAAGTTCGATGAGGGCTACTCGTTAACATCATTTTTGGAACATGACGTATACGTCACTTTGCCAGATTACGGCAGTATAGCAGAACGTTTACCCTGGTCTACGATTTGGTTCGGATGAGTTTGGCAAAAAAGAGTTTCTTTCATTTGTTTTCGAGACTATGGCAAAAATGAAAACACAGACGAAAGTACCTGCCTTATAACCCTATAATTATTTTATTTTTCTTTGTCATGTTTTAATTATCACCTTAGGAGTTAATTAGCTCAAACCCATTTAATATTCGTGTAACTCTATCGCTGCAACAAGATCTGCTGTTTCATGTGCATAATTGAGTTTTCCAGCGCAAAATGCACGATGTTTCTTCATTCAATTTGAATCCGGTATCTATCAAAAACCGATTTATGCGTTCCAATATGGTGCATTCGATGGAGATATTATGATGTTTTACAGATTCACGTGAATAGAATTATACACGTAATTCAAACAAGAAATGGAAATGCTGTAACACTGAATCTCATTTGCGCTGATTTTCGTATGCATGATCTAATTTCCTGATGCTTCCCGTACGTACATGTGGTCATATTCCACACAAAACGGGCAAAAACCTTCCATTGATAGCGAAATTGCCTTGTTCTCAATGTGGTATAGCTCGCCGGCTCGGTGATGCACATGTTCTGACGTTGGAGAATTGAGATGCTTCAAAACACCAGTTACACGAAACCATAAGGACTTGAAACGGCGGGCTTTCCCCCACATATGGTTTTAGTTACCCGGCAATGGTCGGCGTCAGCAGCACCTACACATACAACCAACAAGAGTTGGTCAAAAACATGATGAATGCTATCGAATGAGATGATGGATATGCCGACCATGTTTCTTTTGTTTCACTTTACATTCAAGCCAGGCTGTGTATTCAGTCTTTTGTTCACAGTAACACTAATGGTCATTATTCGGACTAAATGTGTCCGCACGCCGGAGGTGTGTGTGTATGTATGGGTGCATCCGGCCGGAAAACCATCTCCCATTGAAGCTGAAAAGGAAGCTCTTCAAAATGGTAAGCTTCCCATCATCCAAAGGAATGAAATTAATAGATTAAATCCGGCATCGTAGTGGAACAAAGATTTCACACACCATTATGCTCGTTGGGGATTGAGAGAAGGGGTGGAATTCTTTGCACAACATTATGTAGTAAATTGTTGGAGCAGTTTTCAAAAGAGCGATATTGATAATAAATTTGAATTTCTTAAAAGCCATTTCGTTGCTTTAATTGATGTGGCTAGCAGATAGAATTGATTATGAATAGTTTAATTTTTAGTAAAAACATTACCTTCTAGAAATTTAAAGTCAAAACTAATGCCGTCCTGTTGAACACTCTTCCAAGATAGCTACATGCTTCTAAAGCTGGCAGAACGTACAGAATAACAATCTGGAGCCATCGTCTTGAACTATAGTATCCATAAATCATCGCATATGTGGCACCCGGTCGTCACACACCAAGAAGTAGTGTCAATCAATCAGATGAGACTGGGGGTGGGCTGGGCTGGTCGGTTCTGGAAAGCTGGGAGGACATGTTGTTGTCGATGGTATTTGATTTACTATCACGGGCCATTGAGTTGAGACGTGTGCTGATGACCATTGTCCAGGGTATGCAGAACTTCAAAGGATAAAAAAATGTACGTGGGGCATAGGAGTAGGAGGGATGTTTTGTTCTTCATCGAACAATGATTGCATTTGTAAAATTAAATGTATTCTACCCTGGACAACTGACAAAGAAATTTAACCTGAATGATTATTTACAATGATTACCCACGACCGCATTGACTTGCTAATAATAGGTCGTGTTTTTGTAAGGGTTTATTTTTTTCTTCTAGAAATGGATTGTTTTTGTTGAATTTTATTTGCAATAGCTTACAAGATAAGTAGAAAGGAGCCAATATGCCCTAGTTAAAGACTACCTTAAACCTCGGGAAAAATTTTGGGATTTCGATTTTCCGTACCCAAATCCCGAAAACATCGCATTTGTAAAAATACATGGGGAAAATCCGCGGACAGCAGATTGTACTGTTTCAAAATAAGGTTTTGATTCAAACGTATCCGTAGAATAACTGTGATGTACAATCAATTATTTTTAATCTTCCTTGGGCGTCGTAGGCCATCCAAACTTTTCTTGAGTTCAAGACATGAAATATGCAGCTGCAAAAAAACTGTTTTTCGTTACTCAAAGCTTATTTCAGTGTTCGACCGTGTTTATTACATCTTATAGAAGGTGAGAAGAATACCGCAAGGTATTACACCTCCTGGGAGGTCAACGGATATCGTAGGATAGTTTGAGATATTCTGGGTAATCGTTTTCAGCACTCAAAGCTGCATATTGAAGCTTTAGTTATACCCATTACACCTCCTGGAATATTAACAAATATCGTATGATCGTTCTGGGATATTCTTGGTAATCCAAACTGTCCTTGACTTCAGGAATTGAGATCTACAGATGCAAAAAATCTTGTTTCACTACTCACAGCTTCAATATGCGTTCAATAATATCCATTACGCCTCTTGGAAGGTCAACAGATATCGTATTGCGATATTCTTGATAATCCAAATGGTCCTTGATTTCGAGACTTGCGTTTTGGATGACACAGGATTTGTCAAAACCATCTTGATCTTCTATGGATATGCTATGGATATGGCTGACTTCATATCCAAGTTTCTAGTGACGAAAAAAGCTAAGGTCGTGACTGTGGGTTTCATGATGTATGAATAGGAGTGGTTCCTTCATTTGTGCTGCCCAAAATCTCAAGAAAAAGTTGAAATATGGATATAACATTAAATTCCCTAGTAGTGGAATTTGAAACTTGCTGCCATAAGACGAGGAAATTTCTAACATGTTTAATTCGCATAGTATCTAATAACATATTCTGCATCTCCCCTGATTGCTACATATACAAAACACTCAAATATACGACTCTTTTCGCTGATATCAACATATGAAAGTCTGACCGTACTTGCCTTATAGTAGACTGATGGCACTTCAAATTTGGATACACTGATTTTTTAAATGTAGTTTACGTCGTGGGGTCTACACTACCCTTCTATTTTTTCAGCAGTATGCACGCATATTAGAAAAAAGAAGCAATGAGATTGGTTCAGTATTTTTTTGTTTTACGATAAGATGAATATATGTTCAGTGAGATGAAAAACTACAACTCAACAATAAAAATGATGGATACAACATCCTAATAGCTGCAACCAAGAGCTGCGCTAAAACCTCAACGGGTTGAAGGGCCGAAAGGCGAAGCACAATGTATAAAAATGTATATCACAAAAATGAGTAGTACATAAACAGGGGTTAAACAAAAAAGGTTGAGATAAGCAACATTTTGTCAAATTTTAAATCAGCATAACTCTGCGTAGAATAATTCGATTTTGAGAAAACCGGGACAATCCGACGTAGAAGCTCTGTCCTCATCCACAATCTTAGCTTGGCCTTTAGCCACCGAAGATGTTCCGGGTTTTCCAAAGGTATGTTAAAAATGCATTTTTTCTTCTGATTGTCATTTTATGTGACGTTTTCTTTCATATTATTTTATGCCTTCCCCAGAAACTAGAACTAATATGCCGATCAATCCTGACAGCAGATCGAAAATCCGTCAAGGTCACACAGAAATATGACCATTACAGTGAAAACTTAAAATGTATCTTTAATATAGATTCTATATTCATCGTCTTGGAATGAAATTTGACACCCATATAGGTTCCAGATGGTTCCAAAATCTGGAACTAGGTTCGAAGGGCCCTGGAACCTGCTATAAGGGTGGCAGTGGACACTATTATCCTGGAAATGTTTATTTAACCATCATCTCGCAAAACCATGTTGTTAGATACCCATATTCGCATTATTCCAATCTATTCAATCCTAGAATAATCCAGTTCTTGAATAAATTTCTTTTGTAGTCCCTGAAGAAGTTTCTTCGGAATACAAAACTCCACAAGCATTCCATTCGGAATCCCAGCGGGTTTACGTTTGAAGTATTCCAATTGGAAGCCCAGAAGTATTCCGTTTATAATCCCAAAAGGATTTCACACCAATTCTTTGATAATTACCTTCAGATTTCCCTAATTTTCTTGGGAATCCCTGGAGTTCGATCAAACAACACTTTCGACCGTATGTCCATGTTGGCTAAATGACATTATCGACCAAATGAAATTTTGGACCATATGACGACATTTTCATCTAAATTACCCCTTCGGCTGAAAGAAACGGACTTGGTGGTCATACTGCCACCGCTTCGGCTTCATACGCAGAAGGTTGTGGGTTCAATTCCAGGCCCGTTCCATTCTTCTACTTTGTATCTTTTACTATACTACTTATCATGTTCTAGCAATCACTAGAACTAGAAATAAAGTCCATACCGTTCCCATCTTCTAGTATAGACGAATTTCGCGCCAACTCGACCAGCGGTTGGCAGCACCATCTAATAATCGAATGAAACTTGGTGGGCATAAATATATGATATTTCTAGAGTGGCTTAGAAATATCATATATTTATGCCCACCATACTTAGTTTTTCAAAAATTGTCAAGAGTAACATTTGATGAGGGCCTAATTTTAATTTTTTATTTTTTTAAAAACCGATGTGCCTCTAAAATGACAAACTTACAAAAAAGTGTTGTATGGCGGACTGTCGTGAAATTCCCAGAAGTTTTTTTTGAAAAATAAAAAACCGATTTCTACACTGAAAAAATTAGTTTAAAAAAATTTAAATCAATATTACAAAAAAACTTTATCTCAGAAATCGATGAATTTTTTTCTGCAGATAGATTATCTGCAGATTATCTAACTTTTCTGGGAATAATGTTCCTGTGACATATTTAAGGAAAAAAAGATTTTCCAACAAAAACTTTTCACATGTCCATATTGAGTGAAAATTTATCAGCGTGTTTTATGCCTACAGCGCCAAATATAGGTTCAGCGGCCTATCATCAACCAACGACACATTTTGGAAGTATAAAAATTTGTTTAGGAAGCAATTTAGCATAATCTAACATTAATGTGAGCCAACATTTGAAAAGGGCATATGTTTTCCTAGATTTCTTATATCAATGTTACACTCAAATGACCAGAGTTACAAAATTAAAAACAGATAAACATTTTGATTCCAAACGATGAAGCTCAGTAGATAATTTTATTAAGGGGGTTTCAGATAAACCCACATTAAAAGAATAATAACTTTTTCGCATTATTTTTGGTTTTTACCATTGGTGTAACTACAGGGGGCTAGGGGGGGCTATAGTCCCACAATCGTAATCCTACTTCAAGAATTAGCCCCCCCTAGAACTTTTCGTTAGTTACGCCAATGGTTTTTACTTCAATTTTATTTGTTCTTCTTGTTCTTATAAGTTATAGTTATGTGGCTTAAGAATGCAGTGAGAATCAACTATATTCCATCATCATAGAGACAAGTAAAAGTTATCTTTACACCAAAAGTAGGAAAGCGAGATAAGACGCATCCTAAATCATTCAGGCTTATTAGTCTTTCATCAGTTCTTTCGAAAACTATCGAAAAGGCGTGGAGTGATTATATCAACTTAAATTACACGATCAAACATCCACTGTCTAAGTTCCAGTTTGCAAGCACTTATTGGGGGAAGAGGGGCCCTCCTTAGCCAAGTAAGACGCGCGGCTACAAAGCAAGACCATGCTGAGGGTGGCTGGGTTCGATTCCCGGTGCCGGTCTAGGCAATTTTCGGATTGGAAATTGTCTCGACTTCCCTGGGCATAAAAGTATCATCGTGCTAGCCTCATGATATACGAATGCAAAAATGGTAACCTGGCTAAGAAACCTCGCAGTTAAAAACTGTGGAAGTGCTTAATGAACACTAAGCTGCGAGGCGGCTCTGTCCCAGTGTGGGGATGTAATGCCAATAAGAAGAAGAAGAAGAAGAAGGGTCTGTCATTTTTATACGCTCCATATAAATAAAAAAATATTTGTATGGGATAAATCTTACATGGGGGGAGGAGGGATTTGAAAAACCCAGAAAAATTGCTTACGTAATTAGTGTACGGCCCCTAAGTCAACAATTACGGAACAGTGGTAAGTGGAAAAAGATCTATCGGCAAGCAGGCCCTACCAAAGCGACCGTGTGCCGCTCAAAGCGCACTGGCCTAGTCCTGGTGTTGGGTGGGACTTTAAACAAATTTGACCCGACTGATCGAGCGTCTGTTCAACAAGGAGGTGCGGCTCCAACAGCGTCTGTTCTGGCATCCAGCGGCTGAGTATGAAATGCTATTCCCCGGAAGCTATACCTAAGATGGCAGCCCCATCCCGGTGGATAGGGAACCTTGGGCCAACAACCTACTGTTCCCGAAACATCAATTTGTTCGAGAATCCGATAATGAAAGAATACGGACTGATTTTACGGCGACGACTCTTAGCGCGAAACAACGGACACGAATAGGAACATGGAACGTTTTAACCCTAGCCCAGCAGGGTAAATTGGCACAACTTGCCAATGAGGCACGCCGCATGAAGCTTGAGATCCTGGGACTGAGTGAAGTCCGTTGGCCAAACTTTGGAGAACACAGAACGCCGTCGGGACAA
Organism: Armigeres subalbatus; assembly: GCF_024139115.2. Taxonomy (NCBI): domain Eukaryota; kingdom Metazoa; phylum Arthropoda; class Insecta; order Diptera; family Culicidae; genus Armigeres; species Armigeres subalbatus. The sequence continues at coordinate 333,884,893 of NC_085140.1, forward strand.
GTTCTGCTATACTCTGGTTTACGAGGTGAACACGCTCCCCGGCATCACGGAGTTGGCTTCCTACTAAGCGCTCAGGCACACTATGCGCTTATGAAGTAGGAACCTATAAGTGAAAGGATACTCGTTGCCAGATTTAGCACACGGGTCCGAAACCTTACTATAATCCGATGGTATGCGCCAACCGATGCTGCCGATCTGCAAGACAAAGAGAACTTCTACAGTCAACTCAATACCGTCGTAGATAGAATTCCGAAGGGTGATATCAAGATCTGTTTGGGCGACTTCAATGCGAAGATCGGATCCGACAACTCGAACCATGAGCGCATTATGGGACGCTATGGTCTCGGAGAAATTAGCGAAAACGGAGAACTGTTCGCAGAATTTTGTGGTAATAACGACATGGTGATCGGGGGATCGCTCTTCCCTCATCGACCGGTTCACAAGATCACGTGGGTCTCCCGTGACGGCTTTACAGAAAATCAAATCGACCACATCTGCATCAGCCGAAAATGGAAACGGAGCCTTCTTGATGTACGGAATAAACGTAGTGCCGATATCGCGTCTGATCATCACCTCCTCATCGGCGAAATACGCCTGCGCATTGCGCGGATTCGTCGGCAGGAGGAAAGAGTTGGACGGCGATTCAACACACGCCGACTGGAAGATGCCACGGTGAAACGGTCCTTCGTTGAAGAACTGGAGACGCGTGCTGCAGATATTCCGGAAGGTGGCAGCGTGTAAGACCAATGGACCGCCATCAAGAATGCCTTCATCGCCACCAGCGAGAACAATCTGGGCGAACTACGCACCCAGAGAAAACAATGAATCACCGAAGAGACCTGGAGAAAGATAGAGGAGCGAATAGAAGCCAAAGCCGCGATAGAGCGATCGAAAACCAGAGGAGTCAAAGTCCTAGTCCGTCCGATACACAGCTTTGGAGAAGGAAGTGAAACGATCATGTCGACGGAACAAACGAGCGCAGGCTGACTCTTTGATCCACGAAGGAGATAGATCCACAGCAACCGAGAACATTCGCCTCCTCTACGATATCTCACGACGCTTAAGCGGGGCGAAGATGAATGCAACGATGCCTGTGAAAGACGCGAATGATCATTGATCAGTTATTGACCGACCCAACTGACCAGCTGAAACGCTGGATTGAGCACTTCGAACAACTTTTTCAAGTGCCAGCCAGGCCATCACCACCTCGGCATGATCTGCCTAGGATCCGACGTATAACACGCGTCAATACCGAAGCTCCATCACTGCTAGAGATTACAACAGCCATCCAAAGCATGAAATCGAATAAAGCCCCAGGGGTCGACCGCATATCAGCCGAGATGCTCAAAGCTGACCCCATGACATCCGTTAAACTACTGCATCGTTTATTTCGTAATATCTGGGACACCGCAACTTTCCCGATCGACTGGATGCAAGGTATCTTAGTGAAGGTGCCCAAAAAGGGTGACCTGACTGTATGCGATAACTGGCGAGGCATTATGTTGCTGTGTACCGTTCTCAAAATTCTGTGCAAAATTATCCTAGCCCGGATTCAGGAGAAGATTGATGCGACTCTCCGGTGGCAGCAAGCCGGATTCCGTGCCGGAAGATCCTGTGTGGACCATATTGTCACGCTCCGCATAATTCTGGAGCAGGTCAACGAGTTAGAAAAGTCTCTTTACTTGGTATTCATTCACAGCAAAAAATATATTAATATGCCGAAACGCAATATTGCTCAACGTAGATAAAAAAACGATGTAAAAACAGATTTTACGTGTTTTTACGTCAGTTCAATGTATTTCTACATCGCTCATCGTAAAACATAATCTTAGAGAGATAATTTTTGTTTACGTAAAAAAGATACAAAATTACCTGTGGAAATCGTTATTAAAGTACATCCGAAATGCTGCACATCATAATCGTATGAAAAGTAACAAAATATTATATCTGAATGCGATGAATAAAGCATCAGAAACGTAATAATACCCAACAAAGCTGGTACGCCTGCAGTCGAACCGTTTAACCGCCGCCACTGGTCGGTTGATGTTATTTCCAGTTTGTCATTTGAGTTTTTACAAGTTTGCACTGCGTATGCAGGCCGAAAAAACTATTTTACCTGTTCAAGTGCATTAAAATTAACAGCATCAGCAGTAAAGATAGGTGAATTTCATCCGGTTTCCCACAGGTACTCATATTGAATCGAGAAAAGACTGGAATTATGAAGGTAAGCAAGTTTTCAATTTGCCAAAAATTTCCTCCCTACAATATCTTGTTTTTTTTTTAGATAAAAACGATGCTGCTGTTTTGAACGATATCGGAATCAGTGTTTGCGATGAAGGTGCTAACGAACAAGCAATTAAAAACTGATAGCTAAAAAAACCGACAAAAAAGTGTACCTGAGCAACTGCTCCGAAAACGACAGCAGCGGCATTAAATGATGCTGAACAGTTTAGTTACTATCTGTTACTATACCCTGCTGCAAAAATCGCATCGAGTCCAAGAAAATACTGGAAATATGAAGGTAAACAAGTGTTCAAATATCAAAAAATTTCCCCCGGAATACAATGTGAAAATCTTGTTTTATTGTAGATAGAAAGTGAATGAGTTTGGAAGCTGCTTCTGACAAAATCGAAATCAGTGCTTCCAATAAGAATGAACAACGCAATTGGAAACGGTTCCTGTTAAGGCTGCTTGCTGTGTGCAATCGAGGAAGATGCGCTTCCGACCGGTGTGCAGGGAGATTGGCGGCTCAAGAACGAGCGACCTGAAGCATGACTTTTGACGGTTTTGTTCCGGACAACATAGGTAGGATGACCATCACCGGTAGGATAGGATAGGTTATGTAAAATATTCTGAAACGGTAACGCTCTACCCCATCGGAGAAATATTCGGGAATGGACAAGCTTCGAATAGAAGGTTTCAAATTCATGGAAACAAACCGTCCGGACGAATGACTGAAGTAGCCGCCTGCACACAAAAAACAAGCAACACAAAATGGTAAATTTCGGGTACTTATTCAAAAGGACGTATGTGTTTTTGTAAACAAAGATTCAAACGTCGATTAGTCCGATGTGTTGGCACTCCCACGGATCCCAACACCACCAACAAGTAGCCGAAGCCTCCCCCTATCTGTCTATGGTGATGGTTTGCGTGGGAGGACTATCAGATTGGACTAATCGATGTTTGAATCTTTGTTTACAAAATCACATACGTCCTTTTAAATAAGTACCCGAGAAATATACATATCAAAAGTGGTAAACTGAATTTTTTATACAGTAATTATTTCACAAACTGTACTATTCAATTTAAATTGATAAAAAATGAAAATTGAAAATTTTATGTAAGAAAATAATTCAATAATTAAAATAAAATTAGAAAAGCAGGCTAAAAAAAATTAAACATTCTGAATGGTAAATAAGAAACTGAAATTCACAATTAAACATTTAAAATATTGGGGTGATAAAATCGGAAATGTGACAAAATCGGGTTTTTTTTATTTTAATTTTTCAATTTGTTTCAAAAATATTAAGGTACCCCGGGGCAAGTGAAAATACGGGGTAAGGGGGTACATACTATGGCTGCAGATGAATCGATACTAATGCTATTGCTTGATCATGACTTTAAACTACCGGGAAAATCTATTACATTTATTTTATTTCAATGGATTTCAAACTAAATAGTCGTTTCTAAATTTATCATTTGATATGGAAAGTGGGTATTTGAGCAATTAAATAATTGTGTGACATCGAAAACGATTTAAAAATTTTGATTACAGCCAAAATCTCAAAGTTTCTCCAGGAATTCTTCCGGAAATTTTCCAGAAATTCCTCCGGAAGTTCCTCCAGGAATTCCTCCGGAAGTTCCTCCAGGAATTCCTCCGGAAGTTCCTCCAGGAAGTTCCTCCAAGAATTCCTCCGGAAGTTCCTCCAGGAATTCCTCCGGAAGTTCCTCCAGGAATTCCTCCAGAAGTTCCTCCAGGAATTCCTCCAGAAGTTCCTCCAGGAATTCCTCCGGAAGTTCCTCCAGGAATTCCTCCGGAAGTTCCTCCAGGAATTCCTCCGGAAGTTCCTCCAGGAATTCCTCCGGAAGTTCCTCCAGGAATTCCTCCGGAAGTTCCTCCAGGAATTCCTCCGGAAGTTCCTCCAGGAATTCCTCCGGAAGTTCCTCCAGGAATTCCTCCGGAAGTTCCTCCAGGAATTCCTCCGGAAGTTCCTCCAGGAATTCTTCCGGAAGTTCCTCCAGGAATTCCTCCGGAAGTTTCTCCAGGAATTCCTCCGGAAGTTTCTCCAGGAATTCCTCCGGAAGTTCCTCCAGGAATTCCTCCGGAAGTTCCTCCAGGAATTCCTCCGGAAGTTCCTCCAGGAATTCCACCGGAAGTTCCTCCAGGAATTCCTCCGGAAGTTCCTCCAGGAATTCCTCCAGGAATTCTTCCGGAAGTTCCTCCAGGAATTCCTCCGGAAGTTCCTCCAGGAATTCCTCCGGAAGTTCCTCCAGGAATTCCTCCGGAAGTTCCTCCAGGAATTCCTCCGGAAGTTCCTCCAGGAATTCCTCCGGAAGTTCCTCCAGGAATTCCTCCGGAAGTTCCTCCAGGAACTCCTCCGGAAGTTCCTCCAGGAATTCCTCCGGAAGTTCCTCCAGGAATTCCTCCGGAAGTTCCTCCAGGAATTCCTCCGGAAGTTCCTCCAGGAATTCCTCCGGAAGTTCCTCCAGGAATTCCTCCGGAAGTTCCTCCAGGAATTCCTCCGGAAGTTCCTCCAGGAATTCCTCCGGAAGTTCCTCCAGGAATTCCTCCGGAAGTTCCTCCAGGAATTCCTCCGGAAGTTCCTCCAGCAATTCCTCCGGAAGTTCCTCCAGGAATTCCTCCGGAAGTTCCTCCAGGAATTCCTCCGGAAGTTCCTCCAGGAATTCCTCCGGAAGTTCCTCCAGGAATTCCTCCGGAAGTTCCTCCGGAAGTTCCCTTAGGGCTTCCTTGAGAAACTTCCGGAAGAAATTCCAGGACCAACTTCCAGAGCAATTTTCGGAGGAACTTCCGGGGGAATTCTCGGAGAAACTTACGGAGGAATTCTCAAAGAACTTCCGGAGGAACTTCCGATGGAACTCTCGGAGGAACTTTCGAAAGAACTCCCGAAAGAACTTTCGGAGGAACTTCCGAAGGAATTCCAAAAGGAACTTCTAGAGGAATTCCTGAAAGAACTTCCGGAGAAATTCCGGAAAGAACTTCACGAGAAAATCCTGAAAGAACTTCCGGAGGAAATCCTGATACTTTGGGAGAAAATTCCGGAGGAATTCCTAGAGGTACTTCCGGAGGAATTCCTAGAGGTATTTCCGGAAGAATTTCCAGAGGAACGTCCGGAGGATTCCTAGAGGAACTTCCTGAGGAATTCCTAGAGGAACTTCCGGAGGAATTCCGGAGAAGAACTTCCGGAGGAATTCTGAGAAGAACTTCCGGAGGAATTGCGAGAGGAAATTCCGGAGGAATTCCTGTAGAACTTCCAGAGGAATTCCTGACGGAACTTCCGGTGGAATTCCTGACGCAACTTCCGGAGGAATTCCTAGAGGAACTTCGGGGGGAATTCCTACAGGAACTTCCGGGGGCATTCCCAGAGGAACTTCCGAAGGAATTCCTAGAGGAACTTCCGGAGGAATTCCTAGAGGAACTTCCGAAGGAATTCCTAGAGGAACTTCCGAAGGAATTCCTAGAGGAACTTCCGAAGGAATTCCTAGAGGAACTTCCGAAGGAATTCCTAGAGGAACTTCTAGAGGAATTCCTAGAGGAACTTCCGGAGGAATTCCTAGAGGAACTTACGGCGGAATTCCTAGAGGAACTTCCGGAGGAATTCCTAGAGGAACTTCCGGAAAAATTTCTAGAGGAACTTCCGGAGGAATTCCTAGAGGAACTTCCGGAGGAATTCCGGAGAAGAACTTTCGGAGGAATTTCTAGAGGAACTTCCAGAGGAATTTCTAGAGGAACTTCCGGAAGAATTCTTAGAGAGACTTCCGAAAGATTACCTAGAGAAACTTCCAAAGGAATTCCTAGAGGAACTTCTGGAAGAATTCCTTGCGAATGTTCCGGAGGAATTCCTGGAGGAACTTTCTGAGGAATTCCTGGAGGAACTTTCTGAGGAATTCCTGGAGGAACTTCCGGAGGAATTTCTGGAGGAACTTTCGGAGGAATTCCTGGAGGAACTTCTGGAAGATTTTCCGGAGGTACTTCCGGAAGATGTCTCGGAGGACCTTCCGGAGGAATTCCCGGAGAACCTTCCTTCCAGAGGAATTTACGGAGTGATTCACGGAGGAGCTTCGGGAGGTATTCCTGGAATAGTTTCCGAGGGAGAATCTTTCGGTGGAATTGCTGTTGAAATTTCCAGTGTAATTCCCGGGGGAATTTCCAAAGAATTCATGGAGGTATTACCAAAGGAATGTCTTTAGAAATTTGCAGTCGAACTTCCGGAGGAATTCCTGGAGGAACTTCCTGAGGTAGGCCTGGAGGATCTTCCGGAGAAATTTTTGGAAGAACTGCCAAAGCAATTTTCAATTACCGAAGGGCTTCTGTAAAAAAACTTCCGAATAAATTTCTTCGCCTCTTTAGTCGGTAATCAAATCAAAAATTTAAAATTCAAAATTTAAAATTCAAATCTAAAAATTAAAAATTAAAAAATTAAAAATTGATTAAATGATTGAAAATTTGAATCAAAGATTCAAGTAATGGTGTGTAAAGCCAATAAAACGCGTTTTGAATAAATAAAATTTGAAATTGTTGCATCTGATGTGTATTTTCGAACATGAAAGAAAAAATCCGAATACCCCTAACCCCGCTGCCAAAAGCGGGATTTATCCTGACCTTTTTTTACGTAGTTTTTTTATTACATACATCAAAAATTTTACGTCGAAAATTAATTACACTACTTCAATTTGAAAACGAATTATCAAGTACGTCAACTTTTTATTACGTCAATCAGATGTAATAAAACATTATATTTACGACGGCGATGATGTGCATCAAATCTGATGTAATATTACTTTTTATTTTTTACTGTGTTGACTACGAAAAAGCTTTCGACCGTCTCAATCACGAGAATATGTGGGGCTGAGACGCAAGGGGTTCCTGAGAAAATCATCGGCCTCATCGAAGCACAGTACGAGGCCTTTTCGTGTAGAGTGCTGCACAATGGGGTCCTGTCTGACCCTATCCGGGTCGTAGCTGATGTGAGGCAAGGATGTATTCTATCACCGTTACTGTTCCTCATCGTAATCGATGAGATTCTGGTAGATGCGATTGACCGTGAACCAAACCGCGGGCTGTTATGGCAGCCTATAACCATGGAGCACCTAAACGACTTCGAATTGGCTGATGACGTTGCACTCCTCGCGCAACGGCGCTCTGATATGCAGAGTAAGCTCAACGACCTTGCCGAGCGCTTCTCCTCGGCAGGGTTAGTCATCAACGTCAACAAAACCAAATCGTTGGATGCAAACACGGTGACCCCTTCCAGTTTCACAGTAGCCGGGCAACCAGTGGAGAATGTTGAAAGCTTCCAATATCTTGGTAGCCAAATGGCGTCAGACGGCGGTACCAAGATCGACATAGGCGCACGGATCAAGAAAGCAAGGGCTGCCTTTGCGACTTTAAGAAATATCTGGAAAAACAGGCAGATAAGTGAACGCACCAAAATACGAATTTTCACCTCTAACGTGAAATCTGTGATGTTATACGCTACCAGGCGTTCTTGTCCCTGATTTTGGTATGGCCAGCAAGTGGAGATGCGTGGTACATCACAGTCTACATACTGTCTCTTTTTCTTCTAAAGAAAATTTTATTCAATGAATCGCCTGTTTTGAGCGTGCTTACAGCGGCACACAAGGAGTTAACTTTTGAAAATCAGTGTGGCGAAAGGCATCTAATATTTAATATATCGAAAATAAGCACCTTAATCGAAAAAATATTTGGTAGGCGTAGTATCGAACACCTTCCTACATAACTCATACCAAATAGTTTCTCGTGAAAAGTTCCTACTGTTGAGAAAACCCGCGTTAGATGTCTTTCGCCATACAAACTTCAGGTGGTTAACTCTTGCCGGCTATTTTCACATTTACGCTAGCGCCTGGATTCGGCAGTGGCGGGTAGGAAACCAACTACTGTATCTGATTCATTTCCGTCAAAAGCAAAAATATTCAAAACTATGAGTAGTCCCGCTTGCAACGGAAATCGAGAAAAAAAAATTAAAAGAAGAAGACAGCAATGCAATTTATTGGTATCTAGAAAACACACTGGTACACCTACAATCCACATTTTAATGCCTGATATGTGAGAACAAAGTGTGGATTTCAGAAAAATCAATCGACTCGCCTATAAAATGATGGTCATCAGTGTAACCTCCCATACAAGTACAACAGCAAGGCCGGGCTATTTTAGCTCGGTAATTCAACAAACCATGTTTATCAATAGATTAACAAAACATGCACTCCTCTCCATTCTTTTTTGTTACACAATTCAAAGCAACATCTTCTTGAGTTTGTAGTGCAACATTTCCCATGCAACTACTTTATGTTCGTATCGGCGTTTTTCACTGGCTTCCTATGTTTCTTATGACCGAGAGAGTCGCAGCATAGAAAATCCTCGTAACGAAACATACTTGACGAAAGATTACACTTCCATAGCATTCGGCATTCACAGCTGATTGCTGACACGATTCGGCGGCGCTTTTATTAGGGATCGCATGGAGTTGCTGCCGCGTGCCACAATCAGTATTGTCTGAGACATAGGACGGCAAAGACTAAAATGTGGGGGAAAGCACATACTCACGATGAATGGTTGTATGCAATGCATAGGTTTATATTGGTAGATACTACGTATATAGTTGTTGATTAATAATATTGCTATTCAGATTAAAGCATTATTACCCTTGGATGTGATGTGATTATTCGATGCGATTGAGAGTGTCAACTTTTATACTTCATAGACCATCCTTATCACACGGAGCTTCAACTTTTAAACTTCTGAAACCAACCTCAAGAGGAGCCTTTTGTGCAAATTCGTTGGTCCATTGTATAAGATTTAAAAAGCTGGAACTGATAAGAATGTTTCTTGGTTTATATGAAATTTACCCAATGTGTAATGAAGGGGACATAATCATATTTAACATTGTTGTACGTTCATCGGTGCATCAGACATGTTTATAATGCGTCTAGAGCATATTATTGTGCTTTAAATAACATTGTCATAGACCAGGGGTGATATATCAGTCGATAATAATTAAATGAAAACATTGATCCATATCAGCCACAAGTCACCCGCTGGTGCCATCATTAACACATCTATAATAATTTCCGCTCGTTACAAACAATTACAAAGCAGCCACTGGATCCACGAGAAGCATTCGGGTAATTTGCAAATTAAATGCGTACCTACATAACATACATTCTATTTATTTTATCTGAACACACGATCGGATGTCACTCATTAACAGTCAGTTACCAGGGACCATAATTAATTGGAGCACATCAAATCATGTATACCCTACATTATGTTTTTATTCCATTTAAACAATTCGATGTTATGAAAAAACAACCAGTAAATCACGTTGACGATGAGGTTTGCTTCAGTTTTATAGTCACAGTTGAGCCTTCATTAGCATTTGCAGCGAATAAGCTAATCCTGCTCCAACTAGACTGTGATAGCAAACCGCGAGCTATGCTCACACAGAAACCGAAATCGCAGCTGGTTGCACTTAGTGCCATTGCAAACGGTCCCAGCAAGGTAAACAAATGACAAAATGACCTCACCCGGTGCACATTGAGGGGATGACGCTTTTTTGTGCACATGTGTTATGACGGTCATGTTTACCGAAATTAAGTATGTCCGCGCTATGTTTCAGACACTCTTAGATGTTTGCAATGGTCTCATCAACTTCAATACTAAAAATATTTATGGGATAGAAGAAATAAAATATGTAGAACAAGTGGAAGGGGTAGATTTGATCTTCATATCGTCTTATCGTTGAAATATTGCAAAAATTCTTTCTAAGCCACATTCCCTTACAATATTCTAACATTGATTCAAATCAGAAATCGGTGTAACAAATGCGCGCGGTTACAGTCTGCTGGTGCCTGCAAATCGTGTAATTATTTATCTACACAACCGCGAACCAACAACCAACATCGCGGCGCGGATAACGCATATTTCATCTTGTGACAGCAATCCTCGCCAGCAACGGTTTCGCACACGCGGTAAAAAAAGCACTTTTGCAACAAATCCAAAACCAAACCACCGCATAATTTATGAGTGTGTTGCGCGCGATCCGTCGTGAGTGTGGCTTGTTTAGAATAATTGTTTGATTAAACGCTTCCAATCTCCGGATAATTGGGGAAACGCTAAACAGCGTTAATCGGTGATATGTGGTGCTAAATTATGATGGTAAATATGATCTGGTCATAGTGAATGATAAACAGCGAATTCTCGAGTACTTTTGTTCTATAAAACATCGCGCTCAGGAAAAAATGCATTTATTTAGTTAACAACTACATATCGTTCATAATTAGGTATGCCATTATTTTTACTTCCAACTTCTCGGATTTCTCAAATATTCATTCGGTGGTATTATGCTCTTTTTTAATCCATACCACCACACACTGAATTAAAAAAAAGTCCATCGTCCTTGCTTTCCATCTGCTCGAAATGAGATAATTATAATCATTATTCATTCCATTCAATGTCGAGAAATGAAAATATTCGTTCTATTGTTTCACTTCCATCTCGACTGGATCCAAATTCAATTTTCTCATTTCTCTAACGAGTGGCCCTTCTACAAAGACTCTTCGCCATAGAAAGTTAAATTGCTCTTTCTTTGTTAAATCACTTTCTTCAGTCCTTTTCATTGCTTCGATGGTAATGATTTAATACAATCCATAATCACTACGCCCCAACAATGTGTTGATGACCGCCCTCCTTACAAGTGTTCAACTTTGGCACCAATTTTGAAACTAGATTTATAACCGCAATTAGTATCTTGAATTTGTCTCATTAATTCATTGATAAATACAATCAATTCCGGAATGAATTCGAAGCCCATTTCCATCCCGTTCAACCGCATCCACTTGAAGTCTCCGAAACAAATCATGGAGTCCTTCGCGGAGAGCGCCCACTCGAAACAATCTGCCACCCTTCAACAATCTTCCACTTTGTAGCGCGGGACCAAGTGGAAATGTAGTTAACAGAGAACTCTCTCTGTCGCTCCGCGCTGCCCCAACTTTGGTGCGCTTTCACGTAGAACGAGTTTAAAATAATTTCCATAACCTCTCCAACCGTCACCGACTCGACTGTGGCACTAATAAAACCACAAATGGCCAATATTACGAATTTCTGGAATTACTTTAATTTTTGAATCTCACTACACCCAACCTTCGGATAACATTTTATAATTTTTATATCTGTATAAAAAGCTTACATTTTTTTTAATTGAATCCTATCAGAGTCTTTATATGCCCAGATCTTTTACAGAATTGTTTGCTTTTGTTTTGAGGGCTCAAGTCTAGGAATCTACGGATACTAAGCATGTAACAAAAATCAAGACATATCTTTGAGTAATTAATTGTTAACAGAAAATGGACGCTATCCATGTAACTTTTGCCTCTTGTTTTAAATTGATAATCACATATCGTGAACTAAGAAATAAGCTCATTATTAAGACATTTAAAAAAAGTAATGACGTTTGTCTTGAAATTTATCAAACTTTATTGAGCTTGATTGAATTTGTATCGACCTAAATTAAGCCGATGTTAACCCAAGAAACAATTGTTGTTTGAAGAAATGTCTCTTACAGCTGCGTTATTCAGCTGTATGTTTAATTATGATTGATTTATTGCATTTGATACTACTATACCAACCTTGTTCGCCCAAAAATGGAGAATCTATTCAACAACAGCAGTTCTATAAGCATGTTGAAATAAATGTTTAAGCTATCACCTTGCCTCGATTGTTCAACTGCAAAAACAATAAAACAGCTACAACAACATTAATTCAACGCTTGTTACTACAAAGCTTATTACCCGAACTAATAAAGCTTTTGTTCAATGTTTTACTAATAAGGCTGTTTGATATACTGTTGTTTGTGTAACATAGAAAATTGGAGGAAACTATTATTCAACATTAGTTTGAGAAAAAGTCCTGTATACAAGTTGAATAACGTTGGTTTTGGTTGCATCTAAATTGTTGTAAGGAATATCTCAAATAAAGCTTATTAGAAGTTTCCACAACAAGCATTTTTTTATAAAAATGTTAAAAGAGCACTAATTCTTACGGATAATTTTTATCTTTTAACTAATTAATGTATAGAACAGTGACTTGTTTTTTTACATCAACTAGTCATTACTACAGTTATCACAATCTCGAACAATGTGAGGCTTGAACCCAGGACCCTTCGATTGACATCCGCTTGCTCTTCCGCTGCTCCATGCAAGGTCATATAAATCGACCATGTTAAATGTAGTTATAAATTATTTAACACCAAATTGAACAATTCATTGCACAAACATTGCATAAACAACATTTAAACATGCACAGCAACGTTTATACAAATTCAGATCAGCATCGAATGTAGTTGCCCCGATCGCAGTTTAAGAATCGTTGAATAATGAATTCTGAAACAATCTGCTTCCAATAGTCAATCCGTGCGCGCATCCATTGCCCATCACTGTTAAAACAGCAACAACAAACAGTTTCGGTCTGAAATTATGATTTTTAGTATAATTTTATGATGTTAAACAAAATCAAGCTTTATACCATTCGTAGGATCTGAAAAAGCTTTGAGTTCTGGGAATGTCGCTGCATTTTCCACTGTTTTGTGTTGTACTTGTAGCGTCCTACACAACAACCGGTGTTTTTCACTAACCATTGATATGATATGTACCACTCTTTTTGAACTTTTTGAAAGATTTATCCATTTTTACAAAAAAATCAAAGCACAGTGACATCAGCACAGCCAGATACGACATAATTGATTTTGTCAACAATGATGAATCAACAGTAATTATGTTGTGTTGAACAACATTTGAAAGAACATCATACATAATTAACAGTTATCATACAGTAAACTTATTTCACAATTAATCAACATGTTTGGTTCAAAGGCTTTCAATCTAATATAAGACACATTACTTCATTGAATTGTACAACTTCGGCAGCGCTGTTGAATAACAAATTCTAACAAATGTTATTAAGCATCACATAAACATGTTATTCAATATCAACTTGATTACACAAAATATGATTTACTTTGGTGGAATAAAGTATATTTACAGTGAATAATACAACTGTACTTCACCCTGCCAGGGAAATTTTAGGGCAACATTTGTTAAACTTTTATTCGATGCTTTATTCAAATAACAACAAAACAGGGAACTAATGCGGTGATTTCAATCAGTATAACATTTATTAAACAACTTCTTAAACATGCTTTATTGTTCAACTACAATCGCTTCTATACAGCAATTGTTCAACAAGCTTGTTGATTTATGGCTCTGAATTGTTTCTTGGGAATCTTTGTATAAAGCTATGTACCATCCGCTCTTCAGGATTTTTTCCCCAAAAAAACTGTTTTTGGAGATAATTTTGAAATTTTGGAAAGAAAATTCATGATTTTCCAAAACAATTTTTAAGGAATCCGATAAAATTTGTACAATCTCGAAAGAATGAGCCAAAGAATGAGGAAATTGTTGAATGAGATCGGGTCAAGAAAACTAAAATGCTTCTTTTATAAGTTGATTACCTGATGATTTCAATCGTTTGTCGGATTTTGAAATAGAAATATTCAAGTCGGAAACAATGTAGCACCCTTTTGCTACGATAAGTTCCCACAGTGCGCGAATGGCTATGCAATCGGTTAAGCAAAAGCAACAACAGAAGGGAAAATATTTTTGCATAAGAAAGCAAAACAGGGACAGAAAAAAAAACTCAACCGCACTCTAAAACAATGTGCCGAGATAAAACTTTAAACCACAATCAAGGGGGCACCCGCATGGGAAAGAACATGCGAAAGGGCGTTCGTTGGTTGTTTGTATTTTCATAAATGTTGGCGAAAAGTTGAACGGTTGCGATATTTTCGTTCGCGTTTTGTGGGTGAAATTTCGCATCCTAGGTAGAATGTTTAGGGCCATGGGCCTATTGAAAAAAACTGATCTTCTGCAATACATATTTTTATGTGTTTTCATCTTGCAGATGATTTTGAGTTTTCATTTGAAAGAGTATAAATAAAATAATTATATTGACTGGAATTTACATTTGGATAACTTCATGCAAGAAACTATGATTATTCTGATAATAGGCATGGAAGTGGTTTTGCCTAAATACCTTTCAAATCACAACCGATATTGAAAGTCGTTACCCTACCGCTGGAACTGGAAAATGAAAAATGCTGCCTGCATATCCTAGAATACGTACATCGGCCAGCCACTTATCCGCTATTCTTCTGCGAGGACACGACCACTGACTGTAGCAGGACCGAGCCGATGTCAGCAGGGCGGTAGTATTTCGCCTGTGATAGCTTTATTTTAGGGAAAGAATTGGCTACGACGACGCCATGTAAGAGGACGGAATAGCAGCACAAGAACAACTAACGGGTTGTGTGTTCTCCTGGTTGGAACAAATTATGATGTTATTTATTATCGCTCTCGTCTAGAGTTGGCCAAAAAGATGTGGTAATGTGAATAAAAGAATGGGGGGATCCTTGAGAGAAGAAAATGGGTTTTCGCTGGATAAATTTGTGCCCTACGGAGGTAACAATGGATAAATGCAAATGCAGTCCGAGTGCAGGTTTTGAGGTATTGCTTTGAGTTATGGGGTAATTTTTATGGAACTGTCATGTGAGTTTTTATGAGCGTGTTATAGCTCATAGAACCAACATCCAACAATTGCGCTCAAGAGTTCTAACACAAGCTTTGGATATATTGGTCCGTTTTGCTGTTATCGTTAAATTAATATTTTCAAATTTTAGTCAATTCTATCAATGTAAATTCTACGTACCGTGGGTCAATGGGTCAAATGGGGTGAGAATGGGTCACTGTTTCAACTACTTAGAATGCTTGTGAAGTGAAGTAGATTAAATGACTTTTTGCACGGTTTCGCTATCCGATCCTCAGGCCCATTGTCACCCTCGATGACGGTAGTTAATAATCAGACTTTTTTCCATTAGCACTACATAATGTGATGTGCGTTGCTTATTATATATCGAAAGCACCTTCATCAGTAGGTGGATTGATCTGTTTTTCAGTATGAAGCAGAGTAATTCTGTTTTTCAAAATACCCCCGTTTTGAAAGACAGAATTATAATTTTTGACTAGAGGTCGTATAGATTGATCACTTAATACCTCCCTGACAGAAAGAGCATATCCACCAAGATAAGTGCCTTCTGCTATTCTGCAGTTATTAGGCCGAACGGTCATTACCCCGAATATTCCTTACGCCGAATGGTAAATATGTCTAATGAGAAGTGAAAAGTGATGACAAGTGAGAATTTAGAAGTGAGAAGTTAGATTCTATCAGAATGAGTGAATGAGAAGTGAGAAGTGGGAATTAAGAAGTGAGAAATGGGTAGTGATAAGTGAGGAGTGGGAAGTTAGAAATGAGAAGTGAGTAGTTAGATGTGAGGAGTGAGAAAAGAGAAGAGTGAAGCGAGAATTGAGAAGTAAGAAATAAGAAGAGAGAGGTGAGAAAGGAAAAGTGAGTTAGGAGAAGGGAGAAATCAGAAGCGAGAAGTGCGAAGTACGAAATGAGAAGTGAGAAATAAGAAACCATAAATGATAAGAAAGGAATTCAGAAGTCAGAGAAAGATATCTAAGATTTTTTCTTCCTCGTTGTTTCATCATTGATTCTAACCTCTTTTTTCTTCCTTCTTTTTTATTTCTTTTCACTTCATTCTGCTTCCTTTTTCCATCTTTATCTTTCCTTCTCTTCCTTCACACCATTTTTTTTTGCTTTGAATTAGGCCGTTACAAATATTAAATTTAAACTATGTCCTACTGGTCTCCGAAAGGTCAAGGGGGGGGGGGATGATAAAAAATAAATATTAAAATGGAAAAAAATAAAAAAAAACTCCTCGGATTTGTTAAACATTGTTCTGAAAATTATCAAAACTGTCCGAATTTTATTTTGTTGCCCCTCAAAATATTATTTTTGAGGAAAAAAATCCGAGGGGGGGCAGACATAATTGTTTTTTAATATTTGTATCGACCTTATGGGGTAAAATTCATGGAATTGCACGTTTTTGAGCCTGGTTTTACCTAATGTCTCCTACAGCATATAGAACCAACATCCAACAATTGCATTCTAGAGTTATAACACAAGCTTTGGATATATTGGTCCGTTTTGCTGTGACCTCTTCAAAGCCTTGATATTTTAGTCTAATCAACCAATGTTAATTCTAGTCAATAATGAGACCTTTTTCTCTGAAGTGCAGATTTTTACCAATAAGTATAATATTTTTCAGTATAAAGCAGAGTAATTCTGTTTTTCACTCGACTAGAAGCCATATAGATTGAACACCTAATACCCGGCGAAAGAGCATATCCACAAGGATACTACGCTGGATGGTAAATTACGTCTATTTAGAACTGACAAGTGAGAATATAGAAGTGAGCAGAGCATTAAGAAGTGAGATGTGAGAATTAAGGAGTGAAAAATGAGAAGGAAGCAGTGAAGAGTCAGAAGAAAGGAGAGAGAGAGTGAGAAGTTGTAAGTAAGGAGTGAGAAAGAGAAGATCGAAGGGAGAAGTAAGACGTAAGAAGTTAGAAATGGAAGGTGAGAAGTGAGAAAAGAGAAGTTAGAAGTGAGTAACGAGAAGTGAGAAATCAGAAGTGAGAAATGAGAAGTGAATAGTGAGAAAAGAGAAGTGCAAAGTGTGCGAATTGAGAAATGAGAAATAAAAAATGTGAAATGAAAAGTGACAAGTGAGATGTAAGAATTTAGAGGTAAAAAATGAAAAGCGAACAATGGGAACCGAGAATCATGAAGTGGCAAGAAGTGAGAAGATACTAGTGAGTATGAAATGACACGTAAAAATGAGAAGTCATAAGTGAGAAGTCAGAGGCCAGATGTTAGAAGTGAGAAGTGAGAAATGATAAGTGAGAAATAAATAGTAAGAAGTTTGAAGTGAGAAATGAGATCTAAGAATCCAGTTAAAACTTTTCCTTATTTCTTCCTCCTTCCCTTTTCATTCTTCCATAGTTTTTCATCCTTCTTTCTTCCTTCGATTTTTTTCTTCTTTCTCCTTTATTTTTTCTACTACCTCCTTCACGATTACATCTTCCTTCTTTCTTCTTTCTTTTATCTCTCCCCCAATTACTTCTTCCTTCTTTCTCTCATTCTTTATTGTTTCTTCTATTTATCTTCCTCTTTGTTCATTCTTACCTGTATTTTCTAAGAAAACTCAGATTAATCCACCTATCGGTGATAACGCCTTCCTAGATTCAATCGTTTGGATTCGTCTCAGTTTGGTATACATCATAAACAGGGTTTCAACTTTTCGTTTCAATGAGAATTGGCGTTTTTCATGCCAAGGGAGAGGTGAATCTTTTTTCGTTGTTTATGTTGAGGATCATTTTTCACCAATTAATCTTTTCTTTAGAATTAGCCTTGGTTGGAAGATAAAGTCTTGCCTATTAGATGAACATCTTTTCTCGTTTCATCACTTTTATTACTCACTCAATTTTCGAGAGAATTATCGCAGAACATTTACAAAATTGTATGGCCCTGCAGGATTCAGACAGAATAGTAACAATAATATCCATAGGGATGCGCTCACTCTAGCCACACGACCACGCTATCTGTATGCAAGCATTAAGTTATTTGTTCAGCATAAGCTACCATTTGCATTGATGATGCAACGAAAAGACTCAAATATGAAAGAAAAAGAGCTAATCAATGTATGGCGGCAGTCGAAGTGAGCGAAAAATGGTTATCACTCTTCAGGCTGTTTTTCTTTCCCGAAAAGCGATTTCTCCCCGAAATTTTTTGTGACGGAGCATCCTGTACTTCGAGCTTGAGTGAGCATTACGAACCCTCATAAACAATTTCCTACATTACGGTTCTTGCAAACGTTGTATAGCTAATCAGCTAATATGGCCCAACGCATCATTTTCTTAATGGCTTCAACCTTCAAACGTAATGACCGATCGTGATTATATTCAATAGTGATCCACTAGAGTTTGTCCCCGTCGAAAGCACCTTTTTGAGAGAAAATCGGTTAAGAGTTACTATATTAAAAAGTGGCTAATTTATTTATTTATTTATTTATTTGCGACACTTTACCAGTCCTCTGGCATTCATGTCATAAAAAGTGGCTAATGTTTTTCGGTTTTGTGTGCACACACACGCACATGCGTACGGACTTAAATAATAAGAGTTCGATTTTGGAGTGAAATGATAGCCTTTTGGTACAACTTTGTTGTACGAGAAAGGCAGCACGAGTTTCTTCATACATTGATGGAGGAAAGATTTTATCAGTATGATATTGATTATGGTACGTAGACCGTAAACCTCATCGATTGTTTTAGCATAAATATGTTTTGTTCAAAGAACTTAATGTTAATGGGTAACAATACCAACGATGTCCATGATGTATTTGTAACTGTACGAAGAACGGTAAATAATTATGCGGGAGGAACTTATTTTTTTTTGCAGAATTCCTGAAAATGGTTTCCCGGTGTCATATTTCGCCTGGAACTTTAGGGCGGCTAATCAGCATTGATTAAGCATTTCCACAGTTATTACCCGTAAGGCTTCTGAGCAAGTTAGTTACGTTAGTCGTATGTATTGCGGCTAGCACGAAAAAAACTAAGCTTTTGGAAAATCATGGCAATTTGAAAGACTTCCAGGTTGGACCAGGACTTTAACCTAGTCACATCCCATTAGGTCTGTTTTGCAGTACGCTTTTTGCCTTTCTCGTATACAAAGTAAACGTGAAGGCTATATGTTTGCTCCAAAACCAAACTTTTTATAGAAGGCCTGGAGACCCATAGTGTTATATTCCAATCGACTCAGCTCGACGAGCTGAGATGATGTCTGTGTATGTGTCATGTAATTAATGGATCTTCCCACTCCTCATTTACCAAATCTGCCGTCTCACTTACTCCTCTCATTCGTCACATCTCACTCTCAATTCTCACTTCTTCCTTCTCACTTCTAACTACTCACTTTTCGCTTCTCATTCGGTCTAATGACCATTCGGCCTGATGCCTTCGGTCTGGTGACCCAGCACTCTAAATCTGCAGTTTAACGCCTTTCTTTTGGCCAGATTTTGCACGAGGCATCACGAGGAGCCGATGTTTTAGAGACAAAAATACATATTGCTTTGGAATAAGAACAGTCGTAACTTGGAGAAGTAACGTATGTGCTAAATTACAATATAGTTTTTATGTTAACTCAAGGGTGAGTCGCTAATTATTGTGCCACTTTAGATTGTTGTCGGCAAAAGTTATTGAAATGAACCAAATTTTTACAGTAGTTCAGCATACGTTTTATTACAACTAATATACATCGGTTCATTCAATACCAGTCAAATTTCACAACATTTTTATTGACATCCTCCATTAGGCCCTGTACAGTCGTTTTCGTTACGTTTTTCTCACTCACGATAACGCTTCTGTTTCGTCCTTCGGCTCTCCTTTGGTCTTCCGAAGTTCGCGCTTCATCATGGCCCAATAGGTTTTGATTGAATGGAGCTCAACACAGATCTCGACCGAAATCTCACTACAACTGCACAACTGCACAGATATAAATATTATACTCTAAAGCGGAACTGTGTAAAATTTGGTGGAGCAGGAAAGAAGGTATGTGAGTTTGAAAGTGATTATTATCGACTAACCTTTTACTCATCAATACTACTTCTTCTTCTTCTTATTGGCATTACATCCCCACACTGGGACAGAGCCGCCTCGCAGCTTAGTGTTCATTAAGCACTTCCACAGTTATTACCCGCGAGGTTTTTAAGCCAGGTTACCATTTTTGCATTCGTATGTCATGAGGCTAGCACAATGATACTTTTATGCCCAGGGAAGTCGAGACAATTTCCAATCCGAAAATTGCCTAGACTGGCACTGAGATTCGAACCCAGTCACCCTCAGCATGGTCTTGCTTTGTAGCCGCGCGTCTTACCGCACGGCTAAGGAGGGCCCCTAATCAATACTAATATTAGCTAAATTTGAGACAGAGTAGACATCTGCTCGTACCGAATTCCCCGGGAATTTCTCCGATTATTATAATGCTATCCTGAAGTCCTGGTTTACGCCTTAAACTCTATCATAAAGCACATTTAAGTTTGAAAAATAATTTTAGCATTTCCATGGAACTATAAAGAAACATGATCATTAAACACTCCTCATTACCACGTTTGGGGTATTCTGTCGAAGTCCGTTTAGTAGACTGCGCTTGTTATCGGAACTCTATTTTTTGTGAAAACCTATGCGATTTCGTGAAGGACGACCAACAACTGATCCATATTCATTCTGCGACAAATCTTCGAAACGATCTGCAAATACAACTTGCGGACTCATCATCTGGTTGTGGACTTTAAGGTCACGTACGACTCAGTAGAACGGATTTGTATGTGGCAGATAATGCTTGACCATGGCTTTCTGACAAAGCTGAACGGCCGGTATGCAGGAAAACTGGAGATTGGCAGTCAATCAACGAGGATCCTGGATTAAGGCGATACATTTGGTTTTGCCCCGATCTACACGGGATTGATGTCTATCATAGGTAGGTAAACACCGTTCAAACGTCAATTATTCCGTGCACAAAATTTCATACAAAGCGCATGGCATATTTATCTGATCGAATCAACCATTCGGACTGCTCTGAGGTGACATGTTTGAAATGCTTGCAGGATAATATCATAATATATTCGCCAAAATTGCTCCCATTCGATTCTCACGTCAGCAGGCACGCATTTTCGACAATGTGATAATATGAACACGAGTGCCTGACGCGTGCTTTTGGCGGGGCTGCAAGCCCGTCTGGTACCATCAGCTGGGGTCACAGTATTCACACTGCTTGACGGAATCTCGCCAATGCTCGTACGGAAACACGCATGGAACGCTGTCCTCGAGCTCGAAGCTCGGGCGGAAGGCTTGTTGATTCGATAGGGTTCAACCGGAACGACGAGTACACAAATTCATCGACTTCCACCCGCTCCCACATGTATGTAAATGATAATCAGATATTTATGGGGCGATAAATCATTTTATTTTGCAGTTGTGTATTTATTTTATTTTCGCAACTGAGTATCCTCCCTCGTGTAGCTTTAATTTTTATGAAAATGGATCACCGTTTATCGTTTTCCGGATGAATTGGTGATTTCAATTGCAGATTCCGTAAATATTGAAGCTGTTCACTCAGTAATTATTTCATAATTTATTAAATACTAGCAGACGCGACGAAGTTTGTTTCGCCAAAATTAGTTCTCGAGTTATGAAGAAATTTCTGGCTTATTTGCATGGGAGCCCTCCTTTCCTGAAGGGGGAGGCGTTTCAAACCACCACAGAAACATATCTTCCCATCCAAAACCTCCACATGCCAGATTTGGCTCCATTTACTTGATAAATTCTCAAAGTTATGATGAAATTGGTGTTTCATTTTTATGAGAGCCACCCTTTCCAAAGAGGGGAGGGATCTCGAACCATCTTAAGAACCTTTCCCGGGCCCGAAAATCTCTGCATACAAATTTTCACTCCGATCGGTTCAGTAGTTTCCGAGTCATAAGGGTCAGACAGACAGAAATTTATTTCAATGTAGGGGAACTGTTCCGTTTTCCAGCTCACTGAACATATATTCATCTAATGACAAAACAGAGAAATACAGCACCAATCTAGTCGCTTATTTTTGCTAACATGCGTGCTCACTGCAGAAAAAATCACAAAAATAAATAACAAATCAAATACTTTTTCATTGCTTTGTTTTTGATGGGATGGAAATAGGAGCAGAATGCCGTTTGGCTGAATAGTTAAAAAAATGACCCCAGGTTACGAGTAGTGGAGAGTAAGAAATGAGAAGTGAATAATGAGAAGAAGTAAGTAAGAAGTGAGAAGTAAAATAGTGGGAAGAGAAAAGTGAACTGAGAACAGAGAACTTCTTCCTTTGCCCTGCTTCTTACTTTCATCTTCCTTTTCCCTTCATCTTTCTTTCTTGTTTCATCTTATTCCTTCTTCCTTCCTCTTTCTTCCAGTTTTTCTTCTTCCTTCCTCTTTTTCTTTCTTCTTTCTTCCTTATTACATCTTCTTTTTTCCTTTTTCCTTCTTCCTCCATCTTCCTTTTTTCTTTCTTCTTGCTTCTCCCTTATTCCATCTTCCTCCTTTTTATCCTTCTTTCTGCTTCTTTCTTCCTTCTTCCGTCTTATTTATTCCTTCTTCCTCCTTCCTTCTTCCTTCTCCCTTATTTTTATTCTTCTTTCCTTCCCTTCTTCCTTCATTCTTTTTTTATCCTTCCTTCTTCTTCTTTTCCCTTTTCCTCCTTCCTTCTTCTTTATGCTTTTTTCCTTCTTCACTTCTTTCGTTTTCCTTCTTCCTTTTCTTTCTTCCTCCTTCCTTTTTCCTTCTTCCTTCTTCCTTCTTCCTTTTTCCTTCTTTTCCTTCTTCTTTCTTCTTCCTTCTCCTTTCTCCCTTCTTATATAATTCTTCTTTCCTTTTTCCTTCTTCCTTTTTCTCTTCTTCTTCTTTCTTCCTTCTTCCTCCTTTCTTCTTCAATCTCACTTATTTTTTCTTCTTTCTTCCTTCCCTTCTTCCTTTTTTTCTCCTCTTTTCTTCCTTCTTCTTTTCCTTCTTCCTCCTTCCTTCTTCCTTTTTCTTTATTCTTTTCTTTTCTTTCTTCCTTCTTCCTTATTTCTTCTTCCTTCTTCCTTTTTTCTTCTGCCTTCCCAAGCAACCAGAAGTTCGGATAAGAAGGGCTATTTTGGCTTAATCAGCTCTCATTTTAAGTAATTTTTTTGTATGTAACGGAACTTTAAGTGAACTTTAAAGTTCCGTTAAGGATGCTTGGAACTTGATGTGAACCATAGTGAACCAATTAGTTCGGTTAAGAGTAAATTTAAGTAAAATCTGAACTTCTGATTACTTGGGTCTTTCTTCTTCTTCCTTCTTCCTTCTTCTTTCTCCCTTCTTTCTTCTCCCTTATTTTTTCTTCTTTCTTCCTTCTCTTCTTCCTTCTTTCTTCTTGCTTCTTCCTTCTTCTTCTTTTCCCTCTTCCTCCTTCCTTCTTCTTTATTCTTTCTTCCTTCTTCACTTCTTTCGTATTTCTTCTTACGTTTTCCTTCTTCCTTCTTCGTTCTTCCTTCTTCCTTCTTCCTTTTTCTTTCTTCCTTCTTGCTTCCCCCATCTTGCTTCTTTTCCTCCTTCTTTTTTCTTTCTTCTTCCTTCTTTCTTCTTACTTTTTCGTTATTCCTTCTCCATTCTTCCTTCTTCCTTTTCCTTCTTCCTTCTTCCTTTATCCTTTTTCCTGCTTCCTTCTTCCTTCTTCCGTCTTCCTTCTTCCTTCTCCCTTCTTCCTTTTTCCTTTTTCCTTCATTCTTCTTCCTTCCTTCTTCTGTCTTCCTTCTTCCTTCTCCCTTATTTTTCTTCTTTCTTCCTTCACTTCTTCCATCTTGCTCCTTCTTTCTCCCTTCTTCTTCTTTTCCCTCTTCCTCCTTCTTTCTTCCTTCTTCTTTATTTTTTCTTTCATCTTCACTTCTTTCGTGTTCCTTCTTACGTTTCCTTCTTCCTTCTTCCAACTTCCTTCTTCCTTTTTCCTTCTTCCTTCTGTTCCTCCTTCTTTCTTCTTCATTTTTCGTTATTCCTTCTTCCTTCTTCCTTTCTCCTTTTCCCTTCTTCCTTTTTCCTTCTTCTTCCTTCATCCCTCTTCCTTCGGAAACGTATTTCAACTATTCGGCCAAACGGCATTCGGCCAAATGGCTTTCGGCCAAATGACCCTTTTGGCCAAATGGCATTCGACCAAACGACATTCGACCAAACGGCATTCGGCCAAATGACCCTAAGCCGTCTAACCATTGTATACATACATAGGGTAAGACGGTATAATGCGCCCCACCCGGCCAAAACGCCCCTCTTTGATTTCTAGAAAACTATAACCAACTAAGGGTCAAAATCAGTTGGTACCTATAAATATTTGTAAAACCATCGTACTATGTGAATGTGGAAGTATTTTTGTATTACATAATGAAAATAATAGCAAAATACAAAAAGTGACAGTTTTGATGTAACTTTTCGTGTTTGTTTGCTCAACATTCTGGAGCGACGCTAGCATACTGTCCGCAAAACTTGCACGGGAACACTCAGTTGGGCAACAAAATAACTTTTCTCAGTGGTTAATATGATATAAAATTGCTTCCATCTTCAAAAACGTAACGATTTTCGAAAATATGTTTTACTGGCCAAAACGCCCCAGTGCACAGTGTTTTCTAACCCAGGAATTCGTGATCGAAAATGTTTTGGCCAGGAAAAGTTGATTTTAGAGGCTCAGTGACTTCGGAGAAATGTTTCAGTATGTTAAGCTCCATATTTCGGAAATTTTTTGGTGAGATGGAAATTCTCTTTCCTCCAATTATGAAGGTACATCATTGGTGTCTTCGAGAAAGTTGTAGAAAAAGTTTCTAGGAAAAAATTTGCTATATAAACTTTATTTCTATCTACTATAGAAGTCGAGATATGGGTCGTTATTTATGAACGACCACCAAGAATCAGGGTTTTCACGATACTTTCGTGAATATATTTTTTAAATTTTTCAAATGTTCTACAAAGATTTCTGTCGCGATAAAAAACATGAACCTGTCGAAGACAGTTTCATTTTATTTTCAATATTGACGAAGTTATTGAAGATTTTTTGTTCAAAAATGAGCATTTTGACATTAACTGCATACATGTAGGGGAAAAATGGGACAGAATTTGAATTAGGAGATTGAAAGTATAATTCAAGCACTAACGGTTGCATTGTAACTTATATGTGACTTAGCTTTCCGGAAGTACCGTATGGATATGTTTTCTTTTTCTTCTCGTTATATCTAAATAATGAATTGGTCTCTATTCCGCATAACTAAGAAACGGCTGGGTTCAAATTTCTTCATCACAATTTCCGATGGGTTTACATAATATTTTCTTATGTAAAAGTCACGACTTAAGCTGAAAAAATATAAAAAAATCAAATTAGAATTTGTATGGGTATTTTGTATGGGCACATCACAACACGCATTCTCACCTACTGTGCAAGACAACGTCTGCCGGGTCATCTAGTTCATGATAATAACACTTACGCCAGACCTATGTCTTGTCTTAATGTCCAAATTTTGAAAATCATTATCGAATCGACGAATATTTTACAGAGAAATACCAATATATCGGGATATTGGTATTTCCAGAGAATTCTAAATGAAAAAAATAAACTGAAATTTTTGGAACACTTTTCTGTTGACCTGTTTTGCAATATTGTGATGTTTTAGACGTAGCAAACTGGCTTTTTATGATTCCGGGATATTTCGAATTGTTTACATAAAATTATATTTAAGCTTATGATGTTTGAGGCGTCATTAACCATAGCTTCCATTCAATAAAGAATACTGATTTACCCGATACTGCAGTTCCTCTCATCAACATTCCTGGCTGTATGGTGATTTCTAAAATAATACAATTTGCCCAAATACACTGGGGTCGCTTTTTACGTGACTTTTTGATGATTTTTTTAATTACGCGTTGTTTCTTCCCGCGGAATTTGAAATTCATGTCAGTTCTGTAAAACATCCATCCATAATCATTTAGAAAATTTTGTATTTGGCTAAATCATAGGTCTGGCGTAAGTGTAAAGACTAAAGATGACCCTGCAGACGTTGTCCTGCACAGTAGGCGAGAATGCGTGTTGTGATCTACCTTTTTAAAATTTCCATACAAATTTTATTTTCAATTTTTCATATTTTTTCCAATTTTAGTCGAGATTTTTACATGAGAAAATATTCTGTAAATCCGTCAGACATGTGTTACGTTTAAGTCTGTTAGCCACTGTTATTTCGTGAATATCTAGTCGACTGTAAACGCTCCCTTAAAAGCAATGCAATTAAAATCTCGAATGGTTGCATAACGCACCAACCGCCACTTTAAATACCGCCACGTACCGCACACCCCTGCTGAAAAGATTTGACATCTTCGCAAAGCGGCGCAGCATCTACACGCTAACCTGAATATACCCAGAATTATGTCAAAGTGACCCAGATTTAGCAAAACCGTGGTTACTCTAATATTGGTAAGGGTACCTGATTCAAATCTGGGTAACAGTACAAGCGAAAATCTGGGTAAACAGTACCCAGCTCTTTTCGCTCCAGAAAATTATTATTGTGTAAAAATATTAAATAAAACAAAATCTCCAACGCATATCACTTGCCGGCTGTGCCGACAATGCTCCGCCATGATAACTTCAACACTTCTTACCTGTTTCTTGCTGCATTCTACGAAAAAATGCCATCATTTATTCTGGCATGCGACTTCGACGCCGGTCGACGCCATGTTGATACATCCGAAAATGTTTAAGTCCCCGGTTACCCAGATTTCGGGTTCGTCTGACTCAGATCCATTTTGTTGACATACCCGGATTTTGACAACTGCTAATATCAGAAAAATCCGGGTATAAACGACCCAGCGACTGAGTTATTTCAAGTTAGCGTGTATGTCATCGTCGCACACACGCTCACCATCAAGACGCTTCAACCAATGCAAAAGGTGTCTTTTCCTTTTTCACCGTCGCCGCCAGCAGCAGCTCGTCGACAGCACGAGCCAGAAGAAAAGTTTAGTTTCGCCCACGAGGGACAAAAGTGCGGAAAAGTATTATCTCCCGTCGAAGTAACGCGGAATTGTGAAACAAATATTCTCAGTCGTCTTAGTTGGACGCGTGAACGATAAAAGAGTCCGACGAGGTAAGATTTATTTATCTTAGGCGGAACCTTAAAGGCTAACCTCAATCCTCATTAGCACCAAGATTCGCGCGCTACAACACGTGGAAATCATCATCCGACGACGAGAGGAATACTCCATTATACCACCCGTGATCCATTGCGACGAATATATTCTGAAAACGAGCAGTAATTGAATGATTGAAAGGTAAATCTTACTTTTGATCTATGAAACAAGTGATTATTGAACTTTTAAATCACAGATCAGATCCGCATGATAGGATTGGGACAAAACCGGATCACAATCAGCGCAAAACGGACAGGGTCATCGGAGTCTAATCAAGAAGCGTTCCAAGAGACAGAAACACCCCCTCAATCGGGTAAGTTTCCTGCGATGAATGAAAACCTCCCTTTCTAAGACTCGAATAATTTAACAGGGTGTTTTAACGGAACCAGAAAACCTTGATCGGGGGCTTTTCCCGGCTTGGGCCGAAGCAGTAGCCTGGCGGCTGGAAGCCGATCGACAACGGGAAGGAGGTCAACACTCGCTTGACGACGGAACTGTGTCCGCTGGATCCATTGCAAAGCTGCAACCAAAGCAGTAAGCCGGCGGTGGGAAGCCGATTTCCGACGCGGTGAAGAACGACACTCTCGCCTCGACGACGGGACTGTGATCGTGGGATCAGTCGTACAGCAGCGACCGGAGCAGAAAGGAGGTGGCCGGAAATCGATCGTTAACAAGAGGGAGTGCGAAACCCTCGCATCGACAGCGGAAGTGCCTCGGAGATACCCCATCCAGGTACCAGGTCGCACTGGACGGCCAGAGGGGTATCCAGCAGAGGACAGAAGCAGCGTGGGTGGAGCAAGTACGGTGTGCGGCATGCAAGGAGTCGCGGCGGTTTGTGTTCCGCTGTGCAAGGGCACGAGATGAATTAGGGGGACGCCCCAAGTGAAAAGGGAAAACCGTGAGTACGGAAATGCTAGTGTAAGGAAGTAAATAGAAGGAAGGAGAAAAGGAAAGTTGGGTAGGAGGTAGGAAGACAAGAGAAATATGGGGATAAAACCCTAAATATATGTACAAAATGAAATTTGCGGCTTTCTTGTTTATTTCGGTGCATTAGCCCTACAGTTTTGTGTAGTTTAAGTCCACTCTGGTAGCTCCGCTCGATCCGCTACCGGACTACTCGCAACACATGTTGATAAGCAAATTTGCCGAAGAAACGAAGAAAATCCATCCAGCCGTTTCTTAGTTATGCACAATACAGACCAATTCATTTTTATATATAACAAGAAGAAGAAGAAATAGATGTTCATACGGCACTTATGTCAAGCTATGTAACATATATGTTGCAATGCAACCATTAGTGCATGAGTTATACTTTCCATCACCTAAATAAAATTCTGCCCCATTTTGCCCCTACATGTATGCAGTTAATGACAAAAAGCTCATTCTTGAACCGAAAATCGTCAATAACTTCGTCAATATTGAAAATAAGAAGAAACTGTCTTCGAAAGGTTCATGTTTTTTATCGCGACGTAGATCTTTGTAGAACATTTGAAAAATCTAAAAAATATATTGACGAATGTATCGTGAAAAACCTGATTTTTGGTGGTCGTTCATAAATAACGACCCATATCTCGACTTCTATAGCAGATAGAAATAAAGTTTATTTAGCAAAATTTTTCGTGGAAACTTTTTCTACAACTTTCTCGAGGACACCAATGATGTATCTTCATAATTGGAGGAAAGAGAATTTCCATCTCACTTTTAGGGGGATTAGCCAAAAAATTTTTTTTCTAAAATATGGAGCTTAACATACTGAAACTTTTCTCCGAAGTCACTGAGACTCTAAAATCAACTTTTCATGGCCAAATCATTTTCGATCACGAATTCCTGGGTTAGAAAACACTGTGCAGTGTAGGCAACACGATATGCCCTTACCAACTGGACACAAGCGCGGCGAGCTTGCAGCAGTTGCATCCAAATTGTATGGAAATTATTGAAATGTAATCAAAACCTGATTAAATGGACTTATGTTGGTTTTTTAATGTCGAGCACATAAGGATTTGTAACCTTTTTATTATGGGATTGATGAAATACTAATGAAGGGCTATGGAACGTCTTTGGCTAAGGTGGGGCGTATTGCCCAGGCACCTTTTGAAAACCATTTTTTCACGACTTTTCAAAAAAGCATTATTACGTGTTATCTGTAATATTTTTATATGACTACTCACGGGCAATGCATTTGCGACTTCTTGCACTACCAAATAACACAAAGTTTGCATAAATTGCGATGAAAAGTAAAAAGTTATCAAGGTTTTGCCTTAGGGGGGGCATATTATACCGTCTAACCCTACTTTTGAAACTACCCGAGTGTGCTATGTTCCAAGTCAGTTTCCACAACTTATCTGTGACCGAATTGGGTCACAATCAAGTTGTCTTGAGTGTCTTGACCAAATTTGTTAGAATTTCATTCCATTAGCATTAGCATTAGCAGTGTTACGGTGTAGTTCGTAGATTGGACACTAGTGATACTCATGTTTTACTTTTGACATCCTTATCTATAATGCTATCAGAAATCAAGAAGGGAAGTGATTCTTGATCTCAGTCAAAGAAAAAAATAACAAAAGCATGAGGATCGTTACTCCCGGCCATGCCCGTCTTCACCGTAACTAGGGAGAGTAAGGAAGTGTTAATGTAGTACTTACTTAACGAGAGGCCACCGACTTAGCGACACCCTTATAAGTACCACGGAGTAGGATAATGAGGAAGGTATTCGTTGGGTCAGGATTTGCCTGTAGCTGGCAAAGCAACCATGGTAGATCTTACCCCGTAACACGCCACGTAAAGGTGTCTACCCAGCGTTTGTTTGATCAAATTTATTAGAACTGCATTCCAATTCTTCAAGTTGCATTCGATTTTATTTAAAATATGTTTTTACTGTAATGTACTATCTGGGGCCCCCCTTAGCCGTGCGGTTACAAAGCAAGACCATGCTGAGGATGGCTGGGTTCGATTCCCGGTGCCGGTCTAGGCAATTTTCGGATTGGAAATTGTCTCGACTTCCTTGGGCATAAAAGTACATCGTGCTAGCCTCATGATATACGAATGCAAAAATGGTAACCTGGCTTAGAAACCTCGCAGTTAATAACTGTGGAAGTGCTTAATGAACACTAAGCTGCGAGGCGGCTCTGTCCCGGTATGGGGATGTAATGCCAATAAGAAGAAGAAGAATAATAATAATAAGAAGAAGAAGAAGAAGAAGAAGAAGAAGAAGAAGAAGAAGAAGAATAAGAAGAAGACTATATGAATGCAATAAATGTAAATCAATAAAACAATGAAAACCCAACTATCTCAACAGCTATTTAGAACTGTTTGCCTTTCTCGTATATTTAAGTAATTGTTTTCATTATTGTCTTTAATGCACGAGAAAGGCACCAGAAAATAGTAAGATTGTTAGTCTAACTTTCCATTGGTATACAGATGTCGGCAGATGGTATACAGACACCAACTAGGGCCAAAGTTATGAAAAAAACAGAATAATCTACCTAGCGGTGATGATGCCTCATCGAGCTGAATCGATTGGTATATAACAGTATGGGTCTTCGAGCCTTCTATCAAAAGTTCGGTTTTGGAGTGATCCTATTGCCTTTACTTATACTTAGTATACGCGAAAGGCAAACATACAAAAATGTTCCCACAACCGAACCTCTTCCCCTATGTATGATGACTCGTCGGGGTTGCTGAAAGCCCATTACTAATGAGCAGCATATTGATACATACGGCGCGCACACTAGAGTAGCGTTCTTGGTGCTGTCTGGAGGGTAACCTCTACTTAAATTGTTTCAAGTCCGTTGAAGGACTACTTAGCATCCTCCTCCTCCTTCAAGGGTTTCATTTTTCATTGATAGGAACATTTTCCAGCTGCGAATACATAACATTTAGCACTTTTGTAAAATGAGACCTAATGAGTATGTATCTGTGTACAATGCCCGGGGAGTTGAGCATTTTTCCCACCCGAAAACAATCTAGACCAGATCGAGAATCGATCCCGCCATCTCCGTATTTGCACTCCTAACCAATCGATAAACACCCAAGATCAACATTTGACACTGCGACTCTATAATAAATGACTAACCTTGTAGATAATTCTAATACCTTATTTATGCTGTTGCATAAATTTGCATCACAGATTATTGTTATATGTTTCTATACAAAATAGCTCTAAATACTAGAGGGAATCAGCTTCCGGTACCGGAGGAAAACACGACATCGAAACCATTATTTTAAAAGAAAACATTTCTTCTTCATAGCTTTCACCGATTGCCACGAGGTAATAGCATCTAGTTCACCTTCCTGTAATCAGGATGTTATCCGAAAGTTTACCTTCACAACGGTCTGCTGAGGCAGATATCCTCCTTCGATGGAGGGAGCTATCTTTCGTTGGAGCTTAGCAGCATTAATTGTGTATAAATTTGCACTGCAAACAAACCTGTTTCACCGTTCATGAGATTCAGTGCATTTTGTTGGCCATAAAGTAGCTCGAAGGGGATAGACTATTATTTTGAATACTAACGTTGATGAATGAAACACGCAACTATGACAACATACCGACTATCGAATCTACGACCTGAGGTGCTTTGCGGTTCAAGGATTACTCTAAATCAACCTCAGTGATTCGTGTGGACTGAAATTCATCACGCGGGACGACCGTCCTCCCGGTTTGGATGTATAAGCATTCATTCTTGATTTCCCAGAGTCATGCAACACAATTCGCTGAATGATTCCGGGCGACGTACCTCTTAATAGGTCAAATGCTACGATTTTACGACAGGATATAAATTTGTTTGCGTTCCGTCATAAAAATGCCATAAAATGCAGAGAACAATCAATGACAACCAGAGGATATTTGTGCTGAATTGGATGGTTAAGTAGGTCTTTAAGCAGTTATGATGATCAATTTGTTTTGTTCGGAAAATCAAGGAGATTCAATCTTCATATTTGAAGTTGCAAAAGATTCGGTTTAGTTTGGTTCAGAAATATAGTTAAAGGGAAAAATTATAAAAAGAATCAAAAAGAATCAATCGAGTTTCAGACACAGTAAAAATCAAATCGAAGAATGTGAACATGGCGACCCCATCCAAGTTCTCAGTATCCGGGCAATCAGTGGAAAATGTTGAAAGTTTCCAATATCTTGGCAGCCAAATAGTGTCAGATTTCGGTGCGGTACCAAGTTTGACATAGGCTTAATGATCAAGAGAGCAAGGACTGCCTTTTCGAGTTTAGGAAATATATGAAAACAGGCAGATAAGTGAACGAAGCACCCTAGTAACATTTTGGTTTTATGCTGGTTTTATAACACTCTTGTAGAGTAAATTATGCTCTTCAAGAGCGTTATAAAACTTTAAATGTTACTTGGGCACAATATTAATTTTTAATTCTTACATGAAATAATATGTTCTGTTATACGCTTGTGAAACATGGTGTGTAGCAATGGAGAACACTCAACGGCTGCAGATGTTCATCAACAGATGCCTGCGGAACATAATTTGTACCAGGTGGTCAGTACTTTTCGCTCTTCGGATTAAGCAGTAGCACATTAGACAACGGATCATTTTTTCAAGAATGGTGGCAATGCATAGTAGGTTAATGCAAAAACATGCAAAATTATAGAAAAACTCGAAGGTGACGTAGGACTATGTAGCTATTCGAAATTGATGGTATTTGCCATAATAATTTGTGTCGTTTTATTAACATTGAGCAAACTGCTCGGAGGCCAACAGAATCAAGAAGTCGAATAGTTGTTCCCAGTTGGATGGACTTTGAGTCTCTAACTGTGGAATTAACATGACTCATCGGCCGCTGAAGCCACTCGACCGGCTTTCAGTCGGGGACATCACAATCCTTACTTTGCCACGTACGCTTACATCGCGGGCGAAAACCAAACGTTGCTAATAAATATATTTGCGTTTGGTTTCACGCCACTTCTGATTCTGCTTATTTCTCCTTTATTTCGGCCATTTTTTGAGGATGGTGTCTTCCAAAAAGGTCTCTATACAAAAGAAGGTTCCGACAATCCGATATTAATTTTCTTCAAAGTGCAAAACTCAATCGTAACTAGGGAGATGATGTAATTAATTTGAACGGATGGAAACACTAACAGCAACCAAGCTACCACGCTAAATCCGATGCCGCCGAAACAATTCATTTTCGCAATTAACTCATTCTTTCCATAAAATGCTAGTCCTGAGAAGAACCAATTTTCTTTTCCCAATGCGTTTCCCAGCATTGCCACTGCTACCCACGCCTTCGTGCTGCTGTGTCCGCTCCGCTGAATCAAATTGTGTCAAACCGCTCATTCCGCTCTTTCCGCGGAATCCCGATCAAAAAGGATAGCGCGCGCCGGAAAGCAGCTTTATTGTATTCAATAAATTGATCGAGATTCCGCAGACAACGGACCGTTCGGAGAATGACAAATTCTAAGAATCCTATGAAATTTTCTCGCAAGATTCTCAATTTGGTTATGAGATGTTATTTATCTTTGATGCGTATTGTTGCGAAGAATAACAGCAGAAATTTGACTCAAGGCGAAGTTTCTTCATATTACCAAACATTATCTCTTGGCATCTGTCTGTACGAGCGACGTTCACCGATGGGTGGTTGCTGTAGAAAGTTTCCACTGAGGTGGCGTCTTCATTGATTTTATACAAAAGCCACCATAATACAAAGAAGCATTGACTCATCCTTGATCGAATAGTCCAGAAAAGTTGAAAATCCACCGAGAACCGGCTGAGATATTAAAGTTTTTCGCAATCGTAAAGTGTACCCCAATATAGAAAACACAGACGTAGTCCTACGTCAAAAGCGCTATCTATTCCCCGAAAGTGCTTTTTTTACCTTGCTTATGTGACATCGCCGCTAGGTGGTAGTGTCTGTTGGAACTCTCAAAAGTGGACCGTATTGGTGATTCATTGGGTAGTGTAGATTGTGAAAGTTAAGATTATTGCTCGCGTTTCGCAGTGGAGTTGCCGGATGGGAGCATGAGTGCTAAGTGACTCCTTCTCCAGATGGAGCACCACGGTACTATGTGGGCGGACTTCAACCACACAAGAAATTAACTATGCACTATGCTTTATTATATTTTCTCTTCACTCCTAATTTAACTGAATAAGACCGTTTGCCACATCTTACAATATTATATTATTATTTGAGCTTTCCTCTCTGCGAAAAAGAATATTTTATTGCGA
Organism: Armigeres subalbatus; assembly: GCF_024139115.2. Taxonomy (NCBI): domain Eukaryota; kingdom Metazoa; phylum Arthropoda; class Insecta; order Diptera; family Culicidae; genus Armigeres; species Armigeres subalbatus. The sequence continues at coordinate 333,919,047 of NC_085140.1, forward strand.
CTCATGATGGAAAGGTTCGCAATCATGGCTATCGAAGTTTCTTACACATATCGTTTGTATGTGATAAAACAAGATTTAATTTTCGGGTATTCCTCCAGGAAATCCTCTGAATATTCTTCCAAGAATTGCTTCGAAGGATCCTCAAGGAAGTACACTGGAAATTCCTTCAGGTATTCCTACTAATATTCCTCCAGAAATTCATCCAGGAATTATTCCGGAAATTTCTCAGGATATTTCTACAGGAATTCCTCCGAATATACCTCTAGATATTCTTTCGGATATTCCTCCAGGAGTTCCATTTGATATTCTCCTAGAAACTCCTCCGGATATTCCTCTTGTAATTACTACGAATACTCCTCCAGGAATTCTTCCAGATATTCCGCCAGGAAATCCTCCAAATATTCCTCCACATGTTCCTTCGGATATTTCTCCAGGAACTCTTCCGGATATTCCTCCAGGAATTCCTCGAAAAATCCTTCAGATATTCTTCCGGATATTCCTTCAGGAATTCCTCCCGATATTCCTGCAGGAATTTTACCTGATATTCTCCCTGGATTTCCTCCGGATATTTCTCTAGAAATTCTTCAGGATATTCCTCTGAATATTCATTCAGGAATTCTGCCAGATATTCTTTCAAGAATTCCTTTGAATATTCCCCCAGATATTCCTTAAAATATTCCTTCAGGAACTTCTCGGGATATTCCACCATCATTTCCTTCGTATATTCCTCAAGAAATTCACCCAGCAATTTCTTAAAAAAGTCTTCCTGATATTCCACCAGGAATTCTTCCGGATATTCCTTCAAACATTCCTTCGGATATTCCTCCAGGATTTCGTCCGAATATACGTTCTAGAATTCCAACGGATATTCCTAGAAGGATTCCTTCTGGTATTCGCCCAGGAATTCCTTTGGATATTTCTCCAGGAATTCTTTCTTGTGGAATAAACCGGCCAAATACCTGATTGAATATCCGGTCTGGAGGAATCTCTGGAGGAATTCCTGGAGAAATATCGAGATCAATTCCTAGAATAGTATCTGGACAAATTCCTGGGAGAATATCAGGACGAACTCCTGGAGGAATATCGGGAGGGACTCCTGCTGGAATATTCAAAGGAATTTTTGGAGGAATATCCAGAGGAATTCCTGGAGGAATATCCGGAGTAATTTTTGGAGGAATATCCGGACGAATTTCTTGAGGAATATCCGGTTTATTTTTTGGAGGAATATCTGGACGAATTCCTGGCGGTAAATTCAGAGGAATATCTGGAGGAATATACGGATAAATTTCTGATAGAATATCCGGAAGAATTTAGGAATATCTGAGAGAATTCCTGGAGGAATATCTGGACAAATTCCTGAAGGAATATCCAGAGGAATTCCTGGAAAAATAGCCGGCGGAATTCCTGGAATAATATTTGGATGAATTTTTGGTGGAATATCCGGAGGAACTTCTGGAGGAATTCCTGGAGTAATATCCGTGTGAATATCTAGAGGAACATCTAGAGGTATTCCTGGAGGAATATCTGGACGAATTCCTAGAGGAATATCCGAAGGAATTCCTGGAGGAATATCCAGAGTAATTATTGGAGAAATATCCGGAGGAATTCTTGGAGGAATATCCAGAAGAATTCGTGGAGGAATATCCGGAGGAACTGCTGGAGGAATATCCGGATGTGTTTCTGGTTGATTATATGGAAGAATTCCTGGAGGAATATCTGGCGGAGTTTCTGGAGTAATATCCAGATGAATTTCTGGTGGATTATCCGGAAGAATTTCTGGATGAATATCCACCCGAATTCCTTGAGGACTACACTGAGGGATTTCTGTAGGAATATCTGGACGAACTCCAGGAGGATTATTCGGAGAAATATACGGAGGTATGAACAGAAGAACATCCAGAGGAATTCCTGGAGGAATATCTGGACAAATTCCTGCAGGGATATCTGGACGAATTCCTGGAGGAATCTCTGGACGAATTCCTGGAGGAATATCCGGATGAATTTCTGGTGGAATATCCGAAAGACATCCTGGATGAATATTCGCTCGAACCCCTGGAGGAATCTTCTTCTTCTTCTTCTTCTTCTTCTTATTGGCATTACATCCCCACACTGGGACAGAGCCGCCTCGCAGCTTAGTGTTCATTAAGCACTTCCACAGTTATTAACTGCGAGGTTTCTAAGCCAAGTTACCATTTTTGCATTCGTATATCATGAGGCTAACACGATGATACTTTTATGCCCAGGGAAGTCGAGACAATTTCCAATCCGAAAATTGCCTATACCGGCACCGGGAATCGAACCCAGCCACCCTCAGCATGGTCTTGCTTTGTAGCCGCGCGTCTTACCGCACGGCTAAGGAGGGCCCGCAACCCCTAGAGGAATATTCGAAGGAATTCCTAAAATTATATCTGGATGAATTGCCGAAGGAATATCCAGAGGAACTCCTGGAAGAACTCCTGGTGGAATATCCGGAAGCAGTCCTGGATGAATATCCGCTCGAATTCCTGGAGGAATATTTGAAGCTGGAATCTGGAATATCCAGAGGAATTCCTGGAGTTATATCTGGACAAAATTCCCTTAGGAATGTCTAGAGAAATTCCTGGAGGAATCTTCTTATTCTTCTTAATGGCATTACATCCCCACACTGGGACAGAGCCGCCTCGCAACTTAGTGTTCATTAAGCACTTCCACAATTATTAACTGCGAGGTTTCTATACCAAGTAATCATTTTTGCAACCGTATATCATGAGGCTAGCACGATGATACTTTTATGCCCAGGGAAGTCGAGACAATTTCCAATCCGAGAATTACCTAGACCGGCACCGGGAATCGAACCCAGCCACCCTCAGCATGGTCTTGATTTGTAGCTGCGCGTCTTACCGCACGGCTAAGGAGGGCCCCAAAGGAATACCCGAATGAATTCCTGTAGAAATTCCTGGAGGAATATCCGGAGGAATTCCTGGATGAATATCAGCTCGAATTCCTGGAGGAATATTTGAAGGAACTTCTGGAGGAATATCCGGAGGAATATTTTATTTGTCGTATTTGTTTGTATTTGTCTTATTTGTCTTGTTCGTCTTATTCGTCTTATTTATCTTATTTGTCTTACTTGCATTATTTGTCTCATTTGTCTCGTCCCTTTCCTATATTTGATTTCAATTTATATACATATTAAATATGTGGGGAATTATTTTTTTGTGAATTCTTATGTGCAAATGTGAATGCGCTATTTTCTAGTGTAACGCTAGATACAAAATTAATCGCTCTCATCGCTCCTTTCTTGCCGTGCGCCATGAGAAAGTATCCTGTTTGCTGCTCTCCGAAAATGGTAACGTTTGTATGGATTTTAGAAAACTTGGCCTAAGAAAAAAAACTTTCCTTCAAAATTTCATGCGGTTGCATATAGGGGATATTACGGTTTGGCAGGTTTTGTTCTATTATTGTCAGGAGGGTTTTTGTTGATCAAATTTTATGAAATTTGGCCACAATATTCTTTGATATGCAAAGAATGTTTAGGCCGAATTTCAGCATAATTAATTATGGAAAACCCCCTGACAATAATGGAACAAAACCAGCCAAAGCCGTCATATCCCCTACTCTTAATTATATCAAAATGATTGTCGGAGAATTTCAAAACTTTTGTCAGTTGGGTTTTGCAAAATTCGATTCCTTTATGCCTCAAATCATTGGAGAGGGGCACTAAGAAGCGAAAATTTCAGTTGTACTATAGTTCAGTATTTAAAGCTTAATTCAAATTTGGAAAATAGTAGGTCCACGAAATTTTCTAGGAACATTCTTTGATAAATTCCAAAGAGATTGTCAGCTGGGATAAGTGAAACTCCTTCCCAATTCCGAGTTGCAGACTTTTCAGTTCGAAAACTACCGCGAGAGAGCTTCCCTCAGACCATAAGCGTGTAGGTGGGAGTTTTATTTTATGGCAATGATTTCAACAATTTTATAGCATATTCAGATTACGGCATTGATTATAATAATTAGCGTGTTAAATTTAAAAAAAATGCTACTGGAGGCTACTGAGCTATATTCCGCTCAGTAGCATCCAGTAGCAAATTTTTACAATTTAGAATTTTTCAGGAATCGAATTTTCCTAACAGTTCGAGAGTGTAATATACGAGAAAGACAAAAAGCAAACATAAACTTTATTTTAATTACCCTTACTGAGCGATACAAAATTTACCCTGTTATTAGTTGATTCCAAAATAACATAAACTATAGCTAACATACTTTTTTGTCAATAAAACCAACCAGTTCATGAATGTTATAAATTTAGGAAATGACCCAATGTGGTTAGTTGGCTACGAGTATCGTTTCCATACATTTCTTTGTTTTTCCTCGCAAATTCAATCTCATCAATTATGTAATCCTCGTTGAAATTTCATCCATATTGCCTTGATCCCAGTCAACATAATCTTCTTCGGTATCAATGCGTCATCGATACAATCTGATGCCCCTCGCAAATTGACTCCCAAAGGCGACGGAAGTGGCACATCTTCTGCCGACTTCCCACCGAAATAAGCACCCGGCACGTACTGCTCTGATCCTTTCTGCTGAACTCACCCCAACTTGACTCTGCCGTGGCACCGATATCCCGTACAACCCCCCGAAAGATGATGACGACGGACCGTCGTAGACGCAGCAAACGTCGTCGTACACAAGTCATCAGCATCATCAGTGGCATCAGAAGCAGATTTTTCACCCACTTTTGTTGAAAAATGGCACGTTAAGATTCTAATGATACTCAATTTTTCTTCATGCTTTGCAATGTGCGACTTCTGCTCGTCTAGGGTTTCTTCCGTTTGCGATTTTTCTTGGCTTTTGTGCAATTCAGATCCTCCCAATGGCCCCCAACCACCAACCATCCGGTGCTCCTCAGACAATGTGTCGTATGCATGCATACCAAAATCTCGTAATTCCGTACGTGAGCTGAATCTTAAGTTGATTGTTTGGGGCTTAACGTGCTACAGTTTGGACGATTTTTTTTTCATTTCTTCTACGTTCTCCGTCCTTTCCGCCTCCGAACGACGGAACAGCACCGGGATCAGCGGAATCTGCTGCTCTCTTCCGGATCTGTCGAAGACGCGGCATGGATGGTTTTCCCCCACAGTCCCGTGGAACGATAATACGCTGCTGACTTTTTGATATTGCTTTTATGCTCCTATAAAAGACACGACTACTGATGCCACATGGAGACAGCCTCGGCAAGCGCATGGAGTGGAAAATGGCGAGGACGTGCCGAAAGCCGCAACAACCAACAAACCCGGTCTCGGCGTTGCTCTGGATTGCGCGCTGGCGAATCCTTGCTTGCGGCGTACGGAATGGTGTGAAGCATGGCGCGATGTGGTACATTTTTTCGACAATTGCAGATGGTATCCACGGGGATGAGCCAATGCTGTCGGGGCTGGGGCTCGAGAGGGGGAGCAGATTTTCGCACTCCATATTTCCGTTGGCAATTGATCCAATTTAGTATGATAGCGATCATCGTTAAGCGAGAGGGTAGTGTGAGAGTTAAATAGGATGTTCAAGTCAAATAATATTCAATTCTATTTATGCCATTGCTATGTTTTCTTTATGTGATTTATTAATCTATCAATCTTCTATATATCTATTTAAATGAAAATGAGTTTGGGTATTTTTTGCCACTATTTGACTCGCGAATGGGTTTACTAATTGCAAGGTTTCAACTTTATTCAATTCGTCTTGTATTCTACAGTGCCCATTTATAATAAATAATGAAACATTTCAAACCTTGGTTGATTTGACCTTTGTGGTGAGATTCCGAAATGCTAAACACAATGAAAGCCGTTTTTAGTCTAGTCTAGTCTACACATTACTCAAAATCGTAGTTTGGCCCAATAACCAAATTTTGAGTAAAATGATTTTTCTCGTACTAGGTAGTTTGCCTTTAACCACGGGTAAAAAAATTTACACGAGGCTGAGTTTAATTTATTCAACGTTGACCTTAATCTTGAAGCGGGCTTGGTAGTCATATGGCTACTGCTTCTGCCTCATACGCAGGAGGTCGTGGGTTCAATCCCAGGTCCGTTCCATTCTCCTACTTTGTATCTTTCTCTTTATTTCTCATGTTCTAGCAATCGCTAGAACTGAAAATAGACTTCCATACCGTTTCCATTACTATTCCTATACCTTCAACTTGAGTATTCTAACAGTAATCTGCTAGAATTGGAAATGAACTATAGAGCTCGTTTCCTACATTCAATTAGAAATTCCATCAGTTACCTTTTCCTATCTATCACATTGGCAGCTCGTTAACCAAGACGGACCTCTGCCTCTGCAACCTAACCCAGAAATTCCAACAAATTCCGCATGAACTCGTGGCAAGTGCAGAGGTATATTCGGCTTGCAGTGGGCGAGTGATTGCATCATCATTTCCTCCCCATTCCCTACATTGACTTGCATTCTGACGTGGCAGGCGCCAGTATGACCTAACAAATGAGATCACCAGTACTTGTACATTGAAGATGTGTGCTAGTCCCAAGCAAACATCTGTTGGATCCCTGTGCAAGAACAGCTGATCTGGTCATAATGGAGTAGCAACTACGAGCAGTCAATCAAGCTCAAGCTCAAGCTCCAACGTTGACCTTAATCTACTCAAAATTGAGAGTATTGAATTTACTCAAAATTTGAGTTATTGTACTAACCCCAGTGGTAGCTTTATTTTTGACAACAAACTTGTATACAAGTGCGAAAAAACAGAATCGGATAGGCAGCCCCCACAGAAAAGTGTTGATTCTAGGTTTGTTGCCGCTCATTTTGTGTTGCAGACCACGCAACTGTGTAAAACAAGTTGAAATACATCATCAGAACCAGTGCTTCCTGCGTTTGGAGCTTCTCTTAACTTAAACTAACTCTAATGATTTTTCACATTTTTCGTCTCTTCTACAAAGTTGTCAAACCAGCAAAATTACATGTTTTTGCTGAACATTGTAACTTTCTATCTCTTATAAAACAAAAGTTATTCAAATATTATGATTTACAAGGTTTACAAGTTTTTATCACAGCATTCGAGAAGACTCTTGTCGACAAAAGTTTTCAATGTCAGTAGATAAATGAATAAGCGGTTTTCAGCATATCGTGAAGAAATTTGCGACTTTTTGCAATTAAGGGAGTATTCACAACTTGAAATACCTCTTAAAATATGTATAATTTAAAGATAACTTTTGTTGTATGTGAGATGGAATATTACAATGTTCAGCAAAAACATGTATTTTGCTTGTTTAACAACTTTGTAGAAGAGACGGAAAATGGGAAAAAATCATTGGAAAGAGTTTGAATGAAAAATAAGATTTTTATGAGTTTTTTTTTCATAAAACGTCTTAAGTTTGTTATATATAAGAGATAGAAACTCGGGATGTTCAGCAAAGTTGCTCGTATTAACATTTGCTACAATTTTACGGAAGACACTATTCTGGTGGAAACATAATTTTCTCAACTCACTTTTAGGGGGATTAATCATCAAACTGTTTTTATCGAAAGATGCGCTCTATACCCTATATCCAAAATCAACATTTTTCGAGTTTTTGTATTTCGATCGTGAAAATGACGAAATAAAACACTGTGCGGCGGCGGCGTGAATCGGTGTGACGATTTTTTCACTACGTTTTTTTTGCCTTTTATCGCTATTTTATTATTTGCTATTTTTGAGACATTCACGGAAGAATTTTTCGAATTTCGCCTAAAACATCTTATGAACTTCTTCAAAAAAATATTAAAGTTTTTCCAAAATATTCATTTGGAAACATTTTTTGGATTTTCCACGGGAACTACTTTGCAGTTTCCAGATTTTTTTGGAATTACCAACAGAAGCTCTTTAATATAAATCCAAAGAAAAGTATTTTGAATTTCAGCAGAAGATTATTCGGAGACATGAGAAATTGTTCCAAGTTTCCTCTACACGAAAATGTTCGGAATATCCACGGAAAGTTCTTCTTGAGTTTCTGATGAGTATTTTTCGAAATTTACACAATTTTTTAAATAATTGTAGAAGAGTGCGGCTAGTAGAATGGGTGTTTTAACTTGGGTTGCTCAGTCTAGAATAATTAAGACAGTTAGTTTGCCATGGCCATAGTTAAAACAGAAAATTCTTCAGAATATCCGTGGGAGACTCAATGGAGTTTTCAAGGGAAATTCTCTGAAATTTTCACGAGAAACTTTCCGGAATTTCTTGAGTATTTCCGGAATTTCTGAAAATGTCAATTACTGAAAGGATAATAGGGTTTAAAATGTCCACCCGTTTGGCCAAATGACGTTATCGACGAAATGGCCTTATTGTTAAAAGATCGTTGAACAAATTTTCGTATTTTCTCTACTTTGTAAGTCGACTTAAGTCAAAAGCCATCTAACCAAATCCCATGAGGCCAAATTGAATGTATATCCAAAATTGTTATCAGGTCGAAAATGGTTTGTTCTTAAATGTTGTTTGGCAGCAAGCGACATATAGCCGATAGGAACATTCGACCGAACTGGTAATTTGGTCGAAAAAATCGTTAGACCGTATTGTTAATTTGACCGAAAAAAAAGCAGTGTCACTAAATAGTGCAATACAAATGAGTGAAACCCGAAACATAAACTAGATTACTTACACTCGCGAAAGTAAAACAAATAGTTTATTCGATAAAACTTTTCTTAAAATCTATTTCATAACAATCTCAATACCTCTCAATCTGCAACAATAACGACGTTCATTTGACTCATGTTTTGACAGGTCTAAGGGCTTGACGATCCCTCCCCAGGCCATCTGCGAGTTGTGGGGCTTGCCTAGGATGTGGTGGGGTTTGACAGTGGGCGCTGTTAAACCTCTATAAAAAGCTGCATGTATCCGCAAGTAGGCCCCACCAAAGCGACCGTGTGCCGCTCAAAGCGCACAAGCCCAAGTCCTGGTGTTAGGTGGGACGATAAACAGCCCTGACACGACGGCCCTCCGACGAGACAGGAGGTTTGCGCAGGCCCAATAAGCCGCCTGGAAAACCAATCATTACGAACAATATAAGAGATAATGCGACTCGATATAATCGGCAAAGACCTAGGCGACGAATACAGGATCACGATTGGAAGCTTGGAACATGGAATTGCAAGTCGCTAGGCTTCGCAGGTTGCGACAGGATGATCTACGATGAATTACATCCCCGACGCCGTGGCGCTTCAGGAGATTTGCTGGACAGGACAGAAAGTGTGGAAAAGCGGGCATCGAGCGGCTACCTTCTACCAAAGCTGTGGCACCACCAACGAGCTGGGAACCGGCTTCATAGTACTGGGTAAGATGCGCCAACGCGTGATTGGGTGGCAGCCAATCAACGCAAGGATGTGCAAGCTGAGGATTAAAGGCCGTTTCTTCAACTATAACATCATCAATGTGCACTGCCCACACGAAAGGAGACCAGACGACGAGAAAGAAGCATTCTATGCACAGCTGGAGCAGACATACGATGGATGCCCACTGCGGGACGTCAAAATCGTCATCGGTGACATGAACGCACAGGTAGAAAGGGAAGAAATGTATAGACCGGTCATCGGACCGGATAGTCTGCACACCGTATCGAATGACAACGGCCAACGATGCATAAACTTCGCAGCCTCCCGCGGAATGGTAGTCCGAAGCACCTTCTTTCCCCGCAAAAATATCCACAAGGCCACATGGAGATCACCTAACCAAGAAACGGAAAACCAAGTCGACCACGTTCTAATCGACGGTAAATTCTTCTCCGACATCACGAACGTTCGCAATTACCGCAGTGCGAATATTGAATCCGACCACTACCTCGTTGCAGTATGCCTGCGCTCAAAACTTTCGACGGTGTACAACACGCATCGAAGTCGGACGCCGCGGATTAACATTGGGCGGCTACAAGACGGTAGACTAGCCCAAGAATACGCGCAGCAGCTGGAAGTGGCACTTCCAACGGAAGAGCAGCTAGACGCAGCGTCTCTTGAAGATAACTGGAGAGATATTCGATCCGCCATTGGTAGCACCGCAACCGCTGCACTTGGCACTGTGCCCCCGGATCAGAGAAACGACTGGTATGACGGCGAATGTGAGCAGTTAGTGGAAGAGAAGAATGCAGCATGGGCGAGATTGCTGCAACACCGCATGAGGGCGAACGAGGCACGATATAAACAGGCGCGGAACAGACAAAACTCGATTTTCCGGAGGAAAAAGCGCCAGCAGGAAAATCGAGACCGTGAAGAGACGGAGCAACTGTACCGCGCTAATAACACACGAAAGTTCTATGAAAAGTTAAACCGTTCACGTAAGGGCCACGTGCCACAGCCTGATATGTGCAAGGACATAAACGGGAACCTTCTTACGAACGAGCGTGAGGTGATCCAAAGGTGGTGGCAGCACTACGAAGAACACCTGAATGGCGATGTGGCAGACGAAGATGGCGGTATGGTGATGGACCTGGGAGACGCGTGCAGGACATAATTTTACTGGCTCCGGATCTCCAGGAAATCCAGGAGGAGATTGGCTGGCTGAAGAACAACAAAGCCCCTGGGGTTGACCAACTACCAGGAGAGCTATTTAAACACGGTGGTGAGGCACTGGCTAGAGCGCTGCACTGGGTCATTACCAAGATTTGGGAGGAGGAAGTTTTGCCGCAGGAGTGGATGGAAGGTGTCATGTGTCCCATATACAAAAAGGGCGATAAGCTGGATTGTAGCAACTACCGCGCAATCACATTGCTGAACGCCGCCTACAAGGTACTCTCCCAAATTTTATGCGGTCGACTAGCACCAACTGCAAGGGAGTTCGTGGGACAGTACCAGGCGGGTTTTATGGGCGAACGCTCCAACACGGACCAGGTGTTCGCCATTCGCCAAGTACTGCAGAAATGCCGCGAATACAACCTGCCCACACATCATTTATTCATCGACTTCAAAGCCGCATATGATACAATCGATCGGGACCAGCTATGGCAGCTAATGCACGAACACGGTTTTCTGGATAAACTGACACGGTTGATCAAAGCGACGATGGATCGGGTGATGTGCGTAGTTCGAGTTTCAAGGGCATTCTCGAGTCCCTTCGAAACCCGCAGAGGGTTACGGCAAGGTGATGGTCTTTCGTGTCTGCTATTCAACATCGCTTTGAAAGGGGTAATACGAAGAGCAGGGATTAACACGAGTGGTACAATTTTCAATAAGTCCGTCCAGCTTTTTGGCTCCGAGGCTACATCAGACTGAAGAGGGAAACTAAGCGGATCGGACTAGTCATCAACACGTCGAAGACAAAGTACATGATAGGAAGAGTTTCAAGAGAAGACAATGTGAGCCACCCACCGCGAGTTTGCATCGGTGGTGACGAAATCGAGGTGGTAGAAGAATTTGTGTACTTGGGCTCACTGGTGACTGCCGAAAATGACACCTGCAGAGAAATTCGTAGACGCATAGTGGCTGGAAATCGTACATACTTTGGACTCCGCAAGACGCTCCGATCAAATAGAGTTCGCCGCAGTACCAAACTAACAATCTACAAAACGCTCATTAGACCGGTAGACCTCTATGGACACGAGACATGGACGATGCTCCTGGATGACCAACGCGCACTTGGAGTTTTCGAAAGGAAAGTGCTGCGTACCATCTATGGTGGGGTGCAGATGGCGGACGGTACGTGGAGGAGGCGAATGAACCACGAGTTGCATCAGCTGTTGGGAGAACCATCCATCGTTCACACCGCGAAAATCGGACGACTGCGGTGGGCCGGGCACGTAGCCAGAATGCCGGACAGTAACCCGGTGAAAATGGTTCTCGACAACGATCCGACGGGCACAAGAAGGCGAGGTGCGCAGCGGGTAAGTTGGATCGATCAGGTGGAAGATGACTTGCGGATCCTCCGTAGAATGCGTGGTTGGCGACGTGTAGCCATGGACCGAGCCGAATGGAGAAGACTCTTATATACCGCACAGTCCACTTCGGCCTTAGTCTGAATAAATAAATAATAAATTTGACAGGTCTAAATTCTCGATTGGCTCACACTGGCCTCTTTCGCATATCTCTCATTATAGGATCCCTAGACATTTGGCCCGAAAATGTGTTTTCTGCAAAACAAAAATTTTGACCAAACAGCATTTTCTGCCAAATGACCTATTCGGCTAAATGCAAAATGATCAATACAGCCGAAAGACCCTTTTCGCAAAAAATGCCATTCGCCCGAAATGGTTGATTGACAGAAAGGACATTTTAGGCCAAATGACCATTGTTACCAAATTACATTTTCAGTAAAATGACCTGTTAGGGCAAACAACTTTTTCGGTCAAATTACCAGTTCGGACGAATGTTCCTTTCGGTTGTATGTCGCTTCCGGCCAAACTACATTTTCGACCTAATAACAGTTTCAGATAAACGTTCAGTTCGGCTCGACTCAATGGAATTTGGCTAGATGAGTTTTGATTTAAAGGCCAATATCGACTGGTTACGGAATTTTGTTCAATTGTCATTTGACAGAAAGACCATTTCGCCAAACGAGTGGCCATTTTTGACCATACTATCCATTAAGTATTAAACATTTGGGCGTATACCAAATAACATTTTCAGCCAGACGACTTGATAGAGCAAAAAAGCTTCTTTGGGCCCTTCTTTCTCCCTTCTGGTGCTTTCAGCCAATCGAATTTCCCAAGACAATGCAAATTTCCAGTACAAATCTAAAGAAAATACTTAAAAATTTCAAATTGGAAATAATATATTTTTATTTTGAGATCTTAATTTTAAACAATATTCTTTCGAAACTTTGAAGAATTTTCCGCGGAAATTCAGAAAAATGTCTCGTAAAAATTCCAGGGAGTCTCGCGGATATTTCAAAGAATTTTCTTTTATTTTACTTTGGCTATGTAGGGTGTTCCATTTTGGACCCCTAGAGGAAGTGCTTACTGATATCTGCTTATATGTTTCAAATGGCACGTTTGATATAGGCGAAAATCACACCATTTCATATATGGAAGTCTCATTTATGAAATAAAAATTTGAGATTGGCATCAAGTGTTGATAAATCGCTGAGTTGTAACTTTTAGAAATAAATATATGTTTCGTTTTGGACAGTGCAACATATTTTGGACTTCCAAATATACACATTTTGGACACCCCCAATTTAGTTTCTCCAAAGTAGAATTTCTAATTAACCCTGGTCAATTGAATAGAAGCAAAGTCTTATCTTTCGATTGGCATGCATCGATGAGAAGATTCCTGCGTTTTAAATTCACAATTTCAACAAAAACTGATTGTGTGCGTTCTTTGAGTTTCAGTGATGTATACTTTTGAGCGAAACGCATTGTAACTCTCGCCTTCTTGAACAAAATAATTTCTTCGAAATTTCATCTAAAAATCGCTAATTTTGCATGGGAAACCAGTGAAAAAATTGCTGAACAATATTATTTTCCTGAAGTCAATGGAAGCATTGTTTTTAGTTCAGAAATGAAGAAAATGTCGCCAAGAGGGTCCAAAATGTGTGGGGGTCCAAACCAAGTTGGTTACCCTAGCAGTCTTAATTAATCTAGATTGAGAATGTTTTTTTAGATCTTTATTAAGGAGACTTTCAGCCCAAGGCTGGCTCGTCTCGTATTGAGAAAGTTAACGTTAAAGCATTCTTTCTTCCAGTCACTTCAGCTCCCACAATTATGAAGGCTTTACTGTGTACATTTTCAAGAGTACTCAACAGAAACTCAACAGGAACTTTCCGCGGACATTCCGAATATTTTTCTGAAGAAATTTGTCCCATGTAAAATCCGAAGATTTTTTCGCTGAAACTCCAAACAATTTCCCTTGGGAAATCCAAAGAGCTGCACTTGATAATTTCAAAGAATTTTCAAAACTTCAAAGTAGCTCCAGTGGAAAGTCTGAGAATATTTTCTGAGGAAGTTGATCAGATTCTTCCGGCGAAATTCAAAAGATTCTTCCATTAATGTCTTGAAAATATCCAAAATGACCAATTCAGCCGGATGACACTATCGGCCGAATGTCAATGTCGGCGCTTTCTTGATGTTGTAGGGATAAATCAGAAAATTCTTATCCATCCTTGTAGATTTAAGTATGCGGCCTGATCTGTAAGGATATTAAATAGTGTAGCAAACGAAAAATGTTAGTTTTTTTATACGTTTTCATATCAGTTTTTTTACTTTTCGTTTATTTTTGTTATTTTGTTTTGATTTTTGTTATATCCGATAAAGGTATATAGAATTTTAAGATAAAGATAGGTTTTTAAAGAAATTATCTGCATAATTGCTCGAAAAATACGCTCTTCTACAAATTGCGGAGAGGGAAACGAAACTCAAATTGGATTATAGCTTGGTTGATTGCGTGCAGAAAATCCTACATCTGATGCCACAATTATGGTACACCAGGGGGAACTTCTTCAGATACTGAGCATGCCGGAAATGACGAATTCAGGGCAGTGATGATAGCAAACTTAAGAATTCAATTTTCAGACTGTGTGACGCAACATGTTGTGCTGGTTTCCAACTGGGTGTAAATTGAAGAGTTCTAGGGGTGACGTGGACTGAAGACTGGGATTTTCTTCGACTCATCTGAAGTTATAAAGAGGGAGATCGTTGCTATCCCGGAGAAAAATCAGTGTGATACTCAAATCTACTTGTGCTAGGAATAAAATTATGGTTGTTTAAAAATGTACCAAAACAGGAAGCGAAGACAAACGGGGTTAATTGCTACACAATCTTCTTAGTTTTAAGCTGCATTTGTTACTAGCGACGACGTTGCACTTCCTTATTTCCAGCTCACATCCATTGCAGCAACATTGGTTTTAAATCCTTCACGCTTGACATGTCTGCCACCTTGGCGTTGTTTTATTTGAAATGGATTCCTGCGAGTCACATCCCAGCCGAGAGCATCTGACTTTGGAAAACTGGGTGACGTATGTCACCCTCCAACTAAAGGCAATCCCCAGTCGAGCAGACGCGTGTCGGCTTAGGAAAATTATCTTTAACAGTTGAGTTACTTTCTCCTGATGGTTTCAGCTTGATCTCTCCCCAGTGAGTTGGAAGTTTTTTCTTCTTGCTGTTGTGGTTGTTTTCAACAACAACAACCAGCAATTGAACTCCCTTGATTTGGTGTTTCTTCTTTGCTTATTAAAGCTACGAGTATATTCTTGATTCGTTATTTTTATCTATCTGTGACAAAGCCTTCACGAAATAGAAACAGCTTTCTAAAGTGAAAAAAAAATATGATCAGAAAATATGTTACGTTGTAAAACTTGAGAGACATTGCAGTTACTCGCAAATTAAAAGTAATTAAAAGATACAGTAGTTACATCTTCCTCTTCCAATCACCACAACTGCATGTGACAATCGAACAAAACTTTCGGGCAACACGTTTACAATCGAAAAACCTTTTAACTTCCTACAAGTTTCTCCCGGAAACTTTTACCCATCGCCATCGTAATGACCAAATGCGTTAGGAACTTTTTTTTCCTCTCGTTCCACACGGATCAAACTTTCCCGTTATAGAGGAAACATATGCAACCCGGATAACGGGTGCCAAGAACGCTAGAACTCCCAGTTCCCAGTGTAGAATTCCTAATCACCACACCGCAGCAACGAATGACGTCGAATTATGTCGTACACAGCTGCTGGACCATTCGTGTTGGCCTGCCATGGCCACAATCTACGCTAGCGAGCGACGGAAAAAGAACTTCAAAAGTTAGGTCTCAACACTTTTGGCGCAGTTTGATCTTTCCCGTTTCTTCGGCAATCGGGCACGTGTCTTGCCACTTCCACCATCATTGCCGCCGCTCCCACTTTATCCATGGGTGACAGAACTTGGCTTTGTTTCTGATGGGCTCCGTTGGTGCCGCGGAGCATAAATTTCCACCACCAAACAGAATCTTTTTTTTCCCCGGGTACCAGCTGGTCCAGACACGATTATGATGAAATATTGAATTCGGACGCACTGGTGTTCGATAAGAGATTCCGCTTTGTTGTACGATATTGGAATGGTGAAACTGTCGAATAATTGTTGTGCGTCATTTTGAGAAGAAAAAACATACTTTTGCATATAAACAATTAAGAATGTTCCATACACAAACGAAAAACGATCCGTATATAACACCTGAATGCTCCATAAAACGCTACCATAAATTCATAGAATAATTCGGGAATCCCCATTAAGAACAATTTTAAGATCCATAACTATGATAAAATTTAGCAATTAATAGAAAAATTTATTTTCCGGTAAAATATGTTAGGGTCTCCAGTCACCAAAATTATGGATCATTTGACCAAACTTATGAATCATCATCACATTAAAAATTGCGCAATTTTGATTTTTTATGCGTAAAATATAGTTTTTATTATGGACTAGCAGACCCGCCGAACTTCGTTTCGCCTAAAATTGATTTATTCTCTGATTAGATCTCGAGTTATAAAGAAATTGGTGTTTCATTTGTATGGGAGCCCCCCTTTTCAAAGCGGGGAGGGGTCTCAGACTATCTTAAGAACCTTCCCTGGCCCCAAAAATCTCTACATACAAATTTTCGCCGATCGGTTCAGTAGTTTCCGAGTCTATAAGGTTCAGACAGACAGAAATTCATTTTTATGTATATAGATTAAGATTATTTTCTAAAGATTTATGGATCATTTATCATAAGTTCTTGGAATAATAGGGTAAGACGGTATAATGCGCCCCACCTGGCCAAAACACCCCCTTTGATTTCTAGAAAACTATAACTAATTAAGGGTAAAAATCAGTTGGTACCTAAGTATTTGTAAACCCATCATACTATGTGAATATGGAAGTATTATTGTATTACACAATGAAAATAGATCAAGATGGGCCCGGAAAAGCTGGCCACGTGCCTGCACAAACTGATAGTCAGAATCTGAGAAACCGAACAGCTACCGGAGGAGTGGAAGGAAGGGGTTATATGCCCCATCTACAAGAAAGGCGACAAACTGGAGTGTGAGAATTTTCGAGCGATCACCATCCTTAATGCCGCCTACAAAGTGATATCCCAGATCATCTTCCGTCGTCTGTCACCATTAGTGAACGAGTTCGTGGGAAGTTATCAAGCCGGCTTCGTTGACGGCCGCTCGACAACGGACCAGATCTTTACTGTACGGCAAATCCTTCAAAAATGCCGTGAATACCAGGTCCCAACGCACCATCTGTTCGTTGATTCCAAGGCGGCATACGACAGTATAGACCGCGTAGAGCTATGGAAAATTATGGACGAGAACAGCTTCCCTGGGAAGCTTACCAGACTGATTAAAGCAACGGTGGATGGTGTGCAAAACTGTGTGAAGATTTCGGGCGAACACTCCAGTTCGTTCGAATCGCGCCGAGGACTAAGACAAGGTGATGGACTTTCGTGCCTGTTGTTCAACATTGCGCTAGAAGGTGTCATGCGGAGAGCCGGGTGTAACAGCCGGGGTACGATTTTCAACAGATCCAGTCAATTTATTTGCTTCGCGGATGACATGGACATTGTCGGCCGAACATTTGCAAAGGTGGCAGAACTGTACACCCGCCTGAAACGTGAAGCAACAAAAGTTGGACTGGTGGTGAGTGCGTCAAAGACAAAGTACATGCTTGTGGGCGGAACCGAGCGCGACAGGGCCCGCCTGGGAAGCAGTGTTACGATAGACGGGGATACCTTCGAGGTGGTCGAGGAATTCGTCTACCTCGGATCCTTGCTAACGGCTGACAACAACGTTAGTCGTGAAATACGAAGGCGCATCATCTGTGGAAGTCGGGCCTACTACGGGCTCCAGAAGAAACTGCGGTCGAAAAGATTCGCCACCGCACCAAATGTGTCATGTACAAGACGCTTATAAGACCGGTTGTCCTCTACGGACATGAAACATGGACAATGCTCGAGGAGGACTTGCAAGCACTCGGAGTATTCGAGAGACGGGTGCTTAGGACCATCTTTGGCGGTGTGCAAGAAGACGGTGTGTGGCGGCGAAGAATGAACCATGAGCTCGCCCAACTCTACGGCGAACCCAGTATCCAGAAGGTAGCTAAAGCCGGAAGGGTACGATGGGCAGGACATGTTGCAAGAATGCCGGACAGCAACCCTGCAAAGATGGTGTTCGCTTCCGATCCGGCAGGTACGAGACGGCGTGGAGCGCAGCGAGCGAGATGGGCAGACCAGGTGCAGAACGACTTGGCGAGCGTGGGGCGTATCCGAGGATGGAGAGATGCGGCCTCGAACCGTGTATTGTGGCGTCAAATTGTTGATTCAGTGTTATCTGTTTAGATGTTAACTAAATAAATGAAATGAAATGAAACAATGAAAATAATAGCAAAATACAAACAGTTACAGTTTTGATATAACTTTTCATGTTTGTTTGCTCAACATTCTGGAGCGACTCTAGCATACTGTCCGCAAAACTTGCACTGGAACACTCAGTTGGGCAACAAAATAACTTTTCTCAGTGGTTAATATGATATAAAATTGCTTTCATCTTCAAAACTGTAACGATTTTTGAAAACATGTTTCACTGGCCAAAGGGCCACAGTGTAGGCAGGACGATATGCCCTTACCAACTGGACACAAGCGCAGCGAGCCTGCAGCAGTTACTTCCAAATTGTATGGAAGATATTAAAATGTAATTCACACCTGCTTAAATGGACCTATGTAGGTTTTTTTTAATGTCAAGCGCATAAGGATTTGTAACCTTTCTATTATGGGATTGATAAAATACTAATGAAGGGCTATGAAACGTCTTTGGTTAAGGTGGGGCGTATTGCCCAGGCACTTTTTGAAATTCATTTTCTCACGACTTTTCAAAAAAGCTTTATTACGTGTTATTTGAAATATTTTTATTTGACTTCTCACGGGCAATGCATTTGCGACTTCCTGGACATCAAATAGCACAAAGTTTGCATAAATTGCGTTGAAAAGTTAAAAGTTATCAAGGAGTTGCCTTAGGGGGGGCATATTATACCGTCTTACTCTATCAGAAATTTTATTGTTATTCTTGACCTTGTCTAATGGAGCGTATTTTCTTATTAATTGCTAAATTTTAGCTTAGTTATTGATCATAAAATTATTCTTTATGGATACTCCTGAACCAATCTATGGATTTATGGTAGCGTTTTATGGAACATTGAGATGTTATTTACGGATCGTTTTTAATTTTTATGCATCGTTTTTGCACATTTAACGGTACAAAGTAAGGGCTGCCTTTTGAGAATGATTGCTATACAAATAGTATTGGAAGCCATCCAGAAACCACGTGGTTACGCATGCGGCGAGATAAATCATAAGGGGTATAAGGGTTGGTATTGGTGGCGTTACTATGTGGTTTCTGTTATGTTTATATTTGATGGCACAACAATCATTCTTGAGCTCGAGCTTGATGACCCTACATTTCGTAGTTGCTACTCCGTAATTGAGCTAAGAACCAATGTATGGGGCAAGGTAGTTGCTTTCCAACCTCAATGTGCACAGTCCGAGAGCTCCAAACTTTTCAATGGTCTATTACAGCGCCGGTCACGCCCTTACGAAATGATGGTGCAATCACTCGCCCACTTCGATCAACGAAGAGTCAACGCTTAATATCCAATGTGTTGAAATATTGGTTTATATGTAACTATTTACTATTAGCAGGTCCATCAAACTTCGTGTGTGTGTGTGTGTGTACAAACTAACTTCCACTGTCTGGCAGTGATGTTATGGAAGAAAGCTGTCTGTTAAAACAGTCAGATTTAATCCGCGAGTTAGAAAGTGCTAGCTCTACTGCAGCTCCAGTGACCCATTTCAGAGTGCCTGGTATTTCATGTCCACTCCGAGGTCACTATCACTAACAGTAAGCCCGCATAAATACATTCAGATATCAAATGGATATATGCAATATATTTATACTTCCGGGATCAAGATTTATATCCATGATACATCATAAATATACATCGTTGAACTCAGACCGTATTTAGTGAAATCAATTTTTATATACATGTATATTTTTTTAAGTATGGAACGGACTCACCATATTTGAAACTTTCCAATCCATCGTTTGTGCCTGACCTTTTTGATCCACCCATAATCATTCTCTATAATCTTGAAGACTAAATCGTCTCAATTATATATTAGTTGGGTAATTGTCGGGATGAATCATTTTCTGGACTTCAGGATACCTCGAAAACCTTACGAAAACCTTTCCGGTCCTTCCCCTTGTAATTCAGGTTCCCGTTATTTACCTTGAACCTTGATCGGAGGACGATTTCCTTGGCAGCGAGATATGCTAGATATCGTTCTCCCCTATCATCCTCAGTTGCAAGAAGGTACCTGGTCACAGTCACGCGGATTGTGTGGGATCCAAGCCATTACCTCATAGATTACCTTATTTAGGAGTGTTAATAGGCAATTATCCATCTTATTTATTTTTCATCCGTCCAATACAAGATTATTTGCTTCTTCCTTGAAAACTTTCTTGCAAGTCTTGAAAAATTTGTCTCGACACGACAGGTAAAATGATGTGTGACCCAAAAAGGCTGTTCCGGTGAAGCATATAGAAAATAATTTGGCTGCAAGGGCAATAGCAGCGATCCGTTACGGAATCTAATCGCGTTAAAACACTTCTCCACTCCCGACGCAAAACTATCATTATTAAATAAACAAACAAAAAACACATTTTCCTAAAAAACACACAATTAAATGATGACACACTATCAGCCGAAAATTGTAGAAATCACGAAATTCAGGAAAAAACATCGCGCGAGAAAAAAATTGAGCAGGTCCATCAAACTTCGTTTCGCCCAAAATTGATTAGTTAGCACAAGCATTCATTTTGTATTCACAATTTAGCTTTAAATGTTTGCCCTGCAATTCGATTGCATTTGGCAGAGCAAACGTCAAAACTTAAATTTTTGCTATATTGGATTCCATTTGGTTGAGTATTTCTAGGGTTATACAAAAATATGTGTTTTATTTTTATGGGCCCCCCTTTCTAGAGCAGGGAGGGGTCACAAACCATCATAGAAACATTTCTTGTCTCCAAAAACCTCAACATGCCAAATTCGGTTTTATTTGCTAGATTAAACCACCCGACCTGGACGTTAATTTACAATGTTATGAAAACTCATATGTGAATATGTACGTTATGTGGGAGATATTGATTTGAAAAATGTATTGGAGGTAACCACTTTCCCTTCGATGGGATTCGAATCCATGACCCTACAGTGATTGTAGGGTATTGATATGATTATTTAAATTGATCAGTAAATCAGTGAACGATAAGAATTTCACAAGTATTTGGTCTGTTTGTCTGTGCTAAAATTGTGGATGATCCAGAACTGCCAGAGGATCACTTCAAGGGCACCCGAGATCTAGGAGGACTATTTGTTGATCATCCGAACTGAATAAGAGGTCCTTGTATTGACCTTGCTCTCACATTGCTAATCAATTTCTGAAACGTTGAAGCTTTCGATGACGAACTTCAAAAAACGTCCACTTCCAATATATTCTGAAACTTATGGTCTTTGTTTTTTGGTTAGTTTAGAAGAAAGTAACAGCTTTCAGAGACAAATTACTGAACTTGATCACTTCACCGGATGTTCCGAAACTCCCGGAGGACCACCAGATGGCCACTAGTGGTCAATGAGTGGTGCTTGCATTGATTTTGCTCTGACATTGCTACAGTAAACAGTTTTGAAAAAAAAATCGCAATTTTCTGGAAACTCAAATTGACTTCAACGGATATTCCGGAATTCCCGGAGGACCAATAGGTGGCCACCAGGGGTCATTGGGGAATGCTTGCATTGATTGTACTCTGGCGTTGCCACAACAAACGGTTTAGAAAAAGTCGTTTACCAGATGTTCCGGAAATCCCGGAGGACTGCGAGGTGGCCACTACACTCACAAAAAACTCCGCATTATATTCATGAGTTTACGCATGGATGTTTGCAATGGGGGTAGCGAAATGGATTCTATACTTTTGACACATATATTCCATGCGCCCACATGCATTGCATGAGTGTTTACACATACTATCCATGTGGGTCATAGAGGTGTGCGCCGACACGCCACGCCGCCGCCGTCGATAGTTTTTGGCACGCCGCCGCCGCCGACAGTTTTGTATCGGCGCGCCGCCAGTCAAAAAATTTGGCACGCCGCTGATCTACAATTCTCCACGCCGATTCAAATTTGAAGAAGTCCGCAGAATTTTTAGTGGACTTTTTGGAGATTCAGTGGAATTTCCTTAGAATTTTTCGTGAAGATACCAAAGATTTACTTGAAAATTCCGTACAATTCCTTTGAGAAACTCTCAGTCAAAACTAAGAAAAATGTCGTACGAAGCATTTCCCTTTGAAATCCAAAGAATTTCTCGTTGAAATTCAACTTTTGAACGGAAAAGTATCTTTCGGCAGAAGGCTATTTGACCGAAGACCACAAGGCTGATAGTTGTTTGGTCGAATATGTCGAATATGACCATTAGAGTGGGGCGCAGTTGTATGGAAAAACGCAAACTTCGTCCGATCATCGCTTTTCAAATTTACATGGAGATTAGTATGGGAAAACATACTTTTTAAAAATTTTGCTATTAGCGGCTTCAATTTAGTTTACAATACGTTAGCATATAGTCTGGAAGATGCCTAAGAAGGTACATAGCTGGAAGGTCTCCAACAAATTTTATTATGTTTCGAAAATTGATTGTTCAAACCATCTGCAAGAAATCAATGTTTCTGCCAGCACTACCGGACGACCTATGGTTATCGAAGGGAAAAACCCATCTTCCTTCGTGTCGGATTTTTTTCTTTGTGCAATGATTCCGGATAGCTCCCATTAGCTCTAAAACACTATAAGATCAATTATTTTGAAATAACACTCAGTTAAATTATTGGTCTACATAGTTCGGCAGTGTTGGCAGAATAAACGATTTTTTGCATATGGTTTGAACACTCGATCGTCGAGGCGTTATAACTTTTTTCGTGGACGTTCCAGCAACGTGCCTTCTTCGGCAAAAATATATGTTCTCCCATACTAATTTCCATACACACTTCAAACGCGATGCGGAAAGCGAGGAAGCAACCAATCGGGCCCAAATTCTGTACAGTGGCTCAGAACCCAAAATGGCTTCGAAAAACCATTGATTTGAAATAAAGAATAAAAAAAAAAAAAAAGGAAAGTTTTTCGGCATCCTTTGGGTTATACTTTAACGCAATGTGCCACTTGGTTTACGATGAACTGCAACCTCTAGTAGTAGAAATGCAAAAATATACGTTCTCCCATACTAATTTCCATACAAACTTCAAACGCGATGCGGAAAGCGAGGAAGTAACCAATCGGTCCCAAATTCAGCACAGTTGTTCAGGACCCAGAGTGGCTTCAAAAAACCATTGATTTGATAAAAAAAGACCATGACGCCCCACTCTAATGACCATTCGGCGAATGACTATCTAGCGTTTTTTTGGCCTTTGTCATTTGGTAGAACAGTTCATTTAGCTGAAAAAAATCAGTTGACCAAATAGCTCAATTGGACGAATATACCCTTTGGCCGAAATGGATACTCGGCGGAAAGTGTCGTTCGGCTGAATGAGTCATATTGGTTTTATTCAATACATTAGCTGAAGAATATTTCGAATTTCGCCGGAAAACTTGATCAACTCCCCCAGAAAATTCTTTGAGTTTTAATTGAAAACTATTTTCAGATGTTCCACGGGAACTACTTTGAAGTTTTGAGAATTCTTTGAAATTACCGAATTTGGGTTCCCTAAGGAAAATTGTTTGGATTTTACATGAGAATCTCTTCAGAATTATCATGGAAAGTTGTTCAAATTTTCTACAGGAAAATATTCGGAGTATCTGCGATAAGTTGAGTATTCTTCGAAATTTCAACCGAAAATTGTTCATACACCCATTTTTTTTACACGGTTGTAATTCTTTAATTTCCCGGTTAACCTTATTTTTCACAGCTTTTTAAATACCACCCGAATTTTCTTTGATTTTTTTGTGAATTTTTTCATTGGGTTAACTCATAGTTTCATCAACGCTAAAGGTCGTAATCAACTAAAACCCACCCGTGTAAAAAAAGAACCGGGTGTAATTGTGGGAGCTTGTGACTGGTAGAAGGAATGCACTTGTCATAATTTTCTTAAGAAGGAATGCTTTAACATTGACTTCCTCTTTCTAGATTAATCAAGACGGCTGGACTAGAGCCAACGTTAAAACAGAAAATTCTTCGAAATATCCGCGGGAGACTCTGGACTTTTTACGAGAAATTCTCCGTAATTTCCACGGAAACCTTTTCAAACTTTCAGCCTTGTTCAAAATATAGATTTCAATATTTACATTTAGATGTTACATTTAGATATCTTTGGTTTTCAACTGAAAATGTTTGGAGTTTGAAAAGAATTTCTTTGGATTTCTTTCATGAAATTCTTTGTATTATCCATAAGTAATTCTTGGAAAATTCATTTAGCCGAAAGTGACAGACGGTCGATCTGCCGTTTGCCCTAACAGGTCGTTTGGCCAAATCAACTGTTTGGCCGAAGAAGTCATTAGGCCAAAAATGCCGTTCGGCCATTTTGCCGAAAACGTCATTTGGCATACGGCCTAATGTCAATTACTGAACAGATCATATGGTCAAAACTGGCCACTCGTTTGGCGAAATGGCCTTTTTGACAAACGAGCATTAAAGATAATTCCGTAACCGTTACCTTTTAAGTCGATACTGGCCTTCAAACCAAAAGTTATCTAGCCAAATTCCATATAGCCGAGCCGAGCTGAACGTTCAGTTCAGTTTATCTGATACTGTTATTAGGTCGACAATGGTTTGCGCATCTACTATAGCGCCTGGATGTGGCAGCGGCGGGTAAAAAATCAGCCACTGCCAATCATTCATTGATCATTTGGCCAAAAAGTCGTTTAGCCGATAAAATCATTTGACAGGAAATGCCGTTTGGCCAAAATTATTTTGAGCTTTTTAGTGGAATGTCTTCACTTGTCATAAGACGAGTTTGTACCATCCCATTTAATTCGTCAACTTGATTGTACCTTGACAGATACGTATTTCGACCTAAACTTCTTCTTCTTTTTATTGGCATTACATCCCCACACTGGGACAGAGCCGCCTCGCAGCTTAGTATTCATTAAGCATTTCCCCAGTTATTAACTGCGAGGTTTCTAAGCCAAGTTACAATTTTTGCATTCGTATATTATGAGGCTAACACGATGATACTTTTATGCCCAGGGAAGTCGAGACAATTTCCAATCAAAAAATTGCCTAGACCGGCACCGGGAATCGAACCCAGCCACCCTCAGCATGGTCTTGCTTTGTAGCCGCGCGTCTTACCGCACGGCTAAGGAGGGCCCCAGTAACAGTAAAAGTAAGGTCGAAATACGTATCTGTCAAGGTACAATCAAGTGGTGGAATTAAATGGGATGGTACAAACTCGTCTTATGACAAGCAAAATGGTTGCTTTGCAGACACGGGCCAAATGGTTATTTCTGCCAAATGGCCATTCCTATACCAATCGGCATTATCTGTCAAATGATCTATTTGGTCTAACGATTTTTAACGGCCTAATTACCAGTTCAGCCGAACGTGTCTTTCGGCTATATATTGCTTTTGGCCAAACTACATTTTCGGACCAACCATTTTCGACCCGATAACAATTCAGGATATGCGTTCAATTCGGCTTAATAGGATTCGTTTAGATGACTTTTCGCCAGAGCCGTAGCGTGGACTCCCAGCGCCTTTGGCGAATCGTTTGTTGGGCGCCCCTTTTCTACTAAGAGAAATCAAATGTTAAAGCTAAAATTTTACATTTAGAAAGCAATTTGAATCTCATACCAACAAAAAAAGTTTAATGATTCAAACATGCTTTAAATAGCGTTCAATATTCAGAGATGTAGTGGAACCTGATACCTGAATTACACATAGAAGGATTGAACAAAATGACGCAAATAAGCAAACTTGTAGAGCCGGGTTAGAATCTCATTAAAATTGCTGAAACTTTTTACGGCCATCTTTAAAGTATATTACGAAGAAGATGGGAATGAGTTTTATTTTATTTTATTAAACAAATGAATTCTTCTTTTAAAAAAAAGTATTCCGGCACCATTCATGAAATTTTCTAAGGAATACCTTAAGGAATTTCTGAGGGAATTCATGGAGGAATTTCTAAAAAGAATTTTTGAAGTAAATTCGCTGATATTACTGGATATATTTTTTGGGAGAACTCCTTGAAGATCTCGTGGAAGAAAAATTGGGAAAATTTCCAGGGTAAATTCTTTAGGATATTCTGAGGTGAGTTCGAGAAGGAATTTAGCGCAAAAAAATCCAGAAAGGTTTTCTGGTTGATTTCTTGAAAAACTGTTGGGGATTACCTGGAAAACTTTTTAGGGGAATTACAGCAGTAATATTTGGATATGGGTACCTAGTAATTTTCCATACAAGGAATCAGTCATAATAAGTAATAACAAATACGATTTTTGCTCCGACATTTCGATTAGCCGGATTTGATGAGAAATTTCCGGATGGATTCTTATAAGAATATCCAAAGATGTTTTTATAGAAATTTTCGGAAGAATTTTTGTAACATTTTCTGTAGGAATAACCCCCTGAATTTCTGAATTTTGTAGAATAAATCCTTAAGAAACTTTTTGAGCATTTCTAAACGTTTGCAAGTAGAGTTCTTGGAAATTTTTTGGGGGAAATACCTGGAGGAATTTCCAGTAGAATTCTCGAGAGCTGGATGGTAGATGGGTATAGATAAATTCTAAGTAAGTGGAATTCTCATGTGAATTTCTGGAGTAGCTCCTAGTGGAACTCCTGGCGGAGCTTCTGAAAGATTTCCTGAGGAAATTCTACAAAAATACTGGACGATCTTCCAGAGGAATTGGGGGACAAAACTTCCGGAAATTGAGGCTGAATAAATTTCTGGATGAAATCCTTTAATAAATTCCAGAGGGATTTCTTAAGTACCATTTTTAGGAATTCTTGAAGAAATTTTCAGATATATTTTTGGATGAACTTCCGGAGGAGTTCCTGAGGAACTTTTGGAAGAATTCCTCGAGGAACTTCCTGAGGAATTGCTAAAAGAACTTCCGTAGAAATAACTTGAGAAAATTCCGAATGAATTCCTGGAGAAACTTCTAGAGAAATTCTTGCAGAAACTTTCAAAGAAATTCTTGGAGGAACATTCGGATAAATTCCTGTAGGAGCTTCTGGAGGAACTAACGAAGGAATTCTTGGAGGAATTACCGGAGGAAGGGATTCCTGGAGTAATCGCTGGAGGAACTGTAGGAAGAATTCCTGGAGGATTCCTGGTATCAATCGTAAGAGCAAAAGGGCTCTCGCAATTTGGTCAATCGCTTATTTGTGGACGTAATCATTTGAAGGAACCCACATGGAAAAACTGAATCATTTCTTCACTATTCACTCCACAATGCTGAAGCATTACGATTCCGAAAAACTCTCGGTGGCCATAATAGTGACCAATAATTTTACCAATCGCAATGTGGATATCAAACATTGATTTTCAAATAACTTAATAAGATACTCTCAGATTTTTTCTTATTCAATTGGCTCCTTTAACCCGGTCCCAGAGGTCCCTGAGAATCCTGAATAGCAGTCAAAACTGGTTCTAGTTTCCATTTAATATGTAGATGTGAAATAATGGAAAATATTCTATTTTTGCTCCATCAAGATCACGCATCTACCATATACCTATAGATCTTTGAACCAACCGATAGTCGGTTTGCTTGTAACATAGCCTTAAAGTAATAAAACTGTTCTATTTATTATAGAGCAAACAGTGATTTTGGCGCCCTCTGAAGGCTGGCGCCCTTGGCGGGGGCCAACCTGGCCAACCGCACGCTACGGCGCTGCTTTTGGCTTAAAGGCCACTATCGACTTAAAAAGTAGAGAGGTTACCAAATTTCGTTCAATGGTCGTTTGTCAAAAATGCTAATTCGTCGCATTATCGTGCTGATGACCCATTAGGCCAAACGATCTGTTAGCTGGAAACCGACTTTTTCGGCCATATAATTAGTGCGGCCATATATCCACTTTGGCTACATGACGCTTTCGGCCAAACTACATTTTCGGACAAACTATATTTTCAACCTGATGAGGGATCACAGCAACCACTGCGCGCGGACGGCTGCTGCTAAATTTTGCTATCAAGCTTTTTCACCCGTTTTTGTTATTTGGCTGGTGGACAATTGTATAAACTACTTTTTTTTAAAATATTAAGTGTGATTTTAAATATTAAGTGCAGTGATGTGGTGCCTACGCTGGTTGCAACCCATTCATCCAGGTTTCGGTTACATTCGGTGAGAGGTTCCAATTTTATCTCTTTTTTGTGTTATTATGTGCATCTTTATAATTATTAAATCATTGTAACATATAATAGTGCCTTTAGGCTAATATTTAGTTGGGATTATTGACTAAATGACTTGACTCTGATTTTATCGCTTTCGATACAGAGAAAGAACAAGCTTGCATGAACGTTCTGTATTGAAAGGATATGCGTAGATTTGTTAATGGTTTGACCCAAAAAAAAAGATTGTAGTTCACCCAACTAGTTAATCTCTGGTTTTATTTTTTTATGTCTAAATATTGAGTTCGGCATTTGAAAAATTAATCATTAAAAATAACAAGATGCTTTAACAACTTTTATAACACAGTGTTTGAAAATAGTTTTCAAGAAATTCTACCCGGGTAGAGGAGGACAGCAAAACAATAACAATTGTTACTTTTATTATATGTATGACTGAATAGCAAAATTTGATATTACGTTGTTTGATATAGTTGCTAAAATAGAAAAAGTAATGACAGAGATTGTTCGAGCGAATTACTTTGGTATTGTAGTATCAAACTAATAGCAAAATATTTGCAGAAAAGAAAATACCAAAATCAGTTATTATTGATATGTTGAAAACTCAAATGATGATTGAATGACAAATTTGTTGTGATAGCAATGTTTGTTTTTCATTTGTTGTGCTGCTCTCTTTACAACAACACATGAATAACGGATTTTTATCTTTGCCGAAATTTCTTCTGTAACCAATAAGGGAAGTGACTATTGACATGTATTGGGAGGTGGGTGGGGCAATTATTTTTTTTTTCTTTCTCGTTTCAGAGAGCGAGTATTGGCGCTTAAACCTAGGCTAATTAGCCAGGGCAAGTCTAATACCTTGTCCCACCCCAAGAAGAAGCAACACCATGGAGAACGGAATGACGTAAATTTCTTAGCATTGTCACTCCCAAAGTCTGTACAAACTTATATCATTTGCTTATGATGATATTCCTAAACCATATTCCCTACCAACCATCCAACTCCTTGACATCTATGAGGGCGTCGGTGAGTCGCTGGCCTCTCGTTTAGTAGATGTCATATCATCATTTCCTTCCTTTCCCTAGTAACGGAGAAGATGGGCGTGGCCGGCAATGGTAGCTTTCATGCTTTATCATTTTGGACCTCCAATTGGGTTGCTATTATATCCCAAATAGTAATCCATAAGCAATTGGGGTAAGAAAGTTAAAGAATATACATGACAGCTATCAGTATGCAATCTACGAAATACTCCGTTACCACGCAACGCAACGCAACGCAACGCAACGCAACGCAACGCAAACTATATTTTCAACCTGATGATAGTTTCGGATATACGTTCAATTTGGCTTAATGGGATTTGGTTAGTTTACTTTTGGCTTAAATGCCAGCTGTGCTGTCTAAGAAGAATTTAGTACTTTCCATTTAATTCCATAACGATTTGTTATCTTTACAGATACGTATTTCGACCTTAACTGTGAGGCCGTATTCAGCGTTAAATGGCATTCTCGAGCTGATGACCCATTCGGCCAAACGACCTGTTGGGGAAAACGGCCATATTTTGTTTTCAGCCAATGGAATTTCCCAAGAATTTCTAATAGACAATACACTAGTCGTTAGATAACTGCAACATGTTTACGTTTCAGTTAACGAATACCGTTCGATAACTGCAACGTGTACTAGGCGTAATTACTTGCAGTTGTCGAACGTCTACTGTACCAAGAACTTTTCGTAGAAATCCAAAGAAATTCCTTAAAAAATCTGAGCAATTTTCCGTTGAAATCCAAAGGTTGTTTTAATTGAAATTTACATTTTAAACAATCTTCCGAGGAAATTCTCGAAGCATCAAAGTATAGTTCTAGTGGAAAGTCCAAAAATAATTTCCAAATGAACATTTTGGAAAAATTTAAAGATTTTTTTAGAAAAGTTTGTCAGATTTTTCAGGCGAAAAAAAGCAAAGAAAATCTTAAAGAAACGTAATAAAAAAAATGGCGACGCTGATGCACGCCGCCGCCACCACTGACCAAAATTCTGACAAACGCCGCCGCTAAATTTCGGACCGGCGCACACCTCTAGTGGGTCATAGTATCCATGTGTGAATTTGTATGCAAATAAGTATGTGCATATGCATATTTCAAAATCCATGGATTTTTGCCGCAAAGTATGTGTCGATTTTCCTGAGTGTAGGGATCGAGCAAGCGTCACTCAGCATCGATTTTTCTGTCATACTGCGATTACGAAATATGATGAAAATTTCGCATCTCGCTGGAATGAATGGATGTATGAAATGGTGATTTCGCACGTGTTCCTGAATACGGATCATCCGGATCCGTATCCCGGTGGCCAATGCACCCCAGGGAGCTAAATTGTCCTCCTTTCTAATACACTTATTGTCGTGAACAACTTTGATGAAGGTTCCATAATTCAAAACGGAAAAGATCGGATGAAACATCATCCATCACGAATATATAAGGTTTGGAGTGATGCTAATCTTTTTGGGGTGTTGCAATATTCAAAGCAGGTGTAGCAAAACTTATTTTTGCGCTTCCATACTTTTGACGGGTAGTGTACATTCTGTAATGCCTTAGATATAATGAGTGTAACATGTAAGTAAAGTGTAACATTCACCACTATAACCTTCTTTTGAGGCTAGTTGTGAGCATGAGCATGATGACCGTAATTGCTACTCCGTGATCGACCAGAACAATCGCAATTGCACAGGGATCCAATGGATGGAAGCATGGGATTTGCACTCCAACCTCAATGTGCACAGTCCGAGAGCTCTAGTATTTTGGAAGGTTGATAACGGCGCTGGCCATGTCCTCAAGGTCATCGGGGATGGGAAGGAATTGATTATGCAGTCACTCGCCCACTGCAAGCCGAGAACACCTCTGTACTCGCCGCGAGTTCCTGTGGAATTTTATTGGAATCTGGGGGTTAGGTTTTATGGCAGAGGTTCGTCTTGGTTAACGGGTTGCCAATGTGATAGTAATGAAAGGGTGGTGTAGTATTCTAATTCGATGCCGAAAAGAACTTTTTCGCCCATTTCGAATTCTAACAGTTACCTGCTCTAGCAATCAAGTTGTACTCATAGGGGGATAGAAGATAGAAATGGTATGAAAGTCCATTTCCAGTTCTAGCGATTGCTAGAACATGAGAAATATATGAAAACATACAAAGTAGGAAAATGGAACGGGCCTGGGATTGAACCCACGACCTCCTGCGTATGAGGCAGAAGCGGTAGCCATATGACCACCAATCCCGTCAAGGCTAGTTGTAGAAAAATACTAAACTACAAATATTTCTTTCTTCAAAGGTGTACGAGTGAAAACACGGAAGAACAAAATATTACTCAATTTTCAATATTTTTTCATATATGTGTAGAACTTTTAAAATTTACTTTACATTTAAACAGTTTAAAGTTTATATTATTGATAAACATCAGAAACTTTTCGAAATCTAATCAATTAAAATTTACAAGAAAAAATCAAAATACCCCGTCTAAAGGCGGTCTTCAGCACTAGAGGGTTAAAATATACAGTAATTAAACAAAGCCGTCAATGCTTAAAAGGATTAGTTAATGCATTATGCTTGTCGTTGTTCGTCGCAAACTGCATCTCATTTCGAAATTTCTAAGAATTTTAAGAGGACCCTACAAATCCGCCACCGAATGCCTACTGCTGTGCGACAAATCCAGAATGCGCTAGAATTATCACATATTTATTCAGTCTCCACAGGAAGCATGAACTTGAACCCACTCACATACTTCCCGAGAATAATGTATGCTACATAGAGGTAATGCAGGAGAAAATTATTCCGGCATCTTCCGAGGATATATTGTCCTTTGCGATTACGACGCCACCGATAAATCTGAACAGCTTGCGGAGGAAGTTGGTTAATTAATTTCCAAATCCTAAGCTCCTCCGGGTTAGGATTGCGGCATGCATTATGTCTGCGGGGTCTGTTGCTGCATTTTGGCAGCAGTTCAAATCTAGTTCCGTTACGAGAGGATTGGAATTTCCATTTTCTAATATCCGCACTGGTAGGGTGAGTGGTTTTGCGTAAAATTTGAGGTCTCAGAAATTTTAGTATTTTCGATTTGTGATAAATACTCTATAAGCTAATTTTAAAATATCCACATTGAAGAAAATAAATTCTTTAATTTTGATAAAACTGTTCAAAAAAAATACAGCATAATCAGTGGGCTACATACCCTAGAAAGCATTAAATGAAAGTTAGATTTGCAGCTTCATTAGATCTCCACGATTAAACGTTCCAGATAGGAGCAACCGTTGGTTGCGTTGGAAGAAGATATCTTTCGATTCAAGAGTGGGCGGGTATAACATCTACAAATCAAGGTAAACTTTATGCAAATATTCACTTTCGTCGTTGCCAAGTGCCAGAGCTCAATTGAAATACGCCATAAATTTTCTTTCCACTGCGAAGTAATGCTTACAGCCATCATTCCTTCTGTTGAATTTAGTAAACGTTGTCAAGATAAGAAGCCCTCGAAGGGAGAAAGTTTCCTGCTGTAAACAACTCCGCCGGATGAAATAGTGAAACAGGAAAAAAATACAGCTCGAAACCAACATTCAAAGGTTAATCCTATTCGGTGATGTTTCACTTTATTTCACTTTTGCAGCATCAGCAGTTTAGCGATAAACCCGAGTGTAACATTTGCTCCGCCGCCCGCTTGAACTCCGTTGTTTCTAGTTGAGCTTTGTATTCGTATCCTCTTGGAAACATCCTTTTTTTTCTGTGAGTCCTTTTTCAATCCAAAGAAAGGTATGAAAATCGCTTAAAAATCTCACCTTCATTCTAAGGTATACTCTTAAAAATCGTGAAAATTACATCTGACCGAATCTCTGATACGCTTAAATATATTGAGACTCAATCATATATAAGACTTAAACTTACGTTCGTTGTCATGTATCGTTGAAAGATGTTCTCTATGATTGAAGTTTTGATTTTTCGAGATCAATTGCACGTAGATTTACACGAAGAGTACTGAGAGCTCACACCACGGCCATCATTAGTTTGCTTATTCGATCGAAGCGCGGTGCATACAAATAAAATCGCTGTACTTTTCGGATCGTTTGTAAGTTTTCCTATTATTTCGCGGATAAATAAACTTATATGAATAAATCGTGAACAATATATAATAGTGTGCAATGTGCATTTTGATACATTTTGTGAATGATTGTTCAAGTGTTCCGACGGTATACAAACGGGATTCGAGGAATACATCCGCTATGAGCATAAAGTGTAAAAAGGTTTGTTGATAGCAATTCCGTAATGCCCGTCCGTAATTAAACCTGATTCATCGAACAAAAAAACAAAAACCAGCAGTGCATTTAGTGATTCCCATCAGCAACAAACTGCATGTGCCACTGTAAATGGCGCTTGAGGCCAACCCATGAAGCAGTAGTGATATTGTTTTCAAAATATGAACAGATTTTGCCTATTTTGCCAGCGATGATTTACGACGTATGAATCCATAGATCGACAAAACTAAAACGTAAGTAAGTTCAGTGCGAAAATTGAAAAAGAAAATGATAATCTGCTGCATTTCATCACTTTAAGAAAACATCTTCCGTGGCATGATAATTACACGTCGTGACGTAAAAATGGGCTTCTCGTTTGCTGCTCACTTTACATCACGACGTGTATTTTTTTTTGGTTTCTTGTCATCATGTAATTTTAAGACATGACACAAATTTATGTTTAAAAGGCCGGTCCTTTTATGTGCATGCTTATTGACATAACTTTACATGGTTATTTTTAAGTGTGCGGGATCATCTCACGCTTTTTGAAATCAAATAGGTAGCAGTCTAATGAAAGCTAGACGAATACCGAGCAGCACATTATAGGTCAATTGTTTGAATTGTACCTACAGCAAGGCATGTTGTTTGGTTTTTCTAATTATCATTAATCTTAGATCGAAACTTAATTGGTATAATTGGTTTCGACTGAAATTAGTAGAAATATGTTTCATAATTCCGATGTTATGTGAAAAGATGAACAGAACATATAGCTTTACTAAATGTTTGCAAGTTAAAAGTGCTGTTCAGCTAAAATTGGCCAATCGCCAATAGTTTCAGTGTTATTGGATTGTGTCTGAGTTATAAATGTACCGCTGTAGAACATTAGAAACAGTGTAAAAATAGTTATTTGAAATCATAAGAAGGGTCTATTTCACCGTAGCTAGATTATTCAAATATCAAACTAAACAATGCGAATTCACCACCATCCTCTATGCCAGCTACTAGAGACAGACATAGAAAAAGCGGAAATAAATTCGAAAGGTGCTTATCAAGATCGAAGCTTTGGCATTATATTTTCAAATGTTGTATGCTCGTTCGCCTCTGTGACATCAGAAGAGCGAGACCATCGAAACACGGTATTTTTCTTCTGATCCGATGGTGACGTTGGATCTCGTTGGGACTCGAAACAATAGGAAGGGGTCGCAGTTGTAACTCTTTCGGTTTCGGATTAGCAAGTTCTTTCCATCCGCTTTGAAACGTTACAAAATTTGTGTATTCTGTCACATGAACACAGGGGAAAAGTTTTGTTCCTTCGTAAATTTAATCAAACGGTTTAACGTGAATGTCCCACGCTTTTTTTCTCACCCCTAAGCATTTTTGTCAACATTAGATCCAAATGTTCCGTGCTGAACATCAACTGTACGAGGGTGAGGTGGGTTCAGCGCGCGATTTAGCTCGTTGTTGGCATCTAATCAAGCGAAACGATTGTGGCACACTGATTTAATTAACAAATTACAACGGAAAGGCGGAGAACAATCAATTTAGTCAATCGCTGCAGTCAGACATCGATGTCAGCGTCGAATCACGGTTGATGATTAAGTTAGAAAACGATGCTACTATAAAGTGGGTTGTAAGATTGATTCCGAATAATGTTTGCAAATCTGTTATGATTTCGTTCTATCGAAGCATACCCCAATAATCTGTACCGTACCAAAATAAATCGATCAATGGTTTTTAGGATGGTTCAAAATATCGATTTTGCTCCACAGTGCTCATCTGATTCTTTACCATGTTCTGAGTGTCCTCTGAAAATTTGAGCTCATTTGGAATAAAACTGATTTAAGTTCAGTGCGTTTTGGCTCTTGTTTCGGACGGCAGAACGATCGCGCAATTTGCCGAAATTTTGTGTTTTGCATTGCGCGGCCGGTAATAAAGTTAATTAGTTCAGTGCGTGTTGGCTCTTGTTTCGGACGGCAGAACGATCGCGCGATTTGCCGAAATTTTGTGTTTTGTTTTTCCCTTAGGACGGTTCGTAAGTAAATTGATGAATATATTTTATTATTTTTACAGCATATACTGTTATTGACAAACGCTCTATATTGTCGAATAGAGCTCCCTATTATTCACCTTTCCCACTAACACAAATTTTCCTTCCCGAGACATCTATGAAGGTAGTATGGGTTCCCTGCATCTTCACTAGTAGATGTTGAACTAACATTCCTTCCCTTCCTTCCGTGATTGTAAGGACGTGGCCAGGTGTACAACTGCTACTGTATAGGAAAAGGTACTAATCCCAAGTACCAATTTGCGACAATATACAGTAGATTGCTCAATTCAAGCTATGTCTGGTAAGGGCGGGTGTCGCGGGAGAGGTTATCTTCGTCGACTTCCCTCATTCGAATGGAGGTGACAGGCAGGGAATTTCTTTGCAGTTTATCACCTCAGAATGCAAGTTCGCATTGTTTTCTTTCGTTCTGGGGTGATAAACCGCAGAGAGATCTGCTTCTTGTCACTTTTGTTTAAGGGTGGGGAGGTCGACGGGGAGAGTCCTCTCTTGCGACATTCACCCTTATTCCAGATGGAGCTTGAATTGAGCATTGTATAGCCACCCACGATTTGTACAATCACATATGCTATGCTATGCTATGCTATTTGGATTAAAACTGATTTAGCACAAGCCGTTTCAAGTTTGCATGCAAATTAGTATGGGAAAATTTATTTTTTCATTATACTGTTAATGACGCTTCCCCATCAAGCGCATGTTAAAAGAAAACTTACATAGCTAAAAGGAATACTCAACAGTTTTCACTCAGTGAAAACCGCATCTCAATTAATCGTTCCAATAATTAGTAATCGAATTTAATATATACCGTGGTTTTCTGGAGTTAATTGCATAACTTATCAACAGGCAACATTGCTGCTCGTGGCGCGAAAGAGAGCACACACAAATTCCGGCTACTATGTTGCACTGCACATTTCAGTGATGCCCTCAAAGAAGTTTAACTAAAGATTCGCAACCTGTCTTAAAATCGATTACTAATTATTGGGGCGATTAATCAACATGCGGTTTTCGTTAAGTGAAAGCTGTTGAGTATCCCTTTAGCTATGTAGGTTTTCTTTAACCTGCGCTTAATGAAACGTCATTAACAGTATAATGAAGAAGAAGAAGAAGAAGAAGAGAAGATAATGAAAAAATAAATTTTCCCATACTAATTTGCATGCAAACTTGAAACGGCTTGTGCTAAATCAGTTTTAATCCAAATGAGCTCAAATTTTCAGAGGACACTCAGAACATGGTAAAGAATCAGATGAGCACTGTGGAGCAAAATCGATTTTTTGAACCACCCTTGGTTTTATTTGATCACTTCGATACCATTAGGTAATATTTTCTAGTTGGCAATTCCCGTCATAATATTGATCAAAATACCATTTGCTTCAATAAATTCTCTGATTTGTTTAGCATTGTTCGGGGAATGTTCTCGAGTTTAGCTAAAATGGTGGCTTAAGCGCCACTCTCTAAGAGAGACCCCCGGTCGTGTTTGGTCGGGCAGACTTTTTAAAGACTCTTTCACTCAGGGAAACTCTCGAACGGTTCGCGGAATACTTGTAATCAATTTCGTAACGCATGCACTAACTACGACTCGTTATCCGTACGAAACATAGGGAACCTAGAAAGAATGTTCGCTCATTCGAGCAATAAAATGGATCGCAACGTAATTGAATTTAATGAGTATGTTTTATTTGCCAACTGGCGTTAAACGTAACCGGAATTCAACCAACTCAACAAAATTCATTCAAAATTTCCTGTATTTTAGAGCATTCATTCGCATTGGACGCGTATTTAACGTACGGAATGGAAAAGAGCAAACATGGCCATGTAATAAAAAGCTCTTCACGTACCTGCACAGGATGCCGATGCCAGCGGGAACAATAAGGCTTCGATGTCTTGACGATGGCGACGGTTTCCTCGATGATGGCGGTGACACGATGGCGGTCACCGGTTTTTCCGTGCTGCAATTTGGCGCGCTGCGATGGAAGTGACCCGTGTGTGATATGGCCGATCTAAAGGTGCGGAGTGAGTGGCGACTGGAACGGAAGCTTCCGATTTCGATCGGAGAGAGTGTTGTGGCACTTAACCTGAATTTCCCCGGGACGATCGGCTCCTCAAAATATTGGCACACGTACCCAAGCGACCCGGCTTCGCGTACCTATCCGGTTCACCGAGCGGGGAGTGGTGTGTCCTCTATTCTTTGGTTAGGATCGAGGTTCGTGGCGGGCAAATGACGACACGCAGAAAGACGAACCTACACTCTCTAAAACACTGGTCCGAAAATGTAACGGAATGGACCGTTCCGTCGGCAATTAACGACCGACGTGGAATATTCGCTACGATTGACTAAGCGACCTCACTCACCTCCGTTTGGCTACCTACTTGAGGCGGGCCTTCGCTGGCACACGGGTCGGACGGTTCTCGGACGGTCGACGGACGAAGTCGTGGTAGAATACCACGAACGGAATCTCGATGAGGCGATGAATGCCGCCAATTATCGACAGAAAATCCAGCCGTACAAAAAAAAGCGCAGGGCGCAGCGTGTCCAACACTAAATCACATTATTTTAAGAATTGCTCAACTTAATTAAATATAATTACCTTTGTTCGTATTCATTCACTTTGATAAAATTATCTGA
The DNA here is from genome assembly GCF_024139115.2 of Armigeres subalbatus. NCBI lineage: Eukaryota > Metazoa > Arthropoda > Insecta > Diptera > Culicidae > Armigeres > Armigeres subalbatus. The sequence goes on from NC_085140.1 coordinate 333,957,259, forward strand.
GCAGAAAACGCAATCTATTGGACCTCGGTCCACTAAGCTAGGAAGAAAAACACAGAACATTTAACACCAATTATTTTTTTAAAACTCACTCACTAATTTTACCTTCAAATTAAACTAAAATTACTCAAGCAAAATCTTAAACTTCCAAGGACTGAACGAAAGCATTTTATTCGCGCACTTCTGCTCTCCAGCCGATTCGTAGACGAAATGAGCGAGTCTGAGTCGTACTTGCGCTAAGAAATTTTGAATCTATTGAAAACATTTTACTTTTCAACTATTCAAGCTATCATTCAATTTGATTTTAAATCGTATTCAAATAAAATTGCGCCAACCGATTAGCATGGCGATCGGAAGGATGGCGCCTGTTTGCAGATCACATGCGTGTCATAATGAGTTGAGCTTTTATAACAAATGCTATAAACTTGAAATTGATACAGGAACGAACAGATTTTACAAACGCAAACGAAACACGACACACGATCACAGGCTTAAAACAAATTTTAATTTTTTTTTTAAACGGTTCTAATTGAATGTTTTTATTTAAACTTAATTGAAATAAACGTAAAACGTTACAGCATGAATTAAAAAAACATGATTTTCGAAGCCTCCAATACTTATAAAAATCGAAAATATGAAATTTCTGCAGTAGTGTCAACTGGTCTAATGAATTTTCCTGATGTCTAAAATTCTAGAATCGAGCCATTTTTATCCAATTTTCCGCGACCAGCAATGGTCCCCGAGTAGACGAAAATAACTCAATAATATCAAATGTTGATAAGATAGCAAAATAAGATATGGACATAATTTATATAAGAGATAAGAGATCAGACGATAATATCAATATTTTGCATTGAAAGATCATGATAAGATCAAGTTATGCTATTTGTAATAGGTAATCAATATCGTGTGCCATTAGTTTGTTCTTATCCATAGCATATCTTGATATTTAAATGATATTTCGGTGCAAATTTTTTATATTGTTGCCTGTTCTTTTATCTCTTATATCAATCTAGTCCATATCATGTTTTGATATTCTGTTCATGGCTTCTGCCCGGGTCGACAGGTCAGAGACTTCTGATTTGTCGTTTGTGGAGGTCAACTGCACCCATCGTTCCGAGTAAATAAAACTTTTACCAGAGGTAAAATCGCTGTTTTTAAGGAAATAACGTACAGCACCATCTACAAAGGTTATAGAGCATAGGTGTCTTTGGAGCATAAGTCCAAAATGTCAAAACAAACAAATTTGTAGAAGAAAGTTTTGCTCTATGTTGTTTGTATCGAAAGATAACACTTATATAGTTATAAATTATCTAGATAAACATAAAATTCATCAAAACGAAGCTTAGAATCACCCGCGATAGTGTGCTGAAGCAAAGATGGCAAGAAGCAACAAGATAACCGAGTTCAAAACTTTTCATACATCTCACCGGAGACACTGAAATCAATGAAAGTGCTTCCATCTGTTGCACAAAAACCAAGCATTAATACTATTTTTGAAGGTTTTTGTTTATCGTGTATCGAGAATGTAAATATAGAAAAGAGCATAAATGTCAGTTACACGGCAACACCATCTGTGTTTTTTGTTTCTGCAACGAGATTGATTCGTGATTTCTGTTTAGGCATATTTTTCTGATAGCCTTTTACTTTTTTCTTTAAACTCTGTTCTCCTTCTCCACAATAACAAGTTGCTCCATAGAACTAATAACTCGTTACACATCCAATGCGTAATCATGATCATGGACCAAATGATTGTCGCGAGTTTTCCTTGTATTTCCGTTAGCTAGGTGTGTTTCCCGATCGATGTCAACATTTCCCATTTCCCTTCTCCAGCAACATCAATTTCGTTATCCTCATATTCGTGGCCTAAATCCATTGGAGTTGCTTCTTCGTTCGATGAAACATATATTTCCATCGGAATTGATATTACTGCTGCAAGATTAACTGGAAAAGCGATGGAGCTGCGAAATGCCTTAAGCTAAAATGGATTTAATAGCTGGACTTTGTTATCATTGTTCTTTATGATCGTACCCTTGAGATTTATTTCTGTGATTTGTAAAAGCAGAGTTGGCGAAATGCTTCGAGCAGATTTGACTGCTCTTATTGATACCCGGGTTTTGACAAAACTCGGTCAAGGGTCTCACATCCTTAAACATAATTTAATATACGCACTTCATTAAATGAAAATAAGATTGGTAAACATCTTGCCAGTTCACTTTTAAAGAAACTGTTTTTGGCCATCGCCTTGTATGAGTTGTTTGCATGGTGCAATGGCTCAGCTGTTTTTGTTTTATTTTATTGACATTTCTTCCAAAGATGATCGATTAAAATTAACAGTGTGCTAGTTCGGTTTTTGTTCACTTGGGGCGCTTATCGTGTCTCCGTAAAATCATAGAAGTCGGGTATCTTGTTGCTTCTTGCCATCTTTGGCTGAAGACACCAAAAAATCTAGAACGTTTACAGAGAGTGTTGGAGGTTTTTTACAACGAATACAGAGATCCGCCTCAGCGCGCCGCCTGGAAGAAGCGAAGTTCGAGAAGTAGAACAGCTGTGCCGTTATCAAGAAACACGCAAGTTCTATTAAAAACTCAACGCATTCCACAAAGGCCGCGAGCAGAGATGTGCAGAATCTGGGAAACTGAACTGCTACTGGAGGAGTTGGCAAGGTGGTGCGTGAGAACTTTCGAACGATCACCACTCTTAATGCTGTGGGAAGTTATCAAGCCGGGTTTGTTGACGGTCGCTCGACGACGAACCAGATCTTTACTGTACGGAAAATCCTCCAAAAATGTTCCAGCGCACCATCTGTTTATCGAATTCAAGGCGGCATACGACAGAATAACCCGCTTAGAGCTATGGAAAATTATGGACGAGAACAGCTTTCCTGTGATGCTCACCAGACTGGAACAGTGTTCTAAACTGTGAAAAATTTCGGGCAAATACTACAGTTAGTTCGAATCGCGCCGGGGACTAAGAAAAGGTAATGGGCCTTCGTGCTCGTTTCGGGGATACTTTTGACGTGGGCGATGAAAGAATTCGTCTACCTCCGTGATGAACTTTAAGATAAAAAATCACGTTACCTTCTCTTTCAAACCACAAAGCGCGTCTGGAAGACCGCTGGAAAATGGATTGTGGTTTAATAAATCACAAAGCATGGGAGACCGCTAGTTTGTGGTTTGCAATACCACAAGGCGTGTCTGGGAGACTGCCGAGAAAAAAAGTTGACAATCTATTAAATCCCAAGGTGGGTCATGGAAGCATTTATTTTGGTTAAAATAAATTTAGTTTGAAATGTATAACTTAGTGACTTTAGTGTACATGAGAGTATCATTTAAGATAGTTCTATCGAAATCTGAGTATGTTACAAAGTTGTTTGGAAGGCTTAATCTTGAAGTTTATTTTGGAATTAACTGAGTTAGTAGTCGTAGCGGAATTACCCGTTGGATGAGATATCCAACATTCACGATGCTCAAAAAACGTTGCCAGCATTCACAAAGTCATAAGTTTAGAGTTATTGGCTAAAAGTACTAATTAATATAAGTCTAAAATTTAGGTATAAACTTATGCTATCTCATTTAAGTGTGATATCTCTGCGAAATTTTAGATAAATATCATATCCTAGGCCAGATGTTCCTAAACTACTTGTCCATGCGACCCACCTGGCAGAATCGCATATTGCTTGCGATCCTCCCACATTGCCAAACCATTATTAATTGCTTCATATCCCATCATTATATTACTTTGAATGGATTGGAAATGATTTGGAATTCGAACGGATTTGGATTAGATTTTGGTTGGATTTGATTGGAATTGATTTGAATTGGATATGGATTGGATTTGGATTAGATTTGGATTGGATTTGAATTGGATTTTATTTAGATTTGGATAAGAATTGCATTTGATTGGATTTGGAACGGATTTAGATTAGATTTGGATTGGATTGGATTTGGATTGGATTTGGATTAGATTTTGATTGGAGTGGATTTGGAATGGATGTGGAATGGATATGGATTGAATGTGGAATGGATTTGGAGTGGATTTGGGATTGGATGTTGATTGGAATTGGATTGAATGAGGCTTGGATTTTTATTGGAATTGGATTGAATTGTTTGGATTTCATTGTATTTGACAAAATCTCAAAATTTACTGTTCTTCATTCACTACATTGATCCAAATCTAATGGCTGTGATAGCACTTGTCATAAGACGAGTTTGTACAATCCCATTGAATTCCACCACTTAATTGTATCTTGACAGATACGTATTTCGACCTCAACAGTAAGGCCGTCTTCAGGCTGTGATAGATTTGTGGGACAAAATAGGGACAAAAGAATGAATCAAGAATCGTCTTTCGCCACCCATCATTGATCAGCCCACGACCTCCCTCCCTGGGAGTCGCGGCCCACATTTTAGGAACACATGTTCCAAGCGGTTGTTAGCAAGTTCAACATCGATATGTTGAAGGTCAGCTTGCTGGTATTACTATATATGAATATGATAGTTAGATTTATGGACGGTATAAGATATTTAGATTATTGCTACAATATAAAATGTTTCTGTAAGATCAATTACCAATTTAGTTTAACATTCAAATGATACAACCTATTGACTTGCTATTCGTTGTTCTATGATTGAAAACCACGATAATCAGACAAGTTTATTTTGGAGCTCAGTTTTCAAAGGAAATCATCGGTTCGTCTCGCGCAAATAACTTTAAAAAAATCAATGCGTTCTATGCTAGAGGATTTTTTTTGCCTTTTTTAATGAGAGAAGATTAGAGAGAAGTATATTACCATCAGCGTGTGATTATACATTAACCCCTCAGCGTGTCGATCAGGGCGCAGCAAGCCATGACTCGGCCTCTTCTGGTCAGACCTTCGTGGCGTGCACACGCACCCACGGAGAGCTGGCTGTCATAACAATTCGCTCCAGCCATTTGGGGCCACACATCCACCAATATACCAGGCATCTGCCATTCCTCGGCAGGGCTTTTCTCGCACGCGTGTGATAGGACAGCTACCAGCGCATCCCCGCTTAGACTGTCCGTGTTGGCTGCCAGCCCCAGGGCCGCGGTGAAAGCCTCGCTGTTTTGGTCTTCCACCCACGGGCCTGATAGGGATCCCCCACCCTTTGGATGTTGCACACCATAGTTGGTTATAAAGCGAATTGCTAAATGATCACTATGTGTGTAGCCCTCATCTACCCTCCAGTCCATGTCTATTGCTAGACCAGGACTGACAATCGTAGCGTCAATATACTACTCGACCCCATTTCTACGGAATGTGCTAGTGGAGCCATCATTGACTAGCACTGCGTCGAGCTTCGCAAACGCTTCGGGTAACGCTTGACCCCTGCTGCCACATTCCACTGCCCAAGCATTTAAGTCTCTCGCTATGACAAACGGTTTCCGACCCACTAGGTCGGACGGGTCTTCTCGACCTCTGTACCGCACGTTCTCTGACCTCACCTCGGCGCCGTCACCCAAGACCTCTTGGGCCAGCTTCCTTTAGTCCGTCCTGTTAGATTGCGCTCCGCGTTCCAGAATCAAGATCTTTTCACCGGTCTTGGTGCGTCCGACGCTTCACACGTCTTGACCCAGCACCGAAGGCTGCCAGGGATTCTCAGTCACTTGTGCCGATGGCACCGGCCAGCTGGTCCCCTTTTGCGGCCCGGCGACTTGCGTCTGGTTGGTGCCTTTCGCCTTTTTGGGCCGAGAAGTCGTCTTCTTGGGTCGGCGCCCTTCGGGCTCCTTTGCACCCCAAACTGCTCCATCCAGACGACGTTTGGCCTTTATAGTCGTCCGTCGTTTGGCTTTGCTCTGAGAACCTTAGCCGGATTGCTGCCTGAGGCATTTTGGGTCGGGCGCAGTCTTTTCCTCATTGGCCATCAGGGCGAAATCAATCGCCTCTTGGGTCATAGTCGCTCCAAGGAAGGAGAAGGTATCGGTTTGGGCACCTTTGTCGGGCATTCTTTCTTATAGTTACCTTAAGGTGATTATAGAATGAAGCCCGTGGTGAATTTCAAATTCACCACACGTTTATCTACATACATTTCCAAAAGCCCAAATCTGACGTAATAGTTTTCGCACAGTGCCGAAACACAAATTATGATTGTTCAGCAGAACTAAGCAAACGATCTACCATTATTTCAGCCCCATACGTTTTATGGATCTTTCATCTCGTGCTCTTGAAAAAAATATTGGAAAAGCACGTGGTTTACGAAATGGCCGATTTCTGGCTTCATTCTATAATCACCTTAAATGATCCCATGATTATCTTTGCCATGCAAGGGTTGACACTTACGTGCTCAGAGCCAGATCAGCGCAAGTCAGGAAAAGCCTTAAAGCCCTTGGACATAGTCCTTGCAGCCCCCGAAATCCGGCTTTAATTACCAGACGATTTTGCTTCAAAATCTGGACATTACGAGTTTTGCTCTATTGATTCTCAAATAATAAATTAAATCTGTTTCAAGACATCTAGGATATAACTTTCATATTTCTCGATTAGTAATAAATCCGTAATGTTATATAAAGATCTCATTCGATTTTGGTAACATTCGGTTTAGGCAACATTCGATTTTGATGATGATGATGATGATGATGATGATACTTCCATCTATTGTAGCAAGGCACCTGCCGATAGCACTGGCCATATCTGACAAACGATTTGATCATAATTATGCTATTGTTTGTATTTCATCAGACTCCTGTATGAAGGGCTCCTTATGCGAATCCACGGGATGAACATTAGGCAACATTCGATTTTGGCAACAAAACCATTCGATTTTGATAATTTTTTTTATTTTTTTTTTAAATATTTTTTTATATGGCTGGTTTACGTAAATCTCATACCTACCTAGATACCTGGTTGGCTACAGCGTATAGTACAGCTCCATAATCGTTGGACTTGGGCGATGTTCTTCCAGTTTCCCCTAACGTTTAGGGTCCCCAGGTCCGAATCCACCGCGTGCAGCCAGCGTGTTCGTGGCCTTCCACGGAGTCGCCTGCGCCCATCTAATTCTCTGTTGAATATTGTTTTCGCTATTCTTTCTTCCAACATTCACACCAAGTGACCAGCCAACTGAAGTCTGCCGTATTTTATACGATACACAATATTTTCTTCTTTGTATACTTGTTACAGCTCATTATTCATGCGTCTGCGCCCCACACCGTATTCTAGTTTCCCTCCGAGTATTGTATGCAGCACTTTTCGCTCGTAAGCCCCGTCACTCGCTGGCACTCCTCATCAAACCAACCATTTCGTTGGCGTCGCTCTGCAGTGCCTAACACCGTACAATTTTGAAAAATTACGACTTTTTCGGTGTTTTTTATGATCTTTCCGGATCTTTCGACCGGATCGGATCATCGAGAGTAAACGTGACGAGAATGTAAAATGGTGAAACGGCTGTCATTCAGGGTCAAACTTTTTACCCGATCCCTGAATAATTTCACTGGTTGTCGTTTACAAGCCTATAATGACAAATAAAAAGTGCAAACAAACTTTTCATTTTGTCATTTTCTAACGAATGCTAAGATAATTTGCTGATCTGGTGAGCCGGGTTTTTTTAAAAGTGTCTCGAAGTCACTTGAAGATCCGGTCCCGAATCTGAGCGCTTATCTCTAAGCACTTATGAACATTAGTGGTATTTATGTTTCTTTAGAAATCCTGTTTAGTTTGCTATCAGAAATCATGAATTGAAAGGAAAAATGAAAATAGGTGATTTGTTCATGCGGATTAATAAATTCGGGCATGTCTGAGAAATGTTGATTATTTTTTGTTTAATGGGTGTCGGTCACACCGTGCCTCTTGATACCCCTATATTAAAAGTGGATGATAACGAAAAAGCTATATGTACACTCCGAAAACGAATTTCTGATAGGAGGCCTCTGAGCCTACACGTAAAACTGTATTGATGTTGAGTAGTTCCACTTTTACTAAAATTGGGTAAGATTTCCGTGTGAAAAAAAGAGACGGCAATACAATTTTACTCAGTCTCTGAGTAGTTTGAAACGGGCGTGTAGTACAAAAAAGTTTGTTTTCTGGAGTGATACCATAGGCTTTCAGAACAACTTTGTTGTACGAGGAAGGCAAACATTTTTTAATATGCAGCTTATGGATATGCAGCAGTGAGTCACGAAGTGTGCACCAGATTTCGATTATCGAAAAATGAATATCAAAGCGGAAGATTACCGTTCCCAAGGGGTCAAACAGACTTTTGCACAGACTGTGATTTTATTATATTTACCGAAAACACCCCTCCGGCAATCGTAATGTTACAGTTGAAACCCCTTATTCCAATTTACTTTCAATTATCGCCAGCGGGCACACAATGGAAATAATGTCCAAAATACATTTTAAACATCGGTACCCAACCACAAGCCGACAGATGCCACCAGGCCAACCCGGTCCGGACCAGGACTCGGGAGGCGCCCTAAAATTTTCTTTTGAAACAGATTCATACGCCTTTCGAGAAATGCACGTTCGGCGGCGATAAGTACGGCGGAGTACGGACGAAAGGGCGAACAAGAACCAGCACTCAGCACGAGACGCATATAACATGTAAATTATATTGCTAGTTATGCTGCCGGGAACAATCTTTTTCGCCGCATTTGTATATAGTTTTCCGTTGCTGGTACTTCTGCTGCGTCACAGTTGTTGCCTTGCTGCGCTTCAACACTCGCTCGCTCGCGTACACGTTTATTAAATTGTAATTACATGTTTGACAAACGTTTTCATTAACCCCACATGGTGCCCGTTTGTCAAGATTTTTCTCAGTTTTGGGTTTGGCTGCTTCCCTCCGTCCCGTTGTTGGTTTCGCAACTAATTCTGGCCCCTAATGAACGGTGCTTGAAATTAGAAAATCGTTTTCACCCCCTCTTGAGGCAAGGAACCGTAGTGCGTATTCGTCTCGTTGAAAAAAATAGAACGCTGTCTCTAAATCCATTACAAGTACATTTTACTTCAGACATTCGAAAAAGCGGTCTCCCTTGAATTGAAAACGGTTTAAATTTAGGAAAAAGGCCTGTGCCAATATGTTCATTTTGGTTATAAATATATATACGAAGAGGACTTGTAGCCGTTGCACCATCTAAGTCAGAAGTCGATGTTTGTTGGTGAATCGTAAATCCGAGGTGTGACAGCCGTAGTCATGGGATTAAGTGCGTTTGGTCATAATTTTCACCGTTCGTAGCTGTTCGTTTTCTGTGTGTTGCGAGAACTAATCTTATTTACGGTATTGTGACACCTGGAGGTCTTTAAATTTAAAGCAAATCTTAACTTTTGATGATGATTCGGATGTTCCAGTAAAATGAACATTTTTTAAAGCTAACATATAACATTCTCATTCGGGAAAGAATTATGGCCGAATTATTCCATCGACGTTAGCAGTTTCGTTCCACTCAGACCGAAAAATGTTTCTGTTCAAAAAAGTCAGATATGAAAATAAAGCTTATCTTAATTGCCATAAAGAAATCGTTTCGATGTCGTTTTATGATTCCCTCGGAGAACGAAGCCGAGTAGGGTAACAAAAGGAGCATCCTTTTAATTCCTTGTGGGATTTCGGCTTCCCACCACCCACCATTCACTCGCTCTCGACGGCATGGCTATTATCGCAACCCAAACACGTTTGCCTACTACACATGTGACTGGATACCGAGCGGTGTCGTCGTACCGATTCCAACTCCCGAAATCCAGTTCCAATTTGTTATCTGCCGGGCCAACTATAACCCTTACCATCCGGATCGGTCGAGAGATGCGGAAGGTTCAATAATCGTTTAGACTAGACAACGCCCGAGCAGGGGTGGGCCAGGGTACCCCCAATCATGCCGGATGGAACCCAGGATGGACAAATTGTAGCCGTTTTTGATCTATTCAAAAAGGCACGAGCACAGTTCAGTATCATAATTAATATCTCTATAATCCTCATCATAATAAGCAGTAAATACCGCAAATCGGGTTAAGCGGATTAAAGTCCTGTCTGGTTTCTGACGAAGGCTATGCTACGGTGGTATCTGGTATGTGTATGTGTACGTGTACGTGTGTGAAGGGTTGGTTGGTGTTCATTACAACCGAGCGAACGACAAGTGTATCGCACTTTCATTAACTTTGTTGAGCTCTGGAGAGCGGGTCTGATGGAGTAACCATTTCAGTCGATGCCATAGGCCACAGGATTTCAACAGGCAGATTGGCGAAAGTTCGTCAGTACGTGCAGCATATTTTGCCTGATGGTTATTATGATATCGAATAAAAGTGATTCATATCCATTAGCTGTAACTAACACGATTAAGGTGGTCATATGAGTGAATGGGGTGGCATACCTTTCAATAGATGGTTTAATTATCATCCACCTATAGGCATTCGATGATAAATTCCCGTAATTGAATGTGATATCTGTAATTACGATAGGATTCCATAATGGATTCCTATTGGCTGCGTTGGGACATTTCAAGATTTAAGCCCTAAAGAATTGATAGGGACAATTCACTAAATATTTGAGAAACTTGTCTATAGTTTTGGGCTTCCTTTTCTCCAAGTTTTTTTTTATCCAAACAAATACCATAAAGAAGAAAAAAATAATGTCTTTATAACAAAGACTGAAAAATAAATTAATTTGAAGCAAGGAAGTCGGTTAGTCGGTTTGTCATTAGCACAGTATCTCCAATCTCCATAGCTCCATAGCTCTATCTCTCCATGGCAGATTTCAAAATTGTTATACATAAAAACCTGGCAAAATCTATGTAAAATTTTGGCATATACAAATTTTGAAAGAACAGAAAGATTTGTTTTTTGGGTGTACCTTTTGAAATGTTGAGAACATGAGAATGAGCATTATGACCGTACAACTCGTAGATGCTACTCCGTGGTTGACTAGAACTTGCGAAATTGTACAGAGACTGGAATGAATGGGGCTTGGAATTAGCTACTCATTCTCAATGCACATGCTCAAATATTTTCAACCAATAACGACGCCGGCCACGTCCTTACGGTCATATACGAAGGGAAGGATTGTTAGTCCGGCTTTTGTTGCTACTAGAGACCGAGTATATCTCCACGATTGTATTGGGATTGGACATTGTTTAACTAACAAATGATAGGTTCAATAATATGGATTCACTTCGGTAAGCGATGGGATCTAAGGGATGGGATATAATTATACGAATTTGATATATTCTACTCACGTTCCTCCTATCGAACCGCGGCGTGCCAAAGTGAAATACGATCAAATGCGCAACATTTTAAATTATTTACTTGCCCACAACGGATTTGGGACAGTTCGTCGAATGACGTTTAGTCGAATGACATTGAGTCGAAAGGACATTTGGTCGAAGGGACATTTAGTCGATCAGACATTTAGTCGAATGGAAATTTGGTCAAATGGACATTACGTCGAATAACAAACCCTAGGCAGGGGATCACTTGGCTCGTGGATCGATGAAGACCGCAGCTAAATGCGCGTCTGAATGTGAACTGCAGGACACATGAACACCGACACGTTGAACGCATATGGCACATCGTACTACAGTACGATGTACACATTTTTGAGTGCCTATATTTATCCATTCACAGCGCTCAACTTCCGAGCAAATCAGACGTATTTTTGCGTCATATCGTCGCGGAAGCCGATTGATTTTTTTTCCTCAAATAGTACGTAAAAACATTTTTTTTTTTCGCCGCGGGTTTTCGTTGCTAACGTGAAGTAATGTCCGCGAAGAAGCGTCGCGAAAACACATTCCGCTTCGATTATGCGAATGTGCCGAAAAAGCCATCGTCAGAGGAGGTTCACCAATTCGTTGGTGTCACGCTGGGCCTTAAACGAGAAGAGCTCATGCGAATTCAATACAGCCGCAATCTTGGAGTTGCTTTTGTCAAGGCTGCTTCTATTTTGTAGATGTAGTTTGATTATTTTTATATATCTCAATTTATTGATGAGGTAATTAATTTATAAAGTATATTTTTGTATATTTGACTTCCAATCATAAAGAGATAGCACAAAAGGTTGTCAAAGAAAATGAAAATACACCCGAGCGCACTGTGGACGGAAAGATATACAAAACGCGCTTCGTGATGAAGGATGGAGCGGTGGAAGTAAAGTTCTTCAACCTCTCCGAGGACGTCACGAACGACAAAATCGCCAGATTCCTAAAAGCGTACGGAGAGATGCTCTCAATCCGAGAAGAGCTGTGGGATGAGAAGCATCATTTCGCTGGGCTCCCGACTGGCGTTCGAGTGGCACGGATGATAGTTAAAAAGAACATACCATCCTATGTTTCTATCGCCTTCATCTCCTCAATGGCGCAACCACTCAAGTGGCGTACTATGGACAGCAGCAAATTTGCAGGCACTATAGCGAATCCGTGCATAATAGCATCTCGTGTGTCCAGAATAAAAAACTGTTGCTGCAAAAGCTGGCGGCATGCAGCACGTCCTATGCAGATGTCGTCAAAAACACGCAAAACACACGATCAAAAATTGCCGCTCCGAAGCAAGCCACTGCGAGGCAAACCGCCTCGAAGCTACCCAACTCGACCGCTCATCCGAACCCAACGACAAATACAGCACCATCCACCACTGGTTTAATGCCTCCTCCGGCGTTTCCAGTGCGGAGTGTCACTGATGTGGAGGACCCCATGACACTGAGCGTCCCTCGGGAAAATGAGAATGAGCCATGGACCAGAGTAACGCGCAGATCAGCGAAGAAGAACGACGGGAATGAGACCGACTCCTCGACCTCCAGTAAGGGCACTTATAAGCGGCCGCTTGGGAAAAAAATGCGCTGCGACGGATTCAGTGACCCTCATGACGTGGACATGCAACTATAAGCCAGCCTCTTCACTAGCTACAACATTGCGACAATAAACGTGAACACCATCACGAATAACAACAAGATTAACGCGCTACGCATGTTTGTCCAAACGATGGAGTTGGATATTGTTTTCATTCAAGAGGTTGAAAATGAGCGTCTCACACTACCTGGTTTTAACGTTATTGCAAACGTCGACCATGCTAGAAGAGGTACTGCAATCGCACTAAAGAGCACATACATTTTTCACACGTTGAAAAAAGTTTGGATGGCTGACTTACTGCTGTGCGTATTTTGGATACTACACTCTGCTGCATTGTTGGCAGGGTTGGGAAAAATCAAATTTTCGAAAAATCGAGAATGATCAAACTCACCCGCGATTTTACTTTTAAATTTTCAAGTGATTAAAACTCGCCAGCGATTAAGAATCGTTTGAAAATCGTATCTTGATTTGATGCATTTACCGTTACATTTTGAACTCTTTTTCCTCACTAGCATGAAGCTATAACGCCAAATAGAAGATATAACGGGACTGTTGGCAATTATCTATTATTAGAGAAGATTAATGATTGAATGAAAATTCTGTGTTTATTATCGTTTGAGTACAAAATTTGAGAAGTTGTCGCCGGCGACAACTCGCCTACTGTTTTCACGTGAGAAGTTTTCACATGAAAATTGCAATCATGATCGTCTGATAATGATTAAGCACAACACTGCCCTCCGGTAGTGCATACCGAGCACAGAGAGAAAGATTTTTCAATGACACTCTTGCCTACTATCTGCACCACCGTACTGAGCATGTGATTCTAGCCGGAGACTTCAATTGTGTGATACGACAACGAGATTCAACAGGGTATAATATGAGCCTCCTCACTGCAAGCCACCGTTCAGCAGCTTCAGCTTCATGACGTGTGGCTAAAACTTCGTTCCCGTGATGATGGACATACCTATATAACAGCGAATTCGTCATCTCGGCTTGATCGACTATATGTCAGCAACGGCTTGTGTGGACAGTTACGGACAGTACAACATCATGTCTGTTCATTCAGTAATCATATGGCTGTTACGCTGAGAATATATCTACCTAATCTAGGCCAACCCCCGGGGCGTGATTTTTGGTCACTTCGCCTTCATCTCCTCACTGCAGAAAACATAGCAGACTTGCAAGTGCGATGGCAGTACTGGACCCGCCAGAGACGGAACTACCCTAATTGGATGGAATGGTGGCTGGGGCACGCAAAACCAAGAATCGTCAGTTTCTTCCGTTGGAAATCCAAAATTGCCTATGAGGAATTTCACTACGCGTATCAGCATCTCTACTGCCAGCTCCGCCGGGCATATGATGGATACTACCAAAATCCAACTATGCTGACTACCATCAATCGCCTAAAAGGTGAATTAATCAAACTACAACGCAGCTTTACACACGCCTTCGTTCGAGCAAATGAGCCTCTGGTGGCGGGAGAACCTCTCTCCATTTTTCAACTCGGCGACCGAAGAAGGAAACGTACAACGATAACCCGGATTGAGAATGAACAAGGAGAATCCATTGACGACTCACAGGACATTCAACGAGAACTGCTGCAATATTTTTCAGCCTTGTATTCTGAGCCAAATAGAGAAAACGAACCAGCTGGAGAATTTCAGTGCGACCAGATCGTCCCGAGAAATGATCCTACAAATGAGGCGTGTATGGCGGCGATCACCACCGCAGATATATGGACTGCAATCAAATCTAGTGCATCAAAAAAATCACCAGGGCCGGATGGTATACCCAAAGAGTTTTACCATCGTGTTTTTGAAGTGATTCACCGTGAACTAAATCTAGTGTTGAACGAGGCGCTCACTTCAAACTTTTCATCAAAATTCGTCGACGGTGTCATAGTCTTAGTGAAGAAGAAAGGAACTGGTAACACTGTTGGCTCCTACCGGCCAATATCATTACTCAACTTTGACTATAAGCTTCTCTCACGAATATTAAAGATACGTCTCGAAAGTGTGATGGAAGCTCACCACATACTTAGCAACGCACAGAAATGCTCAAATGCGCGTAACAATATCTTCCAAGCAACGCTGTCCCTAAAAGATAGAATCGCTCAGCTGCGTGCGCAGCAGCAGATGGGGAAGCTCGTAAGCTACGACCTCGACCATGCCTTCGACAGAGTAAGGCACTCTTTCTCTTCGAGAACATGCGCTCGCTCGGTATTAATCCCGAAGGATCTCAGCACTCTCCTCATCACGTCTACTGATAAACGGTCATCTAACGTCAGCGTTTCCCATTCAACGGTCGGTGAGACAGGGGGACCCAATCTCAATGCATTTGTTTGTATTATACCTACACCCTTTGGTAGCTTCTCTCGAGCGTGTGTGCGACACTGATTTGCTAGTGGCGTACGCCGATGATATCAGTGTAATAACCACATCGGTGCAAAAAATTCAAGCAATGCGTGACTTGTTCTTGCGATTTGGAAGAGTATCAGGTGCCGTTTTGAACCTTCGGAAAACAGCATCCATTGACGTCGGCTGGGTCCAAGAGAATACTTCGAATGTGGACTGGTTGAAGACCGAAAACAATATCAAAATATTAGGTATTGTATTTGCGAATTCTGTGCGTAGCATGGTCTCCCTCAACCGGGATGGCTTGGTGGGAAAAGTTTCACAGCAAATATGGCTGAATTCGATGCGCACGCTCACACTGCAACAGAAAATTATTCTTGTCAACACGTTCATCATGTCGAAGGTCTGGTATCTCTCATCAGTACTCCCAATATACAGCATCCATACAGCCAAGATTACATCAACTGTTGGTACCTTCTTGTGGAGAGGACAGCCGTGTTCCGATGATGCAGCTAGCGAGGCACGGGATCAAAATGGCTTAAGTGGCTTAAAATTGCAGCTAGTAGCTCTTAAATCGAAATCCCTGTTAATCAACCGACATATCAAGGAAACAGATTCCATCCCATACTATAACTCATATCTCGGCCACGTAAATCCCAATACTCCCCCTGCTGATGTTCCTTGCCTAAGAACCATCCATCAAGCCCGTCAGAGTATACCCCCTCAACTACTACAAAACCCTTCCTCCGCTCAAATTCATCACTTCTACATCGAGCAGACGGAGAAGCCAAGAGTTGAACTGCGAAGCCCAGCAGTGAACTGGAAGCGGGTATGGCTCAATATTGGAAGCAGAAGGCTTACTTCAGCTCAACGCAGTATGTGGTACCTGTTGGTCAACGAAAAAATCGAACATAGACAGCTCTGGCATACCATTCGACGAGTGGATACTGAGCAGTGCGCTCACTGTAATGCAGCAGTAGAAACATCAAAACACAAATTCAGTGAGTGCCATCGGGTGACGAGAGCGTGGGCGCACATGCAAAGTATGCTCACAACTATTTTGAATGGACGTAGGCTTTCGTTTGAACAATTGATACACCCAGAACTGTACAACATGAACAGAACACAAAAAACACTCATTCTTAAACATTTCATAAATTATGTTAATTTTGTAAACAGTTGTGAGAACTTAGTAGACGTAAGCGAACTAGAATTTTATCTGCTCGTTGAAATGTAAACAATAATGTATCTCCCATGTAATTAATTTTAAACAACAGAAATATACTAGATTTAACAAAAAAAAAAAAAGACATTTAGTCGAAAGGACATTTAGTCGAAAGGACATTTAGTCGAAAGGTCATTTAGCCGAAAGGAAATTTAGTCGAATGTCGAAAATGTTTATTCGGTAGTAGTGGATAATTCGTCAATAGATTTTTGGTTAAATTTGAATAAATAATCCACAAGATATATGGATAAACTGATTAGAGGAATTCAGTTGACGTGAGGAAGTTCAATCAGCAGCGGAAGAAATGAATACAGAAGCCAATGAGGATTTTTCACCTAAGCTAACAGAAAATCTACATAAATATTGTGCATTTAGATCAAAACTGTTTGTATGCCGCTGATGAACTGGCAACAAGGCCTACTTCCGAGACGAGATTCAAACGAAAAAATAAAATAAATATGCAACACTGCATGGTGTTATCTGTCATAAAGTCGAGCTTGTTTTGTCGCTGGCACCAAATTGAAGTACGCAAGTCGATTTCTACACTTCCGAACGCTCTTCCGACAATGTGTTGGTGGTAACCTCCAATTTTGTTTTGACGTTCATGATGCCGGAAGTAAAACGTCGGAAGTCGGAGTACAATTTAGTGCTGGCGACACAATAGCAAAATATTAAGTACTGATATTTAATTTTTCGGCACATGATCAAAAACCAATAATATCAATGTTGTTTTGCCATTTCTTCATCGTAGTCGGCTTTGGAACATTGCGTTGACTGACATTAAGTCGAATGACAATTGGTCAAATGACATTTCGTCGAAGGGACATTTGGTCGAATGGAAATGGTTTTCTTATTCTTTTCATTGATACTCTTTCTTTCACTCAATATTTATACAATACACAGGATTTTGTTTTTATACGATTTTTTTCACTCGTATTTTTAATCGACTCCAATTTACCACTAAAATTTTTGCAACGTGTTTTAAAAAATTCTACATAATTCGAAGAAAAATCACATGATAATTAATATGCGTTAAACATTTAGGAAGAGTGCAAAATTGAGAAAATGTAAATCGTGTAAAAACAGAATCTAGTGTAATTAGTTTAGTATAAAATTGACTTCCAACCTTAATTTGGTAAATATTGGCCGAAAATTTAATTTCGACCAAATAGTCAAATGACCTAATGTCTATTCGACGTCATGTCTAATGACGAAACATCATTCGACTGAATTTCTTTTTACCAGGTGGTATAGATTCATCGTAGTCGGTTAGAGGGGTTCGCCAAAGTCTATATTCACCGTTTTCGTATTATTTATTCTTTTTATGAACCCATCACGGGCCAATTTTCAGAATGACCACTTGCTAGCGGGCCAAGAAATATTCGTAACATATTTTTTATACATTTTCAAAATGCCCAAAGTAAAATACTTTTTTTCAGAATGGCATTTTGTTTTGCAGAATGGCTTATTCTTAACACGATATTATTGCGTTTGAACAGTCTTTTTTTGCGAGCTTATTTGCTTTTTCTTTTAATGAAATAGGACTTAAATTGTTAGCTTCTTTCCAATACTCGACGCTTATTGATTTCACAATCGGTGATTGAATTTCGCAAGTAGATAACGAAGATCAACAATTATATTTTACTGCTTTCATTCTTGATAAAAATTGTTCACAAAGATATATACTTCTGAAGAGAGAAAATGATAGATGTGTCTTTCTTTAATTTAGATTTGAGCTGGTTGTTGCATAGGAGGTCAATTATCTCCATTTGAAACATTCCAGGTACCTACATTATTCACAACGGTGTTGAGGAACTGTTTTCTCAAAAATTAGCAAATAAGCTTGTAATTGTTTATCGACAGGCTTCGAGTTTACCAGCGCATTTAACAGATTTGCATGGACTGTTTTTTACAGGATTAGATAAATGTATCAGTTTTCGACAATCTTCTTTTTCTTCTTCTTATTCGCATGACATCCCCACACTGGGACAGAGCCGCCTCGCAGCTTAGTGTTCAGCACTTCCACAGTTATTAACTGCGAGGTTTCTAATCCAAGTTACAAACTTTTCATTCGTA
Source organism: Armigeres subalbatus (assembly GCF_024139115.2). NCBI lineage: Eukaryota > Metazoa > Arthropoda > Insecta > Diptera > Culicidae > Armigeres > Armigeres subalbatus. The sequence goes on from NC_085140.1 coordinate 333,975,691, forward strand.
TATCATGAGGCTAACACGACGATACTTTTATGCCCAGGGAAGTCGAGACAATTTCCAACCCGAAAATTGCCTAGACTGGCACCGGGAATTGAACCCAGCCACCCTCAGCATGGTGTTGCTTTGTAGCCGCGCGTCTTACCGCACGGTCAAGGAGGGCCCCCACAATCAACTTGTGCCAAATTGTTTCAATTTTGTTTCAATAGCATATTGGATAATAAAAGTTCGACGTGTTTATCCCTGACAAGAGGTGCATTCTGGACACGAGAACGCGCGTGTTCGTGTTCAAAACGTTCTGAACACAGCACACTGTACAAGTACAATAAAGGCCAAGCCACTCACCCATTCAGTATCATGCAGCTTGGGTATTGGTTTTGGTCTTGTAAAAATAGTGTGATTTCCTTTCGCAGAGAATAAAATCTTCTTAGCAAGGTACCATATGGGTTGGCCAACGATCTCCATATTCTGCTTCCATTTCCGTCAACAGTGGAATTAGCGGTAGTTGAGTTTCCTCGCGTAATTAAAGTTGATTTTCACGAACATCACGAATATTGATCGTTTTTGTACATAGATCTTTTTTGGTAAAAAATTCAATGTGCAGAAAAATCACACATTAACTTTTGTGGCTGATTACCAAATAAAACAAAATGTTTTAATTTAATAGTTTCACAACGTATTTGCAGTTGTTAGGCCTTAAATTTTCAAAGAAGAGTTCAAGCTCCTTCATACAAGTCTTAACATCTCCTCCAATTCTATACCGGTAGTCGTTTCCTTCATTGCGATCAAAGCTGTTGATTCCTCTGTGATTTGCAGATGATCATGAATTCTTCTTATGAAGATATTTGCCTTGTTTTTTTGCCTTTCTCGTATACAAAGTATACGTAAAGGCTATATGTTCGCTCCAAAAACGAACTTTTTATAGGAGTCCCGGAGACCCATAGTGTTATATACCGATCGACTCAGCTCGACGAATTGAAGTGATGTCTGTGTGTATGTGTGTGTGTATGTGTGTGTGTATGTGTGTGTGTATGTGTGTGTATGTGTGTGTATGTGTGTGTGTATGTGTGTGCGCAAAATAATCTCACTCATTTTTCAGGCACTTATCATTAACCGATTTGCTCGCAACAAGTTGCATTCGACGCGGAATCTTGTCCCATTGTTTCGTATTGAAAATTGGCCGAATCGGACTATGGGCTTCGGAGTTATGGCCAAAATATATTGTTTTACAACAAAAATTCTCGTTCACGTTTTAGACACTTACGCTTAGCTGATTTACTCGCAACAAGTTTCATTCAACGTAGAATATTGTCCCATTGTTTCGTATTGAAAATTGAACAGATCGGACTATGGGTTTCGAAGTTATGGGCAAAATCCACTTTTTCACATGAAAAACCCGCACAAAATTCTCACTCATTTTTCAGGCACTTATCCTTAACCGATTTGCTCGCAACAAGTTTCGTTCGACGCGAAATCCTGTCCCATTGTTTCGTATTGAAAATTGGTTGAATCGAACTATGGGATTCGAAGTAATGGCCAAAATACATTTGTTGACAAGAAAAATTCTCACTCATTTTTTAGGCACTTACTTTTAGCCGATTTGCCTGCAACAAGTTGCATTCGACGCAGAATCTTGTTCCATTGTTTCGTATTGAAAATTAAACAGATCGGTATTAAACAGATATGGCCAAAGTTTTTTTTTTTTGCCTTTCTCGTATACTAAGTATACGGTAAAGGCTATATGATCGCTCCAAAAACAAACTTTTTATAGAAGGCCCGGAGACCCATAGTGTTATATACCAATCGACTCAGCTCGACGAATTGAGGTGATGTCTGTGTGTGTGTATGTGTGGGCGTATGTGTGTGTGTGTGTATGTGTGTGTGCGCAAAACTACTCAAAAATGTCACTCATTTTTCGGGCACTTATCCTCAACTGATTTGCTCGCAACAAGTTGCATTCAACGCAGAATCCTGTCCCATTGTTTCCTATTTGAAATTGGTCAGATCGGACTATGGAATCGAAAGTTATGGCCAAAATACAAATTTATACGAAAAAATCGCGTAAAAAATGTCACTCATTTTTCGAGCACTTATCTTCAACCGATTTGCTCACAACAAGTTGCATTCGACGCATTCGAATCTTGTCCCATTGTTTCGTATTGAAAATTGGATCAATCGGACTATGGGCTTCGATATTATGGCCAAAATACAAATTCATACAAAAAAATCGCGTAAAAAATGTCACTCATTTTCCGGGCACTTATCCTCAACTGATTTGCTCGCAACAAGTTGCATTCGACGCAGAATCCTGTCCCATTGTTTCCTATTTGAAATTGGCCAGATCAGATTATGGGATCGAAAGTAATGGCCAAAATACAAATTCATATGACAAAATCGCGAAAAAATGTCACTCACTTTTCGGGCACTTATCCTCAACCGATTCGCTCGCAACAAGTTGCATTCGACGCAGAATTCTGCCCCATTGTTTCCTATTTGAAATTGGTCAGATCGAACTATGGGATCATAAGTTATGGCCAAAATACAAATTCATACGAAAAAATCGCGTAAAAAATGTCACTCATTTTCCGGGCACTTATCCTCAATCGATTTGCTCACAACAAGTTGCATTCGACGTAGAATCCTGTCCCGTTGTTTCCTATTGAAAATTGGCCAGATCGGACTATGGGATCGAAAATTATACCATTTTTGCCTTTCTCGTATACTAAGTATACGGTAAAGGCTATATGATCGCTCCAAAAACAAACTTTTTATAGAAGGCCCGGAGACCCATAGTGTTATATACCAATCGACTCAGTTCGACGAATCGAGGTGATGTCTCTGTGTGTGTGTGTGTGTGTGTGTGTGTGTGTGTGTGTGTGTGTGTGTGTGTGTGTGTGTGTGTGCGCAAAACTACTCAAAAAATGTCACTCATTTTTCGGGCACTTATCCTCAACCGATTTGCTCGCAACAAAATGCATTCGACGCAGAATCCTGTCCCATTGTTTCCTATTTGAAATTGGCCAGATCGAACTATGGGATCGAGAGTTATGGCCAAAATACAAATTCATTTGAAAAAATCGCGTAAAAAATGTCACTCATTTTTCGGACACTTATCCTCAACCGATTTGCTCGCAACAAGTTGCATTCGACGCAGAATCCTGTCCCATTGATTCCTATTTGAAATTGGCCAGATCGGACTATGGGATCGAAAGTTATGGCCAAAATACAAAATCATACGAAAAAATCGCGTAAAAAATGTCACTCATTTTTCAGGCACTTATCCTCAACCGATTTGCTCGCAACAAGTTGCATTCGACGCAGAATCCTGTCCCATTGATTCCTATTTGAAATTGGCCAGATCGGACTATGGGATCGAAAGTTATGGCCAAAATACAAAATCCTACGAAAAAATCGCGTAAAAAATGTCACTCATTTTTCGGGCACTTATTCTCAACCGATTTGCTCGCAACAAATTGCATTCGACGCAAAATCCTTTCCCATTATTTCCTATTGAAAATTGGACAGGTCGGACTATGGGATCGGAAGTTATGACCAAAATACCTTTTTTCATAAAAATCGCAAAAAATGTCACCTATTTTTCGGACACCTAACCTTAATCGATTCACACGCAACAAGTTGCATTCGACGCAGAATCCTGTCCTATTGTTTCCTATTAAAAATTGGCCATATCGGACTATGGGATCGGAAGTTATGGCCGAAACACCATTTTAGGCTTTTTATACGAAAAGGCTGTATGTTCGCTCCAAAACCAAACTTTTACAGAAGGCCTGGAGACCCATAGTGTTATATACCAATCGATTCAGCTCGACGAACTGAGATGATGTCTCTGTCTCTCCCACTTCATACGGGAGTTTGGCGGAAAGACGGTCATGAGATTTATATCATAACAAATATTGCCCTCCGCTCGCGTGATGGGAATGACATTTTCGTTTTCTTTTGTGTAGTCGGAGCTTCAGTTCAACTAACATCCAAAAGTGATATCCTTAAAATATATGACTGGGTGAAATAAAACAGGGTTATGTACGTCAAAAGATTGGAAAAGGAAACAAAAATGTCGAAATTTTATTAGCATATTGTAGATCAAGCTGAAAACCGAACCGAGGTCCTGCGAAATCGCATTTCCGGATGTTGCAACTGCATCGCGAGTAGTGCGCAACTGTGCCATAGTCGGGCACCACTCGCGATGCAGGTGCGACATCCGGAAATGGACAAAATATGATTTTCGGTTTTCAACTGGATCTACAATATCTTTGCCATAAATAATCTGATTTTCATAGAACGGACAAAGAAATTTGTCTTTTTACTCCAAGCCACTAGCACATCTTTTTCAAGCACACACATTTTACGAAGGTCGAGAAAGGCACCATCACCGCTAGGTGGATTAATCTGGGTTTTTCATAACAAAATTGCTCACTCACTTACTTTTAGCTGATTTACTCGCAACAAGTTTCATTCGACGTAGAATCTTGTCAAATTGTTGCGTATTGAAAATTGGACAGGTCGGAGTATAGGTTTCGATGTAATGGCCAAAATTCATTTTTTACATAAGAAACACATACAAAATTCTCACTCATTTTGCAGACACTTATCTTTAACGGATTTGCTCGCAACAAGTTGCATTCGATGCAGAATACGGCCCCGTTGTTTCCTATTGAAAATTGGCCAGATCGGACTATGGGATCGAAAGTTATGGCCAAAATACAAATTCATACGAAAAAATCGCGTGAAAAATGTCACTCATTTTCGGGCACGTATCCTCAACCGATTTGCTTGCAACAAGTTGCATTCGACGCAAAATCTTGTCCCATTATTTCCTATTTGAAATTGGCCAGATCGGACTATGGGATCGAAAGTTATGGCCAAAATACAAATTCATACGAAAAAATCGCGTGAAAAATGTCACTCATTTTCGGGCACGTATCCTCAACCGATTTGCTCGCAACAAGTTGCATCCAACGCAGAATCCTGTCCCATTGTTTCCTATTTGAAATTGGCTAGATCGGACTATGGAATCGAAAGATATGGCCAAAATACAAATTTATACGAAAAAATCGCGTAAAAAATGTCACTCATTTTTCGGGCACTTATCTTCAACCGATTTGCTCACAACAAGTTGCGTTCGACGTAGAATCCTGTCCCGTTGTTTCCTATTGAAAACTGGCCATATCGGACTATGGGATTGAAAATTATACCATTTTTGCCTTTCTCGTATACTAAGTATACGGTAAAGGCTATATGATCGCTCCAAAAACAAACTTTTTATAGAAGGCCCGGAGACCCATAGTGTTATATACCAATCGACTCAGTTCGACGAATTGAGGTGATGTCTGTGTGTGTGTGTGTGTGTGTGTGTGTGTGTGTGTGTGTGTGTGTGTGTGTGTGTGTGTGTGTGTGTGTGTATGTGTGTGTGTATGTGTGTGTGTGCGCAAAACTACTCAAAAAATGTCACTCATTTTTCGGGCCCTTATCCTTAACTGGTTTACTCGCAATACCTAAGTTACATTCGACGCAGAATCCTGTCTCATTGTTTCCTATTTAGAATTGGCCAGATCGGACTATGGGATCGGATGTTTTGGCCAAAATACAAATTCATACGAAAAAATCACGTAAAAAATGTCACTCATTTTTCGGGCACTTATCCTCAACCGATTTGCTCGCAACAAGTTGCATTCCACGTAGAATCCTGTCCGATTGTTTCCTATTTGAAATTGGCCAGATCGGACTATGGGATCGGAAGTTATGGCCAAAATACAAATTCATACGAAAAATCGCGTAAAAATGTCACTCATTTTCGGGCACTTATCCTCAACTGATTTGCTTGCAACAAGTTGCATTCGACGCAGAATCCTGTCCCATTGTTTCCTATTTGAAATTGGCCAGATCGGACTATGGGATCGAAAGTTATGGCCAAAATACAAATTCATACGAAAAATCGCGTAAAAATGTCACTCATTTTTGGGCAGTTATCCTCAACTGATTTGCTCGCAACAAGTTGCATTCAACGTAGAATCCTATTCCATTGTTTCCTATTTGAAATTGGCCAGATCGGACTATGGGATCGAAAGTTATGGCCAAAATACAAATTCATACGAAAAAATCGCGTAAAAAATGTTAATCATTTTTCGGGCACTTATCTTTAACCGATTTGCTCGCAACAAGTTGCATTCGACGTTGAATCCTGTCCCATTGTTTCCTATTTGAAGTTGGCCAGATCGGACTATGGGATCGAATCCCAAGCAGCAAAACTTGTTTCACTACTGAACATTCCACTGTGTTGCAACTATTTGGAAAGAAACTATCATTGCGTATGTGCCATCAAACATAGCTCTCTTGCAATATAAAAAGCGCAAGAGGTGGAGCCTATGGAAACATCCTTCGATTGCAATAAAATTGCAATAATGTTGCAGAATACTACAGCGGAAAAAAAAAATAAAACAAAAATATAAAACTGGATTCGATTTATGGATCTTGTAATTGATAGTCCTTCACTCTACCACAGCACCATTCAACACTTCGAAGGGACTGCATGTTGACTCACCATAAAAACCATACGATTATGAAGTTTTGTACTCGGGTTTTCTGTTACTTGATTGCACCATCACCGGAAAAAAATGTGAGTTGTCAAAACGTTGAACGATGCTAAATTAAACACGAAGATACACTCAACTTATCTGCAACTTAATTTAACCAAACAAATAGATTTTGAAAGACGCATTGAAGTTACATGGTAAAAAATGCAACTTGATAATTTTGTTTCGTATTTGCAACATAAAGTGCAATATTTTTGGTTGTTTGTTCCCAAATGTCAAACACGTACTGCATTGCAATGTTAATGAAACATTGATCAAAACTCAAACGTTTTTGACATCTTAATGCAACTTTTCGTGCTTTGATGTTTTTCCAATGTCTTGAATGAAACTGAATGGAAACACGGTGCTTTTATGAATATGTTGCGTGTGCTTCTTGGGAAGTTATGGCCAAAATACAAATTCATACGAAAAATCGCGTAAAAATGTCACTCATTTTTCGGGCACTTATCTTCAACCGATTTGCAACAAGCTGCATTCGACGCAGAATCCTGTCCCGTTGTTTCCTATTGAAAATTGGCCAGATCGGACTATGGGCTTAGAAGTTATGGTAAAATTACTATTTATTGTGAAAAAGAGTTCAAAAAAGTCTAGCTCACTTTTTTAGCACTTAGACTTCATCTATTCCCCAAGCAACACAAGTTCAACAAATCTGGTTGCAGTAACCATATTGTGACTTAATCCGGTCATATATAAGTTACTGTGATAGATGTGCAATATGTGTGCTTCTCATATCGATCGCGACAGATTGCATTCTACGCAGAATCTTGTCCCATTGTTTCCTATAGAAACTTGGCCGGATCGTACAATTGGGTCAAAAGTTATGGCGAAAATACTAATTTTAAAACTACAAAATAAAATGCCATTTTTTGCTCTTATGCTCATCCGATTTGTTTGCAACAAATTGCGTTTTGGCGAGAATTTTATTTTATGCATATAAACAAATATCCAATATTAGTGTTATTTTAGATTTTCCCAAACCTTTTGAACGAGCGGGAAAGGCACCATCACCGCTAGGTGGATTAATCTGGGTTTTTTACGGAATAATCGCGTGAAAAAATGTCACTCATTTTCAGGCACTTTTCCTCAACCGATTTGCTCGCATTTAATTGCATTCGACGCAGAATGTCTCATATTTTCTTATTGAAAATTGGCCAAATCGGACTATGGGCTTAAAAGTTATGGTCAAATTACTATTTATTGTGAAAAAGAGTTCAAAAAAATCTAGCTAACTTTTTCAGGACTTAGACTTCATCTATTCTCCAAGCAACACAAGTTCTACTAATCTGGTTGCAGTAACCATATTGTGACTGAATCCGGTCATATATAAGTTACTGTGATTGATGTGCAATATGTGTGCTTCTCAGGTCGCCCGCAACAGATTGCATTCGACGCTGAATCTTGTCCCATTTCCTATAGAAACATGGCCGGATCGTACAATTGGGTCAAAAGTTATAGCGAAAATACTAATTTTAAAACTACAAAATAAAATGCCATTTTTTGCTCTTATGCTCATCCGATTTGTTTGCAACAAATTGCGTTTGGCGAGAATTTTTTTTATGCATATAAACAAATATGAAAAATAAGACCAATCCACATATTGGTGTTATTTTAGATTTTTCCAAACCTTTTGAACGAACGAGAAAGGCACCATCACCGCTAGGTGGATTAATCTGGGTTTTTATATTTTATTTTGCAAATCTCTTCAAATTATTTCCAATTTGTCGATATCGACTGACTTCGAATAACAACTTTCATCGATATCGAGCGGGTAGAATCAGAAGCAGGTGGCTTTTTCACGTAACTAAGTTTTCAAATCTTCTGAAAAAGGCTTTTTTTAGAGCACATGATATCGCCATCATCCGATATGCATTCCCTAACAACTTCTCTATATTGGAAAGGTTTCATCCGTTTTGCCAAAATCTCATTAACAACTCATTAATTTACAACTGGCCCGTGCTGCATTATTCGACTCCGTGGTTTAATTTTTTAATCAGTACTGTACTTGTTAATAAAAAATAAAAAGAAGCTTCTCGAGCAAGATAGTAAAGCAAAAGAAAAGAAAAAAATGAAGCCAAGGGCCGCATCCGGCCCGCGGGTCGTACGTTGGGCAGCCCTGCCCTAGAAGTTAGATAAAAAATATGTTTTCCACTTTATAACATACCATATTCGAGTCCTTACATAAATTGTAGCAAGACGCCAAGTTCGTAGATTCATTACTTTTGGAGATTTATTACTTTTTATACCAACAAGCTTTGAACATGGTTATCATCTATGCCAGCGGTTCTCAACCTTTTTCTTGAGAGATACCCCTTCGAACTTTTGCATTAATTTAGGTATCCCCCCTTTTTCAAGTCGAGTCAAGTACGAAACACTGAAGACAACCTTACTGTTGAGGTCGAAATACGTATCTGTCAAGGGGTAGAATTAAATGGGATGGTGAAAACTCGTCCTATGACAAGTGAAGACATTCCACTAAAAAGCTCAAAATAATTTTCTTAGCTCAAAATAATTTTCTTAGCTCAAAATAATTTTCGTACCCCCTATGCTTTTGTTTTGCTGTAAATGAAAATAAGCGTAACTCATTAAATATATAAAAAATGGACCTAAAAACTAAAGGAATATATGGCTCTCCATAAAGCTGCCTGAAATTTTAATTTTTGCGATTCAAATTAAGTTCATACGTCGGAGACGAGCCAGCCTCGGGCTGAAAGTCTCCTAAATAAAGACACAAAAAAAAAAGTTCATACGTCGAGCTTCCCACAGAACTTTTTTGACTATTGAAAGCTTCCGAGCGTCATTTGGCTTCCGATTTTCTTGAAAGTAGGATTCCGCCCTTCTTGAAAAGAACCTTCCGAGTAGGCTTCCGAGTAAGTATGCTTCCAAGCCTCTTGAAAAAAGAAATCCGAGCCCCTTGAAGAGAGACTTTCGAGCATCTTGTAAAAAGGCTTCTAAGCCCCATCAAGGGAGGCTTCCGAGCCTTTTGAAAATAGGTTTCCAAGCCTTTTGAAAGACCTTTTAAGCCTTTTTAAGGAAGGCTTCCTAGCCATTCGAAAGGAGGCTTCTAAGTCACTTTAAAGTACGTTTCCAAGCATCTTGAAAAAGAATTCCGAGCCTTTTGAAGGGATGTTTCCGAGCCACTTAAATGGCGGCTTTCGAGCCACTTGAAAAAATAATTCCAAGCCTCTAAACAGGAGGGTTCCGAACCACTCGAAATGAAGCTTCCGAGCCTCTTAAAAGGAGCGTTCCGAGTTTTTAAGCTTCTAAGCCTCTTGAAAGGAGGCTTCCGAACGTTTTTTGAAGAGGTTTCTGAGCCTCTTGAAAGGAGGCTTACGATACAAGCCTCTTGAATGGCGACTTTCGAGCCACTTGAAAGGAGGCTTCCGAACCAGAGCTTCTTGAAAGGAGTTTTACGAACCTCTTGAAATGAGGCCTCCGAGCCTTTCGAAAACAGCCTTCCGAGGATTAAAAAAAAGAGAAAAGAAAAAAGCAAGAAATTAAAATATGATATGTAGCATATGATGAGAAATTTTTTTCGCAAGCTGCCATGATAAAGAACTGATTCGGGAGGCTATACTGCCGTGAATCGTATATCTGTCACATTTTTGCTGGGTTTCCTATTCATATGGGACAGATATGCGATTCACGGCAGTATACCTCATGATAAATTTCTTTTAAAAAGCTCCAAACGCGAGGAGCACTGGCTCAGACGATGCAATCCAACTTGTTCTACACAGCTGTGCGGTCCGCAACACAAAACTCCAACAAATTCCGCCTGAACTCGTGGCTAGTGCAGAGGTATATTCGGCTTGCAGTGGGCAAGTGATTGCATCATCATTTCCTTCCCATTCCCTACATTGTCTTGCATTCTGACGTGGCAGGCGCCAGTGAGACCTTAACAAATGAGAATTACCAGTACTTGTAAATTGAAGACGAGTGCTAGTCCCAAGCATACATCTATTGGTTCCTCTTTGCAAGAACAGCTGATCTGGCCGTAATGGAGAAGAAACTACGGGCAGTCAATCAAGCTCAAGCTCAAGTTCAAAAATTAAAAGTTTATAACATAGGAGGGCCCTCCTTAGCCGTGCGGTAAGTCGCGCGGCTACAAAGCAAGACCATGCTGAGGGTGGCTGGGTTCGATTCCCGGCGCCGGTCTAGGAAATTTTCGGATTGGAAATTGTCTCGACTCCCCTGGGCATAAAAGTATCATCGTGCTAGCCTCATGATATACGAATGCAAAAATGGTAACCTGGCTTAGAAACCTCGCAGTTAATAACTGTGGAAGTGCTTAATGAACACTAAGCTGCGAGGCAGCTCTGTCCCAGTGTGGGGATGTAATGCCAATAAGAAGAAGAAGAACATAGGACTACATACCAGTATGAGCCATTTGCATTATGTTACGATTCAAAACAACCTGGCCTGACAATAACGAAATATGGAAGATGATTTCTATTTTGCATAGTAAGAAATGATTTTGTTTATATTTCAAATTTCATTCGCCCTAAAAGACCAAACGCCCGAAAATATCATTTTCCCGAATGGACCACACGCCCGGATTGGTTATACAGCCGAACAGATTTTTTTAGAAGAATAATTTCCCACTGAAGTTTTATGATCCATATAGTTGCTTAGCATAATCAAAAAATATATGATCTTTTTTTTTTTTCTTTCAAAAATTTGCATTTGCATATGCATTAAGGAACAAAAGTATATGGATCCTTCTCTTAAATCATGAAAAAACCAAGAGTGATATAGTAATTCCTTTATTATAGCATAATGTTTAATAAGGAAGGAATTATATTCTCTTAGCATAATCGGGGAAAATGTATGGTTTAAAAGAAAAGACGAATTTCGCGCTAACTTTTAAGGACAAAGGCCGAAAGTATAAAAAGGCAAAAGGTCGAAGGTACAATAAATCGAAATTACAAAAAAATGTTGGAACACGAGGTTAAAAATACGAAAAAATAATATACAGTGACCGGCGAAAATAAAAGCCCACCCCTCTGTTTAAAAACTTTTGCTTAACAGTCATCATTTTTTTAAAGAAAATAGTTATTCAACAGTGGTTCAACAGTCGATACGCCTTTTTTTATTGTTTCAAGATTTTATTGAGATGGATTAATCTTACAACTAAAAAAATGTACAGATTTTGTTGGAAAAACATTATAATTAGGTATGACAAAAATAAAAACCAATATCCAATTCATAATGGGTAGAATAGTCCAAAGCAGTGAATATCCATTCTTAATAACTAATATGACCCCCTTTAGCCTCAATAACTTCCTGCAAACGTTTCGGCATACTTTTAGCAAGGTTTTACAGATGCTGCGGGTTGATTTCGTTCCATGCCCTCTGCAGATCAGAAAAATAATTGTCTTTGTTCGTAGCTCCATCTTTCACCACGCCATTGTCCAGAGTAGCCCACAGATTCTCGATTGGGTTCAAATCTGGACTCTGGGGAGGCTACTAGTTAGGTTTTATACGACGTGAACGGAAATAAGCCTTAGTCTTTTTAGCAGTGTGCTGAGGGTCGTTGTCCTGCTGGAACACGAAGTCCAGTCCAGCTTTCCGAAGAGAATCGGAAAGATTATTCTTCAGAATGTCGATGTAAACATCAGCAGTCATGGTTCCGATGATGCGTACCAAATTTCCCACACCGGCCCAGGAGAAGCATCCCCATACCATTACATTACCACCTCCATGTTTCATGGTGGCTTGCAAATGACGTTCCTGGAAACCCTCTTTATCCTTCCGCCAAACTCGTTCACGACGCTTTTTGTTGAAAAGCTCAAATTTTGATTCATCGGTCCACAAAACACGCCTCCAATACTCTTTGGGCATCTTTATATATTTCCGAGCAAACGCTAGGCGTTTTGCCTTATTTATTTTGCTGATGAACGGAAGTCGCTTCGTGAACCTGCTCTTCAACCCTTGCTCAGCCAGCCTTCGACGAATCGTTCGGTCCGAAATAGGGAGCGAGAGATTCTCCTTGATGGCACGAACAGTGACTTTTGGCGATTTTTTGATTTCCCGAATGATTCTTTTATCTGTTCGTGAATCTGTCTTCCTTGAGCGGCCTCTTCCGGATCTATCAGCGACTGACCCCAAAGCAATATGTTTGGCCACGATTGCACGAACTGCTCCTCTACTGATTTTGAACTTTTCTGCTGACTTCCGCTGCGAAACTTGGTTCAAATAATCTTGCACAACAAGATTTCGGATCTGTAGAGATATTTGTTTTCCACCCATATTGTCTATTGGAACTTTATAAGACGAAACAAATCTTTTCAAGGGGTTATCGGCATGAAACATAACAAATCTCCAAAAGTATTGGATTGTTCGTAAATTCAATACTTTTGAAGATTTGTTACGTCATCGACAAAGATTTTCAACAGAACTTTTGTTTTAGAAACTTTTGTGAAGGCACAAACCTTGTATGATGTAAAGTGGAAAAATAAATTTTTCATCTCACTTTTAGTCCCCTTAAGAGTCAGTCATTGAGTTGAATACCTCTAAAGAAACGTAAACGCCAAGTCTCATAATATAGGTACAATAGAGAATGCAATGCAGCGAGAAAGAGACAAAGCAGTCCGTGCAGTGCCCTATAAATACTGACATTTCGCTTTTCGCTCCCTAATAGGAAATATCCAATGCAGAAATCAGGGTATAAACAACAAATAAATATAAAATTTCCACAAATAATTAAAAAAAATCATGGGGTCCAGCAGCGTAGTTGGCTACACGTTCGCCTTACAAGCGAATGGTCATGGGTTCGATTCTCAGCCCCTCCACCAAAACCCTCGTCAGTCGCTGGATGCGCAGCCTATGCGGTGGCGTATTGGGGTGCGCGCCTTACCGTCACGGCTGCCTGATGACGACTGACAACTTGTTCTTCTCGGAGGCATTCCTCCAATGTTACCCGGATAAATGGCAATCGAACAATGCAACGATATGGACAAAACGAGAACAATGGACTCACGACGAGATGGACCAGCAACGACAACAACAATGAATAATGGAAAAATCTAAAAATAGATTCTGGCTGCAGAATACCACAGTAGATCTCGGCACAGTAACGGTTAAGTAACACAGAGTGCCTACCAAATAAAGAAAGGAATTAAAAAAATAATGAATTCTCCACGAAACAAAAATGTGTTAGCACTTTCAAAAGCAAAAATTGCAGTTAGCATTAGCATTGAGCAATTCGCACAAATTCGATTGTATGAGAGTAGCATCACCTTCATCAGTTACCACAGATATTGATTTGGGAATAATCACTATCTCTTAGATGGAAGCAATGTACTCTCCATAGTCAAGATCTGTCCTGACTACGTCCTTGCGAATGTTGAGGAAGGGGAAGGATGGTTAGTTGGACACCTACTTAATAAAGATGCAGAGAACTCTACGACCTCTCATAGGTGCCACGGAAGGTTTTCGGATTGTGTGGAAGGTTTTTTTTTGTTGGGGCGTAGAACCACTGCGTCCTTTGAGTTGAACTTTTGTGGAAGGTTATAACAGTAGGAATCGTTTTGGTAGAACGTGAAACACAGAAAGAACAAAGATAGAAATACAAAGTAGGAAAGGGACGAGCCTGGAATTGAACCCACGACCTCCTGCTTATAAGGCAGAATTTAAAAACTTTTCACAAAAAAAAAATCGAAAAAGAGCAATAAAAAATAAGAAAATTTCCACCAAAAAAAATGGAAAAGGCAATAATAGCGCTTCTAAATACGGGGTCATCTATGGAAAAATGCTCTTTATTTTTTATGAAAAATTTCTAATTTTCTGGGAGATGTTTTTATTTTAGTCCTCAATTTTACAACTTACTATTTTTTTTGCGGCTATAACACTCTTCGTTTCTCAAGTTTTCATTTCACTCACACCTCACCTTTTTTATTACTATGAGTTCATTTTTTCATTTTGCTTATTTCTCACTCTTTCACTCACACATTTTCCCATTTTATTGTTCACTTTTTATTGTTTATAACCCAAATATCACTGGGATGTAAGTTTCAGTGACTCAAAAGATGAACTAACCAATACAGGCGTTTCATAGAAGTTAGTCAGAAAGTCCAATTTTCTATTTGTAGGTAAGTTTTGCTGTTTAGAGACCGTGTTTGCCTCTGCGTCTCCACAAAAAACACATGAAGGAACATAAGGATTCACCCCAATAAGTGATGTGATAATTTTTTTGCCCAATAATGTTTACGATGTACTTAGATTCCGTGTCGAGCAATTATACTATGTTTGGCACTATAGTTTATGCAAACTGTGGAGTATCAAACGATCCTCCAAGCACTAAATAATTATCAGAAACTCACCATGCATGTATACTTAATGGCTTTTGTCACTTTTGGGGTCTTCATTTACATTCTATTTACTAGAACTAATTTCTAGACTAGTAGAATGTTACATGATAATAATGAAATTAATAATCAATGACCTCCTAAACAAGCAAACTGACGATCATGTAAGAATGTTGTCTTCATTCATTGCATGTGTCATACTTTCAAACATAACGGGGCGTCAAAGGCCTCTACCTAAGACCATTGGACTTAAAAGTACATTGTACCATTAAATTAAACCATCCTTAAATGATGGCCAAATTGATTAAACTCAGCAGTCAAAAAATAAACTACGACAGTGATGGTTGCGCATCTGCTTTCATTCGGTTTTTCATTAGACAAGGTCCGACAGTGATAGCCGACCGCAGCCAGTCAGTGCCATGAGCTTTATGATGCGGCGTAACTCCAGCACTCTCTGTTTCCTGACGGGCGGCTTCTAAAAAAGAATGCCTTTCGGTAAATTGTATGTAAATATACACCGCAGATGAAAAGCCAGTCCCTTGACTGTTTATATATTTTCATTCCCAGTGCCGGTCTCTGTTAGCTGTCCAATTCTGGAAGCTGTTAATCATTCATAAAAGTTGGACGAGGCAAAAACCGGGAGACGAAACATGCGACGGTTTGTTGCTGATCAAACTGTTTTTCTTTCTTTGGACATTGGACTCCGTAGTCCGTAAGCAAAATCAGTCTAGAGAAAAATGAAATGTTTCCCACAGATGGCAAAATGGAAACAGCAACGCAAACAAAGGTACCCACCTAATTTTCCACTGTGACCCATTTGGTGGGAAAGTCAGGCACGGGTTTTAATCACTGATAAATCACAAACCAACCCCATGCGCGTAAAGCAGCACTCAGACGAGTGTCCGACGTGGGATGTTTTGTCATATTTCACCATAAATGGGAGCAAAAAAATCCTCCAGAAGAGGCCTTTTAACCTTAAATGGTCCCAGATGAAGTGTAGCAAATCTCTACGTGTGATAACGGCCCTCGTCCGCCTGTCTGTCTGCCTTTCGGATGGAATGCTTGGCGGTTGCGAAACACACATTTTTTTTTTCTCATGTTTGGGCTATAATATTTATTTGGCAATAAAAAGTGATTCGTTTTTCTTCGCTATGTGGCCCAGACGCTAGTGTGGCGCTTGATACATGGCTTTGAAGCGTTCACGGAAAATAGAACGGAAAAGGACATTTAACGGTTCCCGAAGGAATTGTGATGGACATCTGGAATCGGTGGGCAATTTAGTGTTTCCTTTATCATGTTTTTCTTATGAACAATCTCTGATTCTACTGAAATTATTATATGTTTCGAAATATCATATCCCTGTAGTGGCTAAACTTACTGAACAGTTTGATTCTTTTACTTGAATGATTAGCTGGAAGGCAAAATACTGTATCTGTTGTGTTATACGGTACACCATTGTTAATTAATTTTTGGTTTCTGTGGCGATTGTTCTTAACCATTATATCAAATTAATTTTGGCAGCCTGTGAGTCTTCTTTTATTATATAAACAATACCACTTGCTGACTTTCCGGACTACTGTTTCCTGTCCCGAAATCAACGCCAACAAAGCCAAACTTCCGGTAACATAAATGTTGCATTATATTTTTCCTTCCTGCTCACGACCAATCGTCCACGTAGACCTAATCTAACAAGGACATATGATGGCTTCCAGCACGGTCGCCGTTATATGTACATGGGATGAACTCTTTCCATTTGCCTGGATCTATCTATCTTTTGCTGGTGGGTTGTCTAATGTCCAGTACGCGGTTTAAAATTGGTCGATGATGGACTGAAATTTGAAACTTCGTTTGTTTACTGAATTTTCTTGTGTAAATGTTCACAACAACAAACGACAACGGTTTGAATGGTTTATATACTGCCACTGCTGTGGCACAGTGATTCAACAAATTCATGAAAGGGGGAGGATGGTGCCATATGCATCTTTTTAATTATTTACATTAATTTAACTACGTATTTGTTGGGGCACAGATATGTTTATACAAAAAATAACAAATCATTAAAACTAATTTTGTTACATTGTTTAAAAATGTTGTAAAAATATTTTATTTAACGAAAAGAATCATACAAATTCATTTTGAAAGGACTTTTGAACAACTAAAGCTGGTTTGCGAAGAAATAAAAACAAACGGACTAAAGTTCTTGACTACCAAAATCGGTCGGTGACTGAGTGCTAGTTGTTGTATGGTTGGGGAAAATTTAGCAATTAATTTGTACATAAATTTCATACTATCCGACCTGGGATACGCCACTTGTCAATTATGCAACGTTGCAAACATTATTTTACTAAATATATTAACAAAACGTGACATAATATGAGTTCATACCACAAAAATATAATTCAATCAGCGCATGGTGCATCATTTCCCCTTACCGTTTTCCTAACGAAATCATAGGTGGATGCATAATACTCTTGTTTTATGTTTGTGATGCATTTGTTTACTCATTCGGACCACATAATAGAGACATGGATGTTGCTTTGATATTTTCCGCTGACGCAAGTTCATTAAAGGAACACAACAATCAAAAGGAAGATTGAAATTTGATCCGAAGGTTCATTCGTTCAATGATTAAGGTTTTTGGTTTTAGAGTTGTTTACTCTCCTAAATGGGGCCAAATACAGTTATAGTTGATTCAGAGCGTCACTTGTTCCAGCATTTTTATTTCTAAGTCTTGTAACGAATGTGGATAGTAAGTATAAAGTTAACAATTATTATATAAAAATGTTGTCGTTGGTCTTATTCAAGAGGGTGGAAAACTCATCAAATCTGTGATGAATTTAAAATTTTACTAAGATAAAACCAAAAAAAAAAACACTCATTAAACTTGTTGAAGAATATTTTGGTAATGAATGAAATTTATTTGACGTCCAGATGCGGACACTTGAACTGTGTGTCTGCGCGGGTAAGTAGACGGAAGAAGAACGCATGATCGTTGGCATTATAGCAAGCGTAAGGGTATAGTCGCTGTCTCTCAGGAGGAGGAACGCTTTGCTTTTCCCAAGGATGTTAAGGTAGTTATACAACTAAGCCACAAATCGGCCATCTTGGAAACCACGTGCTTTTTTCAGTCAATTTTCAAGAAAGTAGCACGGATTAAGAAAACCATATCGCGCATAGTAGTGATACAATCGTAGAATCATTTTGCTTACTTATACTATAATATAGAGTTCAGTTTCAACACTGTACGAAAAGTATTATGTCGTATTTTATCTATTGAAGATGAGAGTGGAAAAACATGTGGTGAATTTAAAATTCACCACGGGACTGATTGTATAATCACCTTAAGGATCATTCAGTAATTTGCGTTCGATCATTTAATAGTTTGTTAATAACACATTCTAGAAGCTGAATTTCAAAATATGTTGTATGGTGGACTTCTAGTGAGAAGGTTTTTCTAAAACTTTGCTTAATGGTTCGATATTAGAATTCAACTAATAACGGAGTTAGAGCGCTGGTTGCAGTAACTCAAACTAAATGATTGGAATTTTGTTATCATCATCAAAAATAACATCAATTTTGACAGCAAGAAGTGAGAAATGAAGAGAGACATCTCACTTCTCACTCCCCATTTCTCACTTACAGTGAGAAGAGAAAAATGAAGAGTGAGAAGTGAGACGACCCTTTCGGCCAAACGGCACATTCGGTCGAATGATTTTCGGCCTAATAACCCTTACGGCCAAACGACCCTTTCGGTCAAATGACCCATTCGGTCAAATTACTTTCGGCCTTGTCGCATTCGACCAAATAACTTTCGACCGAATGGGTTTCGGCCAAATGACCCTTCCCCGTTGAAAGTGAACCTTATGTACTGTAATTTCTTATATTCGATTCGAATAATTCCCGATCCGAAGTTCTGATACAGTGGATTTATAGCATAAAGGATGTTTATTTCATAAGCTTCTCATCGTATAACTGGTTATGGATCACCGACGGCCATGCCTGCCAACACCCTGTAGCTATTATCAAATCAACTGCTCATCGGCTGCGCCGCAACTTGCATTCACATCTCATCTTTAGCTGGATACGCTTCGGTGACAGCACAGTTCAACATTTAGGCCATATTCTTTCTCGATTCAACCTACTAAGGGCCACCACCATCAGGCCGACCAAGCAACAGAACCGGCTCAATTACCGACTGTTTTGTGCCATAACGCCTCCTCTATTTATGTTTGCGGTTAACGGGGCATTGGTGGAGCCACTGATCCAAAGCAAACGGCACAAGGCCTCTCCACAGTCCACACGCTTGGAGCAGCGCACATTCATTGTTATGCGTTGTGTGATTCCACAGTCAGGGAACTGCACAGCATCATCTGCCCCAGTCCGGTCGCGGTGGTGGCCTTCGCCAGAGGTTCTAACCGTGCGGTAATGTTTTCATCATCTGGTTTCATCCCCATGTGCAAATGTGGTGGGAAGCGCACCGATTGCCGGGGAAGGGTAGCACGGAAAATAATGCTAATGGTGCCACTCTACGAAGGAGTATGGCAAGCCGTAGCCCTTTCCGTTTCGTCCTGGCTTCCAGCACTGGCACGATGTTGTGCGCCTATGGCCGATATCGCAATTTTTATTTTATGCAGCATATTTTCACAGCCATCGTTATCCACGACTGAGAACGCAGTCAATCGGAAAGAAACCACCACAACCGTAAGGATGCTGAAGGATGAGTCCCTTTTCTATTGGGCTGCTCGTTTACTGCTACTTTGCTTAGCCTACACAGTTCAGGGTGAGTGGAATGATATTTTTGAATGAAGAAAAACATAATACAAGTTGCAATAGATCTCTCCCGCCTTAGCCGTGCGGTAAGACGCACGGCTACAAAGCAAGACCATGCTGAGGGTGGCTGGGTTCGATTCCCGGTGCCGGTCTAGGCAATTTTCGGATTGGAAATTGTCTAGATTTCCCTGGGCATAAAAGTATCATCGTGCTAGCCTCATGATATACAAATGCAAAAATGGTAACCTGGCTTAGAAACCTCGCAGTTAATAACTTTGGAAGTTGCCTAATGAACACTAAGCTGCGAGGCGGCTCTGTCCCAATGTGGGGATGTAATGCCAAATAAGAAGAAGAATAGATCTAAATTAGATTTGAATTAAATAAAGTTAGACTAGATTGTAATTTGAATGGAATCAGTTCATATTATATTGGAGATAGTCGATGTCATTGTACAGAATTGGGACTCAATTGGATTTGTTTAGATTTCGGCAAACCAGAGTTATGCCCTGGTTCGATTTGTTCAACAGTAGACAAAAGTATAGTCATAAAGCACTAGCAACATCTATTGTTTATTATGATACGCCAGGAGAAAATGTCAAATCCAAACAAAGCCGATTGTCTGTGCTCAAAGCATTGGCAAAGTTCACGGGGCGATTACAAAAGCTCTACTGTATATAAGAAGTTGGAATACTTATAGGCATTCTCTATTATAGAAGAGGTCAAATATGTATTTTAATTTTAATAATTTAATTTTGGTTTAATTTAAATATTGGATTGAGTTTTGATCATATTTTATTAAGATTCTGATTGATGCGGTATTTTGAGTTCAACGTGAAACATTATTTGATAACGTCACGTAAAATTAAAATGCTGTTACACAGTTCTGTTCGATAAACACATGGCATATCCTTAATTCGTAGGCCCGTAATATGATAATGCTGATGGTAGCGGAAAAGATGTAATTTTTGAATATCAAATTTTATGGTACTGATCCCAGGAAGTATTGTTCTTGCCATAGTAAGAATTTCCTGCCACTCCATCCCTCTTTTTTCCAGATTGACCCTCTGTTCGAGATTAAACAAAGGGACGACATAAAGACATTCGGCTCTGGATGTAATCATTTAATATGCACGGAAAGTGTTCTCTTCAAGGCGCTTAATAAGTAATGAGGGATTGAAATGAGATTTCATAAACAGTTAATTCAATTTGTGAAATGTCATTCATGCTCTTAAATGACAAAGTTACGGTCCCCCATCGCTTGTCGTCTGGAGTAATGAATGATATCTTTGAGTTGTCTAATTGAATAAAACTCCATGAAACAAGTTCTTGAGCTTCAATCTCGTTGGACCGTAAGAAACCGTTGAATCGATTCACTTTCGCACGCTTCCAAATCGGATTGCAACGAATTTCTCATGTCAATTTATTTCCGCTTGTTGTCTCGATAGTAGCGTACTGTCAATTCAGATTTATAGACGCTATTGGTAGCTACCTATACGAACTAACGAACGAACGGAAACTGGTGCTGCATTGGAATTCCGAAAACAGAGGTTTGGCAAGCACGCGAAGTATCTGCCGACCACCCGGCCGGAATGCAGTTCAGGTTCATCGATTTTTCCACTTGTACATTTATTTGCAATGGTGTTGTACGGTGTCATGTACCGTGTCAAAGCGATTCAGTTCACCCATTCATCATTGTCCCGTCGAATGCCAATGGGAGTGACACATAACCTGCTGTTGACCGTGACCAATAGAAGAGGGTTGCATTTTAAATGGGAATTTCGTGCATATTTCATGCTTGGCAATGAGTGGTTGAGGTCGAATGCTTGGTTTATTATTTTTGAAATTCCTTGACATTTAATTTGTGCAACACTATATAGGTACTGTTTAAACTCTTAAACTTAGTTTTGATGAACTCGTCAACGATTTCACGCTTCACAATAATATCTTTAAATCATTGTTCACACTTATGCTCTGAATTACAACAAAAAACTTGTTGGTAAATACAGACCTTTTGGCAACATTCAATTTTTGCAACACCGGCATAAAAAATGACGTAAAAATATCTCGTTAAATAAAATAAAAAAAAAGTTTAGATTCCAAATTCGTGTAAAAAAGTGTCACAGAGTGTCTAGTGTCACAATAAGCGAAGAAATATGAAGCATCATGAGAAAACAAAAACCATTCGATTGTGGCAACATAAACGTACCGAACGTGTTGCCAAAATCGAATGGGGTCTGTAGTTCATTTATTATTACCAGTGCTGTAAAATTTGTGGGGCACTCCTTAGCCTAGCGGTAAGTTGCGCGGCTATAAAGCAAGACCATGCTGAGGGTGGCTGGGTTCGATTCCCGGTATCGGTCTAGGCAATTTTTTGGTTTGAAAATAGTCTCGACTTCCCTGGGCATAAAAGTAACATCGTCATAGATTCAGGATTTACGAATGCGAAATGGTAACTTGGCTTAGAAACCATGCGGTTAATAACATTGGAAGTGCTGAATGAACACTAAGCTGCGAGGCGGCAATGTTCCAGTGGAGGATTTAATGCCAATAAAGAAGAAGAAGACGTACCTCGTAAAAAATCATTTTACACTGATTTATCACTGAATTATCGAAAAATTTACTGATAAGTGAAAAGTTTCTCAGTCTATTTGATTGACAAAAACTTAGAAACTGGGTATTGCCGGAATAGGCTCGATGAGAGGAAGCCGAAAATCGGTGTTTGGCGCCATTTTGAAATTCAAGATGGCTGACTTACGGTTTGCTAAAATGACTTAAAACCCATTGACGTAACGGGATCGATGAGTGGAAGCCGGAAATCAGTGTTTTGTGCCATTTCAGAACTCAAGACGGCCGACTTCCGGATAGACCTGTGCTACGCCGCCGATGATTTTGTTCGCCGTTGCCGTAAAAAAATAATCGGCGTGCAGCCGTATGATAATTGAACAATTATGCAGCATGTATTAACATTTCTTAGAAATCAAGAATTTTGAATCGAAATCATTGGATGGCGACCTATTCACAATGACCGCATGAACATGATTTCTAGCTGAAAATGCGAAGTACGTGGCACAAATATAAAAACAATGCCAATAACTTTTGGTTTTTGGAAAATTTCCTTGCGTTAATGGTTATTAAATGTTAATTATTAAGAGAATTTTAATATTTATTAATAGATTTTTTGGAACTTTTTTTTTTTTCAATTCTGCTGAGTCTCTTAATTCTCGTGTATACATAGATGAGACAGTGTGCCATGAGCTACACAAGCTCACGTAGCATCGATTCGGTGCGACGAGAGAAGCTAGCGCGCAAAAAATAACTGAGTGAGCGTGTCTCAATGTACGTCTCATGAGACTTATCTCATGCGCTATGAATGCATAACTGCCGTTACTTAGGTGACGATATTATTGAATGAAAATTTCCCGTCCATGTTGTTTTACGGACCTTTGCTGTTGTTTGCAAAGGTCTTCCATGGCAAACAGCGCATGAGCTGAACGCATTGAGATGTCTCAATGCGACTCACCAATATTAATATGCGGTTCACAAGCTTCGTTAGACTCGCGTGCGCTAAATTTTATGCGCGCGAAGCAATCTTTGCTCAATATCACAATTTTTAGTACGCTTGCAAGATGACTGATTTCTAGTTTTTTTTGGGAAGAAGTAGGAGGAACTTCTGGAGGAGCTTCCGGAGGAATTCCTGGAAGAACTTCCGGAGGAACTCCTTTACGGAACTTCCGGAGGAATTCATTTGGGGAACTTCCGGAGGAACTTCTTGAGGAAGCGTTGAAGGAGCGTCCGAACGAATTCTTTAGTAGAATTTCTAAAGGAATTTCTTTGCCGGAGGAATTCCTTTGAGGAACTTCTGGAAGAACTCCTTCGAGAGCTTCTGAAGGAAGTCCTTTGGGGAACATCTTGAGGAAATTCTTTAGGAACTTCTGAAGGAACTCCCGGAGAAGGACCAACTTCATGAAAATTGCCAGAAGGAACTTAGGAAGGTTTTCCTGGAGCAACTTCCGAAGGATTTCCTGGAACACCTTTCGGAGGATTTCCTGGAGGAACTTCCAGATGCTTTCTTGGAGGATGTTCCAGAGAATATCCTGGAAGAACTTCCGGAGAAATTCCTGGTGGAACTGCTGGAAGAACTCCTGGATGAACTTTTGGGAAAATTCCTATAGGAACCTCTGGGGGAATCCCTGGAGTAACTTCCGGAGAAATTCTTAGGGAAACTTCCGGAAGAATTCATTTGAGGAACTTTAGCAGGAAAAACTTTTAAAAACTTTCGTAGGCATTCCTCTGAGGAACTTCCGGAAGAATTCCTGAAGTTCTGGAAATTCCTGGAGGAAATTCCAGAACTTCCGGAGGCTTTCCTGGAGCATCTTCCAGAGGATTTCCTTAAGGAACTTCCGAATGCTTCTGTACCAGAGGATTTCCTGGAGGGTCTTCCGAATGATTCCTGGAGGAACTTCTAGAGGAACTTCAGGAGGAATTTCTGTAGAAACTTCCGGAAGAATTCCTGGAAGAATTTCCGGAAGAATTCCTGGAGGAACTTCCGGAGGAATTGCTGGAGGAACTTCCGGAGGAATTGCTGGGATAACTTCTGGAAGAATTCTTGGAGGAATTCCTGGAGGAACTCTCGAAAGAACTCCTGGATTAACATCCGGAAGAATTCCTGGAGGAACTTCTGGAGAAATTCCTGGAGAAACTTTCAGTGGAATTCTTGGGAGAACTTATGGAGGAATTCCTGGAGAAACTTATGAATAGAGGTGTGTGCCGGTCCGATATTCGTCGATGGCGGCGTTTGTCAGAATTTTGGTCGGCGGCGGCGGCGTTTTCGGCGTCACGCCGAAAGCCATCTTAGCCGGCGGCGGCGTGAATCGGCGTGGCGATTTTTTAATTACGCATCTTAAAAAAATACATTTTTCGGGACAGACTTTTATTTAGAAAGGAAAAATCTTTTGAATTTCGCATGAAAAATCTAATTCTATAAGTTTTTCCTAAAATGTGAAATATTTTTCAGATTTTCCACGGGAACTACTTTGAAGTTTCGAGAAATCTTCGGAATTACCAAGAGAAGCTCTTTAAAATTAACAAATAAAATTGTTTGTAATTTCAGCATCAAATTCGTAGCAATTTACATGAGAAACTTCAGAGTTTCCACGAGAAATTGCTCTTAACTTCTACAGGAAAATCTTCGGAAATTATTGTTTAGTATTCTTTGAAATTCACTCAGACAATTCTTCATATTTGTAGAAGAGTACGGCTGGTAGAGTGGGTGTTTTAACGTTTGCTTTTTCAGTCTAGAATAATTAAGACGGATAATTTTGTTCCACAGAACACTCCAAGAAGTTTTTAAGGAAAATTCTCTGGAGTATTCACGGAATTTGAACGAAAATTTCTTTAGAATTTTGTGTGAAGGATTGTTCAAAATGTAGAT
This sequence comes from Armigeres subalbatus, assembly GCF_024139115.2. Classification (NCBI taxonomy): domain Eukaryota; kingdom Metazoa; phylum Arthropoda; class Insecta; order Diptera; family Culicidae; genus Armigeres; species Armigeres subalbatus. The sequence continues at coordinate 334,000,800 of NC_085140.1, forward strand.
TTCAATAAATTTTTTTTTTGGATTTCAATGGAAAATTGTTCGGAATTATTGGATTTCAACGGGAATTTCTTTGTACAGTAGATGTTCGATAACTGAAAGTCATTTAAATGCAATGCTTTTAACTGCAATTCGATAGTTACATCAGTTTTGCAGTTCTCGAACAGCTGAACTTTAAAGCGATTTGAAAGTCGATGATTGTTGCATTGCGCTGCACAATCGGGTGCATTTCATTTCACGTCGTCTGACAATCGTTTGACGTCTAGAATGTGTCGCAGTTATCGAATGGCATTCGCTAAGTGAAATGAAAACATGTTGCAGTTATCGAATGACTAGTGTATTGTCTATAAAAAAATCTTAGGAAATTTCATGGAACGAAAGCGACATACGGCTGAACTGGTAATTTGGCCGAAAAAGTCAATTGCCCTAACGTTTGGCCGAATAGGTCTTCAGCCCGAAAATGCCGTTTGATCGAAATGATCGTTTGACAGAATGGGCCATTTGTCCGAAAATATCGCTTGGGCCAACAGGTCATAAGGCCAAATGTCAATAATATCCATCCGTTTGACCTAATGACATTTACGGCCAAAGGCCTTTTTGTTAAACGATCGTTGAAAGAAATTTCGTAACCTCTCTACTTTTAAAGTCGATACTGGCTTTCAAGCCAAAAGTCATCTTACCAAATCTCATTAAACCGAACTGAGCGAAACTGTTATCATGTCGAAAATGGTTTAACCAAGAATGTAGTTTGAGCGAAAGCGACATACAGATGAAATGGACATTCAGTCGACCGGGAATTCAGCCGAAAAAATCATTTGACCGAAAATGCCCTTTTGTAGGAATGGTCATTTGGTTCACAAATATCCTTTCTGCAAAACAACCTTTACTGCCAAACGGCATTTTCTGCCAAATAACCTATTCGGCTAAACGTCATTGTGGCAAAATGATCAATTCAGCCAAACGACACTTTTCAAAAAAGGTCGCAGAAAGGACATTTTTGGGCCAAATGGCTCTTTTTGCCAAATGACAATTCTTACCAAAAGACATTTTTGGTCAAATGATCTATTCGGTCAAACGACTTTTTCGGCCGAACGGCGTTTTCAGCCAAATTACCTGTTAGGGCAAACAACTTTCTACAAGTCCGGCCAAATGTTCCTTTTGGCTGTACGTCGCTTTCGACCAAACTACATTTTCGGTCAAATCAGTTTTGACCTGATAACAGTTTCCGTTAAAAGTTTGGTTTGCTAAGTGGTACTTGGCTAGATGTCTTTTGGTCTAAAGGCCAGTATCGACTTGAAAGTAGAGAGGCGCTACGAAGTTTTGTTCAATGGTCAATTGACAAAAAGGCCATTTGCCCAACGAGTGGCCATTTTTGACCATATTACCCGTTCAGTCATTGACATTTGGCTAAATGGCCCATTCTGTAAAAAATCCATTTCGGCTTTCGGTCAATGGAATTTCCCAAGAAGTTCTCGAAAATAGAAAGAATTTTCTGAAGAAATAAAAAAAAATTAAGCAGTATTATAAAGTGCTTTTACTGGATGACGAATTTTCGTACAAACCAATTAGAACCTTTGAAAGTTCTGAATACATTTTTTTCATTACACATTGTTAGATTTTTATTTGAATGTCTTGTTCTGCATTTCTTTATATTGGCATAAAAAGCTTAGATTCTATATAAGTCACCGAGCATTTTTCCGTTGTTTCAAAGTTGGCTATGCCAAACTAGCCGTCTTGAATAGTCTAGATTGAGGAAGTCAACGTTAAAGCATCTTTTTCAAAGAATACTCAACAGAAACTCGATAGGAATTTTCCGTGGATATATTGAATATTTTCCTGTAGAAATTTGGAACAACTTCCCGTAAAAACTCTGAAGAGATTCTCATGTAAATTCCAAACAATTTTCCCTGGTAAATCCAAAGAGCTACTCTTGATTATTCCAAAGCGTTCTCGAAACTTTGAAGTAGTACCCGTGGAAAATTTGAGAGAAAAAAATCCAAATGAATATTCAGTAAAAACTTGAACAATTTTCTGGAGAAGTTCATCAAATTTTCGAGGTGAAATTCAAAAAATTCTCCTGTCAATGGCTTCAAAATATCCAAAATCAAGCTCTATCTGGTAAAAGGGCGAATGTCGCAAGAGAGAATTCTCTTTGTCGACTTCCCCTCTTTTAAATAAAAGTGACAAGCAGAGGATTTCTTTGCAGTTTATCACCTCAGAATGCAAGTTCGCATTGTTTTCTATCGTGCTGATGTGATAAACTACATAGAAATCTGCTGCTTGTCACTTTTATTAAATAGAAGGGAATGGTCTTGCGACATTCGCCCTTATTCCAGATAGAGCTTGAAATGTCCCATTCAGCCGAACGACAATTTCGACCGAATGCAAGGGGATATTTGGCTATTGAGCTACTTGGCCAACCGATTTTTTCAGCCAAAGGAACTGCTCGACCAAATGAAATTCATGGCCAAATAACTTTAGGCTACATACCCTAGCAAAGTCGGAAAACATAATGAGAATATATTTTCATCTCATATTGCTGTATATTATTAAATTGAATGATACGACTTATATTAAACTATGTACTTATTTTGTTGTCGGAAACCTATATCAAAATTAGTTTTCGATTTGTTTTCATCGACAGCAGGAATAGTTTTTAATTTGGTTTCACAGTAAAATTTTTCTGCTATCCGTTTTGTTATTTTAACCGTTACAAGATATCAAATTAAGTGAACATAATCGATGATTTAAAACAAGTTATCGATTTGCTCTCAAGCTTTACGCGGGTAGACTTTTACCAAATAGTCTTTTCGGTTAAGCGACATATTCGGCCAAACAACTTTCAGTCTTCGGCCAAATGGCTTTTTACCGAACGACGCTTTTCCGTTAAAAAATTCAATTCCAATGAGATTTTTTTGGATATCAACGGAAAATCCCTCGCAGTTGTCACACGAAGCTTTGCTTAGTTTTTACGGAGAGCCTTTCGAAATTTTAACAAGAAATTGTATGGTAATTGGTATCTTCATAAAAAAGCCACTGGAATTTCAACGTAATGTTGTAGAAATCTATCAATAAATTATACGGAAATTCCACTGAATCTTCGGAATTTCCACTGAAAATTTTGCGAATTTCTTCAAATTTGAATCGGCGTGAAAAATTATAGATCAGCGGCGCGCCGACACAAAAATGTCGGCGGCGGCGCCGTGCCAAAAACTGTCGGCAGCGGCGGCGCACACCTCTACTTATGAAGAAATTCCTGAAGGAACTTCTAGGGGAATCCCTGGAGTAACTTCCGGAGGAATTCCTAAAGGAACTTCCGAAGGAATTCCTGGAGGAACTTCTGGAGGAATTTCTTCTAGGAGCTTTCGGAAAAAAATAATTTGAGAAACTTTCGGAGGAATTCCACTAAGGAACTTCGGATAAATTTCTGTGAGAAACTTACGGAAGAATTCATGAAGTTCCGGACATTCCTGGAGGAATTTCCAGAGAGTTTCCTGAAGGAACTTCTGGAGGTTTTCCTGGAGCATCTTCCAGAGGATTTCCTGGAGGAACTTCCGAATGCTTCTTGGAGGATGTACCAGAGGATTTCCTGGAGGATCTTCCGGAAGATTTCCTGGAGGAACTTCTTAAGGAACTTCAGGATGAATTCCTGGAGAAACTTTAGGAAGAATGCCTGGAGGAACTTCCGGAGGAATTGCTGAAATAACTTCCGGAGGAATTCCTTTGATGAACTTCTGGAAGAATTCCTGGAGGAATTTCCGGAGGAATGCCTGTAGGAACTCTTGGAGCAGAGAATTCCACAGAGGAACTTCTAGAAGAATTCCTGTGAGGAACTTCCGGAAGAATTCCTTCGAGGATTTTCTGGAGGAATTCATTTGAGAAATACCCGGGGAAAATTCTTGAGGAACTTCCGGAGAAATTTCTGAAGGAACTTCCGGAGGCTTTCTTTGAGCATCTTCCGGAGGATTTCCTGGAGGAAGTTCCGGATGCTTTCTTGGAGGATGTTCCAGAGGATTTCCTGGAGGAATTTGCGGAAGATTTTTTGGAGGAACTTTTCGGAGGAATTCCTGGTGGAACTTCTGCAAGAATTCCTGAAGGAACTTCTGTAGGAAATTCCGGGGGAATTCTTAAAGGATCTTTCGGAGAAATTGTTTCGAGGAACTTCTGCAAGAAATTCTGTGAGAAACACATAGAGAAAAATCTTCAGGAACTTCCGGAAGAATTCCTGGAGGAACTTCCGGAGGAATTGCTGGAATAACTTCCGGAGGAATGCCTTTGATGAACTTCCGGAAGAATTCCTGGAGGAACTCTCGGAGGAGTTCCTGGATTAACATTCGGAAGAATTCCTGGAGAAACTTCTGGAGGAATTCCTGGAGTAACTTCTGGAGGAATTCCTGGAGGAACTTCCGAAGGAATTCCTAGAGGAACTTCTGGAGGAATTTCTTCGAGGAACTTTCGGAGGAATTAATTTGAGAAACTTTCGGAGGAATTCCACTGAGGAACTTCCAGAAGAATTCCTGTGAGGAACTTCCAGAAGAATTCCTGTGAGGAACTTCCGGAAGAATTCCTGGGAGGAACTTCCAGAAGAATTCCTTCGAGGATTTTCTGGACGAATTTATTTGAGGAATACCCGGAGAAAATTGGGTCCTGAAGCCCTACCTCGTTTATGGTTGCAAACGATAGTGCATCGGTCTAGAATACTTGAACCGATGTTATAATAATTCTGGTAAAAGTTTAAATCAGTAAAAATAATATTTTTGTATTTAAGAGATTTTAAGACAAATTTTGGTCTGTGCAACATTTCAGAACGAATGAACCATCAGCCCAAAACGTCAGGCCCATATATAAACTGTCAAAGGTTGAGTGCCCTGCGGTGTTTTGCTAGAGCGTTTGAATCATATTATTCCGTACGTCAAACAAGACCGAAAATGTCGAGGAAGCATTTTTCATCTATTTTTTATTTTCAAATTAAACAATTTCCCCTTTTGATTTTTGAATCGAAAGAAAAACTTACGCGTTCAGGATGATTAACTTCATCGTTCCTTGAAAGAAAATCAAATATCGATTCTTCATTATAGGATCCAATTCTTGAGGAACTCCCGGAGGAATTTCTGAAAGAACACCCGGTGGAAATTCTTGAGGAACTTCCGGAGAAATTTCTGAAGTAACTTCCGGAGGCTTTCTTTGAGCATCTTCCGAAGGATTTCCTGGAGGAAGTTCCGGATGCTTTCTTGGAGGAATTGGAGGAATTTGCGGAGGATTTTTTGGTGGAACTTTTCGGAGGAACTTCCGGAAAAAAATCCTTTGATGAACTTCCGAAATTACTTTGAGGTACTTCCGGGAGAGTTCCCAACAAACAATTGAAGCTAAGTTAGTTTTTTAGCTGAAGAAGACTATTTTTGGTTTAACAAGCACTGTATCAGCTTCCAAGGTTTGTTGGGTTCCTTCGAAGGACTTTCGGAGGAATTCTTTTGTATATCTTCCGGAGGAATACCTTTCAGCAACATACTAAGAAAATGCTTTGAGGATCTTATGGAGGATTTTTCTTGAGAAACACTCGGAGGAACTCCCTGAAGAATTTCTGCACCCAGCCGGCGGTTGTTTGATTTTTTAACAATTCTGTATATGAATCTACCAACACCTGTATAAGAACTGGGCATATACGAAATTGCTAGATTCTTTTACAAGTATTGTATGAGAATCTAACAATTTTGTAAGTTTTTCTTACAATATTTGTTTGAGAACTTACATTTTTTGTATAAGAATCTAAAATTTCGCATGTGCCCAGTTCTTATACAGGTTTTGGTAGATTCTTATACAAAATTGTTGGAATTCTTGGAATGGTTTCCGGCCGATGGTATTTAAAAGGTTTCCGGTTGTTTTATCAAACCGGAAGTCCGTCATTTTGAATTCCAAAATAACATCAAACATCGATTTCCGGCTTCATCATCGAGCCCATTCCGGCAATACCCATATTGTATGAAGTTTGGTACTCTGCAAAACGATCGTATCCATAAAATTATTTTGAGTGTTTTCCATTCAAAAAGAAATTTTCAGCTGGGTACCGCGTTAAATCCATTTTTTTATCTATATAATGATGAAGTTGCTTATGTAATGATGAAGTTACCTACATTCTGCATAGCTGTTGAACATCAATGGTTTAATTGATAACCCAACGACTTACAGACATACTATAAATAACCGCAGCAACATATTGTGCCCCACTCATATTTATTTTGCAGCAATTTGTTGTCGTGAGTACTCAATGAACAGAACCATGCGGAATTACACCGTTGATTAGCTTCACATAACGCTTCCATGATTATAGAATTGAACGGATTGAATGCTGACCGTCATCAGCTCTATTAATTTTCAAGTGGGAATCTCTTTTCAATGCCCACTTATCGACCTCATCGTGTACATACGAAAAGTTCACCAGGCTTCCCTATTGACAACTCATTTGTTCTATACATCTCTCCGTTTTCATAGCGGAGCAGCAGGGTGTCCTGAAAAATATAAATTTGAAAAGTGATGCTGCTACTCGGATCTTTGATCACACCCAGTTAATGAGGCAGTCAAAATATTGAAATGTAATTTGGTGAAAACTGAAACAAGAAGATGGTAGTCCGTTTTCTCATTAAAAAGCTTTCATGTTGATCATATTATACATTTTAGAAATGTTCGCTGTTTGTTTCTATCTTGAACCTTTATATATTTTTTAAATTGCTTCAAATCGAATGACCTTCTCATATTGATGTTGCCTCATTTTTTGGAACACCCTACCAGGTAGCTCTTTGACTGACAGAATGACTACGGGATCTCCGGCACAGATTATCCCATTCGTATTCAAAACCTTTCGAATCTGCATGCATTCGTGGATCTGTGTTTGCACCATCGTCTGTGTTTGCGCTCTTGAGATTCATAACGAAACCGACCCGTTCGTCGGTTGGTGCGTCATCGTTTTCCTCTGCTGCTGGCTGATTGACGACGGCCGGTCGGAGCAGCGAGTGGTTTCAGATGAGGCGAAGTGGACCAGGACCAGGCTGCATATATTTGTGCCTTAATAGTTCACATGAAATGGAAAAGCCCGAGGGCAGTATTTTAATAAAATCCTTTTCTAGGTGAAGGGGCGTTATTGCGTTTAGAATTGAGTTCTGTTGAAAATGAAAATCCTGAATGGAAATCCAACACGCATGAATGTGGGTAATTATCTTTTTAGATTATTTTTGCTTTCCTTTATTCGACACACATATGAGATGTTTTGTTTACAAGAAATATCTTTTCCTGTTAATTCCACCCAAAGAACTCGGCAACAAGCTCGAAGAATTTGTCAACATCAACGCCACGCTCACGTAGCTTCTGGAACAGGGATTGTATTTCCTTTGAATTCTGAAAAACGATGCATCGTTAACAAAAACTGACATCATTTCAAATTAGTCTAATCTTACTTGGTATAAGTCGACAAGCTGTTGGAAATTGAACTGTTTCAACTTATCAATTAGCGCTATGAATTGTGGGCTGGTTTTAAGCTTCTCTTCGAAAAGAGTCTTCAGCTTTTCGGTTGGAAGCAGAGCTAGAGCTTTGTCGATAAATCCTCTGAGTCCACCGGTTCTCACTGGTTTTAAGCGGAAAAGTCAAATTAATTCAACCCAATCAGCGACTTCAACGAATTCAACATATACTTACCTTGGCGAATGCTGCGAATTTGCTCGACGTGATCCAATTCGAAGAAATCAGCGATAAAGTTAATTGCGTCATACACATCTAAACCGGCATCGTCCAGGTAATTCAAAATACTTTTTATGTCTTCCACGGCAAATATCTGATTCCAAACTGAAGAAAACTCCTTACCATGCAGGTATTCAAAAACTGCTTGAATTTCTTCGTCGTGTTCGTAATAGTCAAGTGCTAGTTTCGCCAGCTTATCTAATGGGATTAGAGAAAGGAAGTCTAGATAATCTTCTTGTAATCCTCGGTGAATTTGAACTGCGGTTGCACTTGTGATAACAGCCAGAGAGGTCAATATTATAATTGGCTTCATGGTTGCTAATTTGGTTTCTTCTTTGAAATAATGTTGCCACATAATAGTAACCGTATTTATAGCTAAAATTGTCTCAAATACTTAAGTGGTTTTTTTTTGTCGATAATCTTATAACCGATACCTAGTTGGATTTTAAATGATAAGATTAAGATTATGTGAAATGGTCAAACAAGTATATTCCATTTCCAAATACCAGCGATTCAGTGATTCTTTCTTTTAATCTGCGATGTTGATTACACCAACATATCGTACAAACCAGTGGCAATAGACATACTGGATGTTCTTCTTCTTATTGGCATTACATCCCCACACTGGGACAGAGCCGCCTCACAGCTTAGTGTTCATTAAGCACTTCCACAGTTTTTAACTGCGAGGTTTCTAAGCCAAGTTACCATTTTTGCATTCGTATTTCATGAGGCTAACATGATGATACTTTTATGCCCAGGGAAGTCGAGACAATTTCCAATCCGAAAATTGTTTAGACCGGCACAGGGAATCGAACCCAGCCACCCTCAGCATGGTCTTGCTTTGTAGCCGCGCGTCTTACCGCACGGCTAAGGAGGGCCCCACTCGTTATCAATCATGTATGTTATCAATTATAAATAGGCCGTATTCCAGGAATTAGCTATAACCGCAAAATTGATACTTCTTTTCATTCATTCAGATTCATCTTACGTCAACGTGATGGAATAAATCCATTCGAACAGAAAGTTTCCCAAATTTGTGGCTATTTGGTGAACGTTTTTGTTGTTCACCGCAGATTTATCGCGTCTCGTTTTTCAATCAATCAATATCCCGTAGCGGTAACCAACCATCAGCGCACGTTTTCCTCTCATGTACTCAGTATTGTATAACGTTGGGCTCCATTCGAAAGTTTGATTCCCCCTGGAAAATTTATCGCTTTTCCAACGTAAGTGATTTGTGCCGGTTTGTTATCGAATCGTGCGTTACTCGTGGATGGCGAGTTTTGCTCTGCTTCAACCTCACTTGATTTGGACTGCCCTCTGTCGGAAAGCACGGAGGATAAAAAGCAAATTTCTAAGTGGAACACGTTTTCGATACTATTTCATCAGAAATGTTGAACGCAGCCAATGATAGGAAGTTCTCTGCTGACAGAATACGCATCGATAAATTACGGTCGGGTATATAGCAGATGGTGCCCCCATTGGCATTGGATTCCCCCGACGCTCCGCTAATACAGAATACGTGGTAGGAAGAAAAATGTTTCAGTTAGAAATATCAGATAGGCGATTAGTAAAATAGGAAAGAAGGAAAAAACACCCAAATATATTTATTTCCCTTATGAATGGTAACAAAATCACAGATTTTATCATCTTTCTAATATTATAATCATTACCTCTTTCGATGGCACGGCAAATGCTGGGTAAAGCGTACCATTGGTACTTCGCGTACCTGAAGGAATAAAATAGACCCCATCTCGCGGTCCTTAGCCTCTTACCCAGCAACTCCTATCCCTACCTCCCCGCGGTGCTGGCCGGGATACGAGCAACCTTAGGGAAGATCGGGTAACCAACCCCGGTGGGAACTATGGTCGTATGCTGACAGGGAAGGGGGGGTTTGCTCCTCTCCGGAGGTGCAAATCTTATTGAGCGTCTGTTCTCCATGTTAGGGGCGGCTGATCATCGTCCGAGTGCCAGCGAGTGCATCATGGTCCACCGGAAATAAGGAGGAATGGTCCTCCGGAAATTTAGGGGGTTTGGTGTCAGGCCCTGCAAGCCAACCTTTAAAAATCATAAGCAACGAACAATCAACAAGAGAGTACGGACCGGAACCATCGGCGAAGACCACTGCGACGAAAAGGGACTAGCGATTGGAAACTCAGTTCGTGGAACTGCAAATCTCTCAACTTCATCGGGAGCACACGCATACTCGCCGATGTGCTCAAGGACCGTAGATTCGGCATCGTAGCGCTGCAGGAGGGTTGTTGGAAGGGATCAATGGTGCGCACGCTTAGAAGTAATCATGCCATCTACCACAGCTGCGGCAGCTACACGAGCTGGGAACAGCTTTCATAGTGATGGGCGACATGCAAAGGCGCGTGATCGGGTGGTGGCCGATCAACGAGAGAATGTGCAGGTTGAGGATCAAAGGCCGGTTCTTCAACTTCAGCATAATCAACGTCCATAGCCCACACTCCGGAAGCACTGATGATGATAAGGACGCATTCTACGCGCAGCTGGAACGTGAGTACGACAGCTGCCCAAGCCACGACGTCAAAATCATCATAGGAGATTTGAACGCTCAGGTTGGCCAAGAGGAGTTTAGACCGACTATTGGGAAGTTCAGCGCTCACCGGCTGACGAACGAAAATTGATTTCGCCGCCTCCAAGAATATGGCCATTCGCAGCACCTACTTCCAACACAGCCTCCCGTATCGGTACACCTGGAGATCGCCACTGCAGACAGAATCACAAATCGACCACGTTCTGATTGATGGACGGCACTTCTCCGACATTATCGACGTCAGGACATATCGTGGCGCTAACATCGACTCTGACCACTATCTGGTGATGGTTAAACTGCGCCCAAAACTATCCGTCATCAACAATGTTCGGTACCGACGACCGCCGCGGTACGACCTAGAGCGACTGAAGCAACCTGATGTCGCCACTGCATACGCGCAGCATCTCGAGGCAGCGTTGCCGGAAGAGGGTGAGCTCGATGGGGCCCCTCTTGAGGACTGCTGGAATACAGTCAAAGCAGCCATTAACGACGCAGCGGAGAACAACGTCGGGTATATGGGTCGAAGTCGACGGAACGATTGGTTCGACGAAGAGTGCAGACAGATTCTGGAGGAGAAGGATGCAGCGCGGGCGGTCGCGCTGCAGCAAGGTACCCGGCAGAACGTGGAACGTTATAGACGGAAGCGGAGACAGCAGACCCGCCTTTTCAGGAGAAGAAACGCCGCCTGGAAGAAGCGGAGTGCGAGGAGATGGAACAGCTGTGCCTTTCTCAAGATACACGCAAGTTCTATCAGAAGCTCAACGCATCCCGCAAAGGCTTCGTGCCGCGAGCCGAAATGTGCCGGGATAAGGATGGGAGCATCTTGACGGACGAACGTGTGGTGATCGAAAGGTGGAAGCAGCACTACGAGGAACATCTGAATGGCGCTGAGAGTACAGGCAATGAAAGTCAAGGCAGCGGAGGAGATGACTACGTCAGTTCAGCGGACGATGGAAGCCAACCAGCCCCCACCTTGAGGGAAGTTAAGGATGCCATTCAACAGCTAAAGACCAATAAAGCAGCTGGTAAGGATGGTATCGGAGCTGAGCTCATCAAGATGGGCCCGGAAAAGCTGGCCACTTGCCTGCACAAACTGATAGTCAGAATCTGGGAAAACGAACAGCTACCGGAGGAGTGGAAGGAAGGGGTTATATGCCCCATCTACAAGAAAGGCGACAAACTGGAGTGTGAGAACTTTCGAGCGATCACCATCCTTAATGCCGCCTACAAAGTGATATCCCAGATCATCTTCCGTCGTCTGTCACCATTAGTGAACGAGTTCGTGGGAAGTTATCAAGCCGGCTTCGTTGACGGCCGCTCGACAACGGACCAGATCTTTACTGTACGGCAAATCCTTCAAAAATGCCGTGAATACCAGGTCTCAACGCACCATCTGTTCGTTGATTTCAAGGCGGCATACGACAGTATAGACCGCGTAGAGCTATGGAAAATTATGGACGAGAACAGCTTCTCTGGAAAGCTTACCAGACTGATCAAAGCAACGGTGGATGGTGTGCAAAACTGTGTGAAGATCTCGGGCGAACACTCCAGTTCGTTCGAATCGCGCCGGGGACTAAGACAAGGTGATGGACTTTCGTGCCTGTTGTTCAACATTGCGCTAGAAGGTGTCATGCGGAGAGCCGGGTGTAACAGCCGGGGTAGGATTTTCAACAGATCCAGTCAATTTATTTGCTTCGCGGATGACATGGACATTGTCGGCCGAACATTTGCAAAGGTGGCAGAACTGTACACCCGCCTGAAACGTGAAGCAACAAAAGTTGGACTGGTGGTGAATGCGTCAAAGACAAAGTACATGCTTGTGGGTGGAACCGAGCGCGACAGGGTCCGCCTGGGAAGCAGTGTTACGATAGACGGGGATACCTTCGAGGTGGTCGAGGAATTCGTCTACCTCGGATCCTTGCTAACGGCTGACAACAACGTTAGTCGTGAAATACGAAGGCGCATCATCTGTGGAAGTCGGGCCTACTACGGGCTCCAGAAGAAACTGCGGTCGAAAAAGATTCGCCACCGCACCAAATGTGTCATGTACAAGAAGTTAATAAGACCGGTAGTCCTCTACGGACATGAAACATGGACAATGCTCGAGGAGGACTTGCAAGCACTCGGAGTATTCGAAAGACGGGTGCTTAGGACCATCTTTGGCGGCGTGCAAGAAGACGGTGTGTGGCGGCGAAGAATGAACCACGAGCTCGCCCAGCTCTACGGCGAACCCAGTATCCAGAAGGTAGCTAAAGCCGGAAGGGTACGATGGGCAGGGCATGTTGCAAGAATGCCGGACAGCAACCCTGCAAAGATGGTGTTCGCTTCCGATCCGGCAGGTACGAGACGACGTGGAGCGCAGCGAGCGAGATGGGCAGACCAGGTGCAGAACGACTTGGCGAGCGGGGGGCGTATTCGAGGATGGAGAGATGCGGCCTCGAACCGTGTATTGTGGCGTCAAATTGTTGATTCAGTGTTATCTGTATAGATGTAGACTAAATAAATGAAAAAACCTTCTTCGAAACATTTGAGCATAATAACAGTTCTGGTTCTACATATTCCTATCGAACTTTTGCACTGGGTGAATCAGCAAAATGGTTTTATGTGCTATTTTTTGCCTTTCTCGAAAAGGCTATATTTTCGCTCCAAAAACAAACTTTTCATAGGATGCCACGTGGAGACTCATAGTATTATTATATCCTACAGTTTTTGCATTTCCTCAGCAAGCGTGCTGGGAATTTTCACCTACCCAATCTGAATGCCAAAGGGCCGATTGGCACGAGTGAGGACATCCGTTATGATCTCGCGATCCCAGTACAGCTTCACGAAACTATTTTCCAGAACCGGGACAGGCACATATTTGTAGTAGGCGACAAACTGGTTAACCAAGTTGTGCTTTAAGGTCACTCCTGACGGAATCCAAGTTTAAAAGTGCTCGCGTTTTCGGGGGCACACCACTCGATTCAGAGGCGGCGCACAACTGTCATTTTTGTTGATTTAGCTTTGCTGCGTCGCAGCATGCGTGAAATAATAAAAATGACAGTTGTGCGTTGCTTCCGTATCGAGTGGTGTGCCCCCGAAAACGCGAGCACTTTTAATCTTGGATTCCGTCAGGAGTGACCTTAAAGCAAGCTGTTGGTGCACAATCTTGGCTACTTCGTTATGACGACCGAGATAGGCTGAATCAGCTAAGGCTGAACACCCGGACACGATATGTTCGATCGTCTCTCCTACTGAATTGCACTTCCTGCAGCGGTCCTCCACGTTTTCGTGCAATATATAGTGCCGATAGTTCTTCGTCGCAATTACCCGTCCCTGGATGGCTACCATGAATCCTTTTGTTTCTGAGAAGATTTCACCCCGCACCAGCCACGTATTCGACGCCGCTTTGTCGATATATTCCAGCTCCAGTTGATGGGGGTGCGTCCCATGCAATTTCTTCTGCTTCCACGATGCGATCATCTCGTCGACCGATTTAATGTCGCAATTCAGCTGATAGTCCTCCAGCGCCAGATGCAGGGCACTGAATCCGTGGTCAGCTTCACACACAGCGCGATAGATTTCGTGGCGGTTCTGGCTTTCCACGAAGTATCTTCGCAACTGCTGGATCTGGGAAACACATAGTGCACGCTTAAAATCAATAACACAGAGATGTGTTTGCTTCACACAAAACGGACCTAATGCAGAACATCACCTAGATGAGCGACAGTTACACAGGCACAAAAATGCCTCGTACGGTCGTGATAACGGTCCTTTTTAACATGTAAACGTTTGTACAGATTCCTTGTTTCATGAGGAACCTAATACTGTTGAAAATATTGAAATCCAAGCTTCAATAAAACCACACGAACTATTTTTGTGGCTGTGTAACTGTCGCTCATCTAGGTGTTGTTCTGCATTATGTCCGTTTTGTGTGAAGCAAACATATCTCTGTGTTATTGATTTTAAGCGTGTGTTTGTATATCGGTGACGCCTCTTCCTCCCACTGTACGTGGCAGGGTAACTCTCTCAATGGACGATTTTGGATGGCGCATGCGATGCTTAGTGAACGCCACTCGTACTGCTCGTTCTAACGCCTCCAAGTCAGTCTTGGTCCACTTCACCACTCCGAAACTGTATGTCAACAAGGGCACAGCAAACGTGTTTATCGCCTTCACCTTGTTGCCGGCCGACAAAAGGCTCTTCAAAATACCGTTGACACGATGCAAGCTCTTTCTTGATCGTCGTATGGCGAATTCCTTTCAGTTGCAGGAAACCTAGGAACTTGTACGTTTCGCCTTCAACCATGTTTAGAATCTCCTCCTGTTCGTTGACGCGGAAACTGTCGGCATCCACCAGGTGACCCCGGTGTAGATGTATGGATCGACATTTATCGATACCAAACTCCATCCGGATGTTACAAGATGTTACGTTACAAGCCGCAGAAATTGGTGCAGCTTCTCCACGGATTCCGCAAACAGCTTCAAGTCGTCCATAAAGAAGGTGTGGGTAATGTTTGTACTCCTTTCCCCACTCTTCAAATGATATCCATAGTTGTGTTGGTTGAGTGCTCTGCTAAGAGGGTTCATGGCAAGGCAAAACCATAGAGGACTAAAGGTATCGCCTTGGAATATGCCCCTCCTGATGCTGAGAGTCCTGGACCGTAACACCTTTTCTCCGTCGGTAATGTGTAGGGATGTGCTCCACATCCCCATAGCGTGCTGCATTAGCCTGATGACGTTACCGTCTATCTTATACAACTGCAGTACCTTAAGAAGGTACGAGCGAGGTACTGAGTCGTATGCCTTTTTATAGTCGATATACGCCATGCTCAGGTTTCTTTGCTTGTGGGTGGCCTGCCCAACAACGACTGCATCAATGATGACCTGATCCTTGCAGCCTCGTGTGCTACGTCGACAACCTTTTTGTTCCTTGGTCATCAGGTTGTTGACGTTGCAATGGTTCTGCACCCTCCTTAGTATTACCTATGACAGCACTATGTACAGACTCGAAAGGCACGTTATTGGTCTGTACTTGGCTGGATTCACAGTGCTACGAACCTTCGGCAGAAGATAAGTGACACCCCTAGAGATGAATTCCGGTAGCTGCCCGGGGTTATCTAGTACCGTGTTGAAGCATTCCGCCATCCGCCCGCCCGTGGGCCGTTGTGAATTTTTCATACAAGAAATTATGCACAAAATCGGGCCCTGGTGCAGCCCAATTCCTGGTATACCGGGTGGCCTCACATCTTGGGATGTTACGTTGATAGCGGTCATGTCTCCAATTCCACCACAATATCGCTTTTCTTCTGCCATCCACACTCCATCGCCGCGGCGCTCGTTGTGTATGACGGGGTTCTCCATAGATTGGACCAAAACTGCGTGACTTCTCCAATCTCCGGAAGGCCCTCGCCAAAGTCGGCTTTGTCGTTTCGGATGTGGTTGTAGAACTCCCTTTCGTTGATGTTGAACATTCGATTTTGCTCCTTCCTCTTCGAACATTCTCCATAACGTCGCAGTCGTTTAGCAAGAGCACTCAACCGCTGTACATGGGTGTCAAGGATCTCAGTTATGTTCGCCTCGGTGAGATCACGGAGTTCTGTGGGTTTCACAATTTCAGCAACATTCCGAACTAGCCTGATTGATCGATTCCCCTGCTTGTACTGTGTTAATCGACCAATCTTTGACCGCAGTGTGGCGATGCGGGTCTCCAGACGTCGCATCCACGCGGGTTTTCGTGCTTTGGGGCGTGCGCGTCCATCACTCTCACCTTGTGGGCGCGTTCGCAATCCCAACGTTCTTACAACAGCCACTGCAGCCGAATACACGATAAATTGCAGCTCCTCAAGGTTCTCCACGGTTTCCAAGTACTGTGGCAAAATATCCTGGTTAAGGATGCTTACTGTACTCGTCAACCGATAGGAGTACTGCAACTTGGGTATCCGGTGTCGGGACATGGGGTCTGTCCCACGGAACTGTGTAACTGTGTATCTGTCGTTGCAATTCCACTGTTGGTCCTGGATCGGAGGGTGCAATCGCATCGCGACGGTTACCTGCGATTGATGCATCCAACCCAACAGAACTCCTACTCGACGTATCGCTCGATCTTGCCTCCTCCTCCTCTCCTAGTTCCCTCTGCACTTCCCGCTTGATGTACTCTACGTCTTCTGGAGTCAGCATATTATGTGACATAATAGCTCTCTGGCGTGTGTACAACTTGTTCTGGTCAAGCTGGGGTGCAAACTGAGGGAACCTCTCATTGAACATCTCCAGCATCGCCGGTCTGCCGGACATATCCGTCTCCATCCTGGTGCAAACGTAGTAGCAACGGATCACGTACTGACAAATCTCCCTTGTCCACATGATCCGTTGCCGTCGGCGGCCCGCTAACGTGAGTGATTGACGTCGATCAACCACAGCAACATCAGCAGGTGCAGCATTGCCTTGGAGATTTCCTCTGCTGCCGTTTCTGTTCAGCCTTGTCGGCACGGGCTGAGCCCAATGACTAGAGGGTCGCTGTTGCACCTCTCCTTCTTCTAGCCGCTGACTGCTCGCTCTGTCCCACGGCCCAGGACCAGCTCCAGTATAGACTCCCTCCTCGGGAAATCGCATAGGTGCTATTCTTCTTGAGCGTAACTCCATATCTGGGTATGCTTCCATTCCCGGAAGATACGGGTTCTGTAAAGCTATTTAATTCTTTACGGTGCTTAAAAGCTAGGTTCAAGCGCCAGTGCTCGCCCGAGGGTGGTTTTTCATTGGTGCTTAGGAATTGGGCCTTCAGCTCCCACCTACTTATTATTATTATTATTATTATTATAGAGTTTTGGCACTTCCTCAGCAAGCGTGCTGGGAATTTTCACCTACCCCGGGCAATCTGAATGCCAAAGGGGATTAGGCTCTGTGGATCTCATTCGCCGGTTGACTTAAAATCCTATAATAAACGTTTGCACCGGATGTATTAGTTATTGTGGTTCAGGAATCTTCTAACAATGCTGCAAATTCCAAGAACCACTGTCTCTTGGATGCTGTGGACTGTGTAGGTTATGAGATTGTTCCAGCTCTCCTAAAGATGTCAGAAGAGATTTCGGGACGATTCCGGTAGCTGAGATAACAACCGGAATTATACGCACGTCCTCCAGGTGCCACATCTGCTTCAACTCCTCCGCCAAGTCGTGGTACTTCGTTATCTTGTTGGAGAATGTTGTTTGGACATTATGGTCTAGCGGTACAGCAATGTCGATGAGGGTTACCCGCTTCATCCTTTTGTCGTAGACCACAATATCGGGCCGATTGGCACGAATGAGGACATCCGTTATGATCTCGCGATCCCAGTACAGCTTCACGAAACTATTTTCCAGAACCGGGACAGGCACATATTTGTAGTAGGCGACAAACTGGTTAACCAAGTTGTGCTTTAAAGCAAGCTGTTGGTGCACAATCTTGGCTACTTCGTTATGACGACCGAGATAGGCTGAATCAGCTAAGGCTGAACACCCGGACACGATATGTTCGATCGTCTCTCCTACTGAATTGCACTTCCTGCAGCGGTCCTCCACGTTTTCGTGCAATATATAGTGCCGATAGTTCTTCGTCGCAATTACCCGGTCCTGGATGGCTACCATGAATCCTTCTGTTTCCGAGAAGAGTTCACCCCGCACCAGCCACGTATTCGACGCCGCTTTGTCGATATATTCCAGCTCCAGTTGATGGGGTGCGTCCCATGTAACTCCTTCTGCTTCCACGATGCGATCATCTCGTCGACAGATTTGATGTCGCAATTCAGCTGATAGTCCTCCTGCGCCAGATGCAGGGCACTGAATCCGTGGTCAGCTTCACACACAGCGCGATAGATTTCGTGGCGGTTCTGGCTTTCCACGAAGTATCTTCGCAACTGCTGGATCTGAGAAACACATAGTGTTTGTATATCGGTGACGCCTCTTCCTCCTACTGTACGTGGCAGGGTGACTCTCTCAATGGACGATTTTGGATGACGCATGCGATGCTTAGTGAACGCCACTCGTACTGCTCGTTCTAACGCCTCCAAGTCAGTCTTGGTCCACTTCACCACCCGAAACTGTATGTCAACACGGGGACAGCGAACGTGTTTATCGCCTTCACCTTGTTGCCGGCCGACAAGAGGCTCTTCAAAATGCCGTTGACGCGATGCAAGAACTTTTCCTGCAGCTCTTTCTTGATCGTCGTATGGCGAATTCCTTTCAGTTGCAGGAAACCTAGGAACTTGTACGTTTCGCCTTCAATTATTATCCTTTATTATTATTATTATTATTATTATTATTATTATTCTTATTATATTATTATATCGATCGACTCAGTTCGGAAAATGGAGGTGACGTCTGTATGTGTGTAAGTATTTATGCATGTGTTTTCTGAAAAGCTGATTTGTTGCTCGCCGATTTGTTCACAACAAGTTGCTTTCGACGGGGAATTCTATCCCATTGGTTCTGATCGGACTATGGGATCAGAAGCTATGATCCAAAGAGGGGGAGATCCCCCAACGCTGGACATCTCCCAATACCGGACACTGCTCAAAACGACGCTAGCACTTGTCCTACCATCATCTTAAATAGTATAAAAAGAAGCTGTTTAAAAGTCCTTCAACTGTATGGATTATCAGATTCTTAAGTTGTTAATTTTGTACAAAATTCGATATTGAAAAAACCCTGATTGATTCACCTAGCGATGTTAGTGCCTTTCTCGTACATAAGATATACTAATAAAATTGAGTTAAAATTTCTTAGCGTGTTTTTTATATATAAATCGTATTTTGACCATAACTTTTGATCCCATTGACCGATCTGGCCAATTTTCAAAAGGAAACAATGGGACAGGACTCCCCGTCGAAACAAATCGGATCAAGATAAGTGTCTAAAAGTAGGGTGAGTTTTATTTTGCGCACATACATACACACACGGATACACATACCCACAGACAAACATCATCTCAATTCGTCGAGCTGAGTCGATATAACACTATGGGTCTCCGGACCTTCTATCACAAAATCGTCTTGGAAGTGAAAATATAGCCTTTTTATTACACCTTGGAGTACGAGAAAGGCAAAAATGCTCAAAATTTTGGTGTTTCACCTTACTTTATAAGGTTGAATCAACAATAGTAAAATCTATCGAAGACATTATACTTATGCGGAGATGGTCGATATTAACCATACTTTGAAAAGCGATCATGTAATTGTGGTGGAAAATCAACTTCGGTATCCAGTAGCTGTAAGATTTTTCATATGACCAAAAAGCAATTCTTTACTCCTGTTCTGTAAAAACATATAATGCATGTTTACTTCTAAACAAATAACATCAACAATTTAACGCCACAATACACGGTTCGAGGCCGCATCTCTCCATCCTCGAATGTGCCCCACGCTCGCCATGTCGTTTTGCACCTGGTCTGCCCAACTCGCTCGCTGTGCTCCACGCCGTCTCGTACCTACCGGATCGGAAGCGAACACCATCTTTACAGGATTGCTGTCGGGCATTTTTGCAACATGCCCCGCCCATCGTACCCTTCCGACCTTAGCTATCTTCTCGATACTGGGTTGGCCGTAGTGCTGGGCGAGCTCGTAGTTCATTATTCGCTGCCACACACCGTCTTAAGAATTCTTGCACACCGCCAAAGATGGTCCTAAGCACCCGTCTTTCGAACACTCCGAGTGCTTGCAAGTCCTCTTCGAGCATTGTCCACGTTTCATATCCGTAGAGAACTAGCGGTCTTAACAGCGTCTTGTACATGACACATTTGGTGCGGTGGCGAATCTTTTTTGACCACAGTTTCTTCTGGAACCCGGTGCAGGCCAGACTCCCACAGTCTATCCCGTCTATCGTAACACTGCTTCCCTTTCGCGCTCGGTTCCGTCCACAAGCATGTACTTTGTATTCGGTGCATTCACTAATCCAAGTTTTGTTGCTTTACGTTTCAGGCGGGTGTACAGTTCTGGCATCTTTGCAAATGTTCGGCAGACAATGCCCATGTCATCCGCGAAACAAATAAATTGACTGGATCTGTTGAAAATCGTACCCCGGCTGTTACATCCGGCTCTCCGCATGACGCCATCACCTTGCCTTAGTCCCCGGCGCGATTCGAATGAACTGGAGTGTTCGCCCGAAATCTTCACACAGTTTTGCACACCTTCCATAGTTGCTTTGATCAGTCTGGTAAGCTTCCCAGGGAAGCTGTTCTCGTCCATGATGTTCCATAGCTCTACGCAGTCTGTCGTATGCCGCCTTGAAATCAATGAACAGATGGTGTGTTGGGTCCTGGTATCCACGGCATTTTTGAAGGATTTGGCTTTCAGTAAAGATCTGGGCCGTTGTCGTTCGTCCGTTTACGAAGCCGGCGTAATAACTTCCCACGAACTCATATCACTTTGTAAGCGGCATAAAGGATGATGATCGCTCGAAAGTTCTCACACTCCAGCTTGTCGTCTTTCTTGTAGATGGGGCATATAACCCTTTCCTTCCACTACTCCGGTAGCTGTTCAGTTTCCCAAATTCTGGCTATCAGTTTGTGCAGACAAGTGGTCAGCTTTTCCGGGCTCAGCTTGATGAGCTCAGCTCCGAAACCATCCTTACCAGCTGCTTTATTGATCTTTAGCTATTGGATGGCATCCTTAAGTTCCCTGGGGCTGGTTGGCTTCCATCGTCCACTGAACTGACGTAGTCATCTCCTTCGCTGCCTTGACGTTCACTGCCTGTACTCTCAGCGCCATTTAAATGTTCCTCGCAGTGCTGCCTTCACCTTTCGTTCACCACACGTTGGTCCGTCAAGATGCTCCCATCCTTATCCCTGCACATTTACGCGTGTGCTGGGTTAGTGCATAACAAAAAAACGGTCGCTTTGATAGGGCTTGGTTGCGGCCACATGTAGCTTGTAGGGTTTAAAAGAGCCCATTGCCAAACCCCACCACGTCCTAGGCAGGCCCCCTAACTCGTAGATGACATGGGAGGGATCGTAAAACCCTTGGATATAGTCTCTGCTGCTCAATAAAAGACATTATGTCGTATGGCCATTTGGTCGAAATGATGTTTTCGGCCAACAATTAACGGACTATGATTGGAAGTAAGTTTTATACTGAAGTAATTATTGGATAAATACTAACTGAAAGAAAGGATATCCATGAAAGAATAAGAAAACATTTACTACACTTTACTTTTGACAAATATGTCGCGCATCATTCAATAATCGACAGCCCAATTTCTATTAATTTATAGGCGTTTTCTTCTTCTATTTACGAGGAAAAATTGTTATGATGAAACTGTAATACTTTTAAAATCACAACACAATCTTTTCGATGAAATTGTATCAGAATATTGATCAATTTTTGGCGAGACAAAGTTTGCCGGGTCAGCTAGTAAAATATAAATATAGAACGGTTCCCGCAAGCATATTTTTGGTTTGCTTAAAAACAGATTCAAAGCTGTCGGTGTTGATATTTTTGATCTCTTATCAAAACCAGCCAATCTCTTCTAATAAGTACAAACACCATCCAACACAAAACGAGAAAAGTGTATCATGTTTCAGCCGCTGAATGGATCCGAGATTTCGGGCGGGTTGGATGGATGGGAGGATATCAGATTCAGTAGAGCAAAGTGAAAGTGAGTGGGTTCATCCGTTCTCTCCTGCCAGCCAGTCGTCCGTCAGTCAGTTAGTCAAAAGTCAAGGTCTGATGTTACGTGCAGCCGATTATCTCCAGTGGAAAATCTTCTCATTTAGTTAATGAGCCAATGGTTTCCGCTCTTCGCCTGACAGGTTGCTGGGCTCCGTGCAAGCTTATTCATTTTTGGATTGGAAGTTCTGTAGAAGTCTGTCAAAATTATGGGGAACAGGTCTGATGACGACAACAGGAGACGAAGAATGACGGTAGCATTGATGAATTTTCAGATAAGGGATTTATGTAAGTGAGCTATTTTGATGAAAAAGTTCAACGAATGCTTTACAATGTCGGTGAATCATAGATAAAAGCTTGTATAGATTAGCTTTCAGGGATTTGGCGTTTGTGGTGATTTTTCATTTTTCAATAGATCGAAATCTGTGTGATCAGCTCAAACGTGGAAACTGTATTGTGTTTGGCAGTGAAATATTTTTTTTTTCATGTTACTTATTCTACAGAACTTCTAATATATTATCAATTATAAGAGGATAGACAAAAGAATTATAGAAAAATTAACCACGTTTTACTAATAAGAGCCGTTTGTTCACACAAAATATCCGTATAATGATAGATATACGTGAATATGTTTTGCGATGAGCCCTAATATTTAGAATCATTTACTCGTATTTAACCTTAATCGCCACTTGAGATGTATCAAAATCCACATGTAATCCTATTCCGAGAAGACTCTGGCGACAGTGCCGAAACAACAACGGATACGCCTGATAATCCAAACGAACTCGTCTTTGACGCTGCGTTGCTCGGTCCGCCACACCACACTTTAGTTCGAAGCCGATAAGGAGAGAGAATAAAACGTGTTAAGAAGTGGAGTGTAAATTAATGAAGTCTGCCTACGAACGGTCGTAAGGCTTAGGGAACACTTTACTCCGACTAGCCAGCTGCTGGCAGACAGGGAGTGCCGACGCGCGTCTTTAAGGGCTTCAACATAGCTATCAACATGTATCTTATTTGCTTTTTCTGTTAGAATTGGCCTTGGCCGGCTGGCGCTCAACAGACAACTGAGTAGCACTATGCCTACTCGGTGGGAAGAGATTTTTGTCGTTTGATGCAAAGGCGAAGCATTTGTTGCCGACGGAATTAATGAATAGAATTTCTCTTCTTTAGATAACGTTTCTCGGTAAATCTATATGCTTTTTCACACCTATGATTGCGATGGAGAGAGTTTGGTCGTGAGGTACCATACCAATCCATTTATTTACGACACTTTCTGATTGTGTTAATATGATTTTAGGATTAAGGATTATATTCTACATTTTGATCATATTTTTGTGTTTTTTTTATAATTTTTTTTTTCAAGTTTCACTAGAATATGGTCAGGATCATATCATATCAAAAATAAAAACTGCTATTTTTTTGAACAATTTGACCTAGTGCGTAATTTTTGAACGCGTCATTTGAAAAAAAATGCTACTTAGTATATGTAAATTTCAACATATTTGTAGTTCTCTGCCAAAATTTCAGCTCAGTCATCGGGGTACAAAGTTACAGCTTGTCAAAGTTGACCATTTTGTATCATAAACGGCTTCGGCTGCTATTATTCTGAACACAGGTGTATATGTGAAGTAGAATGATAGTTTATTTATTTTAGATGCCTTTTAGTGGCAAAAAACACATTTTTCTTTTGTTCAGCAACAAATGTTTCATAGGAATTCGATATCACATCATAAAGTACACTTAATGTACTAAAGGATAAAATGTAACACTTACCGTTTTCCAATGATTTGCTTCGATTTATCGCACTTCAAAAATGAACTAAATGACTAAATTTTGAAACACAAACAAATTTTAACGTTTTTTTGTTTGCTTGCAGCAGGAAATCAATAACGCTTCAATATTGGATCTGATTGTGTATGCTGTACAACTACAAGTTTGACATTGCCCAGATTTGTCGTATCTATCAAGTGTCAAAAATTATTCAGGGTGTCCTACAACCGGAGACATTCCCCTACTTATTCAGTTTATGTGTAAGAATACAAGAAGTATGAAAGCTTAGCATTTTATAAACTGCTGTATAGTTTTGTTGATTCCTGTCCTGTTTTTTTTTTGTTGGGGCGTAGGACCACTGCGTCCATTGAGTTGAACTTTTGTGGTATACCCCTATTTGCTATTAACTACGCATCTTGTAGGTTGATCACCATTTCTCAAGTAAACAACCTAAGACGCGTCTGTTCCCAGTCCGGCAAAATTGAATTAATAAAACTCACTACCTTTCCAGGATTTGCGTTCCAAATTTCACCTGGTTGCATAAAGCCACTATTTAGAAATTTGGATCTACATTTGTACAATGCATAACAGGTTTCACGTTCCATGTTACAGAAACGACAGATATCATTCTGAACCAGGCCAATATTTTTCAAATGATATCTACTCGGGCAGTGTCCGGTTATTAGGCCAGTAAAGATACAAAGAGCCCTCTTATTGAGCTCCAAAAGCTTGTTGGTTATTGAAACATTTGGAATTATAAATCTCTTTGATTGAGCACACTTTTTGGCGACCACCCAGTTGGTCATCAACCTTAGTGCTTTCAAGGATTTCAATTCCGTTTTTACGGTACAGTATGATATACCACAGAAAGGTTCTGGGCCAATGAACTGTATGTTTAAACCTTGTTTCGCAAGCTCGTCTGTTTTATCATTACCTTCAATGCCACAGTGTCCCCAGTATAGGTTTACGGAGTTCTCTTGGCACACCTTTCGCAATGAAAGAATGCATTCCCAGACAAGTATAATTCCTATTAAGACAGACATTAACACATTTCATTATAGCAAAAATCTCCGCTTGAAACACTGTTGGATAGTTTCCCATTGCAACTGAGATCGCTACCCCAGGGCCGAAGATTCCTGCTCCTGTTTTTGTTCCAATTTTTGAACCATCTGTAAAGAATTTTATGGAACCTTCACGAACAGTGGGACCTCGACTTCCCAATCCATACGTGATGGCGCACATATATTATAAGAAATGTCATAGTTCTCCACAGGTTTCATCCAGTCTCCATTCATATTCATTACTGGCCCATATTGGAAATTTTGTGAAATACTCAAGTGGCCAACTAAGTCTCCTGGCTTGAATAATTTCAATCGTTTGAGTTTTTGCATATTCTTTTCCGCTTCTAACTGTCCTGTTACTAGTCATTAACACCATATTTCATTTAAAGATGGTAAAGCCTATCCACAAACTTATAGTGATGAACATTGTGCAATTTAAAAATCAGGTTAATAAAGATTAAAAAAAAATATCCACAAACTTTCGACGAATTACATTGATATTCGACTAAACTAGGTATTAAATATTCATATTGCAAAGACTCGTAATCAAACTGCACAAGTCATAGATAATTACTTGAAGAGTTAGTCTTTCAGCATATTAAGTTCGTTTCGCGAACAACCACCAATATTCCGTTTGAATTTAAACCATGCTGAAAATTTTCAAAACAGAAGATAACGAAATTTGTGTTTTTCCATATATCTAATTCATTGTCTTATTTTTATTTTGAAGATACGCTTTTTTTGACCTCTTGGTAGGGGAATTGTGGGTAAAACCGACACTGCGGGTAAAACCGACACCACTTCAAATCTCTGATTTCAAGTGATTATCGGACAGAATTTCGACATACTTTGAATAAACTTTCGTTTTTTTGTATTTGTAGTCATTTTGTAACTGGCGGAAACGTGTAAGAGTCATAATAAACAGACAATTAGCATTGTCTTATTAGCACCATTGAGGAGATGAGTTATGTAAAATTTTGGCATCGGTGTATAAGCTTTTACGACAATAATTTGTTGATTTTCGGTATTAAACCCATCTCTGATCTATAATTGAACATCATTTTGTGTATGTTGTGGAAAAATAATTAACTTTTCTAATTAGGAACATCCACATGTATCTCACCATTATTATGTTATCTGTTGGGGTAAATTCGACACCTGCCATTAAATCACGAAATACCTCTGTTTTATAAGACTCATCATTCGCATAATTCAAGCATTGGAAAACGAGGCGCCGGGGACTGATTACGTACCATATCATCATTGGGCGTGACAATAGGTCTAGGGGATAATATTGAGTCATCAAGGAAAACTCTTTTTACTCTTTACTTTTTTACTCTTAGATATATTTAATCCGCTCTCTAGTGTTGTTCTTTCGTGATCCATTTTCACCACTGTAAACAACCCTAATAAAAATTACCAAAAGAATTACAATAGAAATTATTGTGACAGTACGCTGAAATTAATAGTAATTATATTAAACTCTATTGTGGCTCACAATAGAATTACATTGAAGCCTACCCGAGCAAAGTCTGAAAACATAATGAGAGCATATAGAAAACATATTTTGATTTTTACATCAAATTGAAATCATAATTTGTTTTAAAATATGAATCATAATGATTGATTACATATTTTGATCTCATTTTGCTGTAGATTTCTAAATTGTAACATCTGACAGCAAACTGTGTACTAATTTTGTTATCAGAACCAATATCAAAATTAGTTTTCGATTTGCTCTCATCGATAGCAGGAATAGTTTTCGATTTGATGTCACAGTAAGATTTTTCTGCTGTAGATTTTGATCTTTTAACCGTTAAAACGACCAAAAGGATATCAACCTGAGTTATCAAAATTAGGCGTTTTCACAACAACAAAATCAGTTATCTATTTGCTCTCAAGCTTTGCTCGGGTATTGTTTTCCAGTAAATGGCAGTTTTACAATAGAAAATATGGGTTGTTATGTATCTTTACAATAAAAAAATCGATTTTTTCTCGAACAAATTTTTGCCATTACAATTGAATTTATTATAATTCTATTGCCGAAATTTCACTGGCAATAGAATTTATTGTACGTCTATTTGAATAACAAAATGGCACTTTAATTGGTATGATATAAAAACAAAAAAATTTAATGCTCATCAATAAAATCTATTGTATTGCAACTCTATTGTATTTTTTATCCGGGAAGTAGCTTGTCACCTACGGAAATAGTCATTTTCATTTCTTGTCATAACTGCACCATACGAATTTATTTTAAATCGCCGTTTTAAACAACTTTTAAAATAAGTGAAATTTAAATGTAGGTCAATATTTACAGTACATAGTTAATAAATTTGTTACTAACATTCTTATACTCTCTATATTTTTCACCTGACCCACTAAAGAAACTAAATAAAATATGATATGTGGTGGTGATTTTAAATATATAAAATTTGGTTCAACTATCGTTTATGCGTGACCCCTCAACATGAATTTCATACATAACTACCAAAATGAATGTTGTTAAACATTTTCAATTATGTTGTAACATCATTGAGAAATGTTCTGATGTTCGATCCCATAATGACATGATGTGTCGGTTTTACCCTCATGTGGTGTCGATCTTACCCGCACCCCAGCTGGTTGGGCTGGAAGATGGACTGTTCGCGATTTCATCATAAATCAAATTCTATCAAGAAATATTGTCCTGAGACCTCATGGACTGATGCACGAAGAGCCAACGTATGCTAGTATGAACTTTCTAGACCGGAAAATTGCTTCATAGATTGGGGAACTGTAAAGTTGCTTAAGGTGTCGATCTTACCCACTTTTCCCCTACTTTTTTCTCTTGCATCTGTTGTCATGATGCAGCATACACACGGTCAAGCAGTTTGACGATCATGAAAAATACCTAATATTAAGTACTTTTTTAACCGTGTATACAGAAAAAATAAAGTACATTAAAAAAGTTTAAAGAACTCAACTTTGAGTACGAAGTTTAAATATTAAACTCAATAGTAGGTAGTTTTCTCACTCTATCTTATGAATGATATTAAAAACAACAAGAGCTGTTGCGTGGAAGAAGTCAAATTTGAGTGTGAGTGAAAATAACATAAATATGAGTTCGTAAAACCTCGTAGTGAGTGAAAATTCAACGCGGGAGTGAAGGTAAAGTACTCTTCCACGCTAGGGCGGCTTTGAGTGAAAGTATTCATAAAGTAAGTTGTTTTGCGGTTCCGGGTATGGTCTCAGCTCAGAATGCTTACTTTTGTACTCTAATGTAGCGTACACTCGCTCGGACACGTTGGACCAACATGGACTACGCCCCCAAGAAAATGCTTCGGTTGCTGCTTTGTTTGACCGTGTGTGAAGTTGTTCGAACAATCATTTGACAGGTTGGTGGCTCGGTTGGAAAAAATCAAAGCGGTTTGATTTTGGTTTGATCTGCCGGGGGCGGAGTCAAAGTTCGCAGAACATGTTTGAGCGTTTGTAGTAAAGTCTCACAAACCCATATATACTTTTTGATGATTGCTGTTCAATTTGGCGCTAAGGCCGGAGTGGCCTGTGCTGCACATAAAAGTCTTCTCCATTCAGCTCGGTTCATGGCTGCACTTCGCCAACCACGCAGTCTGCGGAGGGTCCGCAAATCGTCCTCCACCTGATCGATCCACCTTGCCCGCTGTGCACCTCGCCTTGCCGCTTGGGTCGTTGGTGTGTGATATTATTATTCGGATAAATTGAGTGTTTGTGCCGCTATTTGTGGGACATGGTGGATGTTTGATTAAACGAGGGATGGAGTCAATGTTTTTCAAACTGCTTGACCGTGTGTACGCTTCATTACACGTGGCGATAAATCATGCGTCATTCTTGAAGTGTCATTTTTCTTACGATCCTACCTTGTTCTATGTACCTATACCGAGCGAGCATGCGACGTTTGACAAAATTCGTGGAACGTAGTGGAATTAAATGGAAAGTTCTAAACTCGTCTTAGACAGTTGAAGACATTTCACTAAAAGAGCTTAAATAACTTTTCTGGATAGAGACTGTTTTTTCTTATTCTGTATGTACGTACAGTGATCTCCCTTCAACTCGATGTTCTGTAACTCGATATTTTCTCTTACTCGATGAAATTCAAAGTCCCTAGAAATTTGCATACTGCGTTACCTCCGTAAATCGATACCTCCTTTACTCGATATTCAATAAGTCGAAGTAATTTCCCAAAGCATTTCCCCTCGCAATCTGGAAGTTGTCAGAATCAGTTATCAGACCGCATCGTGCTTTCGTGCTGTGCGGTTTTTTCTCTCTTTGCGGAAGGAAGTTTTTAATACTACCCGAAGCTATTTTAATTTCAACGGTGCTTCTTAGCGCTATTTGTACCCACTGATCCCGTTACGATCTTTGCAAGGACCCGTGCCTTCGTTTTACGTTGGACCCGTTTGCGGAAGTAAAATTCCGACAAGCGGTGGTAATCCTGCAGGGACACCGTTCTGGAAAAAACCTCTTAGAAGGTCACGTCTCCACGCTCAGCAATGAGTATTAACAAAAACAATAGGAAGGGGAGTCTCTGAATTCTCCACTTCCTTCAAAGAAACAAGGTTTCAAGACCGTCCTGCCAAAGCGCGGAAAAAATAGAAGGAAGCTGAAGAATTCAGATATTCCTTCTAACTCTAATAATTCTTCTCCAATCGAACTGAGCAATCAGTTCGATTTGATTAATGATAACATTGAGCAAATTGAATATTCCTCTAGCCCAGGTGATTTGATTCATGCGAAAAAGCAAAGGATTCCGCCAATTGTGGTATCTGTTGCCGAGTTTTCTGGCTTCCGGAATGAGATTTTGAGTAACCTTCAGGGGATCAAGGTTTCATTTCAGATTGCTAGGAAGGGTGACTGCCGCGTTTTGCCGGGATCCTTTGACGATCGCAAACATTTTTTTTTTCAGTATTTAACTGAGAAGCGCCATAAATTCTTCACATACGACGACAAAACTGAGCGATTGTTCAAAGTCGTCTTGAAGTCTCCCCAGTGATGACAAATCACTGGATGAGATTAAAATTGAAATTTCTCAATTACTTGGATTTGCGCCAGTCCAAGTAATTAAGATGAAAAAGAAATCTCGCGCCGGTACTTCCCAGAGGGGTATTTCTCAAGAATTTTATTTAGTTCATTTTAACAAAAGTGAACTATATAATATGAAAAGTTTGGAAAAGGCCTGTATTATGTCCCATGTCCATGTTACATGGGAACATTTCCGCAGGCCTGGGGAAATTTCCAAACCCCACCCAGTGCCGTAAGCGCCAAAAGTGGGGTCATGGAACCAAACATTGTCACATGGATGCTAAATGCATGATTTGTGGTGGAACCTCTCACGCCAAGGACGCATGTCCTGTGAGAGAAGATTCCAATAAATTTAAATGTGCAAATTGTGGGGGCAATCATAAATCCAATTTCTGGGAATGCCCTTCACGCAAAAGTTTTGAATTCCCGTGCAAAATTGATGACGGAAATTCCAATCGGATCCCAGATTCGACGGGTAGAAATTTTCAAACGCTCAAATTTCCAGTTACCGGTCGAGCAATTCATACCCACCACAATTCACAAACAAATTTTGCCGCTCGTCAACGGGTAGCAAGCACTTCAGTGAATTCCAATTTTCGAATGTACCTACGTATGACAACATCGCTGCTGGTAGACAAAATTTCTTCTCAAAATGAGGTTTATACCCATGTCCCAACGGAAAATAATGGTCATGCTGCCGATTCAGGTAGCATGACTGCTTCCGATTTTGATTTTTTAACTGAACAATTGCATCACATGATTGATGCAATGTTCAAAGCAAATACCATACCAGAAGCTGTTCAGGTTGGTATAAAGTACACACAAAAAATTGTTATCGGACTCCGTTTTAATGGATCTAAATAATTGTGTGAAAGTTCTAAATTGGAATGCCCGCTCTCTAAAGGGTAAGGAAGATGAATTATTCAACTTCCTAACAGTTCATAATGCATATTGCCATTATAACAGAAACCTATTTAAAGCCCGGACTCTCCATTAAAAGAGATCCAAATTACTTTATCTACAGAAATGATCGTCTTGACAGCGCCTGTGGTGGGGTCGCCATTGTCATTAATAGACGTATCAAACATAAATTATTTTCTTCGTTTGAAACCAAAGTTTTTGAAACCTTGGGAGTTTCTGTTGAAACAAATTTTGGTCAATTTTCCTTCATTGCAGCCTATTTGCCTTTTCAATGCAATGGGCAGCAAAAGAATTTGTTGAAAGCTGATCTTCAAATTCTGACTCGCAACAAATCAAAATTCTTCGTAATTGGTGACTTCAATGCCAAACACCGTTCATGGAATAATGCTCAAAGCAATTCCAACGGCAACATTTTATTTGAAGATTGTTCTGCGGGATATTATACTATTCAATATCCCAATGGCCCTACTTGTTTTTCTTCCAGTCGAAATCCTTCTACAATTGATTTAGTTTTAACGGATTCAAGTCAGCTGTGTGGCCAATTGGTAACTCATGCTGACTTTGACTCTGATCACCTTCCTGTGACATTTGAAATCTCACAAGAAGCCATTTATAATCCAATCAGCTCTACTTTTAATTATCATAGAGCTGATTGGGATTTATATAAAACATATATCGATAGGAATTTTGATGTTAATATTCCTTTGGATACCAAAAGAGATATTGACAATGCGCTCGTATCTTTGACAAATTTAATTGTCGAAGCCAGAGGCATTGCAATTCCTAAATGTGAAATTAAATTCAACTCCATTATTATTGACGACGATCTTCAGCTACTGATCCGTCTTTAAAATGTGAGGCGAAGGCAATACCAAAGAACTCGCGATCCCGCGTTGAAAGTTATTTGGCGAGATTTGCAAAATGAAATTAAAAAACGTTTCGCTATTCTGAGAAATACCAACTTTGAGAATAATGTCTCGAAGTTGGATCCCAGTTCGAAACCCTTTTGGAAATTAACGAAAATTCTTAAAAACCTCAAAAGCCAATTCCAGCGCTTAAAGAGGGAAATAAAATTTTATTAACAAATGACGAAAAGGCTCAAAACTTGCTCAGCAATTCGAGAGTGCCCATAATTTTAGTCTAGGTCTCACTAGTCCAATTGAGGATCAGGTTACACGGAGCTTCGAAGACATTCTCAATCAAGAGAATGTTTTGACCATTCGTTGGGAACTAATTTGGATGAAGTGAGATTTAAAAATATGAAAGCCCCGGGTGATGATGGTATTTTCTACATACTTATCAAAAACTCCCTGAGAGCTCTTTATCCTTTTGGTTAATTCATTTAATAAATGTTTTCAATTGGCATACTGCCCTGATTAATGGAAAAACGCCAAAGTTGTTCCAATTTTGAAGCCGAACGAAAATCCAGGTGAGGCCTCTAGTTATCGCCTAATCAGTTTGCCTTCTTCAATAACCAACTGTTTGAAAATATTATTTTAAATGGAATGATGGTTCATATTAATGACAATTCTATTTTTGCTGATGAAGCAATTTGGTTTTCGCCATGGGCATTCAACTACTCATCAGTTATTAAGAGTTACGAACTTAATTCGGCTCAACAAATCTAAAGGATATTCGACTGGAGTTGCTCTTCTTGATATAGAGAAAGCATTTGACAGTGTTTGGCATGAAGGTTTGATTGTAAAATTGATGAATTTTAATTTCCCTCTGTACATTATTAAACTGATCCAAAATTATTTATCAGATCGCTCACTGCAGGTAAACTATCAGAATTCTAAATCTGATAGATTACCTGTAAGAGCTGGTGTTCCCCAAGGCAGCATACTGGGGCCCATTTTGTATAATATTTTTACTTCTGACTTACCTGATTTACCACCAGGGTGTCAAAAATCTTTGTTTGCAGATGGCACGGTTCTCTCAGCCAAAGGGCCTACGTGTCATTTGTGGTAGATTGCAAAAAAATTTGGATATTTTCTCCACTTACTTGCGAAAATGGAAAATTTCCCCGAATGCTTCCAAAACACAGCTTATAATTTTCCCACATAAGCCGAGAGCTTCTTATTTGAAACCTTCTAGCAGACATATTGTCACTATGAATGGGGTTCCAATTAATTGGTCTAGCGAAGCTAAATATTTAGGACTTGTGCTAGATCAAAAATTAACTTTAAAAAATCACATTGAAGGC
The DNA here is from genome assembly GCF_024139115.2 of Armigeres subalbatus. Taxonomy (NCBI): domain Eukaryota; kingdom Metazoa; phylum Arthropoda; class Insecta; order Diptera; family Culicidae; genus Armigeres; species Armigeres subalbatus. Next base: position 334,033,693 of record NC_085140.1, read on the forward strand.
CTTCAAGCCAAATGTAACAAATATATTAAGTGTCTATATCCACTTATAAACAGAAAATCAAAACTTTGTCTTAAGAACAAACTTTTGATTTACAAACAAATTTTTAGACCTGCCATGTTGTATGCTGTGCCAATATGGACTAGTTGCTGCAATACCAGAAAGAAGGCACTTCAGAGGATTCAAAATAAAATTCTGAAAATGATTCTGAAGTTGCCTCCGTGGTATAGTACCAATGAACTTCATAGAATTTCTAATATTGAGACATTGCAACAAATGTCCAACAAAATAATTTCCAATTTTAGACAAAAATCGTTGCAATCTTCTATTGCAACGATTAACTCCTTGTACCCTTAGTATAAAATAGGTTAAGATTAGTTTAAGTTGAAAACATTGTAATTCCTACATGGTTCAATTCAACCAGAGGAAAAATTCTAACTGCCAGAGGCAATTGAAATGTATTAATAATAAAAATATAACATAGCAAATAAGGATGATAGTGTTAAGAAAACACGGAACACCTAGTCTAAGAGATGAATGCATGTATTAGATAATTAGCAAATAAAATAAGTTAAAAAAAAAAAAAGAATCTGTTATCATGCACAATATAGACGATGTTGGGCCATTTTGCCGAATGCCGTTTGGCCGAAAAGTTAATAAACTTATATTGTGAGTAATGGGTAGTAGTATTACATGAAGTGTGCAGCTTGAAGTGAGTAATGAGACATTTCGCACATCTCATAATAGGAAATAGGAAGTGAAAAGTGAAAAATGAGAAGTGAGAAGTAAGAATTGAGAAGTGAAAAGTGTGAAGTTAGAAGTAAGCAATTTGAGAAGTGAGAACTGTGAAGTGAAAAGTAGATAGTGAGAAGTGAAAAGTGAAAAATGAGAAGTAGATAGTGAGAAGTAAAAGAAGCGAAAATTAAGAAGTGAGAAGTGATTAATGCGAAGTGAGAAGTGTGAAGTGAGAAGTGAGAAATGAAAATTGATAAATGAAAAGTAAAAACGGGAAAAGTAAGAAGTGTGAAGTATGAAATAATAATTGAAAAGTGAGAAGTAAGAATTGAGAAATGAAAAGTGAGAAGTGAGAAGTTAGAGTTGAAAAATTTAAGAAGTGAGAACTGTGGAGTGAGGAGTTAGAAGTGAAAAGTGGGAAGTAAAAAAAAATGGGACAAGTGACAAATTCGTAGTGAGAATTGTGAAGTGAGATATAAGATATGAAAAGTGAGAAACGAAAAGCAAAAAGTGAAAAGTAAACTGTGAAAAGTGAGAAGTGTAAAGTAAGAAGTAAGAATTGAGAAGTGAAAAGTGAAAGGTCAAAAGTTAGAAGTGAAAATTTCGAGAAGTGAGAGATGAAAAGTGAGAAATGAAAGGTAATAATGAGAATTGAAAAGTGAGAAGAACGGAACGAGAAGTGAAAAGTGAGAAATGAGAAGTGAGAAACGCGAAGTGATAAGTGAAAAGTGAAAAGGGAGAAGTGAGGAGCGAGAAGTGCGAAGTGAATGATGAGAAATGTGAGACGTAAGGTAAAAATTGGAATTTTTAAATTTGATCTTTATTCTTTTTCATCATTACTTCTCCTTTCCTCCTGCTTTCCTTGAGAAAATAGAAGGGAAAATTCGTGAAGTAAGAGCGGCGGAGTGAGAAGTGAAAGGTAAAAAGTGGGAAGTGCTGATTCCGAACATTTTATACTTCTCAATTTTCTCACTTTTTCTCTAATCATTTCGAACATCTCACTCTTCACTTCACCTAATAAGGAAATAAATTTTAATTACTCGGCCAAACGGCATTCGTTCAATAGGAATTCTGTCAAATTTACCTAAACCATATTTTCACATGTTATGAAAAGTGAATGATATTTGTCCCTTCAATATCGAGTAATGGAGAGTTCACTAGTGTATCTGTATATCTGTCTTCTATATATTAAAATAAGTTTACATTTCCTTTGAGGCAGTATAATTCACGAACGGATGGACCGATTTGCAAAATTCCTTCACTAATCGATATGTTTTGGGATTAGTTGTGTTTATGTATATGAAAAGATAGAACATTTTGCTAAGAAAGTGGAACATTTGTAAAAATACAACGTTTTCATGGGTTCTGAAAACAATCAAATTTGAACTGAAATCGTTCTAGAATGCGACGCTGCAATCAATTAAACGACTGAGAGGTCGAAAAAAAACAACCCTAGTAAGATCGGGTAGGTTCGTCTAGCCCCTATGAGCATGAGCATTACAACCGTACAATTCGTAGTTGCTTCTCCGTGATTGACTGGAACTTGTGAAATTGCATAGGGAACGGGCAGATTCGCCTAGTTGTTGATAAAAGAGAAATGGTATAATTATACAGTCCTAGCCCTTCGATAACTGCAACGCATTCTAGACATCAAACGGTTGTCAATCGAGGTTAGATGCAATAAAAGTTCATCTTGATGTGCAGTTCAATGCTGTTGTCATTGAGTCTGACATCAGTTTGACATTTAGCGGTCCGATAACTGCAAAACTGTTGCAACTATCGAACTGCAGTTAAAAAGGATTGCAGTTAAATGATTTGCAGTTATCGAATGTCTACTGCATTTGAATACCATGCTACAACCGTATTACTCCCATACGAAAAATCTAATCATTCACGACTTTTGAAATTGTTCGAATAGCAAGGAAACTTAGTACCGAGTCCACTAATGGGAGTGGGTATGGCTCCCTTATTCATATGGTCAAAGCCTGGACCTAGCTTACTAAAATTTATTGTATTTATCTATTTACTGGCAATATATAATACCCATAGTCTTCACTTTAGCATGAAGATTACCATAGTTCACTAATCACATTATTTTTTGTGCATTTTGAGTCATTAATATTTCAATCTACTTTAAACTACTATTCACTAACAACCCAGCGGTTGTTAACCTTGTAATGCTGAAGGCTATTGATTTTAGAAGCGAAAATTTCTGCGGTAATTTCTTCGGGAATTTAGCTCATTCAGTCAGAAAAGGAATCATAAATTGCAGTTATGGCAAATTTCTTAGGCCTTAATTAACTGCATTTACCAACAAGTTCGTGAAAACTAACTAAAGCTAAAGCTGGTAAAAAGAAAACTACTACAAATAAACATAGGAATGGAGGACATGGAACGAACATTTCAAATGATCAGAAAACAACGTACCGGCGCGTACCGTTTTCATTCGATGGAGCGAATTGGCCCTGCAGAAGGCAGTCAACCCTAACTGAATTCGGAATTCGGTACCGTTGTCAACCAAATGAACTTGGGTTTCGCCGTCCATAAATTATCATACATTCTCGACGGTAATATGGTTAGAAACGTCTTCGATTCCGCAGCAATATCGTTTGAGAGTAAGACACATGTTCCCATGCTGTGTGGCTATCACGACAGAAAACAAGACCGAAGACAGATCAAGGATTCGGTTTATTGATATTCGATGGCATGTGGGTAGGACATTTTCCCGGCAAAACCGTCAAGCAGTTCAATCGATGTCTTTGTTGGTGGAGACAGCATCTGGTTGAATTGCGTTTATTGCTGTTGTAATGCAGTCGAGTGGAAATCTGATGTGTTTTATTGAAAGGGTAATTCGGGTGACCTATATTGCGAATGGCGTTTCTTCTGCCGGAATTAAGTGATATTTCTGATGTGCTTGGAGTGAGGAAGATGATAAGATAAATCGATCCGTTCAAATTGAATAAAAACTCACGAGCATCTGGTGTTATGTATTTACTACACTTGAAATCCACCAACAAAGCTTACCATTAGCAATAACCCTTACTCCGAGTTTAACCCACATTCATTAGGCAACGGATTACACATGTTTCCCCCATGTAGAGGTCTCAAATTTCGGCTGCTCACACCTTCGGGCCCTATCAGAACTCGTTTTACGTTTCAGCGCCCATACTCAGTCATCCGACTGGGAAAAGGTATCATACCCTGATGTGGCTTGGCATGTGCCCGTCTATTTCCGGCTCATTTGTCACATGCAACTCGTTTAGCCGAGGAAGACGATGCCACTCGGAAGATACCATTGCTTTGTACTGTCGCCGCCACCACAGCCTTCAGTCGCTTGTCTATATGATATAGAGTTAGGTGTCGTTTTTCGTACCTACATCTCCATTTGTTGTCAATTCTTGCGTTTGACGATAAATAAATGGTTCGAATAAATTGATCAATAAGCAGGTCAAATGGTTTGAAAGAAAATCGAAGATCGAAAAACTTCCATCTAACTATATTTTAATTGATAAACACATGCACAAGCCTTATCATATTGACTAACGGGTGAAGCTAGAGTAAACGCAACGCGACAGTCCAATTTGAAAGTTCATTGATAATAAATGTTATTCTGGGGGGCACCTAAGAACAGGAAAGCCGGATTCCAGTCATAGTTGAAAACTTACCAAGCTGACATAACCGATTCCTGTACGGATGCTCATCAGGGTTGGAAACAGCGACGGACCCTGCAGTGCGCTATCTAAAGCGTGCTGGATGGATGGCTGCGAGATGGGTGATGTTTTTTCAGTCTTCTCTAGTTAAAATATTTTGAAAGTCGAGACTTCATCATCATCTCAATGGCAGGCTCGGTGTTTTCCATAAACATTTCTCCGGCTGCTGTCGCTGGCCTGGCATTAGAATAGGATCTGTGAGCGCTACCTTACTGTGTATTATGAGCTGCTGCATGCATGATGTATGGATGGGGATGAAGTTTATTCCGGTTGGTTTGGGCTGAATGTTTTAAAATTGAGTGATGTTGATCCACTGCTCAATGTGTTTTAACTTCTTCTCTTTTCGTGGAAGCGGGGAACTTTTCAAATGCGCTAGAAGATGCTGGATCGGAGTGAAATATCGGCGCTTCTTTGCTCCCATTTGTTTTGATTCAAAGCACATTCGTCTTCCTCAGGTTAGGGCTACGTGCTGGGATTCCGTGAATGGTAAATGAAAAGATGATATTCACTGCATGTGGATTAGTTGTAATACAATTGATAAGGAGGTAAACACGACAGTCGAAATTTAAGATCTCAATGCGCTGATATTATGTTCCAATGGATTCTCAGTCATGGAAGAGCTTTACACAACAAAATGTTATCTCTACATCTAGTGGTGCAAAACTGAGAGTGCAAACTAGAAGTCGCTATCTTCTGGGAATATCAGGTAACTAACTTTAGAGAGATTTAATGAATCACCAAGGTGTAGATCCTGTAAGATTAAAAAAAAAATCCCTAAAATGTTTGTTAAAAGTCAAAATATTATAACTTTGTTCCGTTTTCCATCTCACTGAACAGAACATATATTCATCACATCGCAAAACATAAAAAGTAGAAGGTTGTATCCGAGACATGACCGCCAACGTAGTGTGTAAGATACAAAATTTTGAAATTCTGTTTCCTGTTTCCTGTTGTTGATCTCATGCTGCCGAGACCGCTATCGAATTCATGGTGTCAATGATTTGCCGCTAAAACGCAATAGAATACACGAGAATACATTTTTGCAGCATCTTACAATCATGAATGGAAATTTCACTTGACTGCTACTGACGCCAACGTCAGCCACTCGATGATTTGCCACTGAAACGAATACCAATCGATTTTTGAATCGTCTCCCTCCGACGAGCGCTTGTGATTCTGCTACAACCAGCGGCAACTTTCTGCCGTCGCCGAGCAATTATGATTAAAGACAATTCGTCTCAGCTCTTGCGTAAAATGATGATTCTGAAAAGAATCGCTTTGTGCGCCTTTCCAATCACGAACGGAAAGAAACCAAAACCAGAATCTTGAAAGAAAACTTCACATGACTGCCTCTGATGCCAATCGATGAATTGCTGCTTTAGCACGATAGACACCATCCATACAAATGCATTTTCGCAGTTTCTCCCTCCGACGAGCACTTGCTACTATCGACGCCAAGCGATTATGATGTGCACTTTGAAGAAAAAGCCTTGACCTTGGTTTCACTCACTTGGTTTCACTGGCATCGAACGAACAAAAGGCGTAGCCAGCAGACGCCAATGGTACCAGATCAGCCTCTGAAAGGGGCAGGGCATCGGTCTCCATTGCGATCGGATACAGGTAAGCCAAGATCAGGTTTTCGCGACCGTTTTCAGACCGCCGTCCACCTTCTGCTGCCGGACGAGCTGGCTATACACGCCGTCTCGGAGAGAAGCAAAGTAATCGCCAAGTAAACGTAGCGATTTACCGCTGAAACAGACAGACAGCCATTCATGCGAATACATTTTTGCTGAGCCTCCCTCAGACAAGCGCTTTTATTGCTGTGAGCTCCAACTCTCTGCCCTGCCGTAATCTGGAAAAGTGACGTAACAGCCATTTTACAACATGCATGTTTTCCATTTTTCTGTTAAAGAGCTTGATGAGTAGTACTCGTTAACACCATTTTTGGAAAATGGCGTATACGTCACTTTTTCAGATTACGGCAGTGCCGTCGCCAAGCATTGATGATATGCACTTTTAAAAAAAGTTGTCTTCACTTGTATAAACCTTTCTAATCATTCACAGACACCAAATGTAAATCCAAACTTTGAGTGAAAATTTTACTTCACTTCACTTCAGTTCCAACAGTTACTTGATGATTTTCCGCTCAAATGGCACCATTAGGAATACACTTTCAGTACCTCCACTGATATCCCGGAATAGAGATGGTCGGGTTTCACATTTTGTAAACCCGAACCCGACCCGAACCCGATTTAGAAATTCCTTTTAAACCCGGACCCGACCCGAACCCGGAATGAAAAATCTTATCAAACCGGAATCCGACCCGTGCCCGACAATTTTTGCAGTCTTAAACCCGAGCTGGACCCGAACTAATTTTTTGGCGGGAAACTTAAACTAGATATTTTATATTTCTCTTTTTACACCCAACTGGGTATAGGCCCAAACAACGAACAAGCCTTAAAATGATCAGAAACAAATAAAAAAATATTCAATACTTTATTTCTCAAACTTTTACCCGACCCAGACCCGACATTTTGTCATTTCACAAACCCGTACCCGAATTTGTTTTAATTTTCCAAACCCGAGCCCGACCGGAACCCGTCGCCACCCGAAACCCGACCATCTCTATCCCGGAACCCCAATCGACGACAATTTTGCATTTAACATAGAAGAGACATAAAATGTTGGTCCTGAAAAGAGCCTTATTTCTTTTCACAATGTGCTTTTCTAATCACTAACAGCAACCAAACGATGGTCCGAACATTGTTTGGAAATTTCTTTTGAGTGCTGCTGTTGCCGGTGCCGGCCTCTCGATTCCGAATTCCCGAAGGAATTCTTCCGAATTCCCGAAGGAATTCTTCCGAATTCCCGAAGGAATTCTTCCGAATTCCCGAAGGAATTAGGAATTCTTCCGAATTCCCGAAGGAATTCTTCCGAATTCCCGAAGGAATTCTTCCGAATTCCCGAAGGAATTCTTCCGAATTCGAAGGAATTCTTCCGAATTCGAAGGAATTCTTCCGAATTTGAAGGAATTCTTCCGAATTTCGAAGGAATTCTTCCGAATTCGAAGGAATTCTTCCGAATTCGAAGGAATTCTTCCGATTCTGAAGGAATTCTTCCGAATTCGAAGGAATTCTTCCGAATTCGAAGGAATTCTTCCGAATTCTGAAGGAATTCTTCCGAATTCGAAGGAATTCTTCGAATTCGAAGGATTCTTCCGAATTCGAAGGAATTCTTCCGAATTCCCGAAGGAATTCTTCCGATTCTGAAGGAATTCTTCCGAATTCTGAAGGAATTCTTCCGAATTCGAAGGAATTCTTCCGAATTCGAAGGAATTCTTCCGAATTTCGAAGGAATTCTTCCGAATTCGAAGGAATTCTTCCGATTCGAAGGAATTCTTCCGAATTCGAAGGAATTCTTCCGAATTCGAAGGAATTCTTCCGAATTCGAAGGAATTCTTCCGAATTTCGAAGGAATTCTTCCGAATTCGAAGGAATTCTTCCGATTCGAAGGAATTCTTCCGAATTCCGAAGGAATTCTTCCGAATTCGAAGGAATTCTTCCGAATTCCAGAAGGAATTCTTCCGATTTCGAAGGAATTCTTCCGAATTCTGAAGGAATTCTTCCGAATTCGAAGGAATTCTTCCGAATTCTGAAGGAATTCTTCCGAATTCGAAGGAATTCTTCCGATTTCGAAGGAATTCTTCCGAATTCTGAAGGAATTCTTCCGAATTCGAAGGAATTCTTCCGAATTCGAAGGAATTCTTCCGAATTCGAAGGAATTCTTCCGAATTCTGAAGGAATTCTTCCGAATTTCGAAGGAATTCTTCCGATTTCAAGAATTCTTCCGAATTTCGAAGGAATTCTTCCGAATTCGAAGGAATTCTTCCGAATTCGAAGGAATTCTTCCGAATTCGAAGGAATTCTTCCGAATTTTCGAAGGAATTCTTCCGAATTCTGATGGAATTCTTCCGAATTTCGAAGGAATTCTTCCGAATTCGAAGGAATTCTTCCGAATTCTCGCCAAGCATTGATGATATGCACTTTTAAAAAGTTTTCTTCTTCACTTGTATAAACCTTTCTAATCATTCACAGGCACCAAATGTAAATCCAAACCATGTGTAAAAATTTTATTTCACTTCACTTCACTTCCAACAGTCACTTGATGATTTCCCGCTCAAATGGCACCATTTAGAATACATTTTCAGTACCTCCACTGATATCCCGGAATAGAGATGGTCGGGTTTCACATTTTGTAAACCCGACCCGAACCCGATTTAGAAATGCCTTTTAAACCCGAACCCGACCCGAACCCGATATGAAAAATCTTATCAAACCCGAACCCGACTCGTACCCGACCATTTTTGCAGTCGTAAACCCGTGCTGGACCCGAACTAATTTTTGGCGGAAAACTCATACTAGATATGTTATATTTCTTTTTACACCCAAAAGTGTATAAGCCCAAACAACAAACAAGCCTTAAAATGATCAGAAACAAATAAAAAAATATTCAATACTTTATTTCTCAAACTTTTACCCGACCCAGACCCGACATTTTGTCATTTCACAAACCCGTACCCGACCCGAACCCGAATTTGTTTTAATTTTCCAAACCCGAGCCCGACCCGAACCCGTCGGGTTCGGATTCGAGTCGGGTTTCGGGTTTGAAAACCCGAAACCCGACCATCTCTATCCCGGAACCCCAATCGACGACAATTTTGCATTTAACATAGAAGAGACATAAAATGTTGGTCCTGAAAAGGATCTAATTTCTTTTCACAATGCGCCTGTCTAATCACTAACAGCAACCAAACGATGGTCCGAACATTGTTTGAAAATTTCTTTTGAGTGCTATAGCTGTATACTGTTACTGTATACTGTTGTCGGTACCGGCCTCTCGATTCCGAATTCGAAGGAATTCTTCCGATTTCGAAGGAATTCTTCCGAATTCTGAAGGAATTCTTCCGAATTTCGAAGGAATTCTTCCGATCCGAAGGAATTCTTCCGATTCGAAGGAATTCTTCCGAATTTCGAAGGAATTCTTCCGAATTCTGAAGGAATTCTTCCGAATTCTGAAGGAATTCTTCCGAATTCTGAAGGAATTCTTCCGAATTCAGGAAGGAATTCTTCCGAATTCAGGAAGGAATTCTTCCGAATTCTGAAGGAATTCTTCCGATTCGAAGGAATTCTTCCGAATTCTGAAGGAATTCTTCCGAATTCTGAAGGAATTCTTCCGAATTCGAAGGAATTCTTCCGATTCGAAGGAATTTCTTCCGAATTCGAAGGAATTCTTCCGAATTCTGAAGGAATTCTTCCGATTCTGAAGGAATTCTTCCGAATTCGAAGGAATTCTTCCGAATTCGAAGGAATTCTTCCGAATTCGAAGGAATTCTTCCGAATTCTGAAGGAATTCTTCCGATTCTGAAGGAATTCTTCCGAATTCGAAGGAATTCTTCCGAATTTCGAAGGAATTCTTCCGAATTCTGAAGGAATTCTTCCGAATTTCGAAGGAATTCTTCCGAATTCCCGAAGGAATTCTTCCGAATTCGAAGGAATTCTTCCGAATTCGAAGGAATTCTTCCGAATTCTGAAGGAATTCTTCCGACTTCGAAGGAATTCTTCCGAATTCGAAGGAATTCTTCCGAATTCGAAGGAATTCTTCCGAATTTGAAGGAATTCTTCCGATTCTGAAGGAATTCTTCCGAATTCGAAGGAATTCTTCCGAATTCTGAAGGAATTCTTCCGAATTTCGAAGGAATTCTTCCGAATTCTGAAGGAATTCTTCCGAATTCGAAGGAATTCTTCCGAATTCGAAGGAATTCTTCCGAATTCGAAGGAATTCTTCCGAATTCTGAAGGAATTCTTCCGAATTCGAAGGAATTCTTCCGAATTTCGAAGGAATTCTTCCGAATTCCCGAAGGAATTCTTCCGAATTCTGAAGGAATTCTTCCGAATTTCGAAGGAATTCTTCCGAATTCGAAGGAATTCTTCCGAATTCGAAGGAATTCTTCCGAATTCGAAGGAATTCTTCCGAATTCGAAGGAATTCTTCCGAATTCTGAAGGAATTCTTCCGAATTCTGAAGGAATTCTTCCGAATTCGAAGGAATTCTTCCGAATTCTGAAGGAATTCTTCCGAATTCTTTTCTGGAAGAATTCTTCCGAATTCTGAAGGAATTCTTCCGAATTTCGAAGGAATTCTCCCGAATTCGAAGGAATTCTCCTGAATTCGAAGGAATTCTCCTGAATTCCCGAAGGAATTCTCCTGAATTCTGAAGGAATTCTCCTCCTGAAGGAATTCTCCTGAATTCGAAGGAATTCTCCCTGAATTCTGAAGGAATTCTCCTGAATTCGAAGGAATTCTCCCTGAATTTCGAAGGAATTCTCCTGAATTTCGAAGGAATTCTCCGAATTCTGAAGGAATTCTCCTGAATTCTGAAGGAATTCTCCCGAATTCTGAAGGAATTCTCCTGAATTCGAAGGAATTCTCCTGAATTCTGAAGGAATTCTCCTGAATTTCGAAGGAATTCTCCGAATTCTGAAGGAATTCTCCTGAATTTGAACTGAATTCTCCGAATTCTTGAAGGAATTCTTCCGATTTGAAGGAATTCTTCCTGAATTTTGAAGGAATTCTCCCGAATTCGAAGGAATTCTTCCGAATTCCCGAAGGAATTCTTCCTGATTCTGGAAGGAATTCCTGAATTTCGAAGGAATTCTCCCGAATTCTGAAGGAATTCTCCTGAATTCAGAAGGAATTCTCCTGAATTCGAAGGAATTCTCCGAATTTCAGAAGGAATTCTCCTGATTCTGAAGGAATTCTCCTGAATTCGAAGGAATTCTCCTGAATTCGAAGGAATTCTTCCGAATTCTGAAGGAATTCTTCCGAATTCTGAAGGAATTCTTCCGAATTTCGAAGGAATTCTTCCGAATTCCGAAGGAATTCTTCCGATTCTGAAGGAATTCTTCCGATTCTGAAGGAATTCTTCCGAATTCGAAGGAATTCTTCCGAATTCGAAGGAATTCTTCCGAATTCTGAAGGAATTCTTCCGAATTCGAAGGAATTCTTCCGAATTCTGAAGGAATTCTTCCGAATTCGGAGGAATTCTTCCGAATTCTGAAGGAATTCTTCCGAATTCGGAGGAATTCTTCCGAATTCGGAGGAATTCTTCCGAATTCGGAAGGAATTCTTCCGAATTCTGGAGGAATTCTTCCGATTTCGAAGGAATTCTTGAATTCGAATTCTGAATTTCGAAGGAATTCTTCCGATTCTGAAGGAATTCTTCCGAATTTCGAAGGAATTCTTCCGAATTGAAGGAATTCTTCCGAATTCTCGAAGGAATTCTTCCGATTTCTGAATTCTTCCGAATTTCTGAAGGAATTCTTCCGAATTCGAAGGAATTCTTCCGAATTCTGAAGGAATTCTTCCGAATTTCGAAGGAATTCTTCCGAATTCGAAGGAATTCTTCCGAATTCTGAAGGAATTCTTCCGAATTCGAAGGAATTCTTCCGAATTCGAAGGAATTCTTCCGAATTCCGGAAGGAATTTTCTTCCGATTCTTCAAAGGAATTCTTCCGACTCTGAAGGAATTCTTCCGATTTCAGAAGGAATTCTTCCGAATTCGAAGGAATTCTTCCGAATTCTGAAGGAATTCTTCCGAATTCCCGAAGGAATTCTTCCGAATTCGAAGGAATTCTTCCGAATTCTGAAGGAATTCTTCCGAATTCTGAAGGAATTCTTCCGAATTCGAAGGAATTCTTCCGAATTTCGAAGGAATTCTTCCGATTCTGAAGGAATTCTTCCGAATTTTCAAGGAATTCTTCCGAATTCGAAGGAATTCTTCCGAATTTCGAAGGAATTCTTCCGAATTCTGAAGGAATTCTTCCGAATTTCGAAGGAATTCTTCCGAATTTCGAAGGAATTCTTCCGAATTTCGAAGGAATTCTTCCGAATTCGAAGGAATTCTTCCGAATTCGAAGGAATTCTTCCGAATTCTGAAGCGAATTCTTCCGAATTTAAGGAATTCTTCCGAATTCGAAGGAATTCTTCCGATTTCGAAGGAATTCTTCCGAATTCGAAGGAATTCTTCCGATTCTGAAGGAATTCTTCCGAATTCTCGAAGGAATTCTTCCGATTCGAAGGAATTCTTCCGATTCGAAGGAATTCTTCCGAATTCGAAGGAATTCTTCCGAATTCTGAAGGAATTCTTCCGAATTCGAAGGAATTCTTCCGAATTTCGAAGGAATTCTTCCGAATTCGAAGGAATTCTTCCGAATTCGAAGGAATTCTTCCGATTCGAAGGAATTCTTCCGATTCTGAAGGAATTCTTCCGAATTCGAAGGAATTCTTCCGAATTCAGAAGGAATTCTTCCGAATTCGAAGGAATTCTTCCGAATTTCGAAGGAATTCTTCCGAATTCTGAAGGAATTCTTCCGATTCGAAGGAATTCTTCCGAATTCTGAAGGAATTCTTCCGAATTTCAAAGGAATTCTTCCAATTCGAAGGAATTCTTCCGAATTTTGAAGGAATTCTTCCGAATTTTCGAAGGAATTCTTCCGAATTTCAGCGAATTCTTCCGAATTCGAAGGAATTCTTCCGAATTTCGAAGGAATTCTTCCGAATTCTCGAAGGAATTCTTCCGAATTTCGAAGGAATTCTTCCGAATTTTGAAGGAATTCTTCCGAATTCTGAAGGAATTCTTCCGAATTTCGAAGGAATTCTTCCGATTTCCTGAAGGAATTCATTCTTCCGAATTTCGAAGGAATTCTTCCGAATTTCGAAGGAATTCTTCCGAATTCGAAGGAATTCTTCCGAATTTCGAAGGAATTCTTCCGAATTCCCAAGGAATTCTTCCGAATTCTGAAGGAATTCTTCCGAATTTTCAGGAATTCTTCCGAATTCGAAGGAATTCTTCCGAATTCGAATTCTGAAGGAATTCTTCCGAATTCGAAGGAATTCTTCCGAATTTCGAAGGAATTCTTCCGAATTCTGAAGGAATTCTTCCGAATTCGAAGGAATTCTTCCGATTCCTTCGAATTCTTCGAATTCTGAAGGAATTCTTCCGAATTTCGAAGGAATTCTTCCGAATTCGAAGGAATTCTTCCGAATTCGAAGGAATTCTTCCGAATTCGAAGGAATTCTTCCGAATTCGAAGGAATTCTTCCGATTCGAAGGAATTCTTCCGATTCTGCGAAGGAATTCTTCCGATTCGAAGGAATTCTTCCGAATTCTGAAGGAATTCTTCCGAATTCGAAGGAATTCTTCCGATTCGAAGGAATTCTTCCGAATTCGAAGGAATTCTTCCGAATTTCGAAGGAATTCTTCCGAATTCAATTCTTCAGAATTTTCTTCCGAATTCTGAAGGAATTCTTCCGAATTCGAAGGAATTCTTCCGAATTCTGAAGGAATTCTTCCGAATTCGAAGGAATTCTTCCGAATTCTGAAGGAATTCTTCCGAATTCCCGAAGGAATTCTTCCGAATTCTGAAGGAATTCTTCCGAATTCGAAGGAATTCTTCCGATTCTGAAGGAATTCTTCCGAATTCGAAGGAATTCTTCCGAATTCGAAGGAATTCTTCCGAATTCTGAAGGAATTCTTCCGAATTCGAAGGAATTCTTCCGAATTTCGAAGGAATTCTTCCGATTCTGAAGGAATTCTTCCGAATTCGAAGGAATTCTTCCGAATTCTGGAATTCTTCCGAATTTCGAAGGAATTCTTCCGAATTCGAAGGAATTCTTCCGAATTCGAAGGAATTCTTCCGAATTCGAAGGAATTCTTCCGACTTCGAAGGAATTCTTCCGAATTCGAAGGAATTCTTCCGAATTTCGAAGGAATTCTTCCGAATTCGAAGGAATTCTTCCGAATTCGAAGGAATTCTTCCGAATTTCGAAGGAATTCTTCCGAATTCGAAGGAATTCTTCCGATTCTTCGAAGGAATTCTTCCGAATTCGAAGGAATTCTTCCGAATTCGAAGGAATTCTTCCGAATTCGAAGGAATTCTTCCGAATTCGAAGGAATTCTTCCGAATTCGAAGGAATTTCTTCCGAATTCGAAGGAATTCTTCCGAATTCGAAGGAATTCTTCGAATTCGAAGGAATTCTTCCGAATTCGAAGGAATTCTTCCGACTTTGAAGGAATTCTTCCGAATTCCCGACGGAATTCTTCCGAATTCCCGACGGAATTCTTCCGAATTCCCGACGGAATTCTTCCGAATTCCCGACGGAATTCTTCCGAATTCCCGACGGAATTCTTCCGAATTCCCGACGGAATTCTTCCGAATTCGAAGGAATTCTTCCGAATTCGAAGGAATTCTTCCGAATTCGAAGGAATTCTTCCGAATTTCGAAGGAATTCTTCCGAATTCGAAGGAATTCTTCCGAATTCGAAGGAATTCTTCCGAATTCGAAGGAATTCTTCCGAATTCGAAGGAATTCTTCCGAATTCGAAGGAATTCTTCCGAATTCTGAAGGAATTCTTCCGAATTCGAAGGAATTCTTCCGAATTCTCGAAGGAATTTTCCGAATTTCCGAAGAAATTCTTCCGAATTTCCGAAGGAATTCTTCCGAATTCCCGAAGGAATTCTTCCGAATTCCCGAAGGAATTCTTCCGAAAAAAATCCAGCCACATTATGGAAGATCATCCCGACAATTTGCAGATGAGTCTTACTCAAATTCGACGAAAATACATTAGTTACAAATATGCGTTCAAGGACAAAATATATTTCGTTAATTTCTCGGATCCTCACACGCACACTTTTTCGCCTATTTTACAGTGAAACTTAATTGCATACCTTTTACCAATTTCCGCGTATCTTGTTCTGAATTCAAACATTGATTTTTGAAATCCGTTAAAAACAAAACTTTTTTTGTTAAATATCTTGGCTGTGCATATGCACAGCATATGTTTCGAAATGGACAAATTGATATGAAATTTGCGAAAAGAATCCACGTGTCTTGGAGGACTCAGACCCTCAACCTCCTACTCTCTAGATAGGCGTATAACCCCTTCACAACAAGACCATAAGGTCACGTTTGCGGAAAAGCCATCAGAATCCAGTACCAGCAACTCCACCGCAGTTAGCTCTCTTTTTGCAAATTGAATATCTTCGGATGTGATTTGTCCAATCTCCACATGTGCTTTACTATTTATACCCACAGCCAACCAATAGTAAGCACATGTGGAGATTAACAAATCAAATAATTCAAAAAACTAACTGATGGTAAGACTCTAGAACGTGGTCTTTGCTAAATTTCATATCAATGTCATATATATATCTGTATCTTCATATATTAACAAAAAATAGATTTTCATGCAACCGAGTTGCCGAATAATATGCAATTAAAACTACTTTATTAGATAAAACATGCAACAACGAAAGCGGTTATCCTTTGCCAAAGTTATTACATTTTATTATGCATTGTAGCTTATCTTTCCTTTATTAATTTTGGAAAAAAAATCTTCCCGAGCAGCACAGATGTTACACATAAATCACAGTAACTTATATATGACCAGATCCAGTCACAACTGAGTTGCTGCAACTAGAATCGCACTACTTGTGCTGCTTGGGTTTTGCATAGACGAATAAATCACAAACTAATTTGGCGAGATCCTAGACCATTGTATGATTTTGAATTTTTCGAACATATAGGCCACTGCTGAGTGGCCTTCCTAAGCCATGCGGTTAGCAGCTACAAAGCAAGACCATGCTGAAGGTGGCTGGGTTCGATTCCCGGACCGGTTTAGCAAATTTTCGGGATGGAAATTTTCTAGACTTCCCTTGGTATAAAATTATGTTCGTGAGGGGCTATCCATAAACCACGTAGACTCTTGAGGGGGAGGGAGGGGTTTCGAAAAAGTCTATGATAGTCTACGAAGGGGGACGGGGGGGTATACCAAAAGTCTACGTAGACTTTTTAATGTAATGTTTTTTAAAAGCGATTTATACAGCAGCTTCAAAAGTGAAGATCACTTGTTTGATTTTTTTTAGAATGTTCCGGTTTTTTTTGCAAGACTTTACCGAAATAATCTCTTGCATATTTCCTTAAAAATTTTATGAATTTCACTTAACTAAAAGTCTGACCTATACGGCTTAAACCTATCATGGACTTCACCAGGAAATTCTTCTGTGTTGAGTACACTGCAAATAAAATTCACGTAGTGTTTACCTGAAAACACACGTAGATTTTTTCCACCTGACTTTTCAGGTGAAAGCTACGTGAATTGTTAAGCATTGAGATCCATATGCCTCCGGTGAATGTTAAGTGATTTTCACGTAACTTTCACCGTAATTGTCGGTAAGGTTCACGTTCATTTTTCATTAGTAAATATTATCGGTTTGCAGGGTAAAATTTATGTAAATTAAAAAATAACTTTCATAACATTTCTCTGTATTTATTTATAAAACTCAGTATCTCATAGCATTTGCTTGGTTAATTCAGAATTTCAATAGATTGCTGAAATGGTTAATTATTAAATGTGGCGATCTCAACTATGTTAATTAATCCACTAGGTTGATAATCGTAACATGGAATTGCGACCGATCCATTGTCAGTATCTATAGGAATCGGAGTTGATTTTTCCCGAGGTGTAGTATTGCTGAATGCGCAGTCATTCTACGTTTAAATTTCGATGTCCTAGAATGACGAGAATGACATTAAGATTGATTACGATTACATTGGTTATGTAGTTATATTTCATTGAACGTACCTTACTCTCCACTATTAGAACGGTTACTCACAACCCAACCCATCTGTTTATCCATCATATTCTGAAAAAAAAGCTTGGTTTGTAAATGATAGCTATTAAAATTAAATTTATTACATTTACCTCGGAAGAAATGTTGTGGAATTCAGCGTTTACGCCATTTTGTACAAATGGCAAAACTGATCAATTTTTTCATACCAACGCCTCAGGTACATTCTACCTGAAATTCACTTAACTTTTACCAAAAAACACAGTGAATACGACTGGCAAACAAGTAAGATTTACAGGATTCACGTACACCTTATATGAAACAAAATGCTTGGCATGTACGTGAGTTTTCCGGTAGAATTTACGTTCCAAGATGGTTGAGTGATAGGAAAAGTCTCCAAAATATTCTATAAAAACTTTCGAATTTTTTTCAAAATCCTCACTTGGATTTTACTGCTGATTCTACTAGAATTTCGTTTGATTTTCGACAGGAACTTCTTTGCAAACTATGGAAATTATGTCGCACTTCAACGGATTTTTTTTTGTTTTGGAATTTACAAAGGAAGCATTTTGGAATGTCCAAGAAAAATTATTTGGAATGCCCAAAGAATATTCTTTGAAACTTGTAAAGGGAATTCTCCGAAATTTCCACAAGAAACCCTTCAGAATAATTACTGGAGATTTTCTAGGAAGTCCCCGAAATTTTTTGCTTAATTTCGGAAATTCTTCGGAATTTTCAAAAGCAAAATTATTCGAAATGCCCGAGGAAAATTCTCCTTCGTAAATTTCTTCGGCAGTTCTAATGCAAATTCTTTGGAATTATCGATGGAAAATTTTCGGAATTTCTAAATAACTTCCACGAAAAATTATTTAAATTTCCCACCAAAAACAGTTTGAGTCTCCACAAAAGAATTGCTATTTTTGTAAAAAAGCCCTTCTAATTTTTATGAAAATTTATTCGATTTTTTTACGAGAAGTTCACAAGAAGTTCAACTGAAAATTCTCCATAATTTCCACCGAAAATTATTCAGAAAATATATTTTGGAATGCCCATAAGACTTAATTAAATTTCCTCAAGAAATTGCTCCAAATCTGCAAACCATTCTAAATTTCCACGGAAATATTTCGGAATATCCGTTTAAACTAAAAATTACCTCGGAAATAATTCTAAATTATCACGGAAAATTACTCGGTTTTTTAACGGGGAAACTTTTGGAATTTAGAACAAAAAAAATCTTGGGATTTCAACAGATTATTATTGCATGGAATTTTCAAGAAAAGCATCGGAATTATCACGGAGAGTTCTTTGGAGTATTTCAAAGTTATCAATTGGGAAATTTTACGAAATTTCCACGCAAAACTTATTTGACATTCTCGAAATTTCAATTCGATTTTTTTCTAAATTCTCAAATTCACGATTTTTACAATTATGAACCGGTGTTGAGAATTATAGGTCTGATGCGTGACAGCTTTTATCAGTGGCGCGCCGATGCAGAAATGGTGGTGCACACCAACAGGAGGAATTGAATTCAACAATAATTAAATTAATTGGCTTTGAGATTTGATTTCAGAAGTTATGGACAGAGGATTAAATTTGATTTCGTTTCAATTTGATTTTTGTTTTGTTGGATTTTGTTCAGTGTGATTATGTTAAGTTTGAAATTCGAATTTTGTTGTAATGTTTACATGGAAATGGAATTGAATAGCTGAATTGCTTAGGGGCCGTACACTAATTACGTAAGCACTTATGGAGGGAGGGGGGGTCGGCCATATTCTTACGCTCCATATAAATTAAAATTGATTTGTATGGGAAAAATCTTACATGGGGGGAGGGGGTAGAAAACCCAGAAAATTGCTTACGTAATTAGTGTACGGCCCCTTTAAACCGTGGTTGATTTCCATATTTTTCCCATTACATATGATGATTTGTAAAATTTGGTAAAGTCTACGTAGACATCATGGGGAAGGAGGGGTTTTGAAAAGTCTACGAAAGTCTACTAGGGGGACGGGGGTTTGAAAAGTGAAATTTCGGTCTACGTGGTTTGTGGACAGCCCCTGATAGCCTCATGATATACGAATGCAAAAATGGTAACATGGCCTTGCAGTTAAGGGGTCGTGCACTAACTACGTAAGCATTTTTTGGGTTTTTCGACTCCCTCCCATCTATGTAAGATTCTTCCCACACAAGTTATTGTTTGTTTATATAACTTATTTGAAAGATTCTGGATTTAGAATTGTTAGGAAATCTGGTACCCGCTCGTTTTACTCAACGTTCATTGCATTGCCTTCCTTATTTGGCAAGCTAATGTTTTTCTGGAATCCGTAAGTAACATGACATGACATCTGAGACTATGCTGCCGTGGTACACTCTGGGGTCATTCCACCTTGAGGCGTCCATAAATCATCCAATAAAGCGTGATAATTTGGCACCATCTTATTGCTCCCGAAAAGAACAAAAAACCCAAAGGAGGTAATGTAATATGAAATTAATTGATCGATGATTGCTTCGGAAGCAATCTTGCAGCAGTTCGCTTCCTTTCGGGGACTCCCACTGAAGGAGAAATCATAAAGAAACAGCCTCTGCCGACAGTGCGCGCGTTAGCCCGCAGGCACATAATCAGAAGTCATTTATCATGGCCTATAATTTGATCGCAAATTTCGTTTTAGCACTGTCGAGGCACCGACTGACCAGCATATGGGATTTCAACCAATAATCGTCAAGAAAGGAGAAGATGCATTCTATCGATTCCGTAATATGGTACTAACTAACGTTACATAAATCTGAAACCCGCAGCGCATAAAAGTGAACCACCTTCGGCCAGGCAGGACATGGCACCACCGCTATCGAAGGTAATATTTCTCCAGTGCGACATTATCGTTTGGAAGTACACACCTGAGCTTCGTAGGATTGGAACAGGGGGGATTTCTTCTGCTTTTTTTCGGTTCAAAGCTGAACCCAAGAAGCGAAGGGATAAGTGCAACTTTGGTGCAAGCATCAGTTCCGGCTACAGCTGGGCATTATGGAGCTGGCTGGGAGTTGCTTGCTGTGATGGTTGAGACAAAAAGGATTTCCACTTCAACTTGTTATCGGAAACTTCTTCACCTGAGAAAGACGAGCTCCGTTCCTAGGGGAATTCTTTGGCATGGAAGTGGCATTGTTGCCGGAAGGAAAGTACCATCAGAAAGTGATTTTTACGCTTCAATCAGCTTTGGTTACATTTTACTGATGGAACGGCAGCATGTGTATGGAGGGAAAAGTGGAAGTTATGTTTTACTATTTCTAACAGTTTATAAAAGGAATCAAAATTGAGCTTCATATCACGTCCAGAAGGGACATATTATAATTGGGTTTTTTTTCCACACATCCAGAAGAATCAATTTGAGTATTCAATGGTTTTTAAATGTCGATCGAATGTTTGATCAAAATTTCGCTTATTTTTATTTGTGGGACAAACAAAATTCAAAAAACGAATAATTTAATCTCGAAATAGTGGTTGCATTTTGACAAATTGAGAAAACTTAAATAAAACATAAATACATTTTTGTTTATTCAAACGACAATTCGTGGGAAGGTGGGGGGCTGATTACCACGAATTAATCAAGTATTTCATCATACTCGCAACTCGCAAGTCACCATTATAGAACGTTAAAAGCTGAGTCTGCACTGAAACGAAATATGGAGAGCAGCTTGTAATCTATTTCTTGCAAAAAGAACTATTCCATTGACAAAACATAATTACAGTTACACACATATATGGCAGAACATGTGTTCTTCTCAGAAGATGTGTTAATATTGAACCAATTACCAATTCATTTACTCGATTTCCCCAAATTGCCCTCACTAAAACCATACCGCTTCGACTCCTCTTCCTCTTGATCCAAAAAACGCTGAAACAACTTACTTTTATTATCGCCCCGCCTAATGGCATTGTTTGGTTCGAGCCAAAAACGGGATCATGATTTTGGAGGATTGTATTTCTTCTCCGACTCGTAATAGTCCATGTTCCGGGATGACCCGGTGCTAAGGGTTTCCGGTTTCAGTCTATCTCAACGGCGTTGGTGGGGATGGGGCAGCAAGCGGTGCGGTTTTCTTCCACCGAAGTTTTCCACTACACCGCACTATCTCCATTACCGAAAGTAGAATCTGTCTAGACCGATAAAAAGGAACCAAGGAAAGAGAAAGCAATTATCCTCATTTGGGAGAAGCAACGTTACGGGCTATCATATTCGTCGGGATTCTATTTTTTCCCCGGCTTCAGCGTCGTCGTAGCTGCGGTTTGCCTTGGAATATGTGGCACGTTTCGAGAGCATCCAACAGCAAGGCCAGCTCAGCCCTTGTAAATAGGTCGGAGAACCACAAAACGTGCCGAACATTTGCAGTTCCGACTTGCCGGGGAAGACCGGTGCGTTTCTGTGGTGGAGCAGTAATCGAATTACACTATCCGTTTAGGACAGTGAGCGATATAAACAGGCTGATAGTATGTTCTGTTTGTTTTGTTTATGCTTTTATGACTTTATTGGATCGTGATAAATGTGATATTAATTCCAGCGATAGCGATCGGATCAAACAATTCCCATTCGATGGTCCTTTGTGCCATAACAATTTATTGAATGGCAACGTTTGATATAGAGCTGCGAAGAGCAGATGAAATCAAGAAACTAACTTTCTTGTCTAATCTTCTCGGAAGTTACTGTTTTCTTCGAAGCTTAACACCACTCATTTTTCGTGAAGATTTCGTATTAAGTAAGTGGGATTTCGAGCCAAAAACGTGACTTCCTTGTTGCTAGGAAAGCATGGCTTGACGGTTTGTTAGTTCCTACTCACGGATGCTGATGCTGCGAGGAAATATCTCCATCGGAATTCATCTCCCGTAAGAGGTGGGATTACAACTTGTTCCAGAGCGCAAAGATTTCTCTCCGAAAGATAAAGGTAATTCCGAAGAACATTGTTCCACCATGATTCATACATTTTATGGCGATGACGATACGATGGCGATACTGAGAGATGAGTTTCAGAAGGAAAGGAAATCTAAGTATGATGTAACATTGTTTATTGGAACTTTCATGAAATAAAACTTCAAATTAAATGAATCAATTATTGCAAATATCGCTGAAGAAATATTAGTGTTAGAGTTTTCATCTCTGGACATCCCGGGACAGATCGGAATATCTCGATTCCCGCAATATTGTTAAAATCCCGAAAGTCCTGGGATGAAAAAGTATTTTTCGGTTTTACTAATAGTGTGCTGTTTCTGCTTACAAATATTATTTGTTTTGAACGCGCAGCGTCATATTAGGTAATAAACCTTTTTATACTTCCCATCAGACATGAATATATTGGAGATAATTAAACACCTTCACAAAGAAAACACAATATTAAAGTCGTCTTTTCTCTAAATATCTTCTGTCTACAGAGAGGTTTCGCACACTCCCGTATATTCCAAAAACTCCTTAGTGCACACGCCCCGTAAATCTCCTCGCTTCTCCTAACACTGGATCAGTCTTCCTGAGCTTCTCACCTCCAAAACAATTCCTGGTCCAATCCATTGCCTGAGTAAATGGCATTCAATTCATCGATCATACAACAACCTCTCCAGCCCATGCACCTGAATAAGCGGCCCGACTCCGATGCTTACCAGCGCCTCTCGAAGATTTGCCGACAAGCTCCTGAATGTTTTGATCTGAAGCTTAATATCGACTTCTACTGACCGGCTCCTGACCAAAGCTCCTCTTATACTGACCAGTCAGCAACCTAACAAAAGTTCCAATCTCTCGTTATATTCTGGCACGGCAAATGTTGGTTAAAGCGTACCATTGGTACTTCGCATACCTGAAGGAATAAAATAGACCCCATCTCGCGGTGCTTAGCCTCTTACCCAGCAACTCCTATCCCTTCCTCCTCGTGGTGCTGGCCGGGATACGAGCAACCTTAGGGTAACCGGGTAACCAACTCCGGTGGGAACTATGGTCGTATGCTGACAGGGAAGGGGGGATTTGCTCCTCTCAAAAGGTGCAAATCTTACTGAGCGTCTGTTCTCCATGTTAGGGGCGGCTGATCATCGTCCGAGTGCCAGCGAGAGACTCTAAGTGAAACTGTGCACCATGGCCCACCGGGAATAAGGAGGAATGGTCCTCCGGAAATTTAGGGGGTTTGGTGTCAGGCCCTGCAAGCCAGCCAAAAAAAAAAAAAAATTCACGCGACGAACAATCAACAAGAGAGTACGGACCGGAACCATTGACGAAGAACACTGCGACGATAGAGACTAGCGATTGGAAACTCGGTTCGTGGAACTGCAAATCTCTCAGCTTCATCGTGAGCATACACATACTCGCCGATGTACTCAAGGACCGTGGATTCGGCATCGTAGCGTTGCAGGAGGTTTGTTGGAAGGGATCAATGGTGTGAACGTTTAGAGGTAATCATACCATCTACCAGAGCTGCGGCAACACACACGAGCTGGGAACAGCTTTCATAGTGATGGGCGATATGCAAAGGCGCGTGATCGGTGGTGGCCGATCAATGAGAGAATGTACAATTTGAGGATCAAACGCCGCTTCTTCAAATTCAGCATAATCAACGTTCAAAGCCCACACTCCGGAAGCACTGATGATGATAAGGACGTATTCTACGCACAGCTGGAACGTGAGTACGACAGCTGCCCAAGCCATGACGTCAAAATCATCATAGGAGATTTGAACGCTCAGATTGGCCAAGAGGAGGAGTTTAGACCGACTATTGGGAAGTTCAGCGCTCACCGACTGACGAACGAAAACGGCCTACGACTAATTGATTTCGTGGCCTCCAAGAATATGGCCATTCGCAACACCTACTTCCAACACAGCCTCCCGTATCGGTACACCTGGAGATCACCACTGCAGACATAATCACTAACCGACCACGTTCTGATTGATGGACGACACTTCTCCGACATTATCGACGTCAGGACATATCGTGGCGCTAACATCGACTCTGACCACTATCTGGTGATGGTGAAACTGTGCCCAAAACTATCCGCCATCAACAATGTTCGGTACCGACGACCGCCGCGGTACGACCTAGAGCGACTGAAGCAACCTGATGTCGCCACTGCATACGCGCAGCATCTCGAGGCAGCGTTGCCGGAAGAGGGTGTGCTCGATGGGGCCCTCTTGAGGACTGCTGGAATACAGTCAAAGCAGCCATTAACGACGCAGCGGAGAACAACGTCGGGTATATGGGTCGAAGTCGACGGAACGATTGGTTCGACGAAGAGTGCAGATAGATTTTGGTGGAGAAGAACGCAGCGCGGGTGGTCGCGCTGCAGCAAGGTACCCGGCAGAACGTGGAACGTTATAGACGGGAGCGGAGGCAGCAGACCCACCTTTTTCAGGAGAAAAAAACGCCGCCTGGAAGAAGCGGAGTGCGAGGATATGGAACAGCTGTGCCGTTCTCAAGAAACACGCAAGTTCTACCAGAAGCTCAACGCATCCCGCAAAGGCTTCGTGCCGCGAGCCGAAATGTGCCGGGATAAGGATGGGAGCATCTTGATGGACGAACGTGTGGTGATCGAAATGTGGAAGCAGCACTACGAGAAACATTTGAATGGCGCTGAGAGTACAGGCAGTGAAAGTCAAGGCAGCGGAGGAGATGACTACGTCAGTTCAGCGGACGATGGAAGCCAACCAGCCCCCACCTTGAGGGAAGTTAAGGATGCCATCCAACAGCTAAAGACCAATAAAGCAGCTGGTAAGGATGGTATCGGAGCTGAGCTCATCAAGATGGGCCCGGAAAAGCTGGCCTGCACAAACTGATAGTCAGAATCTGGGAAACTGAACAGCTACCGGAGGAGTGGAAGGAAGGGGTTATATGCCCCATCTACAAGAAAGGCGACAAGCTGGAGTGTGAGAACTTTCGAGCGATCACCATCCTTAATGCCGCCTACAAAGTGATATCCCAGATCATCTTCCGTCGTCTGTCACCTTTAGTGAATGAGTTCGTGGGAAGTTATCAAGTCGGCTTCGTTGACAGCCGCTCGACTGTACGGCAAATCCTTCAAAAATACCGTGAATACCAGGTGCCAACGCACCATCTGTTCGTTGATTTCAAGGCGGCATACGACAGTATAGACCGTGTAGAGCTCTGCAAAATCATGGACGACAACAGCTTCCCTGGGAAGCTTACCAGACTGATCAAAGCAACGGTGGATGGTGTGCAAAACTGTGTGAAGATTTCTGGCGAACACTCCATTTCGTTCGAATTGCGCCGGGGACTAAGACAAGGTGATGGACTTTCGTGCCTGTTGTTCAACATTGCGCTAGAAGGTGTCCAAAACAATTCCTGGTCCTATCCATTACCTGAGAAAATGGCCTTCAATTCAAGTTCGTACAACAACCTCTCCAGCACATGCACCTGAATAAGCGGCCCGACTCCGATGCTTGCCAGCGCCTCTCGAAGATTTGCCGACAAGCTCCTGAATGTTTTGATCCGAAACTTCACCACGACTTCTGCTGACCAGCTCCTTGAAAAGTGAAAAGTGCTTTGAGGGAAGTGACGTTAATAAGTACACCTTTACTCGTCGGTGGTAGGGAATAGAATCAATTTTATTTTTCAGTTCTGCCTTACGCTATGCTATGTGGTGCGATAAACCTCTCGCTGAGTCGGCAACATATCGGGTTCACTGTTCTCACGGCCCAGAGTGTTTATGCAAACATAGCATAAACATTCAGTGCTGTTTGAGGTGACATACAATGTTGCGACGACATAGGCGTTGTGAGTACGGGGCATCCACCACACGCCCTTCCTTAGTAAATTTAAAAATTATGCTTCTAGTTTTAATTTTTAAATCTTAACTTCACAAAATATAAAAATGAAACATTATCCTAGTCAGATTATTTTAAGAATATAAAACATAAGATTGTAATAGACATTAAATGATATTATTGTTTTTTCTATATGTGTAATTATTGAAGTATTTTAGGGAATATGTATTTTGTGCGTTGAAACAATTATAGCATGTTAATTATATCTTTATATAGCAATTATACTATCATACGTTAATACTATCTTTGTTATAAAAGTGTTATTTAGAAATTTATTCTTTACGTTATACAATAAACTAATCAAATTGTCATGTTAAATGTATTTAATATATTGATCCGAACCTCTCCCTTCTTTTTTTTCTTTTTTTTTTTTTTTTTTTAGTCTAAAAATGCTTTCACCCTGTCCTTATGCACTATGTCTGTACTGGAATTAACTAAAATCTTTACATTGGATCCTAAATCTTCAATGACCTTGTATGGACCTTCGTATTTAACCTCTAGTTTAGATCCAGTTTCATTTCGTATAATTACTTGTTGTCCCTTTGAAAATACTTTATTTCCGACTCCCTGCCTGCCTTTTGATATTCTATTTGCTTTTCCTCCAAGAAGACGTTTCCTAGTTTCCCTTTGGGATGTTTGTAACTTGAATTTTAAAATGCTTGCATAATCGTCTACGTTATAGACAGGATCGGCTTCGTCTAGTCCCTTCAGGTTTGAAGGAAGTGTGCAAAGCTTCCCGAATACTAGCTCAAATGGGGTCTTTCCTGTTGCACTATGTACAGTTGTATTATAAGCAAACTTGTAATACGGTACCCAGGCAGACCAATTTCCATACGAGTTTCCTGTTTGAATGCGAAGAAAATTTCCAAGAACCTTGTGAGAATTTTCTAACGCTCCTATCGTCTGGTGATGGTATGCAGTGGAGTTTAATTTCTCCACCTTCAATAAATTACAAATTTTTACAAATAGAGCGGACATGAACTCTGTGCCTCTATCCGTTAAAATTTGCGTCGGTACACCGTAGTTTAAAATGACATTTTCAACAAATGCTTTGGCCACAGCATCTGTTGACTTGTTCATAATAGGTGTTGCAGTCACGAATTTGGTAAGGTCACACTGGGTGGTCAGTATGTACTGATTTCCCTGCATATCTGGTAACAGTGGACCTACTAGGTCCAGGAATATTTTCTCGAATGCAAAACTGGCTGTACTAGTCACCTGCATTGGTTGTTTAGTATTATAGCTCTTGTTTTTCTGGCATTGAGAACAGTTTTTTATGAATTTATTGACATCACGGTCCATGGATTTCCAGTGATATCGTTGTTTAATCGTGTTTAAAGTTCGCTTGATTCCAGCATGCCCTGCAGTTGGCAATATGTGGAAATCGTTTATTATTATTTGTTGAACTTTTGGATCCTTAATTGTTTCAATTCTTGTACCTATCATAATTATAGGCGGCATGCCATTTACTTCTAAGCTTTCTATTTTCTCCTTCATCTTCTGCATGTCGGTCGACCTTCTCATAATTATACCTTTGATTGAAGTTTGTTCAGTTAAATCCACCAGCCGTTTCATTACTCCCCGTAGATGAGATAATGACGTATTGGGGTCAACTAAAAAGATACCCTGCTCCAGTTGAGCTTTTAGTTCAATTTCGTTAATGGGGGGCCCCAGTTTAATTTCAATATAATCAACTTCATTGATTACCCTCGTTGATATTTCTTCAGTATGCGTTTGTTTTTTAGCTTGTGCTCTCGTACACACAAGATTAGCATGCGGTGTGAGAGCTTTAAGATCATCTACGGAAATCCGTGATAACGCGTCCGCTACCACATTTTCCGTGCCTTTCTTATATATGACGTCGAACTTATACTCTTCCAGAGCCAGACGAAATTTGGTCAGTCTGCTCGAAGGGTCAGTCAACGTAAATAAATAAACTAACGGGCGGTGGTCTGTATACAATTCAAATTTTCTACCATGCAAATAGGGTCGAAAATGCCGAATTGCCCAGACCAATCCCAATAACTCCTTTTCTATGGTACTATAATTCCGTTCAGCGTTGTTCAATGCTTTGCTTGCAAAAGCAACTGGCCTGGCATTCTGGTTGCTCAACACTGCACCCAATGTTTTGCCTGATGCATCTGTATGCAAAGTAAAAATGTTCTTTTCAGAAAAATCAGGATAGTCAAGAACCGGTGGGTTCATGAAACATTCCTTCAAATATTGGAAAGACTTTTCGCACGTGTCAGTCCAGATGAACTCCGCGTCTTTCCTCGTCAGTTTGTTCAAAGGGCTACAGAGTCGTGCAAAATCCTTTATATGCTTCCTGTAGTAATTTGCAAACGCTACGAATCGTTTTACTTCGTCAGCAGTTTGCGGACTACTCCAGTGTTTAATTATTTCGATCTTTGCGGGATCAGGTTTGACACCTTCAACAGATACTAAATGCCCTAAATATAACAATTCGGTCTTCAGAAAATTGCACTTCTGCGGGTTCAATTTTAAATTTGTTTGTCGTAATCTCGAGAAAATATCTGAAAGGTTCCTATTGTGTTCCTCTAAGGTTCTTCCAAAGACAATTATGTCATCCAAGTAAACAAGGCATTTCTCCATATTAAGACCTGACATTGCTACGGTCATTAATCTGGAGAATGTAGAGGGACTTACTTTTAACCCCATAGGTAGACGAGTCATTTGATATTGTCCCCTATTGGTGCTAAAAGCTGTTACTGGCCTGTCTCCAGGTCTTAACTCACATTGGTAGTAACCTGGGAAAGGTCCAAGTGTGAAAATATTTTGCTCCTGCTAACGACTCGATCACCTCTTCTATGTTGGGAAGGGAAATTTGTCGTCTTGCAGTGCATTGTTTAATTTGCGATAATCGATGACCAATCGCCATTTCCGTTTGTCATCAGCCGATTTTTGGGAACTAACAGCAAAGGGCTGTTCCACTCTGAAACGGCCTCTTCGATAATGTTGTCCTCGATCATTTTATCTATCTGTCTTTGTACCTCTTCTTTTTTGAACATGAGGCAATTTGTAGGGTCTGGTATATACAGGATGTATATCCGGTTTAACACTTAGTGAAGGTTGATAAATTTTCGTTACCGTCAATTTATCATTCTTCAAGCAGAAAATATCATTGTACTTTGTGCATAGTTTTTGAATTATCAGCTTATCTCTATCGTTGATTCCATCCAGATTCAATTCAGCTAAAAGCTCATTGACTCTAGAGTTATCATATTTAGATGCGCTGTCAATGTCTATAACATTGTAGTTTCCAAAAGGTTTTTTCGAAGGTTTTAAATTCTCAACCTTTACTGGCCGATTTTTTATATTCATTAGTCGTACCGGAACTTTTCCCTGTACTGGTTGCACAACTGCTCCTGCTATAAACACAAGAGGCTTAATCTCTTCATTCAAAATCACCATTGGTTCGGAACACTCAGTGTCAACGAAAGTAACTATTTCCGTTCGAGGAGGAATAATAAAATTCTCCTCAAATCTAGGCACTCGTAGCGTCAACGTTGAAGTATCAAAATCAATTTTTGCACCAAATTTTTTCAAAAATTTGTGCCAATTAAACCAATTACACTTGGAGGTAAATGGTCTACAACATGGAATGTAATGGGATATACTAACCCATTGTATTCCATAAAAGTGTTCACAGCTCCTATGGTACTGGTGATTCCATTAATTCCATACACCTGTATTGTGTGTGATTTATCGATACAAGCAAATAAATTGCTCGTCAAGAAGCGTTTATCTAGTAAGCAACACGATGCGCCACTATCTACTATTAAATTAAAATTTTTTGCATCAATTTGAAAATTTAGTCGTAGAGCCCTTTCGCTATTTAAAGAATTAGCGAAAAAATTCTCCGACGTTAGCTTCCTCTTGGACCTGCTGTTGAGGTTGCTGTGTTTGTTGTGGTTCCTCTACCACATTCACAT
Organism: Armigeres subalbatus; assembly: GCF_024139115.2. NCBI lineage: Eukaryota > Metazoa > Arthropoda > Insecta > Diptera > Culicidae > Armigeres > Armigeres subalbatus. The sequence continues at coordinate 334,063,571 of NC_085140.1, forward strand.
TTCTCCGTTGGTTATTTCTACGATTGTTGTCATTTTGATTATTTCCTGTTCCGCGATTTCCGTTCCCATTTTGGTTGTCGCGATAACCATTATTATTTGAGTTACCTCGATAACCGTTGTTATGCTGACCTGATCGGTTGTTGCGACGATTGGCATAATTTTCATTATAACAATAATTTTGGTTATTTCCATAACTTTGGTTTCCACCTCGCTTACCATGATTGTGTCCACGGTAACCGCGATAGCCTCCTCTACGGAAATTACCAAAACCTCTGTTAAAATATGGGGGTTGATAACCCCCTTGAGCCCACATTGCGGACTCAGATGACGAACCCGGTTGCACTTCCAGTGCATCAGAAATAGCGGCTGTTAAGGTTTTGGGATTCCTGGATTTTACTAGGTAAGCAGCTGAGTGGTCTCGCAGACCACTTATAAAAGTTTGCACCGCAATGGGCTCCACCACTGGTTTTGCTGAAGCTTCGGTGGTGAAAGGCGTACCCTTCGATACCCATGCAGATGCTAGTTTGGTAGCGAGTTTTTCAATCTCGCTCCCAAAATCAGTTATGGTTCTATTATTCTGTTTCAAAGCCCGCAATTCAGCTTCCACCGCAATGGGTGTTAGTTGAATAGCAAACTTTGCTTTTAGAGCCTGTTTTGCATCGTCCCATGTTTGGTTCCCATCAATTGAACCACGCGCGGCTCCAAGTAACCGCGACTTTATGAAATTTAGGAAGCTTGCTTCGGGGACGGTTGGATCGTCCGATCGAAGCACTTCCACGCTGTCCAACCACGATTGCAGTACGGCAGCATCCCCGTCATACTTATCTACGACGCGGATTGCCAGGCTGAGATCGAGTTTGGGTGGCATTGCTTCTTCTTGTCCTTCTTTCTCTTCCTCTTCTTCTTCTTCTTCTTCTTCTTCTTCTTCTTCTTCTCCTGTCTCCTGATCTTCACTTTCTTTCTTTATAAAAAAATTAGTAATCTCACTATGGAACGTGGTGAACAACTCTTTTATTTCCCTCCTGTTTTCTGATATCACAAATTTACGTAAAGAAGATACGTGTCTCAGCACCGTATCCTTCTTTTTTAAATATTTGGGACTTGTTGCGTTCGTCGTAGACAAAGCCCTTAGCAAGTTTTTCACCACGTTCTGTTTTTCCAAATATTCTTCAAGCACCATTTACCTTTTATGAAATTAGTATTAGATTCGTCTGAAATTAGAGTTGGTGGATCGGTCGGCGTCCCAGGCGCTGCTGTTGATGATTGTATTCAGGATGCTCGCGCATCGTCGTGACATGGACGATCGCGATCTGGTTGCACCTCCTAACTGGATATCCATCGCCTACTAGTCCTCTATTGCTTAGCATCGTGTGTCACTGATCACGTTCATCTTCCATTTCGTAGCCATTAGGTAAAGCCTTGCTTGTCGATCCATTTGTCTGCGACATTTTGAGTTCATTTGTTAAATTGTTCACCTCACTTCACTTCAAGCGTACAAGTACAAGTACATCACTTGCCTAGCATCGATGATTCGTTTATCTTCCATTTCGTAGCCATTAGGTAAAGCCTTGCTTGTAAATCCATTTGTCTGTGACATTTTGAGTTCATTTGTTAAATTGTTCACATCACTTCAAAAAAATCTGTTCAAAGTTCTATTCTTTCATGCACTTTGCACTTCACTTCAATTATACATCGAGGGTCGCACGTCTAGTCACTCGTTCAGCCACCCTTTCGGTGTGCTGACGGTGTAGTTTCGCTAGTCCACGGATTAGCAGATACCCAACCGCGACGGCTGCGATTACGCAAATCGCTACTGTTTGGGCGGTGTGGTTTTTATCACTACTTATCACTGGCGCGACGATCTCGTCGGCCGAGAAAAATCCCATTGTTAGTTTCTGTTTCGTCGAGTCTTATAAAATTTTCTATTCTAACTCGGCGCAACTGTTGATTGGTTCACTTCACTATGGCACTGTTTTGACGGTCATGTTTAACCGAAATTCGTTGCAAATTTTCTTCTCATGCTTCACAGAGCAACACACTCCTGGTGATCACTTTCTGAATTCTTCCGCAGTCATCCGCCTCCTGGCAGGATCGCCATGAAAAGTGAAAAGTGCTTTGAGGGAAGTGACGTTAATAAGTACACCTTTACTCGTCGGTGGTAGGGAATAGAATCAATTTTATTTTCAGTTCTGCCTTACGCTATGCTATGTGGTGCGATAAACCTCTCGCTGAGTCGGCAACATATCGGGTTCACTGTTCTCACGGCCCAGAGTGTTTATGCAAACATAGCATAAACATTCAGTGCTGTTTGAGGTGACATACAATGTTGCGACGACATAGGCGTTGTGAGTACGGGGCATCCACCACATCCTGACCAAAGCTCCTCTTGTACTGACCAGTCAGCAACCTAACAAAAGTTCCAATCTCTCGTTATATTCTGGCACGGCAAATGTTGGTTAAAGCGCACCATTGGTACTTCGCATACCTGAAGGAATAAAATAGACCCCATCTCGCGGTCCTTAGCCTCTTACCCGGCAACTCCTATCCCTACCTCCTCGTGGTGCTGGCCTGGATACGAGCAACCTTAGGGAAGATCGGATAACCAACCCCGGTGGAAACTATGGTCGTATGCTGACAGGGAAAGGGGGGTTTGCTCCTCTCCGGAGGTGCAAATCTTATTGAGCGTCTGTTCTCCATGTTAGGATCGGCTCACAACAGCGTCTGTTCTCCATGTTAGGGGAGGCTGATCATCGTCCGAGTGCCAGCGAGGGACTCGAAGTGAAACTGTGCACCATGGTTCACCGGGAATAAGGAGGAATGGTCCTCCGGAAATTTAGGGGGTTTGGTGTCAGGCCCTGCAAGCCAGCCTTTAAAAAAACATACGCAACGAACAATCAACAAGAGAGTACGGACCGGAACCATTGACGAAGAACACTGCGACGATAGAGACTAGCGATTGGAAACTCGGTTCGTGGAACTTCAAATCTCTCAACTTCATTGGGTGCATACGCATACTCGCCGATGTACTCAAGGTTTGTTGGAAGGGATCAATGGTGCGAACGTTTAGAGGTAATCATACCATCTACCAGAGCTGCGGCAACACACACGAGCTTTCATAGTGATGGGCGATATGTAAAGGCGCGAGATCGGTGGCCGATCAATGAGAGAATTTGCAGGTTGAGGATCAAAGGCCGGCTCTTCAACTTTAGCGTTATCAACGTCCACAGCCCACACTCCGCAAGCACTGATGATGATAAGGACGCATTCTACGCACAGCTGGATCGTGAGTACGACAGCTGCCCAAGCCACGACGTCAAAATCATCATAGGAGATTTGAACGCTCAGGTCGGCCAACAGGAGGAGTTTAGACCGACTATTGGGAAGTTCAGCGCTCACCGACTGACGAACGAAAACGGCCAACGACTAATTGATTTTGTCGCCTCCAAGAATATGGCCATTCGCAACACTTTCCAACCTAGCCTTCCGTATCGGTACACCTGGAGATCACCACTGCAGACAGAATCACAAATCGACCATCGTTCTGATTGATGGACGACACGTCTCCGACATTATCGACGTCAGGACATATCGTGGCGCTAACATCGACTCTGACCACTATCTGGTGATGGTTAAACTGCGCCCCAAAACTATCCGTCATCAACAATGTTCGGTACCGACGACCGGTACGACCTAGAGCGACTGAAGCAACCTGATGTCGCCACTGCATACGCGCAGTATCTCGAGTCAGCGTTACCGGAAGAGGGTGAGCTCGATGGGGCCCCTCTTGAGGACTGCTGGAATACAGTCAAAGTAGCCATTAACGACGCAGCGGAGAACAACGTCGGGTATGTGGAACGAAGTCGAAGGAACGATTTGTTCGACAAAGAGTGCAGACAGATTTTGGAGGAAAAGAACGCAGTGCGGGCGGTCGCGCTACAGTAAGGGATTGGGCAGAACGTGGAACGTCATAGACGGGAGCGGAGGCAGCAGACCCGCCTTTTTCAAGAGAAGAAACGCCGCCTGGAAGAAGCGGAGTGCGAGGAGATGGAACAGCTGTGCCGTTCTCAAGAAACACGCAAGTTCTACCAGAAGCTCAATGCATCCCGCAAAGGCTTCGTGCCGCGAGCCGAAATGTGCCGGGATAAGGATGGGAGCATCTTGACGGACGAACGTGTGGTGATCGAAAAGTGGAAGCAGCACTACAAAAAACATTTGAATGGCGCTGAGAGTACAGGCAGTGAAAGTCAAGGCAGCGGAGGAGATGACTACGTCAGTTCAGCGGACGATGGAAGCCAACCAGCCCCCACCTTGAGGGAAGTTAAGGATGCCACCCAACAGCTAAAGACCAATAAAGCAGCTGGTAAGGATGGTATCGGAGCTGAGCTCATCAAGATGGGCCCGGAAAAGCTGGCCTGCACAAACTGATAGTCAGAATCTGGGAAACCGAACAGCTACCGGAGGAGTGGAAGGAAGGGGTTATATGCCCCATCTACAAGAAAGGCGACAAACTGGAGTGTGAGAACTTTCGAGCGATCACCATCCTTAATGCCGCCTACAAAGTGATATCCCAGATCATCTTCCGTCGTCTGTCACCATTAGTGTACGAGTTCGTGGGAAGTTATCAAGCCGGCTTCGTTGACGGCCGCTCGACAACGGACCAGATCTTTACTGTACGGCAAGCTGTTCTTTTTTCGCGGTGTGAACGATGGATAGTTCTCCCAGCAGCTTATGCCACTCGTGGTTCCTTCGCCTCCTCCACGTCCGCCATCCGCCATCTGCACCCCACCATAGATGGTGCGCAGCACTTTCCTTTAGAAAACCCTCAGTGTGCGTTGGTCTTCCACGAGCATCGTCCAGATTTCGTGTCCGTAGAAAACTACCGGTCTAATAAGCGTTTTATAGATAGTCAGTGGGCCCTCCTTAGCCGTGCGCGGTAAGACGTGCGGCTACAAAGCAAGACCATGCTGAGGGTGGCTGGGCTTGATTCCCGGCGCCGGTCTAGACAATTTTCGGATTGGAAATTGTCTCGACTACCCTGGGCATAAAAGTATCATCGTGTTAGCCTCATGATATACGAATGCAAAAATGGTAACTTGGCTTAGAAACCTCGCAGTTAATAACTGTGGAAGTGCTTAATGAACACTAAGCTGCGAGGGGGCTCTGTCACAGTGTGGGGATGTAATGCCAATAAGAAGAAGATGTAGAAGATAGTCAGTTTGGTACGGCGGCGAACTCGTGCGGTGTTGCAGCAATCTCGCCCATGCTGTATTTTTCTCCTCAACTAACTGCTCACATTCGCCGTCATACTGGTCGTTTCTTTGATCCGGGGGCATCGTGCCTAGTACAGCGCCAGCGATTGCGGTACTTCCTATAATGGCAGATCGAATATCTCTCCAGCCTTCTTCAAGAGCTGCTCCAGCTGCTGCGCATAGTCTTGGGCTAGTCTACCGTCTTGTAGCCGCCCAATGTTTGGCCGCGGCGGACGACTCCGACGCGTGTTGTACACTGTCGATAGTTTTAAGCGCAGACATACTGCAACGAGGTAGTGGTCGGATTGGATATTCGCACTGCGGTATGTGCGTACGTTCGTTATGTCGGAAAAGAATTTTCCGTCGATTAGAACGTGGTCGATTTGGTTTTTCGTTTTTTGGTTAAGTGATCTTCATGTACCATTGGGCATATTCTTACAGGGAAAGAAAGTGCTGCGGACTCATCGTCGTTGATGTTGCTACACCCAACTGGTGTTTGTCAGATCTTCTAACAATATTGTATAAGAGTTCTTATACAGCACGGCTAAGGAGGGCCCCCTTGTCATGTCCCTGCTGCTCCAATCAAGCATATTTTACAGTATTTCAGAAACACTCAACTTTACGTTGCAAAATTGAATCTACAAATAAAGATATACAAGCAAACATGGCGAAATCAAATAAAACTGATGAAAGACAAGAAAAGTCTAAAAAAACTTGCCGAATTGAAATATTATCAAAGCACGGTAGGTCTTGTTATCGTTCGTCGTATGTCAAGTTGTTCCTAAAGAACGCGGAGTGCGTAAGAACAGCTTTCGGATTGTTCTTCTATGAAATGGTTGCTAAGTAACTTTTTCTTCTTTTCTTTATATATACACCCGATACTTTTTTTACACGGGGGATGCGTTCCTTGTAAAAAAAGTTTTCAGTTCAAAATTTAAAAATTCGTGTAAAAAAAGTTTTATGATTTCTCGTAGAATCATGCAAAATGGAGCAACTTTGCAAAAATTTTGTATGGGATTTTTTTTTTACACGGCCATGTAAAAAAAATCCGTGTAAAAACATAATCGGGTGTATATATAAAACAAAGTTGGCATTTGTACGACCGCGAATCACTCAAGAATAGACAACCCAATTTTCGCTAAATTATATATTATATGCGCCATTGGGTGAAAATACAGTGCCAGAACCAGGACATTCTGTAGCAAAGTGGATTGTTAAGCTGAAAGATCGCGTCGATTGGTGGATCCAGGGACGGAACAAATGCTGTGTTTTGGATGTCCTTTGAAAGTGGAGACGGAGCAGATCAGGACCAGGACAGACGTTTAAGTGACGGAGCAAGGGATAAAAAGGGAGTAGAGTGCATGAGTGGTGGCGTTATTTGCATGAGTAAAACACTGTGGCTGTAAGGCAAATAAATTGATTGATTGCATGTGAGTCCATCTTCTTTTCGAGCAGTAGCCCTGTTATCCGCCCATTAAAGTTTGTTTGGTCTCGGTTTTCGTTGGTTTTCATGATAGCGTTGCACTATGGTCCAGGATACAGATTTACGCGGAAAGATGAATTTTACGCCAAAACTATATTTTTTAGAAAAAACTGTTGTTCTACAAAATTGTTTGAAATAGTAAGGCCATCATTATGGTTCTACCGAAAAATAGGGTGGCCCATCATATAAAAAAAATTAGAAAATATTTTTTTTTATTTCTCGGAATATTGACATGTTATGTTCTACAAAGTTGTAGCGTAGCTTATTTCAATCAATTTCGCTAAAAAAAATTTTTCTGTAGCTCTTTAGTTGGCTGATTTAGAGCAATTTTACCTAATTGGATTAGGGTGTTCCTCAAAAAAACAGTATTTTTGATCTACTCTTTTTGTTTTATATTTCTCGGAAAAGGCGTGTTCAGGTGACTTTTGGAGATCAAAAAAATGCAACTATTGATGGGTAAATATGCTCAATATCTTTTTCCGATCAAAAGTTATAATCGTTTTTCTGTCAAAATTATATATATTTCATAAGTTGATATCTCCGGTTAGGGCCAACCAAAAAATATATTTACACGGCATTTGAAAGAGAAATTAATATTCTTTATTATGTCAAAAATTGGGGATATGTTATTTTTTATCTCAAGTTTTATCAATTTAACTAAAATCATGTTTTCAAATAAATTGATATAACTCGACAACGGAAGAAGATACAGACGATATTCTTATAGCAAAACACGCGTTTTGAAAAGCCTCAAAAGTCTTCAGAAGATGATATTCGTAAGAAATGAAAAATAAAAATCTACAGCCTCAACACTTTTTATAAGTTTTATTATTATCATCGTATTGCAAGATTTACGAGAAAAGATGCATTTTCTGTCTGAAGCATACTTTTAAGAAACAAAATTTGTTCTACAAAATTGTTCTGGATACTTGGGCCCTTATTATAGAGTTACCGAAAAATAGGGTGGATCATTTTATGAAAATGTGAATTTTTTTTTTTTTTTTAATTTTGCGGAATATTGACACAAAACGTTGTACAAAGTTGTAGCGCAGCTTTTTTCAATCAACTTTGCTATATAAACTTTTTATGTAGCTCTTAAGCTCACTTGTTTAGAGTAATTTTACTTACCAGGATTAGGGTGTCCCTCAAAAAACAATATTTATGATCTGCTCAGTTCATTTTTTATTTTTCACGAATATCACTTTTGGGGCTTTTTAAAACGCGTGTTTTGCTATAAGAATATCGTCTGTATCTTCTTCCGTTGTCGAGTTATATCAATTTATTTGAAAAAAACATGATTTTAGTAAAATTGATAAAACTTGAGATAAAAAAAATACCATATCTCCAATTTTTTGACATGATAAAGAATACTATTTTCTCTTTCAATTGCCGTATGAATATATTTTTTTGGTCTGCCCTAACCTGAGATTTCAACTTATGAAAAAATGTAATTTTGACAGAAAAACGATTATAACTTTTTATCGGAAAAAGATATTGAGCATATTTACCCATCAAAAGTTGCATTTTTTTGATCTCTAAAAGTCACCTGAACACGACTTTTTCTAAAAATCTGAAATAAAAAAAGGAGATCAAAAATACTGTTTTTTTTGAGGTTCACCCTAATCCAATTAGGTAAAATTGCTCTAAATCAGCCAACTCAAGAGCTACAGAAAAAGTTATTTTAGCAAATTGATTGGAATAAGCTGTGCTACAACTTTGTAGAACATGTCAATGTCAATATTCTGAGAAATAAAAAAAATATTTTCTAATTTTTTTTAAATGATGGGCAAGGAATGTAAAATAACAACACTGCCAATGACAACAACATTGTCCTCTCTTGTAAATGTTGGGACAAACTCAACTCGCAATAAGCGTTTGTCCCAAACTGCAACAGAATAGGACAATGATCGCCTGCCGCTCATTTTGAGAAGTAGTCGGTTTCCGATGATGTTTTTGGTTAAATCAGTATCAGTTATCATATAGCTTAGACATAAACTTAACCATCTGTACACATGATTTGTGTTTTACTTCTGAAATATACAAGTTATCACAGTTTAAAAGTTCACAACAATTACCTCTCCATGTTTGTTGCAAATAAAATGGAACGCAACAATGTCTTTATCCTCTGCAGATGAGGACAAAGAGTTATCGCTATTCTCTTTTGTCGCTTGTTTTTCGCATTTTTCAGCGACAATTACATTCCTTGATGATGGGCCACCCTATTTTTTGGTAGAACCATAATGATGGCCTCACTATTTCGAACAATTTTGTAGAACAACAGTTTTTCTAAAAATATAGTTTTGGCGTAAAATTCATCTTTTCGCGTAAATCTGTATCCTGGACCATAGTGCGTTGGTTCCAAGGTTGATTCCCTCTGGTGCTGTCAACTAGGGTGGCATGTTCTGTTAATCCGTGGTCGCGTTGGGTGGTTCGTCGAATCGATCGTTGTGCAAAGTGTGACAAGGAAGTGCTGTGTTGTGAACTTGGCTTCGCCAGTGCAGTGGAGTGCATTTAAGGTGATTATACAATCAAGCCATGTGGTGAATTTCAAATTCACCACACGGTTTTCTATTCCTATTATCAAAAGATCAAATCTAGCGTAATCATTTTCGTACTGCTGAAATTGAAGTCGATTGTTCAGCACAAGTAAGCAAACGATCTACGAATGTTTCATCCCCATGGGCATTGTGGTTCTCTCAATTCGTGCTCTTGAAAAATCACAAGAAAAAGCACGTGGTTTCAAAGATGGCCGATTTGTGGCTTCGTTGTATAACCACCTTAATATGAGAGCAGTGTTTCCCAAGCATCAGCTCCGGAAGTCGCTTGAAGGAATTCAGCAGTTCGTCGCTAGTTATCAAGCAAGCAGAGATGCGCGACAGGTCTGTGTACGTCTGGAGGCATTAGAGAGGGTATATGGCCAGTCCGTCGATATTCGTATGGAGATTGAGCTGCTTTTAGAAGACGCAGTTGAGAAGGGCAATCTCCAAGAAGAAGAATCGTTGACGGTAGCGAATGATAAAGTGAGGCAGGAATTCGAAGACAGCTTTTATTCCCTGAAGGCAGACCTAGTGGCCTTCAAAACGGTGGGCTCCAGTGTATCGGTGGGTTCTACAAGTCAACAGCCGGCATCCCAGTTTGCAAAGGTGAAACTCCCGGAGATCAAGCTGCCATCGTTTAGTGGGAAGATTCACGACTGGGTGCCATACCGTGATAGCTTCCGCATCATGATCCACGATAATCCCCTCCTTTCGGATGTCGATCGGTTCACCTATCTCCGGTCTTCTTTAGTTGGCGACGCTCTTCAGGAAGTGAGTTCCATTGAATTGTCTGCGGCCAATTATGAGGTAGCATGGAAATTGCTCGAGAGTCGCTACGAGAACAAGAAGCTAATTGTCAAGGCGCATCTCGATGCTCTCTTCGCCGTGGAGAGTCTCAAGAAGGAAAGCTATGGAGGACTCAACCAACTAATAGGTGACTTCGAGAAGAACCTGCAGATGCTTGAGAGGATCGGAGAGAAGCCGTCGGATTGGAGCACCATTCTGGCTTACATCATTTTATGTTAACGCACATAAGAGCGTCTCTGGTGGATTGTCGGTGTTTAATTACCACTGGAGTTCCACAAATGATAATTGAATAACTATCGCGATGCTAGTCTGATTGAATTGGTTTATTGGTCAGAACTGCACGGTTTTACACAGAACAGATTGCTTCTATTTCTATTTATGACTAAACACAGCTACTTATCTTAGCACAAGAACATTGACTTGTATTTCATAAACTTCGAAGCTGGACTGTAACACGTGACGTGACGTGACACTACAGTAACTAATAATGATGACTATATATTTCGCACTCTTTCACTATGTCTCGTTTATTAAGACGGACTATTTCAACGGACTATTTATTACGGATTATTACGACGGACTATTAACTTTCTTAGTTGCGGACTAGGGTTAAATACCCTTCGAAATGTATGGAATCTAATAGCTTATTGTGCTTATTTACATCGGTCATTGATCTTCATTGTCTTAAATAACATTTGTCCATATTGGCGGAAAATACTGGAAGTATTTCTAAGTACTGGCTAAGTTCTAAGTACTGGCTACTAAATTAATTCGAAAAGTGTCATGATAAAAAAATGTCAAAAAAAGGAAAAAATATTTTGAATAACCGGTTTGTTTTTTAAATAAGTTGTGTACGTAAAAAAATATATCAGCAAATTGATCAGTTTTGGGCGAGACAAAGTTCGCCGGGTCAGCTAGTTATTTTATAGAAGCTCTGACGCTCAATCAGAATGAATCCAGAGGCCTAACGATGCTTTCCAATTAAAAAATGTTTCTTCCAGAGATCTATGTGGAGACGCAGACACGGTATCTAGATGTAAAGATCACCTACAAATATTTAATCTTACTTCCGGCCGGTGCCTTTATTGAAATCACTGAAACTTGCATATGTAATAACCAATTTCAGTCAGCTGTTCAATTGATTGATTCTGCAAATCCACTGATTCACTCCGTCAATCATGAATTAGTAACCATAGATACGTGCAGTTAGTCAAAGCTAAGATAGAATCTTTGAACAGAGTTGTAAGAAAATCTAGCATCCGCCGGTTGGGTGTAATCATGACCACCCTGCCCTGTTCCCTTGCAACATAAAACTGCTTATTTATAAGGTTTCGGTCAAATCTTGAAAACCAGCGCAGTATTTCATCTCGTCAGATCGGCGTATATGTTACATGTCAGTCCCATAAAATCCCTGAACCGACTCCCCATTGAACTCGTCTGATCCTATATCCGGTGTGCAGCGAGCGAAGATGGACTATCATCTTCCCAAATGCAAAACAAAAAACACGATATAAGTCTTAATCAGCCAAATATAAATGCTCGCTCTATATTCGCTGAGGCACTATAAATATGCATGATATATGGGTGTTATTTCATTCATAACCTCACCCGGGCTCCCGGTCCGAATCGAAACGTTCCGGGCGGCTTAGTAGTAAACAGTCCTCGCTTCGGGAGCTGCATGTTTTCACTTCCAACCAACCAGCAGCATCGCTTCTTTTTTGGACTCGAGAGATGAAGAAACTCCGAGGAAAAGCAATATAGCCATCTTCCTTTGAGTAAGCACATTTTTCCTTCCTCTCTGTTTGAAGCTTGTAAGAAAAATGAGCAATATTATAAGCTAATCATAATAAAGCGACCCGCTTGTAGATCTTTGCTATTGCTAGTAGTAGGGCCGTCGTGGAAAAAAAAATGTAGAGAACATCAATAAAAACGATTCAAGTGACGCGGAAAATCTGCTCTTGCTCGCAAGGGAATGTTGGTCGATTATTTATCCTCCTTGACTTTGTTCATTTGGCAACAAAGATTGTGCGTCATTTTGTTTTCTTTGAAATCATGATTCACCTCATGGGTTTTAAGTATTACTAAAATAAAAAATGTATATTGATATTGCTCTCTTTATATACTGTTTTTAAATCTAGTTGAGCAAATAAGGTATTGATAATTATCAATATTGGTGCCAACATCGTAATTCAAAACTATTATGGCATATTACTTGGAGTTGAAGCCATTTAAATTTCTACGGGCAAATATTGAAATTTAGGAATATGCAATATTGTCCCTTTTTTTTAGTAAGAACAAAACGAAATGTCAAATTTGCTACTGGATCAAAACGAAACGAAGTACAGACTTTCTTTTGAGATTTCGAAATGATACGAAATGAAGGTTCATCTGATTAAAAATTTTAAAAAGATTTTTTTTTCTGGTGGGCCTTATACATTTAATTGATTTGTAATTATACGATTTGAATTTTGAAATTTTTGATCAAAATCATTTTAGTAACAGAATGCTTAAAGCTTGTTAAAATGCTTAGGTCTCGTTTATTAATTATAAAGGGTGTGGTTTTTTTTTTCAATTCATCGTCACTTTTTAAAGATATTTATTATAGGACATATGACTTATTTCCAACTTAGATCGGAGCATCCTCTAAAAAAAAAACAGAGATAGTTTACATTGTGATCGGAAAGCTCTTGTCGATTTTGCAGATTATTTTCAAACACATGGCTTACATCTATTTCAGAGATTAAACTGGCTGACATTTATATTAGCATAGCCATCCAAAAAGCATCATATATGAAAGATGAATCCAAAGTGAAGGTTAATTATGAAATATTCATTTCGATTAACACTTATCGAATATGGGATGAATATATTACATCCAGTGGAACATCCAAGCCGTTGCATCTCCATAATGTTCCAGTAAGCGAATGAATATCAAAAAGAGGATTAATGGTCGTTGATGATGGCAACAACACCGACGACGACAGTACGGTAAACACAATCCGCGAACAAGGGCCCGCGACAGTAGTGATTAATTTGTCCCACCTAATGGAAAATTATGCGATTCATTAAATATAAACACACCGGTAATCGACTCCTCTCAACATATTTGCCTCTGGATCAGATGCATTGTATTTTGTCAATTGACGGTTTAAGTTTCATGAATACTCAGCTGAGCAGCAGAAACGCCGATTTTTTTGACCTTCGTTCGTTGGGACCGGTTTGGCTTGGAATGCATTTTTTTTTCTCTCTAAGGTGTGGGAGCACAACATCATCAAACCCTTATGAAAATCGAGCCGCTATCAAAATCTGATTTACGACTTCTTGTCCCAAAGTGGCGATCGCTTTGGGTGACCCGTGTCTAGTTTTTACATTTTCTTCCAACATCGCTCACACAAGTTATGTCACATTCCTGCAGTTGGAGACCAACGTGCAGCGGTATTTCGGCTTTGTTGATAATTGAAAATATATTTCACTAATCTTTATTGAGATTGGACACGGCTCTGATTTGAGTGCTCGTGCTGTGATTTTTATGATATTTTGATAGTTGGAAGTGATTTTGAATTTTAACCCTTATGTGAGTGACGATTTTTCCCACCGTAAACGGGTGACGGGGTACCCGGGTACCCAACCGCCTTACAATGAGCATTTATGTGTCTGTGGGTGTTTGTATGTGTGTATGTTGGTGTGTATCGCTGTGTCTATGTATGCGCTTGTGTGTGAGTGTGGTTTCAAAGAACAGGTTGAATTCAGAGGCCACCGGGTGGTCCCCTGGAAGATCCGGAACACCCGTAAAAATGGTCAATTCGTAAATTCCATCGTACAGCGACGGGATTTTTTTAGAACCATTTTCTGACGAACCCTGAGCATGGAATTGATGCTTTGACCCACATACGGACCATTGTGTCCACTGGGTGGTCCCCTGGAAGATCCGGAACATCCGTAAATATGGTCAATTCGTTAATTCCATCGTAGAGCGACGGGATTTTTTTAGAATTATTTTTTGCCCAACCCTGAGTATGGAATCGATGCTTTGACCTACATACGGACCATTGTGTCCACTGGGTGATCCCCTGGAAGATCCGGAACATCCGTAAAAATTGTCAATTCGTAAATTCCATCGTACAGCGACGGGATTTTTTTAGAACCATTTTTTGTTGAACCCTGAGTAAGGAATTGATGCTTTGACCCACTTCCGGCCTTTGTATCCACTGGGTGGACCCCAGGAAGATCCGGAACATCCGTAAAAATGGTCTATTCGTGATTTCCATCGTAGAGCGACGGGATTTTTTTAGAATTATTTTTGTCCAACCCTGAGTATGAAATCGATGCTTTGACCTACATACGGACCATTCTGTCCACTGGGTGGTCCCAGGAAGATCCGGAACATCCGTAAAAATGGTCGATTCGTAAATTCCATCGTAGAGCGACGGGATTTTTTAGAATTATTTTTTGCCCAACCCTGAGTATGGAATTGATGCTTCGACCTGCATACGGACCATTGTGTTTACTGGGTGGTCCCCTGGAAGATCCGGAACATCCGTAAAAATGGTCATTTCGTAAATTCCATCGTACAGCGACGGGATTTTTTTAGAATTATTTTCTGCTCAACACTGAGTATGGAATTGATGCTTTGACCTTCATACGGACCATTGTGTCCACTGGGTGGTCCCCTGGAAGATCCGGAACATCCGTAAAAATGGTCAATTCGTAAAATCCATCGTACAGCGACGGGATTTTTTTAGAATTATTTTTTGCTCAACCCTGAGTATGGAATTGATGCTTCGACCTGCATACGGACCATTGTGTCCACTGGGTGGTCCCCTGGAAGATCCGGAACATCCGTAAAAATGGTCAATTCGTTAATTCCATCGTACAGCGACGGGATTTTTTTAGAATTATTTTTTGCCCAACCCTGAGTATGGAATTGATGCTTCGACCTACATACGGACCATTGTGTCTACTGGGTGGTCCCCTGGAAGATCCGAAGCACCCGTAAAAATGATCAATTCGTAAAATACATCGTGAAGCGACGGGTTTTTTTAGATCCATTTTCTGCCGAACCCTGAGCATGGAATCGATGCTTTGATCCACATACGGACCATTCTGTCCACTGGATGGTCTTCTAGAAGATTCGGAACATTCGTAAAAATGGTCAATTCGAATATTCCAGCGTTAGGTGACGTGATTTTTTCAAAACCATTTTCTGCCGAGCCCTGAGCATGGCAACGATGCTATGACCCACATACGGACCACTATGTCCACTGGTTGGTCACCTGGAAGATCCGGAACATCCGTGAAAATGGTAAGTTAGAATATTCCGTCGTTAGGTGACGGGATTTTTTTAGAATCGTTTTCTGCCGAACCCAGAGCATGGAATCGATGCTTTGACCCTCATATGGACAATTGTGTCCACTGTGTGGTCCCCTGGGAGACCCGGAACATCCGTTAAAATGGTCAATTCGAATTTTCCGTAATCGTAATCGACGGGATTTTTTAAGAACCATTTTCTACCGAATCCTGAGCATGGAAACGAGGCTATGACCTACATACGGACCATTGTGTCCACTGGGTGGTCCATTGGATGATCCGGAACATTCGTAAAAATGGTTATTTCTAATATTCCGTTTCTGAAGAACCCGAAGTATGGAATTGATGCTTTGACCCACATGGTTTTGCAAAAATTTGTTTGATAAAAATGACGTCGCTTCAGTTTGCGAATTGACCATTTTTACGGGAATTCCGGATTATTGAGGGGACCTCCCAAAGGGCACAACGGTCCGTTTTTGAGTCAAAGAATTAATTTCATGCTCAAGGAGTAGCATCCATTGATATGTACAGTCAGTCTAAGCTAAGCTAAGCAAAGAATTAATTTCATGCTCAGGGTTTGGCAACAAATGGTTTAAAATAAAAACCTGACGCATCACGATGAAATTTACTAATTGACCATTTTTACGGATGTTCCGGATCTTCCAGGGGACCACCCAGTGGACACAATGGTCCGTAAGCAGGTTGAAGCATCAATAATTCTAAAAAAATCCCGTCGCTCTACGATGGAATTTACGAATTGACCATTTTTACGAATGTTCCGGATATCCCAGAGACCCAGTGGACACAATGATTCATACTCAGGGTTCTGCAAAAAAATAATTCTAAAAATGTCCCTTCGCTGTACGATGGAATTTACGAATTGACCATTTTTACGGATGTTCCGGATCTTCCAGGGGACCACCCAGTGGACACAATGGTCCGTAAGCAGGTCGAAGCATCAATTCCATACTCAGGGTTGGGAAAAAAATAATTCTAAAAAAATCCCGTCGCTCTACGATGGAATTTACGAATTGACCATTTTTACGAATGTTCCGGATATTCCAGGGGACCACCCAGTGGACACAATGGTACATACTCAGGGTTCTGCAAAAAAATAATTCTAAGAAAGTCCCGTCGCTGTACGATGGAATTTACGGATTGACCATTTTTACGGATGTTACGGATCTTCCAGGGGACCACCCAGTGGACACAATGGTCCGTATGTAGGTCGAAGCATCAATTCCATACTCAGGGTTGGGCAAAAAATAATTCTAAAAAAAATCCCGTCGCTGTACGATGGAATTTACGAATTGACCATTTTTACGGATGTTCCGGATCTTCCAGGGGACCACCCAGTGGACACAATGGTCCGTATGTAGGTCGAAGCATCAATTCCATACTCAGGGTTGGGAAAAAAATAATTCTTAAAAAATCCCGTCACTCTACGATGGAATTTATGAATTGACAATTTTTACGAATGTTACGGATCTTTCAGGGGACCACTCAGTAGACACAATGGTCCGTATGCAGGTCGAAGCATCAATTCCATACTCAGGGTTCAGCAAAAAAATAATTCTAAAAAAAATCCCGTCGCTGTACGATGGAATTTACGAATGTTCCGGATCTTCCAGGGGACCACCCAGTGGACACAATGGTCCATACTCAGGGTTCTGCAAAAAAAATAGTTTTACGGAAATTAAAAAAATAAAATATTTTTTACGGAAGTTCCCGATCTTCCGGGGGACCACACAGTGGACACAATGGTCCGTATGTAGGTCGAAGCATCAATTCCATACTCAGGGCTGGGAAAAAAATAATTCTAAAAAATCCTGTCGCTGTACGATGGAATTTATGAATTGACCATTTTACGGATGTTCCACACAGTGGACACAATGGTCCGTATGTAGGTCGAAGCATCAATTCCATACTCAGGGTTCAGCAAAAAATAATTCTTAAAAAAGTCCCGTCGCTGTACGATGGAATTTACGGATTGACCATTTTTACGGATGTTCCGGATCTTCCAGGGGACCACCCAGTGGACACAAAGGCCGGAAGTGGGTCAAAGCATCAATTCCTTACTCAGGGTTCAGCAAAAAATGGTTCTAAAAAAATCCCGTCGCTGTACGATGGAATTTACGAATTGACCATTTTTACGGATGTCCCGGATCTTCCAGGGGACCACCCAGTGGACACAATGGTCCGTATGTAGGTCTAAGCATCAATTCCATACTCAGGGTTCTGCAAAAAAATAATTCCAAAAAAGTCCCGTCGCTCTACGATGGAATTTACGGATTGACCATTTTTACGGATGTTCCGGATCTTCCAGGGGACCACTCAGTGGACACAATGGTCCATATGTAGGTCGAAGCATCAATTACATACTCAGGGTTGGGCAAAAAATAATTCTAAAAAAATCCCGTCGCTGTACGATGGAATTTACGGATTGACCATTTTTACGAATGTTCCGGATCTTCCAAGGGACCACCCAGTGGACAAAATGGTCCGTATGTAGGTCGGAGCATCAATTCCATACTCAGGGTTCGGCAAAAAATATTTCTAAAAAAATCCCGTCGCTTTACGATAGAATTTACGAATTGACCATTTTTACGGATATTTCGGATCTTCCAAGGGACCACCCAGTGGACACACAGGCCGGAAGTGGGTCAAAGCATCAATTCCTTACTCAGGGTTCAGTAGAAAATGGTTTTTAAAAAAAATCCCGTCGCTTTACGATGGAAATTACGAATTAACCATTTTTACGGATGTTCCGGTGGCCACCCGGTGGCCTCTAAAACAAACATATCTCTAAAAATTCATACATGCACTTGAGCACCCTTTGTCCCAGTGACATACGCAAAGATTCATATAATCAAACACTCATATAAATATACAGGCCCACTGTTATATGGTTGGGTACCCAGGTACCCCGTCACCCGTTTAAGGGGTATAAATAGTTTTCGACCCCTAATAAGCGCTGTAATCGACACCTGGACCTCAAACTTTGCCCATCGCTTCGTCTCAGCATTCTACGAGATGTCAGAAAGTTCCATAGTCCTTGAACCAAACTACAGCAAGTAATTTAACTCTCAATCTCAGAATGGGTAGTCGGGTACCCCGTCACTCGCATAAGGTTTAATCAAGAGAGATAACGTTCTCGGCGTAGCGTAGGGTACGTTGCAGAGTGTGAAATGTGACGTTTTTATCGATCATGCGAAGCACCTTGTTGAATGTTGAATTAATGGAACTGATAAAAATTACATAAAGCTTTACGTTTACTGATTTTATCTATTCAGCATTGTGTCAATCTGCAGGGACAGGTATTCATAAACTACCCTTCGACTACACATTCGTCGACAAATCAGTTAGATTGACTATCGACTAACATATTTTTGTTTATTTTGGAGAAGATTGTAGACCGATACAATACGAAATCAATGGTACACGCTGGGACTAGGTATTGCATAGATACTAAGCTGGGAGACTAAAAAATCTGGTTTGGTAATTAAGTGGAAGATGGGAAATAGGAGTTAACTAGAAAAGGCAAATGTATGTAAAAAATAGAATAAAGGAATTGAAAAAGTGGAGAAGGAGATGTTTATTAGGGGAACTGTTCCGTTTTCCATCTCACTGTACATATATTCATCTCATCGCGAAACAAAGAAATTCCGCACCAATTTCGTCGCTCCTTTTTGCTAACATGCATGCTCACTGCTGAAAAAATCACAAAAATAATAAACAAACAAAATACCTTTTTATTGCTTTGTTTTTCGTGAGACCAATATCGGAGCTATGAGATGAAGTCCAGGAGCAGTAACCCTATATAATGATAATAAAGTTTATTAAAACTAGGCTTATAGTTTGCAGTAATCATTGGACGCAATATGGCGTTTGGTGGATCGTGCGCTCGCTTCAGTCAAGACAATTGCGATGCTCCACAGCTTACAGTAGCTATCGAGAAGGCTATATGAAGTAAATTAATTACATACCCAATATTTTTTTTACACGGTTGGTATTCTTTAATTTCCCAGTTAACCTGATTTTTCACACCTTTTCAAATGCCCTTGTATTTCTTTTGTTTTTTTTATGAATTTTTTCATGGTTGACTCATAGTTTCATTAACACTAAACGTTTTAATCGACTGAAAATCACCAGTGTAAAAAAAGAACTGGGTGTATACTATGCAACAGTTCTTTTCTTGGCCGGTGAAATCCTAGCAGCACACATGTTCCTCATAGGTTACTGCAACTCATATGTGACCAGATTTAGTCACAATCAAGTTACTGCAACCATTTTTGTTCAACTTGTGCTGCTCGGGATACGTTAGGTGCGCGTACGCGTCGACATTGTTGTTTGATAAGCGTGAAAGTCGCAAACAGCAACGGGCCTCTAAGGTCATTTGGCCGAATAAGTAGGTAACTTGGCCGAATGGGTCGAATAGTTTGCAGTCGCCATCGAGCAAGTAAGGACAGTGCGTGTTCTGGTCGTCACGAAAATTGGAAAATATTTATTTGGTGTTTGGTGGCTCATGCGCATGTATTGCGCTTTGCTTCGGTCGAAACAAGCGCGATCTTCAATATTTTGAAATATCCTATGCAACTTACACAATACCACATCCCAAGACAATCGTGGAGATGCAGAGGTGTTCTCGCAACGCTCTGTTCTCTGTAACGCAAAAATAGCACTTTATGCCCCGCTCACTCACATGTCACACTTTTTGTATGAAGTATCTGCTCCTGATGCGATATATATCACAGACAAATTCTGGCTGATGCTTTCTGAAGCCTAATTATCATGCTAAGGATTCGCAACCTCGATTAGAATCGACTCCCAACTATCGGAACGACCATTCAAAATGCATTGGCTATGGAATTTTTTTATTCAATCTCGCAATATCAACTCTCATATATATAAACCTGAAACGACCTGTGCACGGTAAGCCCCTATTCAAACCAGCCCAAACCATCGGAAGACACCCAGAATATGAAACATATTCGACTGAGCGAGGCGGAGCAAAATAATTTTTGAGCCACCCTAAATATTAGTTTGCTGCTGCCGGTGCCGGTGTTTACACTCGCTCCACGATCCGTTTTTAGTGTTTTTTTTTTCGGTCAAAAATAGCAGTTTTTATTAAGTTTTCGCTTCAAACAAGTGACTGATTTCAAAAAGTGATGTTTAATTGGCATTCCATCAACATTTCGGGCTGCTCATGTGCGGAGAAGTGTGTGAAAACTTGTTTTTTTTTCAATGCCCTTTAAGAAGAAGTGAAGTACAGTGATAAGCCCACCAAATCATGAACGGCTATTAAATTGGCACGAAACTTTAAGCCGAAATGCATAGGACTCTTTGAAGAAAAATGTTCATTATCACGGGAATTAAATAAATATGCTGTGAGCAGGTTAGTAATTTGAATATCGAACTTTTGTTTAATGCTGTTCGATGCATTCGAATGGTGGGAGAGGAGTGTGGGAGGTGTGGTATTGACCCGTGGAAGGTCCAGTGCCATATTGAATGCCATTGTGGTACTCTTCCAACTTGGGTCTTGGGTCTTGATGGGCTACAGCTCTTCGATGAACTTACGCCGAATGGAGTATCCTTCTCCGCTGGACTCGATCATGGGCCAATCGCTTCCAGTCGCCCTGAACATTGAGCGCCCTCAGGTCCTTTTCAACTGCAAAAAGCCATCGTGTACGCGGCCTTCCACGAAGCCTGCGGCTTCTTCCAGGTTCTCTACTAAATATTATCTTCGCTTGACGTTCTTCCGGCATACGACAACGTGACCAGCCCACCGTAGTCTGCCGCGTTAAAAAAGCTTAATAATACCCAGCCGTTTATACACCTGGTACAATTCGTGATTCATGCGGCGCCTCCAGATACCGTTCTCCCGTTTACCGCCGAGTATTGTCCGCAGCACCTTACGCTCAAACAGTCCGAAAGCTCTCTGCTCAGCCTACTTTAACGTCCATGTTTCATGGCCGTATAAAGCCACCAGAAGAATCAGAGTAGTATACAGCGCTAGTTTTGTTTTCGTTTGCAGACTACGGGACTTAAGCTGGTTACGAAGTCCGTAATAAGCTCTATTTGCAGCTGCTATACGCCTTTTCGCCTTTCACCTCGCGGGTAACATAATTATCGCACGTCACTAATGTTCCAAGATACACAAATTCTTCTACCACTTCAAACTTTTCACCATCCAGCACCATTCCGCTACCACCACCACTAATGAACCCACGTTGATTGCCAGCGACCATATAGTTCGTTTTGCTTATATTGATCGTGAGTCCAATCCTCGCTGTCTCTCCCTTAAAAGGCTCAAAAGCCTCTTCCACGGCACGGCGATCAATCCTGATAATATCGATATTGTCCACAAATTCCAGGAGCATATGCGATTTTGTGATAATGGTACCGCTTCTTTGCACACCAGCTCTCCTAATCGCTCCCTCGAGCGCTATATTGAACAGTAGATTCGAGAGTGCATCACCCTGCTTTAATCCATCTAAGGTAACAAATGACGTCGATATTTCATCCGGAACCCTTACACTTAATTTCTATCCGTCCAACGTTATACGAATCAGCCGTATCAGTTTCGCCGGAAAACCATGTTCAAGCATAATTTGCCATAATTCATTCCGTTTCACTGAATCGTCTCAGGGTAAACATTTGATCCGTCGTTGATCGGCCCTCACGAAAACCTGCTTGGTATTCGCCGACGAAGGACTCTTCAAGCGGTCTCAATCTGTTGAACAGAATACGGTACATAATTTTGTACGCCGATTAAGGGAGGGTTATTCCTCGGTAATTGACGCACTTCACTCTGTGCCCTCTTCCAACTATATCCTTAAATACATGATCTTCTGAAACATATACATTAAGACTGGATAGCAAATCCCATGCTCCATTCACATGGTTCTCTGTACAATTTCACAAGTTACAGTCAGTCACGGAGTAGCAGCTACGAATTGTAAGACTCAGGCTTATGCTCATGCTCATAGGTCATTTGGTCGTGGAGAAATGTGGAGAGAAAAGTGAGAGCTCTAACTTTTCTTTACTTATTTCCCACTTCTCACGGTGAAAAGTGAGTAGTGCGAAGAGGTAGTGAGACGTCTCACTACTCACTTCGCGATTCTCATTTTCTACAATGAGATATGAGGAGTGAGAAGGGAGACGTCTAACTAATCACTTCTCACTTCTCACTCCTCATTTCTCACTTCTCACGTCCCACTCACTACTCACTTTTCACAGCAAGAAGTGAGAAATGAGGAGTGAAAAATAAGACGTCTCACTCCTCATGTCCCACTTCTCACTGTAAAAAGTGAGTAGTGTGAAATGAGAAGTGCGACGTCTCACTACTCACTTTTCACCGCGAAAAGTAAGAAGTGAGACATCTTACTACTCACTCCACGCTTCACACTTTTTACAGTGCGGAGTGAAAAATGCGGAGTGAGAAGTGAGTTGTTAGACGTCTCACTTCTCATTTCACACTATTCACTTTTTACAGTTGGAAGTGAGAAATAAGAAGTGAGAAGTGAGACGTCTGTAGTGTATAGTGAAAAGTGACTTAATTCGCTTAATTCGCGCTTTTCACTTTTCAGTGTAAGAATTGAGAAATGAAGAATGAGAAGTGAGACCAGGGATTGGAAAAATCTAATTTTCAAAAAATCGAGGATGATCAAAACTCACCCGCGGTCTTGCTTTTAAATTATCAAGTGATGAAAACTCGCCAGCATTTAAGAATTGTTTGAAAATCGTTTCTTGATTTGGAGGATTTACCGTTATATTTTGAACTATTTTTCCCTACTACCACGAAACCATAACGCTAAATAAAAGATACAACGGGACTGTTGACAATTTGCTGATATTAGTAAAGATTAATGTTTGAATGAAAATTCTGTGTTTACTATCGTTTGAGTACAAAATTCGAGAAGTTGTCGCCGGCGACAACTCTCCTACTGTTTTTACGTGAAAAGCTTTCACATGAAATTTCCAACCATTATCGTCTGATTATGATCCAGCATAAGACTGAGTGAGACGTCTCACTTTTTACACTTCATGTCTCACTTTTCAAATGATCTGTTCGGCCAAATAACCTATTCATCAGGTTCAGCCAAATGTCCTATTCGGCCAAATATCGTATTCGGTAATACGTCCTATTCGGCCTAATGGTCTATTCGACCAAATGATCTATTCGGCCAAATGACCTAATCGGCTAAATGTCCTTTTCGGCCCTCCTTAGCCGTGCGGTAAGATGCGCGGCTACAAAGCAAGACCATGCTGAGGTCCACTACGGGGCATCCCCATACAAGCGAGCGGTCAAAAATAAAATTGGACTTTTCAAGTGATTTTCCACTTTGCTTTAGCTGTGTATGGTCGAAATAGCATGAATATATAATTTCTAACACCCCCCCCCCCTTTAGGGATCGTCTATGAATTACGTAATATTTTTTTTCATAAATTCGATTAACGTGACAAAGCAATCCAATTTAGGAAGTTTAATTTTATATGTTTTCTTGAGGAGAAGGAAGGGGTTGTACAAAAACTAAGTACAGCAATTTATGGACATCATGAACCCTCCCCTTCTCCATCCTCATTTGTGGACTGTCGTCTATATATTTTGTATATTTTTTGCGGAAGGTAATCATTTTTGTGGGAAGAAAGTAACAAAACGCCTCCCCTACCAATAAATCTAATAACTTTTCATTGCTCTAAATCTGAAGTTGGCGGCGAGAGAACCGAATTAATGTTAAAAGACATTAATTTCATGACATTCAGTGATATTTTTGTTCTTACTCTCATGCCTCACAATTTGTATTTAGAACAATCTGTTTGACAAAGTACTAGGTTCTGAAGGATCCTAAAGCATTAAATGTTAATCAAAGAATCAGAAGTCAAGAACGAGTAAAGTACGAGACACTGAAGACGTCCTAACAGGTCGAAATACGTATATGTAGAACTAATACGAGTTGGTGGAATAAAATGGAATTTTACTAAACTCGTCTTATGACAGTGAAAACATTCCACTAAAAATAGTTAAACAATTTTCTTAAAGAATCAGAATTGGAAATAACTTTTTGAAAAGGGTATTAGCAAATTAGAAATCGCAATCCCATGACATTTGTACAAGTTATTCAAAAATAAATGAGAATAATATATTCTCAAAAAATGTGAACATTCATTCATTCCACAATGCTCCATTGTTCCGAAAAGCAAATTTCTTTCAATTTGAATAACAACACTATTTAAATTATTTTTGATTTGTTTTCATGATTTCTACAAGTTATATATAGCATCATTCTTTTTCTGTGTGAAGGTTTAAATCTTTAATGATATTTTCTTCAATTCCATCAACGATGGAAGATGACATGAATTCATCTAAAGTATCAGAGGATAAAGAACTTTTAAAAATCTTCAAATATTACAAAATTACGCATGGCATAAGAATAACTAAGTGAATTTTTTTCCAATGTCTCCTCGTTATCCAAATCGAGCTTAAAATAGATCTGATTCATGTAAGGCACGAAGAAAAATGTCAACATTTGCCTCTCTTGATCATTTTCTTGCATTATGAGTTCTAAATTTCTTCTTTTTTTATATTGACTTTCCGCTGGTTGTTCAGCCAGTGAACCTCAAAGTGTAGATGAGTGAATAAATATTTCCCTACCTTTAGCCAGACATTCATGAACACTAGCAAGAATTTCATACTCTCCGTACTAACTAAGATATTGTTCGTCTTTACTTTTGCAATAAACATGTCCAAAATTATTGATTCCATGAGATTTATAAATATTTACATACTATGAAACCTCATATTTAGTTCTCCATCAGTAGCTAATGAATAGCTCAGAAAAATAGGTTTAGGGAAATGACTCAAACCACTCAAGCCCCAAACGCAATTCAGCGGAATGGCGACGGAACCAGTAAAATTTGACAGGAAATATATAAATTCCGTTACCGTTACCGTTGTGCTGCATTGTATTGGGGGTTTTATTCATTCACTCCTTTGAAAAGTTAAAAAAATTGTTATAAATAAAGTCGAAGTTATTACCAATACATGTATTTTGACCATACCCTTTGAGCCCATAGTTCAGTCTGGCCCATTTTCAATAGGAAACGATGGGACTAGATTTCCCGTCGAATGAAACTTGTTGCGAGAAAATCGTACACAAATAAGCGTCTAAATGGCGATTTGCGCACATACATACAGACGCGCATGCACACACATACAGACATCACCTCAATTCTTCGAGCTGAGTTAGTTGATATATACCACTACGGATCTCCGGGCCTTCTATCAAACATTCGTTTTTGGAATGAGCATTAACCTTGGAGTACGAGAGAGGCAAAACACAGTAAAAAAATAAATGAAAAAAATCAAAGTGATTTAACTCTGTTAATTGCAAATACTGGCAAGAAATTATTTCAGGAAATTTTAGTCGAAGCTTCGTCCTTGATGTGCATCATAAAAGAACCCAGGGATTTCTGAGGAAAAAAGTTCTTCACTATCAAAGTTGAAAATAGCGTCGTTTTGGAAAAAATATTGTTTCCGCATTTTTTCATTTTTTTCACAATGTAACCATTAGTTTTTGCATACCATTTTAAAGCTTATACAATTACCTTTGTAGTGATGTATTAACATTAAAGAAAAACATTAAGAAAATATTTCAATAAATAGTTGAAAGTAAAATATTTTTTCAGGAAATTTGTTAACTTTTTACCCATTTCTGACTTTGACACCTTATATCTTTTGGAACTAGTGCACCTAGAGACTTCAAATTCAGAATTTCTCTTAATTAGAGTATTGACAATGGAGAAAATATTTTAAAATAATTCGGAAGACATGACATTTTCGATTAATGACCTTGAAATCCTATAGTGCGGTCTAGGCAATATTCGGTTTGAAAATTGTCTCGACTTTCCTGGACATTCCTCATGATATACGAATGCAGAAATGGTAATTAGGCTTAGAAACCTCGCAGTTAATAACTGTGGAAGTGCTTATTGAACACTAAACGGCGAGCCGGCGATGTCCCTGTGGGGGATGTAATGCCAATGATGAAGAAGAAGAAGTCCTATTCGGTCAAATGTCCTATTCGGCCAAATGTCCTATTCGGCCAAATTACCGATTCGGCCAGATGGGTTTCGGCCTAGTGGCACTCGGCCGAATGGGTTTCGGCCAAACGACCCTTCCCTTTCAGGTGATTTGAACAATCACCCGGCAGAAACATCTATTTTAAGAAAGCGTTACTTCTCCCTGCGCTTTGTACCGGACAGACGCGTTTTTTTTTAAAGAAGGCATTATCAACTCCTGTCGTTTTATACCGGGCAGATGGATCTATTTAAAGGAGGCATTACACCTCCCTTCACTTTATACCGAGAAAACGCATTCTTTTAAAGAAGGCATTATTAACTCCTTTCGATTTAAGCCGGGCAGATGCATCCATTCAAACAAGGCGTTACTCCTCCCTTCGCCTTATACCGGGCAGACGGCTCTTTTAAAGAAGGACTCCTTTAGCTTTATACCGGACAGGAGCAACTATTTGAGAAGGCGTTACTCTGTCATTCGCTTTAAATCGGGCGGACGCGTTCTTTTAAAGATGGCATTATCAACTCCTGCCGTCTTATACAGGGCAGATACATTCATTTAAAGAAGGCGTTACTCCTTCCTACGTCTTATACCGAGAAAACGCGTTCTTTAAGAAGAAAAAGGCTCGGGTCGGGTACGGGTTTATGAAATAAAACACTGAATATTATTTTATTCAGTTTTGTTAATTGTGAGGCTAGTTCGTTATTTGGGCATACATTTTTTTCAATTTAAAAAATAAACCGAAAATATATTTTTTTTGATGTTGTATTGTTTGTTTGAATTTTTGGGCAAAACTTTAGTGCTGGCTTAAATAATTAAATAGTGTCGGGTTTGGGTCGAGTACGGGTTTACGAATGCAAAAATTCTCGGGTACGGGTCGGGTTCGGGTTTGATAAAAACATTTATTCCGGGTTCGGTCGGGTCCGGGTTTGAAGAAAATTTACAAATCGGGTTCGGGTTTGTAAAATACGAAACCCGACCATCTCTAGGGCAGACGCATGCATTCAAAGTAGGCATTATCTTTTCCCTTTACCAGGCAGATGCGTTTATTCATAGAAGGGACTACCTCCTTTCTATTATTTATACCGAGCAAACGTGTTCATCTGAAAAAGCATTGTTCCCTCATTTTGCGTTATAACGACCGGATGCGGTCATTCGAAGAAGGCATTACCCTCTTTCATTGCATTAAATTAAATTACAATGTTTCGGAGAGTTGATACATTACGCGGAATGTCGTACCGCGAAAAAAATTCCGCGAAGTGTTTTTCGGCGGAATAGCATACAACCCTCTTTTCCTCAGCATTCACTAGAACATGGTCAGAATAGATTCTGGCTGTTGCTTGGATCTTGCTTCTATTTAAAAGATAGTGATTTGTTCCAAATCGTGATTTGGACATATGGGCTGGTCGAATTAAAGATTTGTTAAACAAATCAATTTGTTAAAAGCCATGATTTGTTATGATTCGGAATAGTTTTTGCTTCTCCTTTTCGAAAAAAAATTCTTCTAAAAAT
Source organism: Armigeres subalbatus (assembly GCF_024139115.2). NCBI lineage: Eukaryota > Metazoa > Arthropoda > Insecta > Diptera > Culicidae > Armigeres > Armigeres subalbatus. The sequence continues at coordinate 334,091,543 of NC_085140.1, forward strand.
GTTGTCTCTGGTGGGGGTTTTTATGCCCAAAACCACCCCCGTGGCTACGCCACTGATTCAAAATAACTCAATAGAGCACACCAGAATGTATAATTTCGAAATTACGCCTGGTGAATGTATAGTATACTTTATTTCAATACTTTTCAGAACCATTATTTTATAGAAGAGAATGTTGAGACTAGACAAATTTTGTTCAAAATGTAAATCATAATCACTTGATGACAGCAGAAAGTTGCCGTCGGCAGCAGAATTACATGCGCGCGTCGGAAACAGACATTGTATACTTCCATCATCATAGACAATTCAGCAGAACAAAAATTAGTGTTTACATATTGTTTGAACAGCCAATAATAAAATTTATTTAAAATATATAACTTTTTGTGCAGCCTGTAGCAACCAGAAAATTTGAAAATATAAAGACCAGATCTTTTATGAATGGGGCACATTTGAGGGCAGCAGGGACTATGTCCAAGGGCTTGACGATCCCTCCCAGGCCATCTGCGAGTTGTGGCGCCTGCCTAGGATGTGGTGGGGTTTGACAGTGGGCCCTGTTAAACCTCTATAAAAAGCTGCATGTATCCGCAAGTAGGCTCCGCCAAAGCGACCGTGTGCCGCTCAAAGCGCACAAGCCCAAGTCCTGGTGTTAGGTGGGACGCTAAACAGCCCTGACACGATGGCCCTCCGGCGAGACAGGAGGTTTGCGCAGGCCCAATAAGCCGCCTTTAAAAACAACATATAGACGAACATATAGACAACGAACGACATAGAAGATAATACGACTCGATACAATCGGCAACGACCTAGGCGACGAATAAAGGATCACGATTGGAAGCTTGGAACATTTAAATGTGTGTAAACTTCGTTCAATCGAAAAAATTTCCAAAAATGGAACGAAGCCTATATTATTTTATTCCATATAAATAACTGAATTAAATCATGCATCGTTATTTCGAAGAAAGACTCGCCCTTTTCTGTTGATGCCGCTTGTCAGCCGGCGCACACCTTCTTTAGTCATGATTTTGGCTAGCTGTTTCCATAAATTCTTCATTTGACCAAATGTCACTTTTAACTGTTCCTTTTGTCTTAACTCTTAAGTAACTGAATTAAATCATGCATCGTTAATTCGAAGAAAGTCTCGACCTTTTCTGTTGATGCCGCTTGTCAGCCAGCACACACTTTATTTCAATACCAAATTTTCAAAACGACTCACATATCTGCTTTAGTAAACAAGTATTCAAACGTCGATTTGACGAATTTGAAAGCACTCCCATGTAAAACAACACCATTAATGTGAAGGTGAAGGCTTCTGCTATCTCGACGTTTGAATCCTTGTTTACAAAAGCAGATAAGTCGTTTTGAAAATTTGGTATTGATTTAGTCATGATTTAGGCTAGTTGTTGCCATAAATTCTTCATTTGACCAATGTCACTGATAACTGCTCCTTTTGTCTTAAGTTTCTGCTCAATTATCGTCCAAAATTTCTCTATTGGATAGAACTGAGGACAATTTGATGGATTCAGATTTTTTTTTGGGATGAACTGGACTCTACTGTTGTTTTACCATTGTAGCACTTCCTTGCTATAATGGCAGCTAGCAAAATCTACCCAAACGTAAATGAGCTATCATGGACTGAATGAAGGGTAAAATCTAGTTATTGACGCAGATGGATTTTGCAGGACTGTGCAAAATCATTTTTTTCTCTTCCTGCATAGTGAATATTTTGAAACCACTGATCATAAAACGCTGTGAAAAATTTGCATATCCGACAACTTGGAACGCCACTATCTCTAAAATGAAGTGCCTCATTTCTAAATGATCTTGCCTTTATTTGTACAAACATTTTTGTTAATATTTCAAATGAGTTAGATTGTTGACAATCTACAAATCGCCAATAATTTATGGATCGTACACGAAGGGAGTTGGGAAATAACGTGCTTCCGGTTAAGTCCGAGCCCACCTTCCTTATTTAGAGGATTCACAAATTCGATTATTTCGTCCGTGATTGCTCGAGAAGTTGAAACTGTCCAGTGTCCACTGTTCAGTTAATGTTTATGACGTGCATAAGTGTGTACTAGCCCTTGATGTAACGTTCGCTCATCACGCAAATTAATCAAAAATCAGCAATAAAACATCGTTTTGTATTGAGATATTTACTACTGCTTCTTTAGAAAAGTATATCAAGCATATTTTAGTTGCATTACGCTAGATTCATGTACTACTTCAACTGATGAACACAAAAATCACTTTGACTCATTTTTTTCAGTAACCACAGCAGGCAGGCTATGTAAGAGTTTTTTTTCTTTTGCTCAAAAAAGTAGTTTTCTGAAGCCCTACATATGTATACCTATATATTAAGTAGCTTTGAATCATTTTAGTTTTGGTTCTCAGCTTTGAATCAGATCGACTTTAATTTGGCACAAAAAATACATAAGAAATGCACAAAAGATCGTTTGAAGCACAAACCTTCCAGCCTATTGAGCTAAAGAAAACTTCTGGCTGATGCTGTTTTTGTAAATACATTATTACGAAAAGATGAAATGGCAAGTTTTCCCACTTTTCACCCACCAAAAGTAAACACCGGACAAGTGGTTTCCATCGCTGGTTTTGCGTTGGAGCTGACTAGCGATTCGTTAGAGAGACGGCGGTACTTCAAAGCGCCATCGCTTCGACCGATTCGTCGTCCAACGGCCTGCAGCCGCAGCAGCAGCAGCAGAAACGCGGTATATATTTATCTGGGGGACATCTGCGAACCACCAGGCAGTCCAACCATTTCACAGCTCATAGTGGAATGAGACCATGGTAATTTAATAGAAATTATTTACAAACCATTTGATACTTCTTGTTTCTATTTTTCCGATGGAGAATTTCCTGAAGCTGGGTCTCATGTTTGCGAAGGATGTTGGCGGTCGGAAGTAGCAGTCATCCGGAGACCAGTCGGAACGGGTGGCGCTACTGTCAACACGAGAGCTCGTTTAATGAATTGGTCGTCGAGAATAAATCAATAAAATATGTTGGTGATAAAAAGATGGACCGGAAATTCCGAATTCATCTGACGTGTGGCTGCTGTTTCGACGAGGACGGAGGCGAAGTCAGGGCAAAACCCGATGACAGAAACGAATAAATTGGGTCCGACATTCGATTCGATCAATGGTCAACGCATCCGTCAATTGCAGCCATCTGATTGCTCTAAAATCTACAGTTTTACAGTTGTCAGAACTTAGACTTTTTATCCCTCGAACTGGTTCGTGAGGAAGGGTTCTGTCATTATTCACTGCTTTGGATTTCGAATCAATTTAAGGTCCTATGTTCTTCGTACACTACTGCATAAAATAAATATAAATGAATTCCAACCAACACACCGAGCAAAGATAAAGTGGGGTGTTTATTTTAGGGAAAATTATTTGCTCTCTTATCTGCTGTGCCGTAAATAGACTTTGTCGAAATGGTGCGTCTGGCTATATTGGGAATCATCGGACCGTGTTTAAACCATTATAAAGTTATTGCTTTTATGGCTAATTTAATTTCAATAGAAGTACCGTCATTATAAATATTAGTCGAACCTATCTCATTTGCCCATCACTTTTATCATTTTTACCAGTTATCCTTGGAATAAAAAGTTTTTCAGATTACAAATAACTACTGATCACAGCTCGTCCGTAAATCAATCTGATCTGCATATAAATTCAACTCACAATCCTGGTTCTACAAATAAATCGTTTAATCGTGAACAGAGATTATCCCTTTTTATGTGAGTCCTGTTCTCTGAGTTCTCCGCCCAATTTCGATTTGTTTTAACGAGCATACTTCACCTGTTTGTCACAAACTGAATGTTGCAGTACGCGAATCGCGTCACAACTTCAGCCAACAAAAAATCCAACCAAACAAACTCCCTGCTCCAGCTTTGGGTGCGCTCATGTGGTACCTAGACGATATGGCATGACAGCAGGGAAAAAATCCTGACAATCTTTATTTATGACGACGGATTACAACTTTCCCAACAAGGACGACAACGACGACGACGCGAGATGACAAATTTCGTAATATGATTAAAAATTTCTTTTATTTTTCGGATTCGAAGTTGAAACGAATGACGCCGGCTTGTGCCATACCTCTAAACAGCTTGGTACGATGTGATAAAAATGTTTACTTGAATAAAATTTTCGCGAAATTTTTCGAATGGATGACGATGCCGCGGTAAAAAGTTGGCTGCTGCCGTTTGTCGTCTTCTTGATGCGTTCGAAGAAGAATGTTTGCTGTTGACTAATGTTTGAAAGGGATTTTAAATGAATTCTTTCGAGATAAGGAGCTGTAAACTTGGAGAAGGAGGAGTTGATTCGGAAATGTAAACGAAAGGATTAATTTTCATTCACGATAATTAGTTAAATTAGGTGTATCTGGATAAATCAGCAAACATGTTAGCTAGGAAAGAATGATACTGTATTCAATTTGCAGCCTAATGTATCAGATGGATTTCTGCCTATTTAGATACCAGCACAACCAGTGCCATGGGCAAGATTTGTTTTTGATCTAGCAAAATTTTGTTTGTTCCGTTGAAGATTCTAAAATACCTTCGTACTAGAACAAAACACCACACACAGAAAAAAAATATGAAAAATAAACAGCGCGTAAAACTTGACATGCAAAAATTTACGCCATTCTACGCAAAAATGCTCCTCTTGCTAACAAGATTGCTTACAACTTGCATGCAATATTGACGATTCACGTCGAATATTGTATACATTTAGGCTATATCCCGTATGAAATTACGCTAATAATGGCGTTCCATTTATGTGCATGATTTTTAGCGTAAATTTCAGTGGATTTTTCTATCTGTGCATAATCAAGCAATTTGACATTTAAAATTGCTAATGTCTGTTACTTTCATTTGACTCAGGGGCTGTCAAATGGACACATGGACAGTTAAGGGGAGAGGGGGGTATGGTGAATGTCCAAGATTCATACAAATCTTTGAAAGTATGGAAAGTATGGACAGCCGCTCATATGAATTTCAGAGATCACTTACTGGTAATTTTTTCCGCTCAAAATAATACAAACTTTTTGTGCACCAGGGCGTCGATACATAAATATTGTGTATTGTTGAGCTCCATAATCGTCGGTCTTGGGCGATGTTCCTCTAGTTTCCCCGAACGTTTAGGGTCCCCACCGCGTGCAACAAGCGTGTTCGTGGCTTTCCACGAAGTCGCCGGCCTCTATCTGATTCTCTGTTGAATATTTTTTACGCTTTTCTTTCTTCCGACATTCGCACTAAGTGCGCCCACTGAAGTCTGCCTTATTTTATGCGATTCACAATATTTTCTTATTTGTATACTTGATACAGCTCATGATTCATGCGTATGCGCCACACACCATTTTCTAGTTTCCCTCCAAGTATTGTACGCAGCACTTTTCGCTCGAAAATCCTGAAAGCTCTCCGGTCCGACTCTTTTAACGTCCATGCTTCATGTCCATAAAGGGCCACTGGTAGAATCAGAGTTTTTTATAGAGCAAATTCCGTTTCCGTCTGCATGTTGCGGGACCTAAGCTGGTTCCGTAATCCGTAAAAGGCCTTATTCGCGGCAGCAATACGTCTTTTCACTTCACGGAAAACGTCATCATCAAGCACCAACACCACTAGATGTTCCTCTATCTCTACCTGCCACCATGTATTTTGTCTTGGTAGAGTTAATGTATAAGCCTATCCTCGCCGTCTCCCTCTTCAGTGGGACCTCCACTACTGCTCTGCGATCGATTCCATTGAGGTCGTTGTCGTCCGCAAAGGCCAGGTGCAGATGCGACCGTGCGATGACAGTGTCGTTACTCTGCACGCCAAATCTCCTAATAGCGCCCTCGAGTGCAATGTTGAACAATAAATTTAAAAGTGCATCACTCTGCTTTAATCCGTCTAAGGTCACAAACGAGGTTGACACTTCATCTGCAACCGAATACTAATCAGTCTAATAAGGTTCACCGGAAAACCATGTTCGGACATTATCTGCCACAGCTCATTTTTTTGCACTGAATCGTACTTACTTTACTTATGGATCCTGTACACCTCCGGTGGTGCAAAGGGCCGACTTGAAAGATCTCCATCCTGAGCGTTGCCCGGCTAGATTTCGGTCGACTTCTTTTATTTCTTTATTGAGGCTTCGCCGCCATGAGCCTCTGGGTATGCCTCTGCTGCGATGTCCCGCTGGGTTCCAGTCTAATGCTTGTTTACAGATTTCGTTTCCGCCCTACGTAGAGTGTGGCCAACCCAGCCCCACTTCCGATCCCGAATTTCTGTTGCTATCGGCCTCTGGTGACAACGACGATGGAGCTCGTTGTTTGAGATCCAGTTGTGAGGCCACCAGGCCCGAATTATATACCGCAGGCATCTGTTAATGAACACCTGCAGCCGTTGAGTGTTCTCCACTGATACACACCATGTTTCGCTAGCGTATAACAGCACAGATTTCACGTTAGAGTTGAAAATTCGTATTTTGGTGCGTTCACTTATCTGCCTGTTTTTCCAGATATTTCTTAAACTTGCAAAGGCAGCCCTTGCTTTCTTGATCCGTGCGCCTATGTCGATCTTGGTACCGCCGTCTGACGCCATTTGGCTACCAAGATATTGAAAGCTTTCAACATTCTCCACTGGTTGCCCGGCTACTGTGAAACTGGAAGGAGTCACCGTGTTTACATCCAACGATTTGGTTTTGTTGACGTTGATGACTAAACCTGCCGAGGAGGAGCGCTCGGCAAGGTCGTTGAGCTTACTCTGCATATCAGAGCGCCGTTGCGCGAGGAGTGCAACGTCATCAGTCAATTCGAAGTCGTTTAGGTGCTCCATGGTTATAGGCTGCCATAACAGCCCGCGGTTTGGTTCACGGTCAATCGCATCTACCAGAATCTCATCGATTACGATGAGGAACAGTAACGGTGATAGAATACATCCTTGCCTCACACCAGTTACGACCCGGATAGGGTCGGACAGGACCCCATTGTGCAGCACTCTACACGAAAAGGCCTCGTACTGTGCCTCGATGAGGCCGATGATTTTCTCAGGTACCCCCTTGCGTCTCAGGGCGCCCCACATATTCTCGTGATTGAGACGGTCGAAAGCCTTTTCGTAGTCAATGAATACCAAGTAAAGGGACTCTTGGAATTCGTTGACCTGCTCCAGAATTATGCGGAGCGTGACAATATGGTCCACACAGGATCTTCCGGCACGGAATCCGGCCTGCTGCCGACGGAGAGTCGCATCGATCTTCTCCTGAATCCGGGCTAGGATAATTTTGCACAGAACTTTGAGAACGGTACACAGTAACATAATGCCTCGCCAGTTATCGCATACAGTCAGGTCACCCTTTTTGGGCACCTTCACTAAGATACCTTGCATCCAGTCGACCGGGAAAGTTGCGGTGTCCCAGATATTATGAAGTAAACGATGCAGTAGTTTTGCGGATGTCATGGGGTCAGCTTTGAGCATCTCGGCTGATATGCGGTCGACCCCTGGGGCTTTATTCGATTTCATGCTTTGGATGGCTGTTTGAATCTCTAGCAGTGATGGAGCTTCGGTATTGACGCGTGTTATACGTCGGATCCTAGGCAGATCATGCCGAGGTGGTGATGGCCTGGCTGGCACTTGAAAAAGTTGTTCGAAGTGCTCGAACCAGCGTTTCAGCTGGTCAGTTGGGTCGGTCAATAACTGATCATTCGAGTCTTTCACAGGCATCGTTGCATTCATCTTCGCCCCGCTTAAGCGTCGTGAGATATCGTAGAGGAGGCGAATGTCCCCGGTTGCGGCGGCTCTCTCTCCTTCGTCGGCCAGAGAGTCTGCCCACGCTCGCTTGTCCCGTCGACATGAGCGTTTTACTTCCTTCTCAAGAGCCGCGTATCGTTGACGGGCTAAGACTTTGGCTCCTCTGGTTTTTTATCACTCTATCGCGGCTTTGGCATTGTTTTCTCAGGATGCGCAGTTCGCCCAGATTATTCTCGCTGGTGGCGATGAAGGCATTCTTGATGGCGGTCCATTGGTCTTCCACGCTGCCACCTTCCGGAATATCTGCAGCACGCGTCTCCAGTTCTTCAACGAAGGACCGTTTCACCGTGGCATCTTCCAGTCGGCGTGTGTTGAATCGTCGTCCAACTCTTTCCTCCTGCCGACGAATCCGCGCAATGCGCAGGCGTATTTCGCCGATGAGGAGGTGATGATCAGACGCGATATCGGCACTACGTTTATTCCGTACATCAAGAAGGCTCCGTTTCCATTTTCGGCTGATGCAGATGTGGTCGATTTGATTTCTGTAAAGCCGTCACGGGAGACTCACGTGACCTTGTGAACCGGTCGATGAGGAAGAGCGATACCCCAATCACCATGTCGTTATTACCACAGAATTCTTCGAACAGCTCTCCGTTTTCGCTCATTTCTCCGAGACCATGGCGTCCCATAATACGCTCATGGTTCGAGTTGTCGGATCCGATCTTCGCATTGAAGTCGCCCAAACAGATCTTGATATCACCCTTCGGAATTCTATCTACGACGGCATTGAGTTGACTGTAGAAGTTCTCTTTGTCTTGCAGATCGGCAGCATCGGTTGGCGCATAACATTGGATTATAGTAAGGTTTCGGACCCGTGTTCTAAATCTGGCAACGATTATCCTTTCACTTATAGGTTCCCACTTCATAAGCGCAGAGTGTGCCTGAGCGCTTAGTAGGAAGCCAACTCCGCGATGCCGGGGAGCGTGTTCACCTCGTAAACCAGAGTATAGCAGAACTTGTCCCGACGGTGTTCTGTGTTCTCCAAAGTTTGGCCAACGGACTTCACTCAGTCCCAGGATCTCAAGCTTCATGCGGCGTGCCTCATTGGCAAGTTGTGCCAATTTACCCTGCTGGGCTAGGGTTAAAACGTTCCATGTTCCTATTCGTGTCCGTTGTTTCGCGCTTAGAGTCGTCGCCGTAAAATCAGTCCGTATTCTTTCATTATCGGATTCTCGAACAAATTGATATTTCGGGAACAGTAGGTTGTTGGCCCAAGGTTCCCTATCCACCGGGATGGGGCTGCCATCTTAGGTATAGCTTCCGGGGAATAGCATTTCGTACTCAGCCGCTGGATGCCAGAACAGACGCTATTGGAGCCGCACCTCCTTGGTGAACAGACGCTCGATCAGTCGGGTCAAATTTGTTTAAAGTCCCACCCAACACCAGGACTAGGCTAGTGCGCTTTGACCGGCACACGGTCGCTTTGATAGGGCCTGCTTGGGGACACATGCAGCTTTTTATAGAAGTTCAACAGAGCCCACTGTCGAACCCCACCACATCCTAGGCAGACTCCACAGGACGCACCCTCTCACTCTAGCTGATGTCAGAAGGACAACAGTGCCCAGGCTGCACTACCAGCTAAGTACGCAACCCTTAGCTGGCGGTCAATTGTTATCGGAAGACCCGTGGAAGCGTGAGTATTGGAACTTGTGAGGACCAGAGCTATGTTAGGCGCCCCTTCCCGGATGTCAACTCACCATTTCGCAGCCCAATCGTACGCTGCTTTGAAATCAATGAATAAATGGTGAGTCTACAATTTGTTCTCCCTAAATAAATCAAGGATCATCCGCAATTTCCCCTCTCGGTCATTGCACATGGCGGGAACTGGTGCAGTCTGAAATGGGCTATGACTTTTTTAACAGAAGCTGTGATAAATATCTTTAGACAAAACTGTGCATTATCACTGAATTATTGATTAATTTGTTTGATAAGCCAACTTTACATCTTTGGCTAATATTACCTCCGGTGACCCTATTAACTTTTAAATTTCCTTTTGACGTACGTAGTGTCTGATAGGCAGGCTCGGATACGAGGTGCAAAAAGGAAATTTCAAAATCGGAGACAGTCACGAAACCATGTAAGATTTCAAACGTCAATAGCTCCTTTATCTTTCGATGGATTTTTATGATTTATATGTCAATCGATTTGCAAACTTTCCACCAATTTGCCAATTGTATTAAACCTATTCATCATCAACGTCAAACTACTGAAAATTTTATTTCTTTCACGCACGGTAAACATTTCAGAATCAACCAATCCCGGTCATGCATCCGCAACACGGACATCAGATTGATGTAAGGTACGCACTTTTTTGCTCTCCGCTTTAATTTCTCTGTGCATAAAAATAGTATTGTCTTGTCCGCGTGCACGTCATTTTCGTCCGACATTTCGCGGCGAGCGGACTCGCTCCGTTGAAGCGTGGACCGTCTGGAAGCGGTATCAGTAACAACGCCTCGGACGCGTTGGTGATGTCTATGGCGTCGTGGTAGCAGCAGCAGTGCGTCATTTACGGTCGAAATTTCACGGAGCGTGTACTATCCGGCGTCCGTAGCAACGAATCATCAGATGGATTTTAAAAGGCGTTCCTTGGTCAGAACTATTACTATTCAAAGAAAAGGGTTTGATGTGCCGATTTTGAATTTGATGTTTGAATTTGCGATAATATTTTGACGTAAACTACGTCTAAGGGGAAGACTCGGATACAGGGTGACAAATGAAAATTTCCAAATTCGAGACCGTCTCGAAATTATGTAAGATTTCAAACGTTAATAGCTCCTTTATTTTTCAATGGATTGTCGAGATTTTATTATCAATCGAATCGGAAACTCTCCAGCATTTTTTTAGGCCCGTTGGAACTATTGATTATTAATGTAAAGACATTGAAAATTCCAATAGAGATGAGTGACGTTTAACGCTCGCACACTGATGTGCAATTCGGCATGTGTAAATACATGTTTGTTTTCCTTCTGCTCATAACCTCAAAATTGATCGAGTCATCCCAATGGTCGCGAAGGAGTCAAAAATATATGGAAATATACTCATTTTTAACCAAACTTTGCTGAGCAGCACTATCTAGGAGTGTTTGTTTTCCTTTTATCGCCACTCACACATTCGGACGAGAGAATCTCAATTCTTTACCAACCCAGTAAAATTTCAGAGTTTCGTTACGACCGCCGTTTGGTGCCGTTGGTTCTTGCGCTCTACTTTTGTGCGGTGATTCGCACAAAAAGTACAACAATAGAACCAGAGCAATGACCGCGGTCGCAGCAAAAAAAAAAAGTGTTTATGAAAAAGTGCTACAGATGCTGGACATGTTGATGTAAGCATGAGGTGATCATTAAAATTGATTATTGTATAAGACTATAAGACTATAAGATTATTCTACTATTTAGGCAGCACCCCTTTAAAATAACACTTCAAAAGTTACACAACAGTCGGAGAAAGTAAAGGCATCATCATCACTGCGGAATCATAAATTTGGGGTTTTTAAATGAAAATCTTAAATTTTCATATCCAACCATTTTCATATATTGAGTTACGCTAATTCGAAACACAAATGAATTGGTGTGAGATCGAACATGATTTGCGGAAAAACTACACATTACACGCGGCAGAACGAACCTCGCTACCTCCCGACTCCATATATCTAACATCCCAATTGGAAGTGCAGATGACTCGTCGGCCTCTATTAATAAGAGTATCCTGTCAACATATTCCTAACCATTCATTAATTGGCCCGCATTTGGACGACCGGCGCCGGTATTACTTAAATTTGGGTCACCCGTTTGTACACATTGAAGGTTATATTATTCTCAAATATCATCTGTTGGTTCTCTTTGTAATTACATCTGGCCTGGCAGAAACAGAGTAACAACCGTGGCAGTCAATCATGCTCATAAGAGTGGTTCAAATTTTAACTTTTTCGCTCCCCTATGCTTAAACCACCTTAAACGGTGACATCAGTTGTCTGTATAGAACTTCCCTAATTTTTAGCAGATTTGGTTGTAATTTGACTTAGCACGCGCGGATTGAAGTTTGAGAATTACTATGAAAACAGTAACTTTTTTGGAAAACCGTTTTGCAATGTTGCTCATTGATATATAAAAATATATGAGTACGTTGGCAACATAGGAAATTTAGCGAGCGAATGAATCGTTTTTGTTGCGAAACAATTTGCTGCTTGCAAGAAAAATTATTAAGGAAATACTAAACCGTGGGAAATTCAATTGAGCACGTAAAAGAATAACATATCAATAATGAGCATTTTTGTTTTCATTATAACTTTGCTTACAAAATCGATCGGTTCGCAACAACAACCGTCTTACAGATTAGGAAATATTCTTCGAAGTCTTCGGAACTATCCGGATTATGTTTCCTTTTAAACCTTATACATACAATATGGCCATTGATGATACAAGCTATATTTGATCATTTGAACACGTTTTACGACGATGAATTTTTGAGAAAAATTTCACGGTTCAGAAAAATGTCTTCTAGTACCGGACACTATTGCATCAAATGTTCAATTATTGTTCAAATGTGACTAAGTTCCTGTTACATGAGTAAAGGCATCATTCAGAATGATCTATTCTATTTTTCACGGCTTCAAGCTGTAAATATTAAAAATTGTTTCTGTGGCTTTCTCAGCAAGAAGAAACAATTCAATTGAAGTAAGTGTAACAAAACAGGTGTAAAAAATGGCTATGAAAAATCTCAATGTCCGAACACCACAATTACATGGTACATCTAACAAATCATCATCATCAAAACATCAATATTTTAAGCATTTTTATTCAATTTCAAATTTTGTACAAAGCTTACCACACCAAGATCTGATATCCCATGCCGTTAAAAGCCTTTTCAATAGCTTCTTTTTGTACTTAATAAGTTGAAGGAGGGAGCTCTGCAAGTATTTAATTATTATCTTTACGTAGTTTACGTCGGGCGGTCGTATCTTGTATAAAACCCTTCTGATTTTTTCTTTAGGGTTAGTGAATAGCTACAGATAATAGCGTGGCAACTAATTTTTATTGCAGCATCCACTGTTTCTGTAAAGAATATTCGCACACATCCATTGTCTTCCATTTGAAACGCTGATCCCGAAAAGGATCGGTTTATACGCCTCGATACACATCCGCTGACGATTGTTGCGGATGGCCACTCGATGCTTCACCACGATTTGCAGAAAATTTCACTTGAGTACTGCTGATGAAGGCCACGCGACGATGATTCTGCAGCAACACGCCGACGAGCACCACCGATGCCGATACTGGGACCGCAATCCGCTGGGCACAACGGACTCCGACGAGTGCCATTGATGCCGATACAGGGATCGCTGTCCTTACTTCATTAGAAACAGGAAGCAGTGGCTAGGAAGGGCCATTGAGAGGATTTTTTTTTCAGTGGCAGATGAGGTGCCGGTTGACGTAACAATGGACGGCCCTACTCGACCAAGGTCATACGCTCAGTGTTGACCAACCACGAGGATAGCGGAGGTCAGTCAATGGAAGTGATTACTGACGTTTCAGATGCAATCATGTCCTTTCTGGATACCCGCGTAAACTATAGTAAGGATCTGAAACAGGCCGTACTGACCCTCTGCGCTCTAGTCGTGGACGCGAAGTCGGAGGGGAATACTTTGCTAGATTAGCATTAGCATTAGCAATAGCATTGTTACGGTGTAATTCGTAGATTGGACACTAGTGATACTCATGTTTTACTTTTGAGATCCTTATCTAGAATGCTATCGGATATCAAGAAGGGGAGTAGTCCTTGATTCCATTCCAGAGTCGGAGGGGAATACTTTGCTAGAGGCCAGTAAGATAACGGAGCACAAGATTCGCATTCTTACTGAGGAGAAGGAGTCGACGGTGAGCCAGGCGGTGAAGGCCAGGAAGGAGGCCGAATCGGAGATTCGTCTCCTTACTGAGGGGAAGCTGCTTACTGCTTACTCTCCTTACTGAGGGGAAGGTCCTGAGAAATGGGGTTCAAATTAGAGCCCTGTTCCCAGTTTCGAACATCCAGTGCAAGGGCCTGGATGAGATTACCGAGGCCGGAGACCTGGTAGACGCACTGAGAGATCAGTGAAATGTATAGATCCAGGAATCCGCGATTCGGTTACGCAAAGGCTATGCGGGAATGCTGGTTGCCTCATCCCAAGTACCTGTGGCTGATGCCAAGAAGGTGCTGGATAAGGCAAAACTGAAAGTGGGCTGGTCGGTGTGTTCGTTGAGCACAAGTCAACAAATTCAGGCCTTTTACAGGTGCCTTGGTCACGGTCATAAATCCTATGACTGCAAGGGGCCTGACCGCACTAAGCTATGCCGTAGGTGTGGAGCTGAAACCCACCAAGCTTGCATCTGCCAGGCTGCACCAAGATGTCTGACACAGACAACAGGCATCTTACTGGGCACAGGCCTGTCCGGTCTCTAGAAGGGTCCATACATGCAAGTAACACAGATAAACTACTGCAAGGCAGCTCAACTGCTGCTACAACAGTCGATTATTGAGTGCAAAGCTGCTGTTGCTCTGCTGTCCTACCCATACCGCATCCTTGCTGGAAACAGAAGTTTGATAGCGGACAAGTACGGAATGGTGGGAATCTGGACTTGTGGGCGATACCTTATCCAGTAGATAATATCATCTCCTGACGATGAGTGTTTTATCATAGCAAAGGTAAACGGGGTTTACTTTTGTAGCGGCTACTTTTCTCCTAGATGGAGTATAGAGCAGTACACTAGGGTAGTCGATATTCTTGCGGCGAAACTAACTGGTTTTAAACCAGTAGTTGTAGCAGGTGGTTTTAATGCGTGGGCAGTGAACTGGGTTTCTCGGTTCACTAACGCTAGAGGTCATATCCTGCTAGAGTCTCTAGCGGTATTAAACGTAGTCCTGCTGAACGAAGGCCAAGTGCCAATGTTCAGAGTACCCAACGGTTATTCTGTATCGATGTGACCTTCTGCAGCGCGGGATGGTCGGTGGAGCCACTCTGGAAGGTTCATGAGGGGGATATTTCCAGTGGTCGGTTAAACCCCCAAAGGAACCACAAGGCGGGTCGGTGCTACTGATCCAGGATGGCACACCTCACAGTTTAACCCGGAACTGTTAGAGGAAACACTACAAAGGAAAACTCGGATTACAGGACTAAGCGGCGACGAATTAACCGAGGTACTAACACGTGCCTGCGACATAACGATGCCAAGAAGGACCAAACCTCCCGGTAATCGACAACCAGTGTACTGGTGGTTGAATACGTAGAACCTGTCTTAGAGCTAAAAAAAAGGTTGCGTCGTGCTAGAACAGACGCTGAAAGGGTCGATAGACGCCTGGTTTTCCAGTCAGCGAGCAGAGCTTTAAACTACGAGATAACATGTAGCAAGAGAGCCTGCTTTGAGCAGCTGTGCAGAATGGCCAATGCACTATGGTCCAGGATACAGTTTTACGCGGAAAGATGCGGAAAGAATTACGCCAAACTATATTAAAAAAAAACTGTTGTTTTACAAAATTGTCTGAAATAGTAAGGCCATCAGTATAGTGCTACCAAAAAATAGGGTGGCCCGTCACATAAAAAAAAATTAGAAAATATTTTTTTTATTTCTTGGAATATTGACATGTTATGTTCTACAAAGTTGTAGCGTAGCTTATTCCAATCAATTTTGCTAAAAAACTTTTTCTGTAGCTCTTAAGTTGGCTGATTTAGAGCAATTTTACCTAATTGGATTAGGGTGTACCTCAAAAAACAGTATTTTTGATCTAATTTTTTTGTTTTAGATTTCTCGAAAAAGTCGTCTTCAGGTGACTTTTAGAGCTCAAAAAAATGCAACTTTTGATGGGTAAATATGCACAATATCTTTTTCCGATCAAAAGTTATAATCGTTTTTCTGTCAAAATTACATTTTTTCATAAGTTGATATCTCCGGTTAGGGCAGACCAAAATAATATGTTCACACGGCATTTGAAAGATAAATTAATATTCTTTATTATGTCAAAAAATTGGGGGTATGTTATTTTTTTATCTCAAGTTTAACCAATTTTACTAAAATCATGTTTTTTAAATAAATTAATATAACTCGACAACGGAAAAAGATACAGACGATATTCTTATAGCAAAACACGCGTTTTGAAAAGCCCCAAAAGTCTTCAGAAGGTGATATTCGTGAAAAATGAAAAATAAAAAATCTACAGCTTTAACACTTTTTATAAGTTTTATCATCATCACCCTATTGCAAGATTAACGAGAAAAGATGTATTTTCGGCCTGAAGTATACTTTTAAGAAAAAAAACGTATTCTACAAAATTGTTCTGGATACTTGGGCCCTTGTTATAGAGCTACCAAGAAATAAGGTGGGTCATTTTTATAAAAATGTGATTTTTTTTTATTTTGCGGAATATTGACATAAAATGTTCTACAAAGTTTTAGCGCAGTTTTTTCGAATCAACTTTGCTATATAAACTTTATATGTAGCTCTTGAGCTCACTTGTTTAGAGTAATTTTACTTACCAGAATTAGGGTGTCCCTCGATCATTTCACTTTTTATTTTTCACGGATGTCACTCTCTGAAGACTTTTGGGGCTTTTCAAAATGCGTATTTTGCTATAAGAATATCGTCTGTATCTTCTTCCGTTGTCGAGTTATATCAATTTATTTGAAAAAACATGATTTTAGTAAAATTGGTGAAACTTGAGATAAAAAAATAACATATCCCCAATTTTTTGACATAATGAAGAATATAAATTTCTCTTTTAGATGCCGTGTAAACATATTTTTTTGGTCTGCCCTAACCGGAGAAATCAACTTATGAAAAAAATGTAATTTTGACAGAGAAATGATTATAACTTTTGATCAGAAAAAGATATTGTGCATATTTACCCATCAAAAGTTGCATTTTTTTGAGCTCTAAAAGTCACCTGAAGACGACTTTTTCGAGAAATCTGAAACAAAAAATTAGATCAAAAATACTATTTTTTGAGGTACACCTAATCCAATTAGGTAAAATTGCTCTAAATCAGCCAACTTAAGAGCTACAGAAAAGTTTTTTAGCAAAATTGATTGGAATTAGCTGCGCTATAACTTTGTAGAACATAACATGTCAATATTCTGAGAAATAAAAAAATATTTTCTAATTTTTTTATATGATGGGCCACCCTATTTTTGGTAAAACCATAATGATGGCCTTACTACTTCGAACAATTTTGTAGAACAACATTTTTTTCTAAAAAAATATAGTTTTGACGTAAAATTCATCTTCCCGCGTATAACTGTATCCTGGACCATTTTGCAATGACACCCCATGGGGAGATGCATACAGGTTAGCGATGGTTAGGACCAACAGCACGCCTCCTGAGAGATCCCCAGAGATGTTAGTCAGAATAGTGGAAGGATTGTTTCCGAAACATTGATCATCGAACTGGCCCGCTACACCGTACAAGTCAGTCGACGTGGTACCGCCAGTGACTAACGAGGAGCTTATCGTAGCTGCAAAAAAAACTTAAGCCCAATAAGACCCGGATGGTATTCCAAACCTGGTCCTTAAACACGCCATTATTGCTGATCCAAATATGTTTGAGGGCTGCGTCCAACGATGTCTGGATGAAGGAAACTTCCCAGACCGTTGAAAACGGCAGAAATTGGTGCTTTTGCCGAAGCCCGGCAAACCGCCGGGAGATAAAGTAAAAAGTCTAATAGTTTGAAAAACAATACATACTTCAATGTTCTCCACAAGCATTGAACCTGATTGGTTCTCTCTTAATCTTTTTATCAACTAATTTCTCTAACCTTGCAAAAGCACATCGTTGATTTGAATGTTATAAACTACAATTAGACATCTTTTCGTGAAATTCATAAATTGTTCCAATTTTCCATCATACCAGCATTCTGTTGGAGTCCAGTGACCAACAAACTAAACGACAATAAAATTTTACAATCGCCCCATAAATCATTCAAATCGGGTGCTAGCTACAAATGTACTACTTTCATCAACTTTTGTCCCCGGTATGAATTTCAATCACCATTCTTTGTGGTGCTTGCCGATATCTTCCACAATATGGAATGCATATAAGTCATAAAACGATTTGTAAGTCGACCAGCTCTACGCGAGTACAAATTGAGCTGTAAAATCGTTTTCGTCACTAGCGCCACTTGGTCCATCGATCCAACGTCAACGACGACTTCTCGACGGCTGACAGCCGGCGGTGCAATGCAGTGGTCTATTTTCGAATGACTTCAGCAGAAATGAGGTGCAACAACTGCGCGCTATGTCTAAGTCGTCGTTGCCGTGAAAGTGGATGTGAAAGAAGCGATGATGACAAGTCGTGAACTTTGGAGTAGGTTATGCCCTTAACGTTGCCGTCATTAAGACACATGCTCTTCGGAAGGCATCACCTATCATGTCGCCATCCGTAGCAGCCGTTTTACGGTCGCGAGTGCGCGTGGTCGTAAAAGTGTAAAGGTACATTAGAGTTTTGTCACGCCGCTACACTTTACATACGCATTTGAACTGCTGCAATGCACTGGAGGAGCTGTTCGCGACCTGCACCGGGCTCATGAGGATGAGTCAGGAATGAGCAATTAAGCGCCTCAGCTCGGCGACAAGGATGTATGAGAACTGGTGCATTAGGTAATCATTAATTGATGGCGACGATTACTTCCTAGAAAGCTGCCTCGATACAGCTAATGCAAGTCATGAGTTTGTTTTTACGACTCTGGAAATAGGTTTATGAGGTCTCAAAACCTATCAGTTCGGGTATATTGGTACTAAATAATTGATCGGACAAATCATATGTTTATTGAAAAGAGAAAATCATATTTTTTACTGCTGATGAAACAAACTTTATAATGTGAAAAGGTCGACATTTTATGAACATTGTTACTTGCTATTAGGAAAAGTACAAATCCATAATGCTCTAATTTTATGTAGATAATGTTTGGTAAATAACACACACCCATTACTTTGTATTTTAAACAAGGTGTTTTTCTTTATATAAACATATTTAAAAAATGCTACCATGTTTCATAATTTTCAATATTTCATATTTAACATGTTCGATAAAACTCAACCCTTGACTTACAGCCACGTGTTTGAACGAGTTTGGCAAACACATTCCAGAGCGTTCCCCACGCGCACCCTAGCCTGAGAAAAGGGTTACGGTTCGTCGTCGTGGGTGAATCGTCGATTTCCTTCCCGCCAATAAATCGCCTTCGGAAGTGTGCAATCATCGCGCGCCGACCGTCACCAGCCATAATTTTTGGTTTAATTTCGTTTCTCAACTGGAAGAGTATGATATTTCCGCTTGAACAGATTCGTCTTCCGGGTAGACATAGTTCTGCTGCGTTCGTAATGCGCCATTGGTGAGGGATCACGTACCTTTCTTTCAGTCCTTCGAGAGAAATCATATTCCCCCTTGTCGGCCGAGGTTGAAATATTCGTAGGGAAAATGATGGGTTAGCACATAATGAATTAAGATCGATTGATTTTGATAGGAAGGGATAGATTTGATTTATTGAAGTTTGGTGACTCTTTTAAAATATTGATTTTTTAGCTCAAAATCCCACTAAAACACAAGTGTCATGTACATTCATAACCTTTACTTGACAATTATTTCAAATGAAAACGACCCCTCTTGCTCCATCTCCGAGTAGAAACAAAAGCCCCAGTAGAAACCGATTTCATTCCGCCGAGATTGAATAAAATGAATAATGATCGTAATTATCTCATTCATTCCAGACGCTCGGGATCCGTCGTTGCTTCTGCAGGATAAACTCAGCCAACAGATTTTATTCCATTCTGGTTGGAAAGTCCTGAGAATTTTCCCATCTCCATCGCCGGAAAGAGAAAGGATACCATGAGAAATGACACTCGGTGGAGCAAGGAAGGCGGAAAGAATTAATTTCTATGCCAGCCAGGCCTTTTCTATACTCAGCTCAACATCATCTTATCCACAGCAAGACTCCTCGGCCAGCTGGCTGGTTGATGGTGCTGCAAATGAGGCGATGCGGTGTGATAATGGCGATAATCTTGGGTTGTCTAGAATACCTGACCGGTCGGTTGGTAGGCTGTTTTCCTGTGCCGGGCAACCACACTGCAAGTAGTATTAAAAAAGACCAGGTTTGTGGCCACGCCGGCAGGTAAGACGCCACTAGGATTGCTGAATGGATCATTATGAGGGTGTATCATTAGCATTATGCCACCTGATAAATGGGCTGATAAGGAAGCATAACCACGATGATGTTGGTAGGTGATTACGGATTCTTTTTAAGAGTCGATGAAATAATAAATACCAGATATGTTTTTGAATAGCTGAGATGCTTTACTGCTGTGTAATAGAAATTATAAACATTAAATCCTTGAAAATTGGGTTCGCTTCACTTGTTTTGAAATTTTATTCGCGGGCATTTGAGTGACGCAGGTGCATTTGTTTTCCAAATTTCGACCAAATGTGCTGCAGTTGATAATGATTTAATATGTATTACTGATTCTAACTAAATTTATGGAGTACAAATGGTAACGATATGTTGTATACAATTGCTTAGGAAAGCTAGAAATAACATGAATATCGTCAGGATTCGTCGGAGCCCACGGATACTCGCCGATTTATTTAAAGACCGAGGATTCGGCATCACAGCACTGCAGGAGGTTTAATGGAAGGCATCAATAATAGTAAGCATATGCGGTATTTCGAAAAATTTCGTTCCAGGTGGTTCGAAATTAATTCAATAAAAATTAAGCGGAAAAAAAATTCAAATTTCGTTTCGTTTCGTAAAATTTTGAATTTAATGAACCTTGATTTCGTATCGTTTTGAAGTATCGAAAGTTAAGTCGAAAGTTAATTTTTCGTTTCCTTTCGTTTCGAATCAACAAAGATATTTCTAATTTCGTTTCGTTTTGTTTCGTTAAGAAAAAGTGTGTTATCGCATACCCTTAAATAATAGTGCGCTTAGAGATTTATCAGACAATATATTTCAGGTGATTCGAAACGAATTTCCGCGGAATTTGATCATGGCACATGGTCATTACTACTTCCAAGGTCTCCAAACTCAATGGAATATAGCCCTTTGATCACCATTATCTCTTTACATTTCTTTTATCCATGGACGAATGTACATGTTTATTTTATTTATTACCAGTCTAAGGCCGGAGTGGCCTGTGCAAAACATAAAAGTATTCTCCATTCAGCTCGGTCCGTGACTACACGTCGCCAACCACGCAGTCTACGGATGGTCCGCAAATAATCTTTTACCTTGCCCGCTGCGCACCTCGCCTTCTTCTGCCCGTCGGATCGTTGTCGATAACCATTTTAACCGGGTTACTGGGTTGTAGGACAAAAGGTCGAAGGTCAAAATGTCGAAGGACTAAAGATCGAAGGTCAAAAGGTCGAAAGGACAAAAGGCCGAAGGGTCAAAAGGTCGAAGGGACAAAAGGTCGAAACAAAAAAACTGCGTCAAAAGGTTGAAGGACGAAAGGTCTTTCTTTTTTATTCCTTCTTTCTTATTTCTTCTTCTTTTTCCTTCTACTCTCTTCTTCCTTTTTCCTACTTACTTCATATGTTTATTTTTTTATTTTTTCTTACTTTTTTCTTCCTTCTTCCTTTCATATTTCATTTTCTTTATTTCTAACTTCTTTCTTTTTTCCTTTTTTCTTCCTTCCTTTCTTCATCTTTCTTCCTTAATTCTACTTTTTTTCTTCCTTATTTCTTCCTTCTTTTTCCCTTCTTCCTTCCTACTTGCTTTCTTTTTTCTTTCTTCTTTTTTCCTCCTTTCTTCCTTCTTTCTTCCTTATTTCTTCTCTCTTTCTTCTTTTTTTCCTCACCCTTTTTTCCTCCATTTTGTTTCCTTCATTCTTATTTTTTGCTTCTCTCTTCCTTTTTTTCTTTTTTCTTTCTTCTTTCATCCTTCCTTCTTCCTTTCTTTTCCCTTTCTTCCACATCTCTTCTTTCAGTTTCCTCCTTTTTTCCTTCTTTCTTTTCTCTTCCATCCTTCCTTCTTTTTTCTTCTTTCTTTTTTCTGTCTTCCTTCTTTCTTTCTTCGTTCTTCCTTCTTCCTTTCTTCCTTTTTTCTTCTTTCTTTCTTCCATCTTTATTCCTTCTTTCCACCTTCTTTCTTCCTCCTTTTTTCTTTCTTTTTTCCTACTTTCTTTCTTCTTTTTTTCTCCTTTCTTACTTCTTTCTTCTCTTTTTCTTCCTTATTCCTCCTTTCTTTCTTTCTTCTTCCTTCTTGTTTCCTGTTTTTCTTCCTACTTTCTTTTTTTCTTCTTTCTTTCTTCTGACATCATTTTTTCTTCCTTCTTTCGTCCTTCTTTCTTTCTTCTTTATTTATTTCTTCTTTATTCCTTATTTATTCCATCTTTCTTCTTAATTTCTTCTTTCTTCCTTCTTTCTCCCTTATTCCTCTGTTCTTTTTTCATCATTTCTTCCATCTTTCTTCTCTTTTCCTGTAACTTCTTGCTCCTTCTTTTGCTAAATTGTGTCTTCTCTCCTTCTTCTTCTTCGTTTCTTCTTTCTTCCTTCTTCTATTTTCCTTTTTTTCCTTATTCCTTCTATTTTCCTTTTTCCATCTTCCTTCTTCTTTCTTTCTTTGTTCCTTTTTCCTCTTCTATTCTTTTTCTTTCTTCCTCTCTCTTTCCTACTATATATGTTTCCTCCTTTCTTCTTTTTTTCCTTTTCACCTTTTCACTTCTTACTTCTCCGTTCCTCACTTCTCACATCACATTTTTTACTTGCCACTTTGTACTTCTTATTTCTTCCTTCTACTTCTTTGTACTTCTTTTTCTCACTTCTCACTTTTCACTTTTCACTTCTCACTTCTCATTTATCTATGCTCACTACTTCCATCTTGCATCTCACTCACAACTCCCATCTCATTTCTTGTCTTTTTGTTCTTTCGACCTTTTGTCCTTCGACCTTTTGACCTTCGACGTTATGACACATATTCGACCTTTTGACCCTTCGACCTTTTGTCCATTCGACCCTTTGTCCTTTCGACCTTTTGACCCTTCGACCTTTTGTCCTTTCGACCTTTTGTCCTTTGACCTTTTGACTTTCGACCTTTTGACCTTCGATCTTTTGACACAGATTCGGTTATTATCCGACATTCTGGCTACGTGCCTGGCCCACCGTAGTCGTCCGATTTTCGCGGTGTGAACGATGAATGGTTCTCCCAGCAGCTCATGCAACTCGTGGTTCATTCGCCTCCTCCACGTACCGTCCGCCATCTGCACCCCACCATAGATGGTACGCAGCACTTTCCTTTCGAAAACTCCAAGTGCGGGTTGGTCACCCACGAGCATCGTTCAGATCTCGTGTCCGTAGAGACTACCGGTTTGTAGCGTTTTGTAGATTGTCAGTTTGATGAACTCTATTCGGTCTTGCGGAGTCCAAAGTACGTACGATTTCCTGCCATGATACGTCTTTGAGTTTCTCTGCTGGTATCGTTATCGGAGGTCACCAGTGAGCCCAAGTACACGAATTCTTCAACCATCTTGATTTCGTCACCACCAATGCAAACTCGTGGTGGGTGTCTCACGTTGTCCTCTCTCGAGCCTCTTCCTATCATGTAATTCGTCTTCGAAGTGTTGATGACTAGTCCAATCCGTTTAGATTGGCTTTTCAGTCTGATGTAGGCTTCCTTCATACTCTCAAAGTTACGTGCCATAATATCTATGTCGTCGGCGAAACCAAATAACTGAACGAAAATCGTACCACTCGTGTCGATCCCTGCTCTTCGTATTAGCCCTTCTAAAGCGATGTTGAATAGCAGACACGACAGACCATCACTTTGCCGTAACCCTCTGCGCGTTTCGAAGGGACTCGAGAATGCCCCTGAAACTCGAACTACGCACATCACCCGATCCATCGTCGCCTTGATCAACCGTGTCAGTTTATCAGGAATTCCGTGTTCGTGCATTAGCTGCCATAGCTGGTCCGGATCAATTGCGGCTTTGAAGTCGATGAATAGATGATATGTGGACAAGGTATTTGCAGCATTTCTGCAATACTTGGCGAATGGCGAACACCTGGTCCGTGGTGGAGCGTTCGCCCATAAAACCCGCCCGGTACTGCCCCACGAACTCCCTTGCAATTGGTGCTAGTCAACGGCATAACATTTGGGAGAGTACCTTGTAAGTGGCGTTCAGCAATGTCATTGCGCGGTAGTTGCTACAATCTAGCTTATGGCCCTTTTTGTAGATGGGACACATGACACCTTCCATCCACTCCTGCGGTAAAACTTCCCCTCCCAAATCTTGGCAATGACCCAGTGCAGCGCTCTAGCCAGTGCCTAATCACCGTGTTTAAATAACTCTCCTGGTAGTTGGTCAACTTCAAGGGTTTTGTTGTTCTTCAGCCGGCCAATCTCCTCCTGGATTTCATGACGAGCCGGAGCCGGTAGAATTATGTCCTGCGCGCGTTCTCCCAGGTCCATCACCATAGCGCCACCTTCGTCTGCCAACTCGTTATTCAGGTGTTCTTCGTAGTGCAGCCGCCACCTTTGGATCACCTCACGCTCGTACGTTAGAAGGTTCCCGTTTATGTTCTTACACATATCAGGCTGTGGCACGTGACCTTTACGTGGACGGGTCAACTTCTCATAGAACTTTCGTGTGTTATCTTCAATCTCGCCCATACTGCATTCTTCTCTCTCACCAATGGCGGATTGAATATCTCTCCAGCCATCTTCAAGAGACGCTGCGCTTAGCTGTTCACTGGTAGGAGTGGCACTTCCAACTGCTGCGCGTATCCTTGGGCCAGTCTACCGTCTTGAAGCCGCCCAATGTTAAGCCGCAGCGTTCGTCTTCGACGCGTTTTGTACACCGTCGAGAGTTTTGAGCGCAGGCATACTGCAACGAGGTAGTGGTCGGATTCAATATTCGCACTGCGGTAAGTGTGGACGTTCGTGATGTCGGAGAAGAATTTACCGTCGATTAGAACGTGGTCGATTTGGTTTTCCGTTTCTTGGTTAGGTGGTCTCCATGTGGCCTTATTGATATTTTTGCGGGGAAAGAAGGTGCTTCGGACTACCATTCCGAGGGAGGCTGCGAAGTTTATGCATCGTTGGCCGTTATCATTCGATACGGTGTGCAGATTATCCGGTCCGATGACCGGTCTATACACTCCCTCCCTTCTTACCTGTGCGTTCATGTCGCCGATGACGATTCTGACGTCCTGCTATGGGCATCCATCGTATGTCTGCTCCAGCTGTGCGTAGAACGCTTCTTTCTCGTCGTCGGGTCTCCCTTCGTGTGGGCAGTGCACGTTGATGATGCTATAGTTGAAGAAACGGCCTTTTACCCTTAGCTTGCACATCCTTGCGTTGATTGGCTGCCACCCAATCACACGTTGGCGCATCTTACCCAGCACTATGAAGCCGGTACACAGCTTATTAATGGTGCCACAGCTTTGGTAGAAGGTAGCCGCTCGATGCTCGCTTTTCCACACTTTCTGTCCTGTCCAGCAAATCTCCTGCAGCGCCACGTCGTCGAAGTTGGGGGGACGTAATTCATTGTAGATCATCCTGTCGCAACCTGCGAAACCTAGCGACTTGCAGTTCCATGTTCCAAGCTTCCAATCGTGATCCGTCATTCGTCGCCTAGGTCTTTGCCGATTATATCGAGTCGTATTATCTCTTACAGTGACCTGCATAATAAAAAACCCGCTTGCCGTTTTTTATACAAAATGGTCAACTTTGGAGATCTAGATCTCGATTGCGTGTGAACCAATTTTGCTGAAAATTTGACCAGAGTTCAGATATAACTTGAATTTTACCAAACCTGAATTTCGATCATATTGATTCATAGGGTAAAAAATTATTTCGGTAATACCAAAACGTATATTGCTTGTAATTATTGGTTTTCCAGGCGGCCTATTGGGCCTGCGCAAACCTTCTATCTCGTCGGAGGGCCGTCGTGGCAGGTCTGTTTTGTGTCCCACCTAACACCAGGACTCGGGCTTGTGCGCTTTGAGCGTCACACGGTCGCTTTGGTGGGGCCTACTTGCGGATACATGCAGCTTTTTATAGGAATTTAACAGGGCCCACTGTCAAACCCCACCACATCCTAGGCAAGCACCACAACTCGCAGATGGCCTGGGGAGGGATCGTCAGGCCTTGGACATAGTCCTTGCTGTCCCTTAACAATACAAAGTGTCCTCTTTATAAACTGAAAAGTCCTTAGCTGTTGCCGGAACCATTTGAATTGATATAAATTGTGAACAAAAAAGATTATGAGAAAACATCAAGTGAGATAGATAACAGATTCGCAAATTAATTGAGTTAGCTCATACAGTTTTGTGGTGTTTTAAAGCACAAAATTGGAATCAGAAGAACATATTAATATATGTATGAAAGCTTAGAATGGTGGCACTTGGTGATAAACACAGACACTGACTTTTTTTTACATTCTAAATCCTTCATCAAACCACGAGTGCGCAACCCTTCACTAAACGGGCTCGCTGACAGTGCACACTGTACAATGTAATTAAAAGACTAATATTATTGTACGTTAAGATGAAGCACCCGATGATAGCGCTCATCCTTGTCCTCGAACGAAGGATAATACCGAAAGGACACAAACGTATCGTCACAGCGAGAGCGCAAAAAAAAAAAAAAAATAGAAACACACTCAGCTGATTCTCATAACCGGAGTGAATCATATTCGCCCACCGGGGGGTCCTTTTCAATAAAACGAGGGCACCACCCACCGACCGGCGTCGTCGTTGTTGTCGTGGAGAAGTATACCAACCAATAGGAGGGCGAGGGATTCTCGCAATCAATTTTGCGTTCTATCTCGCCGAATCAACCCACTCGAAGCCGTTGACAGCTTCGTACAGTCAGGTTCCATACAACATGCTTTTAGGACTATGACAAGTGTATCGATCGACAAGTGTATTGTTCGGATAGTCTTTAAAAGGCAAATTTGTTTTTTTTGGGGTAACATACCTAATAAGATGAAAGCTTTTCGGTATCGTGTTTAAGCAATCCGTGTAATGGGAGATTTGACTGTATAGTCGCAGCCGAGGTCATGTATTTACACTTTCACTTGTGCTTCCCCCCGTGGTGAGGTAATGTGTGCCTGGGCTTCCAGGACGAGTTATTAAAAAAGCAAAATTAATTTTTGTAAAGATTCCGTTCGTTGGACGAGGGTGGGTAAGCGTTTCCGTTGATTATCATACTTGATGGCGAAAAAAAGATAAGTTAGGGATGATCTGAACCAAATCCGTATGGATATGCTGAGATAATATTGTTTGGTCGTATCTTGAAACTTCATATTGCAATTTTATAATCAAGAAACTTGATGCTTGCGAAAATGTTTGTGTGAGCTATCCTTCGACCAACCCTACCAACTTCATTTGTGAGTCAGTGTAAAAAAATGTAATTCTTTCCGTCTGACGATGCATGAGAATCGATCCTTCCTTCCTGATGATAATGACGCCGTCGATGGTGACGGTTGTTCTGCTCTGCACGTACGTATCCGTCTCAAACCATCCTAACCGGAGGTCTGATGAAGCGTCAGATTGCAGAATACGACCGGTGTGATGGCCTCCGGCTATGCATGACACCATCCAGGATGCTGGAGAGCACCGGCAGTTTATTTGACGGAGCCGACTGCAGCAGGAAGGAAACTCAATAAAATTGCAATCATAATTTCGAAAAATTATTTCAGCTCCCGCAGCATCTTTCCTAAGAGGGGTGGGGGGATATCTGAATTGCAAAAACGTTATTGCGTTTTTTCCAGGAACCTTCAAAGATGCCACTTGGCATGAAGTGGCGCGGACAGTTTTACATTAAAGAAATGAAAGTAATAACCGTAGAAAAATGATCGAACTAATCGAAGCTTGAAATGTCTC
This sequence comes from Armigeres subalbatus, assembly GCF_024139115.2. Taxonomy (NCBI): domain Eukaryota; kingdom Metazoa; phylum Arthropoda; class Insecta; order Diptera; family Culicidae; genus Armigeres; species Armigeres subalbatus. The sequence goes on from NC_085140.1 coordinate 334,119,177, forward strand.
TTTGTGTAATTGTTTCACTTGGAGGCTTGTGTCATGCTGTGGAACTTTGTGACGGCAGATGAGCCTCGGCTGTCGAGCGTTAAATTCAATTTGGAACCGAGCGCTTCAGCTCCGAAAAACGCCAAATAGAGGCCGTTCATGCATTCCCCATCTTTCTACCAGAATGTGCGTTGAAGGCTTTCATTAGATTTTATTGTGTTAAATAATTAGCAATTTGCGCGGGAATTTAGGCCACTTTGGGTTGTTTCATCCCCCAACAAGTAAGAGCATAGTGAACGGATCTATCTGGTCTTTCTGTTTGTGGTTTATGGTACCAATCTCGACGTTACACAGTCATCAAGAATCGAGTGTATGACGACTGTTGTGGGGGTAGCCAAATAAACATCATACACTCGGGAGCCGGCTGATATGGTTCTAGAAGCAACGAGCGTGGGAATTCGGGCAGATGGCTTAACGTTTATTTGGAGCCGTAAAAATGTCAGGTTTTAAGCATCGGGCATAAGCGCTTTAAGAGAAAAGGACTTGCATGGTAGACCAAAAGGTAAGAAAGATAGTAAAATACATTTTTCCGCTATCCAGGTTCATCGGATATTGGAGTGTTTGGAGTGTTTCCACTAGATAAAATGTTTTTTTTTTTAAACTGATACCTCGCCAATTTTGATAAATCCTGGAGAAACTTCTGAGAGAATTATTGGAGGAACTTTCGAAGGAATTCCTGAAAAACTTAAGAAGAAATTCTTGGAAGTATTTTCGAAGTAACTCCTACATATTTATTCGGCTTTTTCACTGGAAATTCTTTCGAAATGTTTCATTAATTTTTTTTTGAAAATCTTTTCAAGCTCGTCTTCATAAATTTATCCAAGAATTTATTCGTAAATTCATCCAGAAATTTATTTGAAAATTCTCCAACCAATTTTCCCGAAAATTTCTCAACATAATCTGCCAGAAATTCTTTCAGGGCTCCTTCAGGAACAATTTTAATGATTTCACCAGGAATTCCCTTGGATATTCTTTCCTTTGGAAAATCCTTTAGTAAACCATACAAAATTTCTTGAGAAATTCGTAGTTGCTAACGTAAAGTTGCTAACGTAAATTCCAAAGGTTTTTTCTCAAGGAACTTTTGAAGAACTCCCAAAGGAATTTCCAAATGAAATATTCGACGAAATTCTAAAAGGAATTTCGGAATGATTTCTGAGGAGATTTCTCGAAGGAATTCCTTAAGATTTCCTTACTGAACTAAATAGTTTTAGAAATTCCTGAGTTAATGGCTGAATTTTTTTTTGTTAAATGTCACATGTTTCAAAATGGACATATTGATATATGATTTGCGAAAAAGAATCCACTTGTCTTGGAGGGACTCGAACCCTCAACCTCCTACTCTCTAGATAGGCGTGATAACCCCTACACAACAAGACCACTTAAAGGTCACGTTTGCGGTAAAGCCATCAGAATCCGAGTACCAACCTACACCGCAGTTAGCTTTTTTTTGCAAATTGAATATCTTTCGGATGCTTGATTTGTCCAATCTTCACACATGTGCTTTACTGTTTTATATCCACAGTCAATCGAGCCCACCTTGTTTATTATCCGAGAACATCACACTCTATGGCCCTAACAACGAGCTGGGCGAGTTTGTATACCTTGATCTTAACACAATATCATTTTGGAAGACCTTAAGCATCCCATGTTCAAAGAAATTTTAATCATATTCTTGTATACTTGGTGATTGGGACATTTAAAAAGACGAATATCTGGGTCTTCAGGGTATAGTAATATTTGGCCTTCGATATTTTTCCCTGTAAAGCCAACATTCTGATTAACAACTTTGCTGAAGAAAGCGAGAACCTAGCTCTCATCTGTGATTTTACACAGCCGATCAAAAACGCTGGGCATTTATGGCCCATCCATCCCGGAAGGATTAAGATAGAATTACACGTAAAAAAATTAATGTTGTTTATTATTAATATTTCTAATACTTTTTGACAAAGCAAGCGCTTAATGACATGTATAAGAAAAACTTATACATCGCATTAGTCACATGCATTTGGAAACTTAGACTTTTCATTAACTTATGAATGTTATTAGCTTTTTGATATGGGATCACTCATTAGGTGGCATAATGAAGAGTATAAGTATTTTCGAATGGTTTTTGCCATAACATGTAAGGTTATTTTTTACGTTTAGGCTGTCCAGATCATTTCGAGGAAAAAACGGGACAAACACACTTGCAAAACGGGACATGTCAAACAACCTTGTAAATAGGGGTGATTCTTTCATCAGTGCTGCCACCTGTAACAATCCGAGAAAAAGTAGAATCATGGAAATTTGACATGGGATGATATAGGAAATGGGAATTAAAATGCCTCTAGAAAGTTATAAACAATCTTTAGTCAAACAATTTTCAGTTTATGGGGTTAGAAATTCAATAATGTTAAGTAATAACTGCTAATTATAAAAAAAATATATATAAAAATCGAGATATCATATCTATTTTGTGTGCTTTTACAATTTTAACCCCTTAAACCAATTTTTTTAAACGCCTTTAATTTTTTTTATAACAACAATATATTTACTTTCTTATACCACACCGTGTAAAATTTCCATGACTCTACTTTTCCACTTTTCAGCGGGCCTTATGTGTATTTTACATTCCAATGTACCAATACAAAAAAATCGACGAATGCATAAAACACAATAGGGATTATTGATTTCTCGTGCCAAATTCCTTGCCTTTCGAACTTTTATTTATCGCTTTAACGTGTTGCCAGGTTAGATGTCGGTCTACTTCTTTTATTTCTTCATTGAGGCTTCGCCGCCATGAGCCTCTGGGTATGCCTCTGCTGCGATGTCCTGCTGGGTTACAGTCTAATGCTTGATTACAGATTTTGTTGCCCCTACGTAGAGTGTGCCTGACCCAGTCGCACTTCCGATCCCTAATTTCTGTTGCTATCGGCCTCTGGTGACAACGACGATAGGGCTCGTTGTTTGAGATACAGTTGTGAGGCCACCAGGCCCAAATTATATACCACAGGCATCTGTTGATGAACACCTGCAGCCATTTGAGTGTTCTCCACTGATACACACCATGTTTCGCTAGCGTATAATAGCACGGATTTCACTTTAGAGTTGAAAATTCGTGTTTTGGTGCGTTAACTTATTTTCCTGTTTTCCAGATATTTCCTAAACTCGCAAAGACAGCCCTTGCTTTTATGATCCGTGGGACTATTTCGATATTGGTACCGCCGTCTGACGCCATTTGGCTACCAAGATATTGGAAGCTTCCAACAATCTCCACTGATTGCCCGGCTGCTGTGAAACTGGAAAGGGTCTCCGTGTTTACATCCAACGATTTGGTTTAGGGGCCATCCAGAAACCACGTGGTCATATTTTTGAAGATTTTTAACCCCCCTCCCCCCATGTGGCTTATCGTGGTCATTTGGCAGACCCCCCCCTCCCCCCCTTTGACCACCTGGTTTTTTTTAAGTAATTTTTTTTTTAAACCTTATATAACTAAAACATATGTACATTCAAAGTTAATTTGCCTATATGCCGGGTATTAAGCCACCCGGAGTGGAAATTAATTACTATGTCTGAAACTTGATTATGCATATGTACAACATGTGATAGATTTAGTTCGGAAAAGGTATTGGAGGTGAGGTTTGCTCCCACGACCCCAGTTCGCATGACAGGTGCTTTCCCTACTAAGCTACGAAGGACCTCCGTCGTCCACCGCAGCTTAGCAGGTACTGATGAAACCAAATTCGCATCATCAAGAACTAGTAACTCTCTCGCAATACATTTTCAGAACTAACTCTCTCAAATGTATTTTGTACACATCATGTCAACCAAGTAGGATGAGTATTTAGTATTGTCCGGCTCCTACACACTTGCTTCATCAGCAACGGCGCTCAATGAAGTAGGGTTGTGTGAGGTTATTGCCAGTTGGTCGTCAGATCCCAACACGACCACACAAGCGAAGAGATCGCCACTCGAGATCAGTACATTCCAAGTTAATTGCCTATATGCCGGGTATTAAGCCACCCGGAGTGGAAATTAATTACTATGTCTGAAACTTGATTATGCATATGAAACTTGATTATTGATTATGCATACACACAACCCTACTTCATTGAGCGCCGTTGCTGATGAAGCAAGTGTGTAGGAGCCGGACAATATTAAATACTCATCCTCATGACATGATGTGTAAAAATACATTTGAAGGATTATTCACAATGTATTGCGAGATTGGCTGGTACCTGGTGATGGGAATTTGATTCATCAGACGCTAAGCTGCATGGACGACGGAGGTCCTTCGTAAGCAAGTAGGGAAAGCACCTGTCATGCGAACTGGGGTCGTGGATCAAACCCACCGACGGTTACCCTCCATACCTTTTCCGAGCTAAATCTATCACATGTGTACATATGCATAATCAAGTTTCAGACATAGTGGTAATTCCACTCCGGGTGGCTTACCAACATAGGCAATGCTTTTTACTGATCTCAGTGGCGATCTCTCTTCGCTTGTGTGGTCGTGTTGGGATCTGACGACCAAACTGGCACAACCTCACACAACCCTACTTCATTGAGCGCCGTTGCTGATGAAGCAAGTGTGTAGGAGCCGGACAATACTAAATACTCATCCTACTTGGTTGACATGATGTGTACAAAAATACATTTGAGAGAGTTAGTTCTGAAAATGTATTGCGAGAGATTGGCTGGTACCTGGTGATGGGAATTTGGTTTCATCAGTACCCGCTAAGCTGCGGTGGACGACGGAGGTCCTTCGTAGCTTAGTAGGGAAAGCACCTGTCATGCGAACTGGGGTCGTGGGATCAAACCCCACCGAAGGGGCGGTTACCCTCCAATACCTTTTCCGAACTAAATCTATCACATGTTGTACATATGCATAATCAAGTTTCAGACATAGTAAAACATATGGTTAATCCGATCAATTTTGAAGATGGACAATTTTAACTGATTCAAAATCAAACTAAACCCAGCATGGAAATTATAAATTTTCATGAATTCGAAAATTTTGATTATGTTATCATATTGTAATGTGTATCAGGTATTAGTATATCTAGAACTCGCACACCTTCGATGCATCAGGAGGAAACAAAAAAATGTGGACTCGCAAATATGTTATAAAATTTTTTAATGGTTTAGAAATATTCCAAAATATCCGTATATATTTTTTTTATTTCTTTATTGGTGATTTTTTTAAAATAATTATGAAGTTCATCACTGAATATCCCTATAGATTCCTAAGAGTATTAGGGACATTCCGTAGCTCTGGAGGTACTGGAAATTCTTAAGATATATTAACCTCAGCGAAGCATCTGAACTGAACTGAAGGTTTTCTAAGGGCATCCAAGTTTTATTCAGAATCTCAAAACTCTCTTCATTATGCCAAGATTCTATGAATTATACAGTTTTGGCTTAAAATGCAAGGTTTCATTTTAAATCTACAGTCTTTAATATCTTTGGGTTCCTTTTGGTATTCTAGAATTTATTGTTATATTTTGGTATTTAACCCTCTCAGGACGATTTTTTTACATGGATTTAACGTACATATTTAGGGGTTTCCACTCGATCTTGCCAAAACTAGTATAGAAAGAACTAAAAACTCGTACTTTTTTCGGGTGTTATAGGCCAAACTGCTCTGAAGTACATATCCTCGAAAGTATCAAAATCATGTCAAGAAACAAAATGTCCTAAGACATGATATTACGGAGTTTTGAAACGACCCGATCAACCAAGTCCTGAACGATGTATCCGTGCATCGCTAAGCATCCAAGCAGGTCCATTGAGCCAATGCGATTTCATTTATTACTTTCAAGACCTTCCATGAGTCGATGTTCTAAGATACGATATCGACTGAAATGAAAATTCAGCCTAAAAAATTAAAAAAAAATTCCATAACAATTAGGTAATTTCCAATAAATAAATCATGGAATTAGCAATAAAAAAATATCAAATTTTCCACAAATAATGCAAAATTTGCATAAACAATTAAGAATTTTCCACACAAAAATAAATTAACACTATTAAAACCAAAAATTACAAACATAAAAGAAGAATTTTCCATAAAGAAATCAAAATCTTCCCCGGAAAAATACAAACATTCCATAAAAAAATCAATATTAGAAAAAAGATTACAAAATTTTCAACAAAATAAATATTTTTTAACCAATAATTAAAACCTTTCCACGAAAAAATCAATAAAGAGCATTGAAAAAAAGGAAATTTTCTATTGAAGAATATAAAAAAGCAATAAAATTAAGCATTTTTCCATAGATTACCCCTTCTTTAAAAGCGTTTGAAGCTCATGGAAAATGTTATCAATTTGGTTGCTTTTCTTGCTTATTTTCTTATTTTTTATTGCTCTTTATTGATGTGAAAGAAACCCAGCATTGTCCAGGTGTTGCAAATGTCACAATGAACTATTTGCAGTACCGCACTCTAGATCAATTTCCGTGCGTTTGTTTTCTTTTCCTCAACAGCTGACCAAAATTGTGTTTTAATGACTTTTACATTCACTAACTTTTTGTATATACAAACATTGCGGATCCCAAAACGAATCGATTAGGGGAAAATCTTGCAAATCGGTCAACCCGTTCGCGAGTTAAGTCAGGAAGGAAATCTCAACTCATTTTTATTATATAGAAATTATGTGTAGAAAAAAAAAATATTTTGTGAAAAATTTTGTAATTGTTTATTGCTAATATTGATTTATTCATGAAAATTTTGTATTTTTTTCGTGGAACATTTTGATTTCTTTATGGAAAATTCTTATTTTACAATTGCAGTTTTTGCTTTCAAAAGTGCTAATTTATTATTGTTGAAATTTTTTTCGGAATTTACGCTGGAGTTGTTTTTTTTTTTCATAAACAATTTGAAGCAAAATTTCCAAGCAAAATTTTGCACAGAGAATTGTTAAAAAATCATTCGGAATTATCAGGATTGTATGAAGTAAAGTCAAAGTTTTTACAGGCAATTTCTTTACTGGATTTTTCCTGAATATCCACAAGAAATTCTTTTGAAGTTTTTTTCTTGGATTATTGTAAAAACATGAACATTTTTCAAAATTGTAACTGCAGTCCGCTAATGCAAAAGTGTCGGCGGCGTGATGCCAAAAACCATCTGCGGCGGTGGCGCGGCGGATTTTTTCTTTATATTTTACCATTTTTCCTTTCCATTTTTTGTGGAAATTGAGACTGAATCGCAACCTGTTTTTCGTTTATTTTTTATGAAAATGGGCTATGGCTAAGATGGTCAAATAACGCAGATACGCATCGACGTTGCGACCGACGACGCTGCGTTACCGGTTATTTTCGATGCACACCTACGTGGGTATCGGTTCTAAGATGCGCTTTGCGTTTAAAGATTTGTATTTTTTACACTGCTATTGTTATTCACCAAAAACTTTTCGTATAAAAAAAGACCACGTGGTTCGAGAGCAACACCCCCCATGTGGCTTATCGTGGTCATTTTGCAAACCCCCCCCCTCCCCCCATATATGACCACGTGGTTTCTGGACGGCCCCTTTTGTTGACGTTGATGACCAAACCTGCCAAAGAGGAGCGCTCGGCAAGGTCTTACTCTGCATATCAGAGCGCCGTTGAGCGAGGAGTGGAATGTCATCAGCCAATTTGCAGTCTTTTAGGTGCTCCATGGTTATAGGCTGCCATAAGATCCCGCGGTTTAGTTCACGGTCATCGCACCTACCAGAATCTCGTCGATTACGATGAGAAACTGTAACGGTGATAGAATACATCCTTGCCTCACACCAGCTACGACCCGGATAGGGTCGGACAAGACCCCATTGTGCAGCACTCAACACGAGAAGGCCTCGTACTGTGCCTTGATGAGGCCGACGATTTTCTCAGGAATCCCCTTGTGTCTCAGTGCACCCCACATATTCTCGTGATTGAGACGGTCGAGAGCTTTCTCGTAGTCGATACATAAAGTGTACGTACCAAGTGAAAGGTAATTCGTTGACCTGCTCCATAATGATACGGAACGTGACAATATGCTAAATTAATGATTTCGTGCGTGTTACTTCTACGTGAAGTTAAACGATTTACAATGATATGGAAATGCTAATATCATCTTCCAAACTTGGACGTACATGTTCATGATAGAATTAGAGGCGAAAGTATAGAATTGATAGTTCCGTTAGGATACGGCAGGCATGAAGAATCTTATATATAAAAATGAAATGGTCTGTGTTCGTATCCGCATAACTCGAAAACGGCTGGATGGATTTTTTTCATTTCTTCAGCAGAAACATTCGTTATAGTTTCCGACGGGTTTATATGATATTTTCTAATGCAAAAATTACGAGTAAAGTTGAGCAAATCGTGAAAAACTAAAATATTGATTCCTATGCGAACTTTGCATGGGCAGTTCGGAACGCACATTCTCGCCTACTATGCAGGACAACGTCTGCCGGGTCGACTAAATATTTTTTATGAAGTCGATTTGAAAGCGAGCGGAGGCAATATTTGTGATGGCACATACCACGACCTTCCTTCTGGCAAGCTCCCGTATGAAGGGGAGGAAGAAGCTTGCCAGATGGAAGGCTATGCCATCACAAATATTGCCTCCGCTCGCTTTCAAATCGACTTCTATAAAAACATTCTTCATGCCTGCCGTATCCTAACGGAACTATCAATTCTATACTTTCGCCTCTAATTCTATCATGAACATGTACGTCCAAGTTTGGAAGATGATATTAGCATTTCCGTGACAATATGGTTTACACAGGATCTTCCGGTACGGAATCCGGCCTGCTGCCGTCGGAGGGTTGCATCGATCTTCTCCTGAATCCGGGCTAGGATAATTTTGCATTACGAGACGAGTCAGCATAGGGCTGAAAGTCTCGCTAATAAAGACAAAAAAAAACTTTGCGTAGAACTTTGAGAACAGTACACAGCAACATAATGCCTCGCCAGTTATCGCATACAGTCAGGTCATCCTTTTTGGGCACTTTCACTAAGATACCTTGCATCCAATCAACCGGAAAAGTGGCGGTGTCTCAGATATTACGAAATAAACTGGATGGCTGTTTGATTCTCTAGCAGTGATGGAGCTTCGGTAGTGACGCGTGTTATACGTCGGATCCTAGGCAGATCATGCCGAGGTGGTGGTGGATCATTCGCATCTTTCACAGGCATCGTTGCATTTTTCTTCGCCCCGCTTAAGCGTTGTGAGATATTGTAGGGAAGGCGACTGTTCCCGGTTTCTGCGGCTCTCTCTCTCTCGTTTGGCGCTTTTTGATTGCTCTATCGCGGCTTTGGCTTCTCTTCGCTCCTCTATCTTCCTCCAGATCTCATCATGATCCATTGTTTTCTCTGGGTGTGCAGTTCGTCCAGATTATTCTCGCTGGTGGCGATGAAGGCATCCTTGATGGCGGTCCACACGTTTCCACCTTCCGGAATATCTGCAGCACGTGTCTTCAGTTCTTCAACAAAGGACCATTTCACCGTGGCATCCTCCAGTCGGCGTGTGTTGAACGGTCGTCCAGCTCTCTCCTACTGCCGACTAATCCGCGCAATGCTCACGCGTATTTCGCCGATGAGAAGGTGATGATCAGACGCGATATCGGCACTACGTTTATTCCGTACATCAATAAGGCTCTGTTTCCATTTTCGGCTGATGCAGATGTGGTCGATTTGATTTTCTGTAAAGCTGTCACGGGAGACCCACGTGACCTTGTGAACCGGTCGATGAGGGAAGAGCGATCCGCCGATCACTATGTCATTATTACCACAGAATTCTGCGAACAGCTCTCCGTTTTCGCTCATTTCTCCGAGACCCATAATGCGCTTATGGTTCGAGTTGTCGGATCCGATCTTCGCATTGAAGTCGCCTAAACAGATCTTGATATTACTCTTCGGAATTCTATCCACGACGGCATTGAGTTGACTGTCTGGCAACGATTATCCTTTCACTTATATGTTCCCTCTTCGTAAGCACAGAGTGTGCGTTGGCACTTAGTAGGAAGCCGGGGAGCGTGTTCACCTCGTAAACCGGAGTATAGCAGAACTTGTACCGACGGCGTTCTGTGTTCTCCAAAGTTTGGCCAACGGACTTCCCTCAGTCCCAGGATCTCAAGCTTCATGCGGCGTGCCTCATTAGCAAGTTGTGCCAATTTACCCTGCTGGGCTAGGGTTAAAACGTTCCATGTTCCTATTCGTTTCCGTTGTGTCGCGCTAAGAGTCGTCGCTGTAAAATCAGTCCGTATTCTTTCATTATCGGATTCTCGAACAAATTGATGTTTCGAGAACAGTAGGTTGTTAGCCCAAGGCTCCCTATCCACCGGGTGGGGCTGCCATCTTAGGTATAACTTCCGGGGAATAGGATTTCATACTCAGCCGCTGGATGCCAGAACAGACGCTGTTGGAGCCACACCTCCTTGGTGAACTGACGCTCGATCAGTCGGGTCGAATTTGTTTAAAGACCCACCCAACTCCAGGGCTAGGCAAGTGTGCTTTGAGCGGCGCACGATCGCTTTGATAGGGCCTGCTTACGGACACAGGCAGCTTTTTATAGAAGTTCAACAGAGCCCACTGTCGAACCCCACCACATCATAGGCAGACCCCATAGGACGCACCCTCTCGCTCTAGCTCAGGGCTGCCCAACATACGGCCCGCTGGCCGGATGCGGCCCTTGGCTCCTTTTTTTGTGGCCCGCGTCGTTTAAGAAAATCAAACTCAGATTCGGCCCGCCAGCTTTTCCATCTGACTCGAGAAGCTCTTTTTTTATTCATTATTAAATGAGTTAGTTTTGAATCAAAGCTCGAAACGAAAAATAATAATTCACATAATTTGAAATGATTGTATTGAGCGACCCCAAGACACAAAAGGTTGATGTGGAGCATCGCGTTTTCAATATAGATTGGCCAGAGTAGTTACCGTTTAAACCTGCCTTCAGGAAGGATACTTTGGACTATTTTTTGTTATCTTCAATTGTTCAGAATAGGAAAGTTTTTGATATTGGTCAGTAATAAAATCCTTAGACCTTAATGCATGTTCAAGAGTGAATAACAATAAATTTTCAAAACCCCACTTTTTTTTTAAATATTGAAAATTGCGTAATTTTTTGTTCCTTCGTGTTTCTGTCCACGCTTCTTTCAAAAGGGAAATATTTGTTGTTCAGTATTTTTCCACAACTGACTTAATGCTTAGAAGTTTAGTTAAGGTACTTGATAGAAGATTCTGGTAGTGAAAAATTCACTCTAGAACTTTGCTCTAACTTCTTAAACGGAAAATGAAAATTAGGCCTCTAAATTTTGAAATTTCCCAGCTCAGTTTTGTCAAAGCAATTTTGTCACAAGGTTTTTGACATGTCCCGTTTTGCAAGTGCGTTTGTCCCGTTTTTCCACTGAAATGATTTGGTCAGCCTAGTCCTACTGGTCTCTGAAAGGTCAAGGGGGGGGGGGGATAATAAAAAATAAATATTAAAATGGAAAAAAATTATTAAAACTCCTCGGATTTGTTAAATAATGTTTTGGACATCCTCAAAATTGCCCAATATTTTTTTGTTGCCCCCTCAAAATATTATTTTTGGGCAAAAAAACGATTGTTTTTAAATATTTGTATCTGTCTTATTGATTCAAATTATTGGTACAGTAAACTATAGAAACAACAAACTCTCTTCACTCGAGCAAATACGAAAAAAGAAAATTCAGTACGGGCCAGTTTTGCTGTTAGTAAGATTTTGGCAAAACGAATGAAACCTTTCCAGGACGGAGAACTTATTGGACAGTATTTCGGTTGTTGTTTACATCGTGTGTCCTAAGGAAATAGCCTCCTTCAGTAACGTTAGTTTGCGTGGAACACGGTGAGGAGTAAAAGCTACGTTACTTAAAAAAGCCGCCTGCTTCATATTCTATTCTCTCGCAAACGATGAAAATACAGACGTGAAAAACGTGGCAAAGGTGGCTGTCTTTATATATTCCTCAAGTTTGACGCTTGTTAAAGACAATCAATTTTATCAACGTTATAAATGGTGTTGACGGAAATGAAAGCCGAATACGGAGCCCTGCTGTATTAGTGCGAAGTTGATTGACTAAGCCTTGGTACCATGCTTGTGATATTTTATTCTTTTCGAAAGGTAAATTGGTAATATTATTACAAGGTAAAGGAAAACCACTGCCTGAGCTGAATGATCCTTAAAGTTGGAAAATAAAATTTCCGTTCCGTGCCTTACTGCTTTATGTTCCAGTCATTGAGATGTTTGGTAATATCTACCAGAAAAGCTAAGTCACTCGCCCAGAAGTGTCACAATACCAGTGTTCTTTACCGTCATTGCCAGTGCCGGCCCCATTCGTTGTAAGGCTACTTAAGTTTTTAGAGGAGTGTCAAGCCCCTTCATATAGCTCCTGTCAGGTCCTTTTCGGTAGTCGTTCCACTCATTGGGATCAAAGCTACTAATTCCCCTGTGATTTGAAAATGATCGCCAACTACCCTTATAAAGACAGCTACTTGCACCATGTTTTCAACATTAGTATTGTTTTGTCATCGATTGCGAGAGAGTAGAATTTGAAGGATGGGACTAACGTAGTTTTCAAATCTTCTGCAAGAAGTTTTACTCACCGTGTTCCGAGGCAAACTAATGCTACTGAAGGAGACTTTTTCCTTAGGGCACACAATGCCGACAACAGCCGATGTGCATCCCTTAACAAGTGCTGCATTTTTACATCGTGTAAACCCAGTGTGTTTCATATCAACCTTTCGTTTTATTGGGTCACTCGGGTCAAACAATCCAACCATTTCCAAATATGAAACATATTATTCTTTTGTTTCAAAAACGAATAAAAAATTATAAGAACGCATAAATTAAAGGGCTAGATTACCAGATTTTTTAAAACCAGTGATTTCCTACAGTTTTTATTTAAAAAATATAAGAAAGAAGCTTCTCGAGCCACAAAGATAAACCTGTGGTCCGGTTATGATGTATTTTCTTCCACGCTGTGCGGGCCACAAAAAATGGAGCCGAGGGCCGCAGGCCGTACGTTGGGCAGCCCTGACGTAGCCCATGGTCAGCATAGAAAGAATGGACTTTCCGAAGAAATAACTGAATGAATTCCTGAAATAATTTGCGAAGAAATTTCTGTAGGAAATTGTTTAAGAATGCAAATATTATTTTTAAAGAATTTGCGGAAAAAATCCATAATATATGTTGATTTTATTTTTTTAATTTTGAGAATACGGGGAATTGACTGATATCCCATCATTATTAACTGGTTATGGAACAACTTCTCGCAAGAACAGCTATTGTATGATTGGCAATACGATCGTGTACTTAATGGAATAGTGTGGGTTCAAGTCCCACCGGCAGCCGAATCTTTTTTCGCAGTATCTCATAAAAGAAAACACCTTAAATGGCAAACTTAACTATGTGTATCAAAATTGAACAAGTTTTTCAAAAAAGCAAAAAAATTACTTCCCTCACAAGTCATTAATCAAGAAAAAGAGAAACGATGATACCCTGCAGTATCACACACCGTAATTGGTCGGACGCATGATGGCAAGCGAGCCTCTATTGTCGTTGCAAAAGCAAACTCGCCTCAATACGACAAGTAGAAGCACATTCAAACGCATCCGACTGTTGTTTTATTCTGATACACATAGTTGGGTATTTCTCTCTAGGTGTGAAATGTTGCCAAATCAGATACGATGGATACGGGGAATTGACTGATATCCCATCGTTATTAGCTGGTTATGGAACAATTTCTTACAAGGGCAGCTGTTGTATAATTGGTAATACGTCCGTGTACTTAATGGAATAGGGTGGGTTCAAGTCCCACCGGCAGCCGAATCTTTTCTCGCAATATCTCATAAAAAACACCTTAAATGGCAAACTTACCTATGTGTATCAAAATTGAACGTCTTTTCCAAAAAAGTAAAAATCACACTTCCCTCACAAGCAATCAACTGGTGGAATTAAATGGGATAGTTCGAATTCGTCTTTTGACTTTCTGGTATACTAAGTTTACGTAAAGGCTGTATGTTCGCTCCAGAAACAAACTTTTTGTAGGAGGCTTGGAAACCAATATTGTTACATATCAATCGACTCAATTGGACGAATTGGGGTTATGTCTGTGTGCATGTATATAGTATGTGTGTTAGGGTGGCTCATATTAGCATGGAAAGAACTTATTTCAAGCCGCCTTCTTATTGCGTTCTGTTTGATGCTCTGATGCTCTGGACAAAATTTCAGCCAAATCGGTCAACGTTTGAGCGGTGATTAACTTTTTGCGAGTTGATATGGAAATATGTATGGAAGAACATCAAAAAACAGTGATGTGCAGTTAGCATGTACCACTTACGACGATACTTACTCACTGTTGAGGTCTAAATACGTATCTGTGAAGGTAAAATCAAGGAAAGAACAAATGATTTTGACGTAGGACTACGTCTGTCTTTTCTATATTGGGGTACACTTTATGATTGCAAAAATCGGGGACCGTCACAAAAATATGATAGACTTTAAACTTTAATATCTCAGCCGTTTCTCGATGGATTTTCAATTTTTTCAGACCATTCGATCAAAGATGAGTCAACGCTTCTTTGTATTTATATGAAAATACTCATTTTTTAATTAATAATTATTGAAAATTGATAAAAAAAGTTTAGACATAGGTAAACCAACCAATCACGTACATGCATCACTAGCACAGACATCAAAAATCAATCACTTGCGGGTTTGGAGCTAATCCTCAGTTTGAACAAGATTTCACGCAGAGCGGACGCATCAAAGCGATCGCCTCGGAGAGGACACAGCATCACGGAGGCGCTGGTAATATTTTCAATAGAAATCCATCGCATTGGTGGTGGTCCTCGGTGTGTTGCTGCAGATCATTCAACCTCAACGAATCAGCATTTTATATGAAGAAAGGGTTGACTATAAAAATAGCACTGTTTCTATCCCGTGCCGCTAGTGGCGATGCTTTTATTACATTATTGGGAAAACGCATTGGGGAAAGAAAATTGATTCTTCTCAGAACTAGCATTTTCTGAACAGAAAGGTTTAATTGCGAAAATGGACTGTTTCGGTGGCATCGGCGTTTGGCGTGGAAGCTTGGTCTCTGCTTTCCGGTGCGCGACCCATTTTGATCGGGATTGCGCAAAGAGCGGTTTAACCATTTATAAGGCAGTGGTAAGTATATTGTTACCAACAAATTATATGTTTTTCTGTTTATTAACAAGAGCTCTACTTGTTTCCCATGCAGTGACTATATTTACTACCTAGTAATCCCCCAGATGAATTTGAGCCATAAAAATTGAAATGTCAATTTGAGAACGGTTTTTTACGAACAGATCGTAAGTTTCGTGTGGAAGATGGATTTTCAGTTATAATTCGTTGAAAAATGACCTGATATACTTTTCCCCATTGGTAATAATTATTTTGAATCTCATGTGTTAGATTATGGCGTTATTAGAGTGAAAAATACTTTGCCTTTCTTGTATATTTGGTTTTTGGATTTTTGACAAAATTGCTTGGGACAAAAAGAGCAAAACAATTTTTTTTCACTTATGATGCGTTTTCCAACTAGGACTTTTCGCTAAAAAATGTAACGTGCCTTGTTTTGAATTGTTTTACGTAAAACCTTTTTTTTAATCTCTTATTTAGTTTTATTGCATTTTTTCCCGCTTTCAAGGCAGTGGCAAATAATATTCTCCGACATTGTCTGCGGAATCCCGATCAAAATAGCTCGCGCCGGCTTTCTTATATTGAATGAAGTAATTCCATTAGCCCCGCCCCTTCATTAATCGTTATGACTGCACATAATATTTACACCCATATCAGATCACAAAGGGGCGGGGCTAACGGGCTTAATTTATTAAATACAGGAAAGCTGTCATTCGACGCGCGCGAGCCATTTTGATTGGGATTCCACAGAGAGTGGTTCGACATTCGATGCAGCGGAGCGGACACAGCAGCACGAAGGCGTGGGTGGCAGTGGCAATGCGGAAAATTTATTCCAAATTTTGGAGACTTAGCGAAAAATCATCAAGTGGCGGTCGGACAGTTGCAGTGCAAGGTGTCGACAAGCATTTGGATGCAGTTAGTTATTGGAAAGGCGTATTTGGAAATGAAAACTGGTTCTTTTCAGGACCAACATTTTATGGAAAGAAAGAGTCAATTGCGAAAATAGACTGTTTCGGTGGCATCGGGTTTGGCGTGGTAGCTTGGTTGCTGTTAGTGATTCCATCCATTCAAATTTACTGCATCATCTCCCGTGCTATGTTTTGTACTATGAAGAAAGATTATTTCAGATAGTCGGATCAACCTTCTTTTGTATAAAATGGTGGCTTTTGTATAAAATCAATGAAGACGCCACCTCAGTGGAAACTATCTACAGCAACCACCTATCGGTGAACGTCGCTCGGACAGACAGATGCCAAGAGATAATGTTTTGTAATATGAAGAAATTTTGTCTTTAGTAAAATTTCTGTTGTTATTCTTCGCTACAATACGCATCTTAGATAAACAACATTCATAACCAAATTCAGAATCTTGCGAGGATTCATAGAATCATAGGATTCTTAGAATTTGTCATTCTCCGAACGGTCCTTTGTCTGATGCGGAATCTCGATCAAAATGACTCGCGCGCGCCGAAAAGCAGCTGGTATTTTATGGAAAGAAAGAGTTAATTGCGAAAATGGATTGTTTCGGCAGCATCGGGTTTAGCGTGGTAGCTTGGTTGCTGTTAGTGATTCCATCCGTTTAAATTAATTGTATCATCTCCCTCCGCCGCGCTATCACATTTGCTAGTTACGATTGAGTTTTGCACTTTGAAGAAAGTTCATATAGGATTGTCGGATCAACCTTCTTTTGTATAAAGACCTTTTTGGAGGGCACCATCCTCGAAAATGGCCGAAATAAAGGAGAAATAAGCAGAATCAGAAGTGGCGTGGAACCAAACGGAAAAATATTTATTTGCAACGTTTGGTTTTCGCCCGCGATGTAAGCGTACGTGGCAAAGTAAGGATTGTGATGTCCCCGACTGAAAGCCAGTCGAGTGGCTTCAGCGGCCGATGAGTCATGTTAATTCCACGATAAGAGACTCAAAGTCCATCCAACTGGAAACAACTATTCGACTTCTTGATTCAGTTGGCCTCCGAACAGTTTGCTCAATGTTAATAAAACGACACAAATTATTATGGCAAATACCATCAATTTCGAACAGCTACGTAGTCTTACGTTACCTTTGCGTACAACCCGATTGGGCTGCACTTTTGAGTTTTTTTTTAATAATTCCGAGATCAGACATCACCTCGGTTCGTCGAGTTCCTTTGATCGGTATATAATACTATGGGTCTCCGGGTTTTCTATCAAAAGTTCATTTTTTGGAGTAGTATTATAGCCATTCGGTACAACTTTGTTGTACGAGAAAGGCAAAAGGATAGGAAAAGTCACTTTTTCGGCACTTATGCTCATCCGGTTTTTTTAGATTTTTCTTGTGTACTCTCAATCTTTTGAACGAACGAAAAAGGCATCATCACCACTAAGTGGAATTATTAGACATTTTATTATTTGGTCCAGAAAAACCCAACTTAATTCACCGAGTGGTGATACTGCCTTTCGCGCATTTAGCCAAGACACCAACCTTATATGACGCTTATATAGTTCGATTCCATTTTCTTAATAACTTTTAAACGCAATGGTTTATCGTTATCCAATTCAATAGTGATCAACAAGGCTTCGTCCCCTGTCGAATGCAACTTGTTGCGAGGAAATCGGTCAAGAATTACTATATGAAAAAGTGGCTAATGTTTTTCAGTTTTTGTGTGCACACACACACACACACACATACACACGGACAGACAGACATTTGTTCAGCTCGACGAGCTTAGTCGATTGGTATATAACATCATGGGTCTCCGAGACTTATATAAAAAGTTCGATTTTGGAGTGAAATGATAGCCTTTCGGTTCAACTTTGTTGTACGAGAAAGGCAAAATCATATGTATTTCCACGGTAAATTATTTTTAATTTCTATTTGAAATTATTCTGAACTCTTATAAAAAATTGCATAAATTTATCATTGAATGCATTCTAAATTTTCCCAATAAAATACCCACGTGAGTTTCCATTAATTTTAAAAAGGCCATATTTTAATTGTGTCGGGTTTGTTTTTAATTCCTATAGCTAAATTCTTCTGATTATCGTTGAAAAAATCTTTAAAATTACAAAGAGAGAATATTATTTATTTTCGAGGTATTTATTGAGCTGCAAAGAGAACACATATGCATTTATGACTGAAATTCTTCCAAGTAAACTCATTTGAGTCTACCCGGGAGAATCTTCTGAATTTACCAGGATTGTACTTCTTTATTTTACCAAGAAGATATTGAATTCTGGATTGAAAAACGATGAAAATGTACTACTAGCAAAAAAGATTGTTCAGTGATAGGTATCCAAATCGTTCTGTCTCCGTTTCGATTTTCTGTATTTCTCGGGTACTTATTCAAAAGGACGTATGTGATTTTGTAAACAAAAGTTGAAACGTCGATTTATCCGATCTGATGGCACTCCCACGCAAACCAACACCACCAACAGGTAGCCGAAGGCTTCTCCTACCTGTATGTGGTGATGGTTTGCGTGGGAGGGCTATCAGATTGGATAAATCGACGTTTTAATCTTTGTTTACAAAATCACATACGTCCTTTTGAATAAGTACCCGAGATTTCGTATCGTTTCGAATCGAGATAGAAAAATCCCACATCTTCTCCAACGCCCATATCCGCAACCAGTCCGACATGTGTTACAAGCTGCTGTACCTTCTTGTCATGTGATGTGCAACCGGAGAGCACCAGTTGACGGTGAAATGGAGACATTTTTCGTTGTCATCGCAATAGAGAGCACTTATCACTCGAAAAGTGCTTCAATTACGAGAGATTAAAAGCATTTTGATACACTTTGTTTCGCAGCCAGCCGGGTGGCACTTAAGCCGCTGATTCACTGTGACTGTGACATCGGCTTATGGAGAGGGGTGGCGCGGTGCTAGGTCTCAAGGGGGACATGAGAAATCTAAAACTAGCAATGACACGGCCATGGATTGGTGTACAGTAGTCAACGGATCCGAAGAGGATTTCCAGTGACGGCAATTAGAGAGCTCCTCGTATTGTCGAATCTATATTTCTTCTGTGTAGGAATAATCGCTGTGAGATTTTAATCCGGTCCAGTATAGGGGACAGTATTTTCAGATGGAACAACTAAAAACTGTTGAGTAGAGAGCATTTCAATTTAAAAAATCTTTTGATTTAGAATTTTGTTTGCGAAATTTTTGTGATTTTATATAATTCAACGGATGTAACTAGTGCACAGATTTGAAAAGGCAAAATTCTTTGAAACGACGAAATTTCATTTCATCTTCAAGGCTGCTGACGACAATAATTTATTAACACTTTTCAAAAATGTTTACTTTTCTGTATCTAAATTGGGTCCGATAAAATTTCGTATTTTAACGCAAAGGTTTTCCATCTAAATTGCAAAGGCTTACCTGTGAATAACGTGCCATTGTAGGCAACGACAAAAAGTCGATTGTCTGCTCAGTACTCACCAGCTGGATTATACTAAAGGTAAACAAACAAGCCGCTTGGAATCACTTGAAATAGGAACACACCTACTCGAATGAACTCAAAAGTAGTTCAACACAGTGAAATGTTGCATAATCGGCACCCTCCTGCTGTTCCCATGTGAACACCCATGCCTTGGGTGCCGCTTCATTGTGTTGAACATCATTTTGAATTTGATCTGAGGAAATGCAAATCCGAAGAAAATCCCGGATCTTAAATATCTGGTTCGTTCGTCGCAATGTATCTACTTCGAGAAATAATTCACATTCCAGACAGCTTTGCTCCCCTCCAAACCATTCCTTTTTTCACAAATCGTCTGTTCGTTCAAACATTTCGGCTGTAATTTAGATTGATACCTTCCGATAGAGCTGGCTGAAGTGCCTTTTTTGGCGCATTTGCACCTCCCATTCCCAAGTAGCGGCGACTATTTATCTTCAGCGGGACTTTTCACCTTGCTGTCCCGAAGTGAAACCGAATCCAACAATGGGCATCGTTCTGGGTGGGAACCAAGTTCTGGATAAGGTGAAAAATCAATTTAAAACGACCATAAATTTTCCTCCAAGTCAAACAGCTGCTGCTCTGCCGCCTAATACTGATGCTGTGCTGTCAGTTTTCTCCAGTCAAGTTTCCTCAATATCAGATTGAGACATTTATTACCATTTGAAAAGTTCTTTTGCCAATCGAAACAAACTAACGACGGACGAAACCGAGAGGGGGAGGTTTTCAAGAACACAAGAGTTTCATTTTGTGTTCTGTGTTTCCATACTCGCATTTGGGGGGAAGTTAATCTGATCCCAATGATATTTTTCAATTTAATTTAGCCTTACTCGGCTCCTTGGCTACATTGGGGATCGGTCGATAAGAAAATCGCACGGATTGCAACGACTGGCATTTCCTGTAAGATTGCTGTATTGGGGGAGTTGCTGATATTTTCTTGGTTTATCACTACTTCGAATGTACAAAGTAAATCTTTCTCTGACAAGACGTTAGGCAACGGATGGTGATTCAGTGCATAGGGTAAACTTTTCAGAAATCTACTTTATTTAAGAAAGCAACTGTTATCAAAAGTTTCAAAGATTTTGTTTTCTAGTTAGAATATGACATTTGAAATTTAAAAGTTTGGATGCTGTATTTTTATATTATTCCTTTCATTGGGATTTCACTAGAGTACATTTTATTTTTACAATGTGTTCATATTTTTTTTAAATAGTCCGATACTCTGCACCTGTCGATCGCAATCGAGAACCATTTCTACCGGATTGTTGTCAGTCATTCTGGCTCGGCCCACCACAGCTGTGTTGTGCACGCAGTCGAATATTTTGTACGACGGCGATGGCTATGAAAGAACTAACTATTGTGGCAGTAGGTTAAGGGACTTCATACGCTTTTCAGGAAGAGCATTTTCATGGTTAATTTCAGTTTAATCTAGTTTATTGTGAATTTAAAATCATTATCTGGAATGTGACCTTTGTAGGGAATACATGTTCTATGTGAGTTCATATACCAATAATCCACATTTAACAAAATTTTCGGCAAAGCTTTCAAACTAAAGACTGCTTATAATTGCAACTACAATTCAACTACAATGAAGCTGAATATTTTTTTAAATAGGTATCTACTTGCCTCAAGATTAAGGGAATGCGATAACATACTTTTTCCTAACGAAACGAAACGAAACAAAGTATAAAATGTCTATGTCATGGTTTCCCAAACTGTGGGTCCCGACCCCCAGGGGGGTCGCGAGCGGATTGTTGGTGGGTCGCGTAGAACAAATATTAATTGCAGCTCGAATGCCGAGCCTTTTGATCATTTTTTTTCAGGAACATAATTTCAAGTTCAAACCGCATTTTATTTAAAATATATTCATCACCAGGCTATTTTAGAAAACATTTATGCCTAAAAGCTGTCCCCTTAATGAAGTAAAATAAAAACATTTTGACAAACAATATCATGTTTGTCATTTTTTGCATTTGTACATAAAGGTAACGTGAATATTTTTGTAAAACTTGCCGAAACAGATGACATTCTGATTCAATTAATGCTTAATACTACTTGGTAAAATGCATTTTTTCATAGGTGGGTCGCGAGACATATAGAATTTTGCTAGGTGGGTCGCATACCCAAAAGTTTGGGAAGCTCTGGTCTATGTTGATTCGAAGCGGAACGAAATGAAATATAGATTTACTTTCAAGACTTCGAAACAAAATCAAGGTCCATTTAATTCGAGATTTTACGGAACGAAACGAAATTTAAATTTTTTTCCGCGGAATTTTTATTGAATTTTGAAATCACTTCTATAAGCAAAATTATTTTGCAGTTACTTGACTGTCAAACATTTCCCGCTCCTAGAATTTCTCTTTCCATGCTGCATGAGGTCGCACAAATGTGCGAGAATCTACATGACTTTACGATGGTTTGCATGCATTCCTGCTCCAATCAGCTGCTGAATCTCGTGAAAATTCGTAACGAGTGTTTTTAGTTGCATTTCTATTAATTTTCACTCGAAATATTAATGTGAAAATATTTGTTACAAATAATACAAAACTCAAACTAAGTTTATTCTTATTTTTTACACAAATAATAACAAAAAATCTCAATATAAGATCTAAAACGAACATAACCACAATCTTCAATGTTTAGCTCCGGCACAATAGAAAGCTTTGGCTTCATTTTGACAACTAAATCGGTTCTATTCGCACCAACCTTCATATATTGTACCGCGTGTAAAAAAAACCTATTCCTGCGCTTATTTTCAATCGTAACCAAAAATAAGAGCCAGTTAATTGCCTAAGGCAGAGCTTCCCAAACTTTTGGGTATGCGACCCACCTAGCAAAATTCTATATGTCTCGCGACCCACCTATGAAAAAATGCATTTTACCACTTAGTATTAAGCATTAATTGAATCAGAATGTCATCTGTTTCGGCAAGTTTTACAAAAATATTCATGTACAAATGCAAAAAATGACAAACATGATATTGTTTGTCAAAATGTCTTATTTTTTTTTTTTTTTTTTCACTTCATGAGGGGACAGCTTTTAGGCATAAATGTTTTCTAAAATAGCATGGTGATAAATATATTATAAATAAAATTCGGTTAGAACTCGAAATTATGTTCCTGAAAAAAATGATCAAAAGGTTCGACATTCGAGCTGCAAATAATATTTGCTCTACGTAACCCACCAACAATCCGCTCGCGACCCCCTGGGGGTCGGGACCCACAGTTTGGGAAACCATGATCTATGTCGTCGGCGAAGCCAAATAGCTGGTGGGAATTTGAGTTGAAAATTGTACCACTCGTGTTAATCCCTGCTCTTCGTATTACCCCTTCCAAAGCGATGTTGAATAGCAGACACGAAAGACCAAGATGAATACACTTCTAGGTGTTCCAATCTGCCAAATTCACGATTCAGCCATCTTGAATTTTAGTATGGAAGAGCCAGCCGGTTAGTTTATGTTTTGCACCGAAAATGAATTTTTCACCCCCGCCTTCTTCTCGTCCATAAACTGGGCAGATTGAAACACCTAGCTGTGTATTCATCTTGCGAAAGACCATCACCTTGCCGTAACCCTCTGCGGGTTTCGAAGAGACTCGAGAATGCCCCTGAAACTCGAACTACGCACATCACCCGATCCATCGACGCTTTGATCAACCGTGTCAGTTTATCCGGAAATCCGTGTTCGTGCATTAGCTGCCATAGCTGGTCCCGATCGATTGTATCATATGCGGCTTTGAAGTCGATGAATAGATGATGTGTGGGCACGTTGTATTCGCGGCATTTCTGCAATACTTGGCGAATGGCGAACACCTGGTCCGTGATTCTACTTTGGGACGCATTTATGTATTGTTTATTTATTGTTCTGCAAACAGAAACAAAACATGATTTTTGCCTTTCTCGTATACTAAGTATACGTAAAGGCTATATGATCACTCCAAAACCAAACTTTTGATAGAAGGCTCGGACACCCATAGTGTTATATACCAATCGACTCAGCTCGACGAATTGAGGTGATGTCTGTTTGTGTGTATGTATGTATGTGTGTATGTGTGCAAAATTTTGTAGACACACTTTTTGGAACTTAGCATTGGCCGAATTGCTCGGACTGAGAATCCTGTCCCATTGTTTGCTATTGAAAATTGGCCAGATTGGACTATGGGATCGGACGTTATGGCCAAAATACTATTTTCTATGCGCAAAACACGCTACAAATCACTTACTCATATTTTTTAGTTTTTTTTTGCACGAGAAAGGCACCAACACCGCTGGGTGGATTAATCAGGGTTTTTAAAGGTGATTTTACAATGAATTCAGTGGTAAATTTCAAATTCACCACATGATTTTCTACTCCCATTTCTAAAAGCTCTCATCTGGCGTAATATTTACCGTACCGCGCTGAAATTGAAGTCGATTGTTAAGCATAAGTGAACAAATAATCAGCGCCGTAGCGTGCGGTTGGCCAGGTTGGCCTCCGCCAAGGGCGCCAGCCTTTAGGGGGCGCCAAAATCAAGAATTACACTATAAGAACAATTATATTAGCTAAGGGGTTGATAAAAAAACAAATCGAGTCCAAAATCCAAAAGTTTGTGGTACAGATATTTTGAGCAATCTAAATCAAAAAAAAAAAATTTCTCAAGTGATGTTTGAAAATATCGTAAGTCCAAAAGAGAGACTATCTTTGTTTAATTTCTCTTTCGATTATAGCGAAGTCATACAAACATTTACATCGGATTTTTTCACAGAGATTTGAAGGAAATAGCTTTGTCTAGCGTGCTGAGGTGTAAATAGTGTAATTAATGAAAAACTAGCTTCGATATTAGTGATAGAGAGCGTAATGCAAGAGAGCATAATGAAAGAGAGTCTCTCATTTGGACATACGACATCATTGGCAAATCATGCTAGATTTCTTTTCTTTCACATCAACAGGTCATACGGATTGGTCTATGCTTCGAGATCTATTCAGGTTTCTCAAAAACTTTTGGAAGCAGTTACAAGGAATGGCTGATACCGGGAAGTAGTAATATGGGTTTTGTGTAAATTAAATTAAGATAAATTTGCTCGTTTTTCTTAGGAAAAACTCCATGTGGCTCGAAAAAAAAACCATTATGGCCGCATTGGGCCAAGCAAAATTTTCAATTGCTGCAGTCCCGAAACTTATGCCAGTGGCAACACAAAGCATAGCCGTTAAATATTATATGAGCAGCGATATACTTGTTTTACTTGGTATGAGGGTTGTGAATTTTAAATAATGATTTTCATCTGACAAATTTGCTGAATATGAATATCTGCAACGAGAAGTTTAAGCAACATCAGATTCGCTTTGCTAGAACTTTTAGGTTATTGATTGATTTATTATGGGAGACTTTCCTTAATGACTCTCGGTGTTCATAACAGGTTTATCTTCTATTATCAAGAATGAAATCAGATCAAGATTGGTTCGGAAGTCATCTAGAGCTGGGTTTCATTGAGCCATTTAGGTCACCATGTGTCTCTAAACTATTGACCTATCCACTCCAGGGCTAGATTTTCTTGATCCAATTAGGTATTGAATTTCATTGACGCGACTAAATCCAGTAATTCCTTCAAACCACCGATTAAGCCACACCAGCTTTGGATTTCTCTTGATCCGAATATGGTGCTACCGATAATCAACCAACCCACGCTAAAATCAAGATTCGACTCTGGACATGATCATCGACCATCTTTTTCCATACACTTATTGAACCAAGTAGTGGCTCCCAATCATCAACGGCCAACGCTAAAGTTGGATTTTTGTTGATTGGAATAATTCAAATAAGGGTCTGTTCACAAATTACGTAACGCGAAAATCCGAGTTTTTGACCCCCTCCCTCCCCCTCGTAACAAAAAGCACCCCCTACCTCCCCCATATAACGCGTATTAACTGAAAAAATTTTAAATCCATTTTTTTCGGTTTTGGTAGGTTTTGGTATTTATTGAAAACTGTAAGAACTGGAACGGAACATGATTAAAACCAAGGATATCAAATGCAGCTAGTAAAAACTAAAATAGAATTTGCGACCATGGCCATTCAAATTTTAGTTTAGCGGGACTGTTCTTTCGAGAAATAGGGACACGGCAGGTATTTTCGTCTGTTCGTCATAGTCTCGAAAACCAATAAAAGAGACGTTTTTTTGTAAATCTCATACGTACCGAATCGTAAGCTCAGGAGAAACGTTCTGCTATAGTGGAGTTCTAGCAAATGTACGTTGCTTTCGTTGGTTTTAGCCCCTACGACGATGGACGGAAATACCTGCCGTGTCCCTACGATATTCGCTTTGTTCTCTTACGCATAACGGTCCCGCTATGTGCTTGATTTCGGTAATGACTAAAACGATAACGATAGACAAATCATTTTTAAATTGAACTGTTTATGTGGTTGAGCTAAAAAGCAATTGCTTAGAATGAAAATGCCTCGAAATTTAGCAACAATTATTCGAACAAAACTCGCTGTCTTTTAGGATTCCCAAAAAAACATCAAAATAGCCTTCACTGATAAAAAGTAAAGAACTACAAAGACTAGCATGGGACAATTATGCGTAGTATAGTGAAGAGGAAAGGTTGGTACGTATTCATCATCGTGATTAAGACATATTAGCAATTACTTCAATCAGTGACTAAAAAAAACTTTTAGGATTAACTTTTATTCGCGTTATGCGTAACATTTGCTAGTACCCACCCCCTCCCCACGCAGGTTGGACCTCCCTCTCCCCCCAAAAGCGTTACGTAATTTGTGAATAGACCCTAAGTCCGTCAGCGATTCCAGGTGTAAAACGACAACTTTTGGAGTCGAATAATATTGTCCCATTTGACTGGTAACAAGATGGTATTTTCAAAATCTGAATTTATTTCGGATCTTTGGCTACAAAGCTTAAAAGATATTATGATGCCATCCTGAAATACATCATTCATTCTAGAACGTGAATCCATGCATTTTTTTTATTAATTTTTTATTTTTATTATTTTATTATTTAGGGGAACTGTTCCGATATCCATCTCATTGTACATATATCCATCTCATCGCTAAACAAAGAAATACGCACTAAATTCGTCGCTTCTTTTTGTCAACATGCGTGCTCACTGCTGAAAAAATCACAAAAAATAATCAACAAACCAAATTCCTTTCCATTGCTTCGTTTTTGATAGGATGGAAATAGGAGCTATGAAATGAAGTGGCGAACCGTTCCCCTAAATGGAATTTTCCAGAAATTTGATATAATTAGACATTTTTTTAGGAATTTTATGGATCTTTGACAATCTTTACTACTTTTATCATATTGAACATAGGTCATATAAGCTTACAGGAATCATAAATAATTCATTAATTTCTATGAACTTTTTGCCTGACTCTGTGAGGATCGTTAGTGGTTACATATTTTGCAAATAGGTAGTCAAAAATGACCACGAAGTTTTTAAATTTCTCAGAGGTTTTTTTGCAACCCAACAAACCACATTGCTCCTGCACATGAGTTGTTATTTGAAGCACCTTTGAACAATTAAACATTTTGATCTTATTTTTTCAAAGTAAGATCCAAATTTTTCTCTTAATATAAAATGCAAAAATATCATTTTCCTTAGTAAGTAAGGGGCGCCTAATAAAGGTTTCGCCAAGGGCGCTGATACCCACGCTACGGCTCTGCATAATCTATCATTGTTTAAGCTCTATGCGCGTTACGGTTCTTTCAACTCGTGCTCTTGAAAAATTACTAGAAAAAGCACGTGGTTTCCAAAATGGCCGATTCCTGGCGTTTATTTACTGGCATACTGGCATTTACCATGCAACTCCACTGCTTTGAGCTGAAAAAATCCGTGGGGTAACAGCAATGATGGCTATTTGAATGTCCTGCAAATTGTTTTATTCAGTTTATTTATAATTCATAATATTTCTTATTTTTGGCAGTTGAGTGTCTTTCATTGGGTTGCATATCATGCACTCGGAATAATAATTTCCACTATTTATATCTGGTTACAAATCAAAACATACAAAATAGGTGGTTTATTTCCATAAATATAGTTTAGGAGAAAAAAACGTACTTATGATTGCAATCTTTTTATGATATAAATAAATAAACAACATGAAAATGGTTGCTTAGGAACGAACAGCGTCGGATAGAAGTTTGGCGTCGAAAGCAGTTACTCTCAGATTAACTTATAGCAGCCGCCATTATTGTGAGCATGGAAAGCTGGATAGGTCAATTAACCGACAGCTCATTCGTCAATAAACTCTACAGGGTGTTTTCTTTTTGCAATTTGAAGACCATCACACGCGCATTCCATACTGCGAAAGATTGAATTTTTTTTTCTAGTTTCATGATGTTTTACATAACTTTCTAGGAGAGATCGACTGTGATGGTGATATTTGAGGTTATGGCTTTCAGTCTTCTTATGCTCAAAAACGGGTTTTACGTTTTTATCCGACGTTTCGGTTACATATATTGTACCTTTATCAAAGAGTTAACTAAGTCCCGGGAGTTAGAAGACTAAAAGCCATAACCTCAAATATGTTTTACATAACTTTTCCTAAGATATTTTAACATTGACATTTAGTACCTTGGCCAGATTTGAGTCAATCGCGGTATAAACATTTAGTTTTCACTTTTACTGGCTTCTTTCCTTAGCCGTGCAGTGTGATGCATGGCTAGAAACAATGTCCAACAGTGAGAAATAAATTAGTGCCCGAGGCATTTAGGGATTCGCCATGCAATAAGTTTGGCACGTGCCTGTCATTTGACCGATGCAGTCTGCGAAGTTATGGCGGTAAACCATGTTGTTAATTGTTAAGCAATCATTTTTTAAATTTATTAAAAACAATATTGGAATTAAAATATGTATAGAATTTTATTGTATTAGGTTAAATAAAATGAATTGTGAAAAATTATTAATTAAATGAATAAAAAGAAAAATAAATAAAACATTTGAGGTGTATTTTTTATCGTAGAAAATCACATTCATTTTTGATTTATTTTAATCATCCGTATATGTGCGTATACAGGGGATGTCAAAATAACTGGGATAGGTAAATTTTTGGGTATAATTCGATGTTTTGTAACTAAGTCAATTATTATCCGATTTGTACAATTCAGGGATGCCTGAACTAGAAATTTAATGTAGTTTCACCGTATGTTCATGGAACCGACCATGGTCATTGGATACCGGAGATATTCCGGGTTTTTTGAAGGTAGGCTCAGAACCTTTAATTTGTTGTGGGTGTTAGAATAAGTTGTGGTTGAAAACAGATTAATATTAGTAACCACAAATAAAGTAGGGCTCTTTTTGATAGGAACCATATGTTGAAATTCGAAATCGGACCCGAATCAAGTGAGATATGGCCATTTGTTCAGAATCGGTGCTGATCGGGAGTTTTAAAAGGGACCAGGCCACAAATTCATTTGAATTAAGCTTTTTGACCGATCTTCCATTATGATTACATTCCAGAAGTCTTCTGTCACGTTAAGAATGAAAAACCAACCAAAAAGACGGATTTTGAAGTCGCTGGGGTGCCCCCGGGGAACCCGTAGAGGGGACATTTCAGTTTTGGCACCAAAGCTAGCCATTAGACGGTTCGTTTTTCATGATTTTCTATCAGGAATCGAGGTATGAGTATAAAATGGACCATTGACGGCTTCGACCGCTTCCGAGACCTACGGATTGTCTCCGGGGAGCCCGTAGAAAAGGACATTCCGGTTTTAGCGCCAAACTGGTAATTAATAAATTTCTAGTTCAGGCATCTCTGAATTGAAAAATCGGATAATAATTGACATAGTTACAACACATCTAATTATGCCCAAAATTTGCCTATCCCAGTTATTTTGGACATCCCCTGTATGTATTTAACGGTGTCAGGCCATTAGGCCGAAGACCTTTAGGCCGAAAGCCATTTGGCCGAAGGTCAATAGGCCGAATGGACATTAGGACAACGGGCATTAGGCCGAATTTGGAGAAAGAAGCAGAAAGAAGTTCTCTCTTCACCCCTGCTTCCTTCTCCCTTCTTGCATCTTCCTTCTTCTTTCTTCCTTATTCCTTATTCTTTATTTCTTCTTCCTTTTTATTTTTTCTTCTTCCTTTTTCCTTCTTTCTTCTTCCTTTTTTCTTCTTCCCTCTTCCTTCTACCTTCTTTCTTCTTCCTTCTTTTTTATTGTTTCTTCTTTCTTCCGTTTTCTTCCTTCTTCCTTCTTTCTTCCTTCTTTCTTCTCCCTCCTTTCTTCTTATTTTCATCTTCCTTCTTCCCTCTTCCCTCTTCCCTCTTCCCTCTTCCCTCTTCCCTCTTCCCTCTTCCTTATTCCTTCTCCCTTCTTCTTTCTTCCTTCTCCCTTCTTCTTTCTTCCTTCTTCCTTCTTCCTTCTTCCTTCTTCCTTCTTCCTTCTTCCTTCTTCCTTCTTCCTTCTTTCTTCTTCCTTCTTCCTTCTTTCTTCTTCCTTCTTCCTTCTTCCTTCTTCTTTCTTCCTTCTTCCTTCTTCTTTCTTCCTTCTTCCTTCTTCCGTTTTCCTTCTTCCGTTTTCCTTCTTCTTTTTTCCTTCTTCCATCTTCCTTCTTCCTTCTTCCTTCATCCTTCTTCCTTCTTCCTTCTTCCTTCTTCGTTCTTCGTTCTTCGTTCTTCGTTCTTCGTTCTTCCTTCTTCCTTCTTCCTTCTTCCTTATTCCTTCTTCCTCCTTCATTCTTCCTTCTTTCTTCTAACTCTTGCTTCTTCCTTCTTCCTTCATGCTTCTTCCTTCTTCCGTCTTCCTTCTATCTTCTTCATTCTACCTTCTTCCTTCTTCTTTTTTCCTTCTTCCTCCTTCTTTCTTTCTTTTTCCTTCTTCCTTCTTCCTTCTCCCTTCTTAATTCTTCCTCCTTTTTCCTTCTTCCTTTCCTTTCCTTTCTACTTCTTCCTCATTGCGCACTACTCACTTCTCACTCCCCAGTTCTCATTCGGCCTAATGACCGTTCGGCCTAACGACCATTCGGCCTAATGACCGTTCGGCCTAATGGCCTTCGGCCTAATGGCCTTCGACCTAATGACCTTCGGCCTAGCGGCCTTCGGCCTAATGACCCAGCATCGTATTTACCATTACGCAGTGCATTAGGATTCCAATACTAGCGCCTATTCATTTGAGGCATTAAACTTTTTTGGGGGTTCTTAACGTTATGATAATACACAAAAGCATATGAGTCGGTATTGGCAAACCTATCAACAATCTAATTCGCCACATGTAACATGTGCTGGAAAATTGAATTTTCCCAAACATTGAACAAACATGGGTCGGGACGATGTGTAAATTGAGGTTTCCCGGACAAACACACACGTCGCTTCCGACTGTCCCTCGATTCGAAAGCGTTAATCTAATCTCGTAATCGGAATCGAATTCGTACCGTTCTAAAATGTCCCAAAGAAAAAAAAGTCTCACCATTCTCTTTGGTACCAGTAAAAATAGCACACCGACCTTTCGAGAACAAAACATGGTCTCATTTTTATGGTCTAGTGGATTTTGAAGGATTTCTTTCGTTGGTCGCCGTCGCATGTATTTGGAATTCCATCTTTCATCAAACTCAATCGGCTCGAGAATCGGTGCTGCTAATGCCGTTAGCCTTTGGTGGTTGGTCCTTTTCTCATTCATTCATTCATTATTTATTTATATTGTTCATCATCGGCCTAGGGGAAAGGGATTTCTTCGACAACGTGTGCGATCCGGAGATCGAAATAATTGATACTCTTCGGGGGTACTTTGGCATTGAATTTAGCGTCGTATAATGCACACAAAAAAATCTAACGACCACTAGAAGGGAAGTTTTGGTTGGATATGACTTGGGATTATAGGGCCAGCTGTGTTTTGAATTTTGCATTCACATGTCGTGCAATATTAATAAGTCATCAGCAAATCTGGGAAAATGTGAACAATGGGGCAGGGAGTTAATGGCACTGTTCAGAGGGAAAAACCTTGATTAGCCTGAGTGAAATTAACTGAGGGGAAATACGTGGCATGACGCTCATCCGTATTTGTACTCAACGTTTATCATCGCAGATTTTATACATTTGAGAGTTGAAATAAACAAGCTATGGTATTGATACTGTTAACAATTTTAGTGAACAGTAAGTAAGAAGTTTCACAATAAAAGGTTAAGTAACACTAGTATAAAATCGAAATACATAATAAGTTTCAATGAAAAATAGTTTATTTGCAGAATCACAAATACTTGTCACAGTTCAAATCATTTTTAAAATCCAAAACCAAAAAATCCTGCGACCAGTTCGAAGAACTTGTCTACATCTACTCCGTGGTCACGCAGCTTCTGAACCATGGCTTGAGCTTCCTTGGAGTTCTGAAAATGGAAACAAAATTTAGTACACTGCACTTCCCATAATATCATCCTCATCAAACCTGGTAGAAATCGACCAACTTTTGGAAATCCGAGCTAAACAGCTTATCGAACAATGCCTTGAATTCAGGGCTGGTCTTCAGCTTCTCCTCATACAGAGCTTTCAGTTCCTTCAGAGGCAGCAGGGCAAGAGCATCATCAACGAATCCGCTCAATCCACCAGCTCTTACTGAAAAACCCAAAAGCAAACCATTAATATTAGATAGGTTTTTAATTTCCTAGCAAATATCTTACGGCTCTTGACACCTTTCGGCGTGACGTGATTCAATCCCAGGAAATCGGCTACTTGGTTCAAAAGATCGTACACCGCCAGACCAGCTTCTTCCAAATAGTTCAGTACATCCTTGACTTCCTTCAAAGCGAAGAATTGATTCCAAACGGCGGCAAATTCGGCACCTTGCAGATAGGCGAACGCTTCCTGGAACTCCTTATCGGTGGTAAAGTAGCGAACAACCAGATCGGTGAGCTTATCCACTGGAAGCAGATTGAGGAAGTCCTGTAGGTCATCTTCGAGGGTACGGCTTGGTGGAGCAGCAGCTGGGATCGAGGAAGCGGTGGCGACTGCCACCAGGGCGGTAAGGACGAAAATGGCCTTCATGGTGGATTGAACACTATTTGGTGAAGTGCTGTAACAGGTTGATTGAAAGTGAAACTGATGCTTTGACTAACGATTTGTGTAGCTTATATATAGCACTTTGAGTCAAGTACTCAGAAGTTATGATAAGTGTTGAGCACTTGACGGGATTAGAAACAAGCTGCCGATGAAGCTTTACAACACTCGAAAAGTAAAATCCAAACGTTCGACTGCTTTTAGCTCTGGGGAAAATGACAATCTCACAATTTTAAAAGGCTTATCGCTTTCAAAAACACTAGATTTATATTAGCCCAAGAAACAATAAATCTGCGTATTTAAAGTTGTAATTTAAAATAATTTCTTCATAAAATATTGATTATTTGGGAAAGATTTACACGTAATAAAGTCCAAATTCAAACCAGTTTCTCATAATCACCCCCTTCTATACAGAATCCTTTGAAGTCACACCATTCTTGGCCAGAGTACCAATAAAAGCAATTTACAAACGTGATAATTTATCATCGGTTCAAAATCCGTTTTATTGATTCCAAAAACTGATTTATGGTGGCGGATTTCACACCTGAAGCAGAGACGATTCATGGCGAACACTGTTACGCTTTCAGTGGCAGCCAGTTGGGCAATAAAAAAGATATATCCTTCGCCGAGAAAGCTGTGTTCACGACGGTCGGTGAGGAGATCAAAGCAATTCCCTTTTTCTTCCCGAGAGGTACGACCTTTTTTTATTCGAAACAGCCACCGCTGCGCTGTCTTCCAAAGATGCCGAAGCTCAAATGAATATTTTTCTATGATTTACGTTAACTTTTATTCGAATGTCTGCTCTGGGAGCGGATCCTGCCTTGTACCTGTGTGGGGCGCAGGTGTCTCGTTCCCTGGATGGAGCTATCATCAGGAGCCTTCCATAGGGATTTACAAGTGTGGAAACACATTTTCCCTTTTCCACAGATCTGTCTGCACGCCAACCGAAGATTTTCACAAGGAGCTCCACCGGCAGTACACCAAATGCTTCACGCATATCATTTTCAGGGAAAGGATCCTTAGCGGGAAGCATGGTTTGGGTCGGGCGAACGTCATCGCCTGGTTTTTGAAATTACCCATAAATTCACCCCCACTGAGTGTTTAATGGTCATCACGTGCCTCGGTGATCTGGAGAGGATGGATCGCTCAAGTGAGGGCGAACTGGATTTGTGGACGGATGTGAATCAGAATGGTACTTTTACCATTACCAAACTACGCGTACTTTTGGAAAGAAGTAAATATTAAATGTACCATTTATGTTCTCAGTGACTCATAGGGAGATTTTGTGGAATACGTATTGGGAAAACAGCAAGAATGAAGGAGGCAACCTGAGTCAAACTGCACAAAATTGCGATTCTCGAGTGCTGAAACACTCATTGAGATATCAATAACAGATTCACTCTCGACTTTTCGACGTAGTTTCCAAAGAATCGTCCCCTAAATGCATAAATCCTTCAAGGGTAGCAATGTTAATGTGTGAAAATGATTGAATTTTTCTACGCTTGCCGAGAAGTCACATCAATTTACGACCATCCAGCGGGCACTCCCTGCCATTGCCAATATTCGCCGGCAGCTCGTCAGATTTAACACGCACTATCAAATCCAGGAAGCGGCAAAAACTGACACACACTATTCAGCGGCAGATTTGCGTGGTGACGTTTTCTTTCCTGGAATGGAAGGGTGCCACCAGGCTGCACATAAAACAGCATGGAAAGCTATTGCGACCCGTTTACTCTTTCGATGCGATTGTTCAATTATGCTAATGAGCATCTATTCAGTGGGAACAATTACACTGTCGATTGGGGTTTAGTGCGTTGCGTTAAATATAGTTCTAGAGGTTTTTTACATCAAAATTTCTAATAGATAGCAGAAAAAAGACGCTAAAAATCAATGGGTCGGAAATATTATTAGAGATTATCCATTGAGGTAATCACGCCTGAATTAAATTTTCAAATGACCGATTTTTAAGCTCGTGTTTGCACTTGGTTAGTTTTTAAAATTATTTTTTGCAATAGGGCACTGCAAGGACTGCTTTGTCTCTTTTTCGCAGCAAAGAAATTAGAAAACAACAAGGCCAGTAAACGTTAAAATTTATGAAGAACGAAAGAGAAAGAGATCTTTCCGCGCAGTGCCCTATTTCTGATCATAATATCTGGTTTACAGTTCGTCTTTGAGTGATAAAACGGCCTACTTTTCCATACCAACAAAATGGGTGCTTTAATGAACATTATGCAACTCAAATGGGTTGCATAATATCTATTATAGCACTCATTTGGGTGCTATAATGAAAACCAACATCGGAACAGTAGTTACATGACTACATTTTGCTGAATTAGCTTGGGATAGTGTTCAGATAGTTTATACTCTGCGTCGCGTAATAAATGGAATAGCACAGACAAACAGACATAACACATTGAACAATCACTCATCAAATTCATCGTCGTTCAAACACTAACGACATCTGATGATTTAAGTTAGTTGGGCAAATCGCGAACCAGATGGCGGTAGTGAGCAAACGTCAAACTCGAGCAAATCCGATGCGCGCGCCACGAGTGATCGATTGGCCAACTAATGATTATTTGAATTGACCAGTAAATTAGTAAACGATGGAAATTTGACAAGTGTTATGTCTGTTTGTCTGTGGAATTAGTTTGATGGACATAACATCAGAATTTTCCAAAGGCGACTTCATCTATCGCTTCAAGACATGCAGAGCTATGCGATGTGGCACGATAACATAGAATCTGATTTTTCTCTGCAGCTACATTATTTATTGGCAAGAGTTATCATGTGGAGTAAATATTCTTTACTATTTTGGTACAGATTTATCATAACAAAGCTAATTTTTCGTCATTGCAAAATATAGCGTGTGCAACTCGGCAAGCCTCGTTGGATAAACGTACAACTCGTGCTGAAAAAAACATCTTTTTGCAACTAGTTGCACAAACTACTATTTCTCGCCTGAAGGGTGAAAACAATCCTTTTGACGATAAGACTTTTAACACCAAAATACCTTAAAAGGAAGACCCCTTCAGAATTTTTTTGAGCATGCAAAATATTCAGGAAAATATAAAAGGGTTTTAAATTAAAAAGGCCGTTAAAAGTCAACAAATTGTATGGGTCTTCAGAACATATATAGGACATTAATTATTTCCTTTTAGGCGAATTCCAATATTGTTCTCAAGAAAAAATACAAATCTCACGTAAATCGAGCGTAAAATCTTTCGCTCTTTCTGAACTTATTTTTATCCAATTAGGTCCTATGGCGATTCCGGCCACCGACAACTCCCGAGTTGGATTTTTTTCTACCCGAATAATCTGGCCATCGACTAACTCACTCTTGAGTTAGATTTTCTTGCCCCAGATAGGCCCAATGACGAATCCGGCCATCGACCAACTCACTCCCGAGTTAGATTTTCTTTACCCAACTACGTCCGATCCCGAGTTGCACACATGTTGTACAGCAGTTTCTGTAACTTTGCGACCGAATTAGGTTACATATGAGTTGCAGCAACTAAATCACTCTGAATTGTGCTGCGAAGGATGACGATTCCGGTCATCGACCAACTCACTCTCGAGTTGGTTTATCTCGGCCCATTCAGGTCCGATAACGATTCCGGCCATCGATCAACTAACTCTTGAGTTGGATTTTCTCAACCCAACTACGTCCGAAGACGAATTCAGCCATCGACCAACTCACTCTCGAAATGGATTTTCTCGACCCAACTCACTCCTGAGTTGGATTTTCTCGACGGATCCGGCCATCGATCAACTCACTCTCGAGTTGAATTTTCTCGATCCAACTACGTTCCATGACGAATTCGACCAACTCACTTCCGAGTGGGATTCTCTCGTCCCAACTAGGTCCGATGACGATTCCGGCCATCCATTGTCCAACTCACTCCCGAGTTGGGGTTTCTTGACCCAACTACGCCAGATGACGATTCCGGCCATCGACCAACTCACTCCTTTGTTGGATTTCTCGACCGATCCGGCCATCGATCAACTCACTCCTGAGTTGGATTTTCTCGATCCAACTACGTCCGATGACGAATCCGGCCATCGACCAACTCACCCCCGCCCCGCGTTGTATTTTCTCGTCCCAACTAGGTCCGATGACGATTCCGGCCATCGACCAACTCACTCCCGAGTTGGATTTCCTCGGCCCAACTAGGTCCGATGACGATTCCGGCCATCGACCAACTCACTCCCGAGTTGGGTTTTCTCGACCCAACTACGCCTGATAACTCTCGAGTTGGATTTCCTCGGCCCAACTACGTCGGATGCAGGAAGATCGAGACCGTGAAGAGACGGAGCAACTGTACCGCGCTAATAACACACGAAAGTTCTATGAGAAGTTAAACCATTCACGTAAGGGACACGTGCCACAGCCTGATATGTGCAATAGACCTCTTCATGTTTTCAAAAAGTATCAAAAATTCAACCGGTCAGCCCAGCATCACAATTCTTATGCCAAAATAAGCCTCCTGTCAAATTTTCATCTAATTCGGATAAAATTTCGAGGTAGCTCAAGTCGATTTAGTGTTTTTTTTTTTTGCTATTTTCAATTTTGAAAAAAACCTAACGAAAGATATAAACGCTGAAAACCATCGCAACAACCTCTATATGGAAGCTTTTGGTGTGCTCTACAAGTCTTGTGAATATTGCGATTCGTTCCGTTCACGTTTTGGCCATGTTAAAGTGGTTTTCAAGCTTTAAAGTGCATAAAAACACTCTTCCCCCATAAAGTCGTTCTTTTACAAAATTCTTGAATTTATGACAAATCATTGCTAATTTATTATATTTATTTTCCTCTTTTTTCTTTGGATATTTGAGTAATATAACTTTTAATGTCCGATTTACCGTTAAATTCTTAAAAATCAGAAGCTGAACATTTGTCATAAATTTGCACGCTAGGATTTCCTTAAACAAGTTATTCGAACAAAACATAAATCAAATCATATGATAATTGATGCTTAAAACAAACGACTTCCAAATTTGGTTCATTTCACCATATGTCTGTATTCTTTTACCATTTGGTGCATTGTTTTAACAAGTGAAATTAAAGCTTCTTTGTTCGAACAACTTGTTTGACGAAATCCCTACGTGCAAATTTATGATTAATGTTACGCTTCTGATTTTTAAGAATTTAACGGTGAATCGGACATTAGAAGTTATATTACTCAAATGTCCAGGGAAAAAAGAGGAAAATAAATAATTCAAATTAGCAGTGATTTGTCATAAATTCAAGAATTTTGTAGAACAACGACTTTTAGTATAAACAGTGTTTATATGCACTTATAAGCTTGAAAATCACTTTAACATGGTCAAAACATGAACGGAACGAATCGCAATGTTCACAAGACTTGTAGAGCACACCAAAATCTTCCATATAGAGGTTGTTGCGATGGTTTTCGGCCTCAAAATTTTATCCGAATTAGCTGAAAATTTGACAGGAGGCTTATTTTGGCATAAGAACTATGATTCTGGGCTGACCGGTTGAATTTTTGAAAACATGAAGAGGTCTAATGTGCAAGGACATAAACGGGAACCTTCTTACGAACGAGCGTGAGGAGATCCAAAGGTGGCGGCAGCACCACGAAGAACATCTGAATGGCGATGTGGCAGACGGAGATGGCGGTATGGTGATGGACCTGGGAAAACGCGCGCAGGACATAAACTTACCGGCTCCGAATCTCCAGGAAATCCAGGAGGAGATTGGCCGGCTGAAGAACAACAAAGCCCCTGGGGTTGACCAACTACCAGGAGAGCTATTTAAACACGGTGGTGAGGCACTGGGTCATTATCAAGATTTGGGAGGAGGAAGTTTTGCCGCAGGAGTGGATGGAAGGTGTCGTGTGTCCCATTCACAAAAAGGGCGATAAGCTAGATTGTAGCAACTACCGCGTAATCACATTGCTGAACACCGCCTACAAGATACTCTCCCAAATTTTATGCCGTCGACTAGCACCAAGAGTTCGTGGGGCACTACCAGGCGGGTTTTATGGGCGAACGCTCCACCACGGACCAGGTGTTCGCCATTCGCCAAGTACTGCAGAAATGCCGCGAATGCAACGTGCCCACACATCATCTATTCATCGACTTCAAAGCCGCATATGATACAATCGATCGGGACCAGCTATGGCAGCTAATGCATGAACACGGTTTTCCGGATAAACTGACACGGTTGATCAAAGCGACGACGGATCGGGTGATGTGCGTAGTTAGAGTTTCAGGGGCATTCTCGAGTCCCTTAGAAACGAGCAGGGGGTTACGGCCAGGTGATAGTCTGTCGTGTCTGCTATTCAACATCGCTTTGGAAGGGGTAATACGAAGAGCCGGGATTAACACGAGTGGTACAATTTTCAATAAGTCCGTCCAGTTATTTGGCTTCGCCGACGACATAGATATTATGCACACTTAAAAATTTCCACCGATCTCGGCTGTGCAAGTCTCGGTTAAAGTTCGTTAACTGAAATATCGGCTGAATGGACGTATTATTACGGCGGCTCCTTTGAGTGCCGCTGTAAACAAATTGCTTTTTCAGCTGAGATATCAGCAAAAAGTCACGAACCGAGCGCTCAGCTGTGCGGATCTCGGCAAAAGAATAAAAAATGCCGAGCTGAACTAAGTGTGTGGCACGTAACTTTGAGAAGATGGAGGAAGCCTACATCAGACTGAAGAGGGAAGCTAAGCGGATCGGACTAGTCATCAACACGTCGAAGACAAAGTACATGATAGGAAGAGGTTCAAGAGACGACAATGTGAGCCACCCACCGCGAGTTTGCATCGGTGGTGACGAAATCGAGGTGGTAGAAGAATTTGTGTACTTGGGCTCACTGGTGACTGCCGAAAATGACACCAGCAGAGAAATTCGGAGACGCATAGTGGCTGGAAATCGTACGTACTTTGGACTCCGCAAGACGCTCCGATCGAATATAGTTCGCCGCCGTACCAAACTGACAATCTACAAAACGCTCATTAGACCGGTAGTCCTCTACGGACACGATACCTGGACGATGCTCGTGGAGGACCAACGCGCACTTGGAGTTTTTGAAAGAAAAGTGCTGCGTACCATCTATGGTGGGGTGCAGATGGCGGACGGTACGTGGAGGAGGCGAATGAACCACGAGTTGCATCAGCTGTTGGGAGAACCATCCATCGTTCACACCGCGAAAATCGGACGACTGCGGTGGGCCGGGCACGTAGCCAGAATGTCGGACAGTAACCCGGTGAAAATGGTTCTCGACAACGATCCGACGGGCACAAGAAGGCGAGGTGCGCAGCGGGCAAGGTGGATCGATCAGGTGGAAGATGATTTGCGGACCCTCCGTAGACTGCGTGGTTGGTGACGTGTAGCCATGGACCGAGCCGAATGGAGAAGACTCTTATATACCGCACAGGCCACTTCGGCCTTAGTCTGAATAAATAAATAAATAATAACTACGTCGGATGACGATTCCGGCCATCGAACAATTCACTCCCGAGTTGGAATTTCCCGACTACGTCCGTTGACTATTCTGGGAATCGAGCTGGATTTTCTCATCCCAACTAACTCCTGAGTTGGATTTTCTTGACCCAACTACGTCGGATGACGATTCCGGTCATCGACCAACTCACTCCCGAGTTGGATTTTCTTGACTCAACTACATCCGATGATGCTCCCGGAGTTGGATTTTCTTTGCTCAACTACTTCCGATGATGATTCCGGCCATCGAGCAACTTCTAAGACTGTAAGATCCTCTGAGAAATTCAATGGTGAGCAAGCTTCCATCGCGAAGTCGTTTTAAAGGTGGTTGGTGTGTGAGAATTCCCTCGACTCGGAGTTGAAAGAGTGAAGCCTTTCGACAACTGCGAGTGATCTGTTCTCCCTATTCAGTGTTCAACTATTTCCTCTTTGAGCTCAGAGTGGGCGATCATATGTCTCTCGGTAATCACCTCGATCGTGTTACCAAGCGAAGAAACAGTAGACTTGAATCGTGCATATTTTATAAGTAACGCAGAAGCGTCGCAAATCTAGAACAAGTTAGAATACGAGTTGAGAACATTCATGAAGGTCTTCGATAATTAACAACTCAATCATCCTGTCGCTGAATGCTATGCAAGAAATATACTTTTTAGACTAAAATAAAAGCTCCCCCTAAAAAAATCAGGAATTTGCCTAAAAATAAATCAGGGTATGAGCTGTGGGGTTTGAGTAAAATGCCTTCAGCGTGTTATTATAGCTTCCCACATCAGCGTGTCAATAGACGAATCCAAGTAAAAATAAGAAGAAGACACACGACGGTGTTAACTTTGACAGATCCTACAGCTCATCATAGGGAAATCATTTTAAAATGCTTATAATAAATTCTAGAGAAAATGTAATTAAAATCTGATTGATGTACGGTACGGAAAAGTTCTGAATTACATATTCGGAAGTTTATCTCAATTTTTTAAATATTTTCCATAAATATATCTATCATACAGTTCGGAACTTTTTCCGTATCATACATCAATCAGATTTTAATTATATTTTGTCTAGAATTTATTATAAGCATTTTAAAATGATCTCCCTATGATGAGCTGTAGGATCTGTCAAAGTTAACACCGTCGTGTGTCTTCTTCTTATTTTTACTTGGATTCGTCTATCGGCGAGCAGCAAGCCATGATTTTGCCTCTTCCAGTCAGACCTCCGCGGCGTGCACACTCATCCACGGGGAGTCGTCGTCATAACTTCGTTCCGGTCATTTAAGGGAACACATTTTGGCGATCCTGACAGTTTATTTTTTGGATCCTGTCGCTGATTTCATGAGGTGAGTTGAATTCATGTGGTTAAATTGTGACGAGTGATATATTTCAGTCTGCTAAATCACAAGACGTGTCTCGAAGACCGTCGGAAAATGGTTTGTGGTTTGCTAAATCACAAGACGCGTCTCGAAGACCGTCGGAAAATGGTTTGTGGTTTGCTAAATCACAAGACGCGTCTCGAAGACCGTCGGAAAATGGTTTGTGGTTTGCTAAATCACAAGACGTGTCTCGAAGACCGTCGGAAAATGGTTTGTGGTTTGCTAAATCACAAGACGCGTCTCGAAGACCGTCGGAAAATGGTTTGTGGTTTGCTAAATCACAAGACGCGTCTCGAAGACCGTCGGAAAATGTGGTGGCGCGTCTGAAAGACCGCTGGAAAAATGGTTTGGGGTTTGAAGAACATCAAAGCCTCGCCTGGAAGACCGTAAGAAATTGGCTTGTGGTTTGCAAAATTAAAATGCGCGTCTGGAAGATCGGTGGAAATGGTTTGTGGTTTAGAAAACTATGAGGCGTATCTAAAAGGTGGCCGAAAAATATGTATTGTAGTTTGTGAAACTACAAGGTGCGTATGGAAGACCAACGAAAAATGGTTTATGATCTAGAAAATTTCAAAGTACTGCGAGCATTGATTTTGATTAAAACAAATTTAGATTACATGAACCCACTTGGCAACGTACATGAGACTACCAGTCGAGCTATTATATAATGAAATCTGAGAGAAATGGAGAAATCTCGCTTAACTTTTCAAAAGGACCTAAGTAACATTTTTTTCATGAATTAATTTGAATAGCGCAATCAACAGAAAAACATGAAAGCTTTTGATTGCAGTACTCAAATTAATTCATGAAAAAAATGTTACTTAGGTCCTTTTGAAAAGTTAAGCGAGAAATATTCAATGCTGTACTGTTCGAAACTGTTCGGTAAGCCAAATATATTATCTAGAAATTTATCTTGGAATGTACTGACTTAGTAGCCATAGAGGGATTACCT
Organism: Armigeres subalbatus; assembly: GCF_024139115.2. NCBI lineage: Eukaryota > Metazoa > Arthropoda > Insecta > Diptera > Culicidae > Armigeres > Armigeres subalbatus. The sequence goes on from NC_085140.1 coordinate 334,161,531, forward strand.
GTAGGAGCAGATAACTTGGAATTTGAAAAGTTAATAAGATTGCCGGATTTTACAAAGCTATTCGGAAGTTCGAATTTATTATGCGTAAGATTAGTTTGGAGTTATTGGCTAGCAATACTAGTTGATGGTGTACTATACGCGAAACTAAAAGTCGGATTAAATGTACGGATTTGGAATGGATTTGAATTGGATTTGGATTGTATTTGGATTGGATTTGGATTAGATTTGGATTGGATTTAGATTCGATTTGGATTGGATTTGGATTGGATTCGGATTGGATTTGGATTGGATTTGGATTGGATTCGCATTAGATTTGGATTAGATTTAGTTTGGATTTGGATTAAGTTTTGGATTGCATTTGGGTAAGATTTGGAATGTTTTTCGGAAGAAATTGTCATTGTATTTGGCAAGCAAAAGAAGGCTTCGTGAATTTTATCTTTCGCGGCCCACAGTTTGGGAACCCACACTCTGAATCATTGTTCTGGCATTAAAACCATGATGTTGAGTCAAGTTTATTTTGGTGTGCAGTTTTCAATGGAGTTAACCGGTTGCTCAATTGCAACCGATGTTCACTTTTGTCTCATTTAAATAACCCAGGAGAAAAATAAGCATTGCATCCTATGCTAGAAGATTTTTTTTGCGTTTTTAATGAGAGAAGAAGGAAAATGTGGGGTTTGAGTAAAATGCCTTCAGCGTGTTATAATAGCTTCCCACATCAGCGTGTCAATCGGCGAGCAGCAAGCCATGATTTTGCCTCTTCCAGTAAGACCTCCGCGGCGTGCACACTCATCCACGGGGAGTCGCCGTCATAACTTTGTTCCGGCCATTTAGGGCCACACATGAGCAATAAATAAATATAACATTTCCACAAATAATGCCAAAGTTCCATAGACAATCAAGAAGTTTTCACAAAACAAAAATAAATTAGCACTTTTAAAAGCAAAAATTGCGATTATAAAAGAAGAATTTTCCATAAAAAAAATCAAAATGTTTTAGGAATAAAAATACAAATTTTTATAAATAAATCATTATTAGCAATAAACAATCACAAAATTTATGTTTCCATAAAAAAATAAAAATTTTCGACAAAAAAATCATAACAAGTAATAAAAAAAAGAAAATTTCCATAAAAATATGCAAAAAGAAATTCTTTATAGACTTTTTGTTTTGCTGCCGTATTCTCTATTATCTTTTACGGGCTTGGCACAAAGGTCGCAGGCTGATTCTATAATAAGTATTTCCTTGGTGTTATTCACTTTTATAAGCCAGCGGTGGAGATGCTTTAAGCACAGACAGTTCAAAATTATGATCTCTGGTGGCGTTTGTTTTACGGGCTTTTCCGATATATGATTTGTTTTTCAAGAAAATCTTCTAAATTTTCTTGAGAAGATTGACTTTTTTTCAGGAATTATTAACAATATTTTCCCCTGAAAATATTCCTTATTTTCCCAAGATGTATGTTTATCAAAAAATCCCCCGCAAAACTTCCTTTATAAAATCCCCAAACAAAATTGTTCTAAAATTTTCAAAAAATTGTGTGTGTGATTCTCAAAGAAATTGTTTTGAATTCCCAAGGAACTTTTTCTGAATTTCTCCGGAAAATGCTTCTGGAACTCCAGAAGCCGATCTTTGTTCTTCTTCTTCTTCTTCTTATTGGCATTACATCCCCATACTGGGACAGAGCCGCCTCGCAGCTTAGTGTTCATTAAGCACTTCCACAGTTATTAACTGCGAGGTTTCTAAGTTAGGTTACCATTTTTGCATTCGTATATCATGAGGCTAGCACGATGATACTTTTATGCCCAGGGAAGTCGAGACAATTTCCAATCCGAAAATTGCCTAGACCGGCACCGGGAATCGAACCCAGCCACCCTCAGGAGGCTAAGGAGGGCCCCTAAATATCTTTATTTATCTTTTTGGTTATTTGATGATTTTTGGACAGGTGATCTCAGTCTCAGGATACTAACATTAGCAAGTAAAGGAAGAAGAAAAAGAAGAGTCGAATGATGATACTCGGAGAAAATTGCACGGGGAAGCATTCGGAAACATGTTTAAAACACTTTTCGAAAATTCTAGAAGCAATTTAATTTAAAACGGTTTGCAGTACGGGGTTGAATTTTTCTTATATTATGTAATAAACACATCATTTCCATTTTGAATTTTGTTTTGTGATATGGCACTTAATACATAGTATATGAATACCCCATACTGCTAACTGTTTTTATATAAAATGATTCTAGAACTTTCAAGAAGAGTTTTAAACTTTTTTCCGTATGCAGCCTTTATTCGCCAATAACAACTCTATGAATTAAAACAATATCCATGAATTATAACAACATTTTCCACTGAGAAATCGTTTTGCGGGGAAGAAGTTTTTTATTCGTATATCATCGGGATAACACGGTATTACTTATTGGAAGTCTATTGAGAAATCTGTTTCGGATTTTGAGAAAATGAATAGGTTGTAGTTAGGAAGATAACATCAGTGAAGCTTGACTTGACAAATCTTATTTATTCGCAGTTAATCGAAATACCTTAACTCAAAAATCCAAATGCGTATATTTAGTTCGAGCAGTACGTATGCATTCAAAATCCGAATCCGAAGAATCCAGCAACCAGCTCGAAGAACTTGTCCACGTCGACTCCATGGTCACGCAGCTTCTGAACCATGGCTTGAGCTTCTTTGGAGTTCTGAAAGAAGAAACAATGCTTAGTACGTTGAGTTTTGCAACTACGCCCTCTATCAACAAACCTGGTAGAAATCGACCAACTTCTGGAAATCAGAGCTGAACAGCTTGTCAAACAGAGCCTTGAACTCAGGACTGGTCTTCAACTTCTCTTCATACAGCGCCTTCAGTTCCTCCAGAGGCAGCAGGGCAAGAGCATCGTCAACGAATCCGCTCAATCCACCAGCTCTCACTGAAACAAGCAATAATGGAATTATAATGGTGTACATGATCAATTTCTGCGATTCTCGAACAACAATTTCTTCACTAAAAACTTACAGCTTTTAACACCTTTCGGCTTGACGTGATTCAGCCCCAAGAAATCGGCGACTTCATTCAGAAGATCGTACACCGCCAGTCCGCCTTCCTCCAGGTAGTTCAGCACATCCTTGACTTCCTTGAGCGCGAAGAACTGATCCCAAACGGCGGCAAATTCGGCACCCTGCAGGTAGGCAAACGCTTCCTGGAATTCCTTATCGGTGGTGAAGTAGCGAACAACCAGATCGGTAAGCTTATCCACCGGGAGCAGGTCGAAAAAGTCCTGCAGGTCATCCTCAAGGGTTCGGCTGGGTGATGCTGCTGCAGGGATGTTCGATGCGGTTGCGATTGCCACTAGGGCGACGGTCAGAACGAAAATAGCCTTCATGATAAATAACTTCATTCAATTAGTGCTCTGCAATTGTAAGCTGAGTCCAAGTGCAACTGATAGTTGATTCATTGAAATATGTTCATATTTATAGCAGTTTTGGTCAAGTGCTGGGAGCCAACAATACCGTGAAAGGCACTTCAAGAGATTAGTTTCTAGATGGCGTTCACAAAGTTGCAGTACTCGTTCACTAATTTTGTGTTAGTGATAGCTGAAACCAATGGAATTAAGGAACACTCGAGATTATCCTCTTGACAGCGATGGGAAAAACTTAAAATCCTAAAATTCATGAATGATTCAAACCAAGTATGAGTTGAAACTTGCCGAAATCATCCACCAAATAATCGAGCATGATTTGACTCATCCGGTTGAAGTATTGGTCTGATGTTCCAGATTTGAGAAAGATTGTATCATTACTTCCTCCAAGATAAGCCACACTGATAATGTTAAAAAAGGTTCTTGATTTACTTAAGTAATCATCTGTAATTATTGCTCACAGACGACACAAACTGATACTTTCAAAAGAATCCCGTTTGTTCGAATCGTTTCCTTATTTGATTTAGCTGGGATAAACGAAATGCAGAATTAGGTAGATTTTCGGTTAATTTCCAAAGATTTTTTTTGAAATTCCGAAAATATTCCCGTTGAAATCTCGAGTAAATTTCCGTGAACATTAAAAAAATGTGCACATTCTGGAAAATTTCCGAAGAAAATCAAAAAAATAGATAAAATTAAGAATTGAAAATGCCAATGAATTTCTTGTGGAATCTTAAAGAATTTTTAAACAAAAATTTTACGATTGCCGATAATCCAACAGCTGAGATCTCGGCAATGGTCTCGACGATTTTCGGTGAAAAATTTACCAAATCATTGGAATTCATCACCGAGATCTCGGTAAAAAATCAATTTTGCCGTGCTTCGGTAAAAATTAGGTGGAACTTCGGCCAAAGAGTTACCAAATTTTGAGTGTTGGAATCTCTGTTTGACAAAATATATTATCCAAACGGCCATTTAACCGAACAAACCGACAATTTGACCGGATCAGCAAATGAGTTTTTCGGCCGTATGACCTTTTCGGCCAAATGACATTTTCAACTAAATGATCCTTCCCGCCAAACGGCTTTCTCTGTCAAATGACCTGTGAGAGCAAACTAATTTTCTGTCAAATTACCAGTTCAGCCGTGTGTCTTGGTATGTCTCTGTCAACCCCATGGCGCTATTGGTATAATGAAATTTCCAACCATTTTCCCCCTGATAACCATTTAAGCAAAACGATCGATTCGTCCAAATCGAGTTCGGCTAGATGACTTTTGGCTTATCGTGTTATTCGACCAAGTTGCATTTGAACAAATGGCTTTCCTCCGAATGACTTTCGGTCAAACGACAGGAAGGGCCGTTTGGTCAGAAGCACCATGGCCGAAAGTTGTTTGGCCGAACAAGCTATACTTGTCGAAAATATCGTTTGGTCGAAAAGGACACGAATAGTTAGAAAAAATATTTAAAGCTCTTTTTAGTGCAATGTATTCAACCGTCTAAGACGAGTTAAGTAACCTCTATTTAATTCCACCAATTATTTCGATATCTTTACAGATACGTATTTCGACCACAACTGTGTGGTCGAAATACGTATCTGCAAAGATATCGAAATAATTGGTGGAATTAAATGAAGGTTACTTAACTTGTCTTAGACGGAAGAATAGTTAATCAAGTCGAAAATGCCGTTCAGTAAATGACATTTTTTTCCCGAATGACCCGTTCGACCAAAAGACATTTTCATGACATTTCAGTTCGGTTCAACAACACTTTTGGCCTTTTGGTCTTTTCAGTTAAACGACTATTCCAAATTACCAGTTCGGCTGTGAATCGTTTTTGACCAAATGACATTTTCGACCAAATTGTGTTCGATCTAATAAACATTTAAACCAAACTCTTAATTCGGTGAGAAAACTTTCGATTTAAGGTGTTATTCGGTCAAACGACACTTCGCTTTTGGGCAATCTTCCGTGGAATTTACAAATAATTCGGCACCAACATTTCAAAAGGACGAAACTGCTTTTGTAAACAATAGCTTCTCACGTCGCTGGTGGGCTAATTAGTGCCCGCTCACGCAATCCATAGAGCAAAATATAGAATTTGCTGACGATTGATCGTATTTCTTTTCTAAGCGCGTACTACCTAGATTGGATTTCATCGGGTAACGTTTCCCGAAACGGGGACAACAAACTACCCCATTTTTTCACGTCTCATCTGAGTTACCAATGGCACCATAAATAATTCCAATGGTGAAAAGATGTAAAACGAGCAAAGGCAAAGACAATATCTTGTGCAAGTTGCATTCCGTAGATGTAAGTACTTGAAAATTCTTAACCGGAGAAGTGCGAAGTGAGTTGTGAGAAATGAAAAGTAAGAAAGGAGGGCGGAGAAAAGAGAAGTGCGAAATGAGACGCCATATGACCCACTGTAAAAATTCTGTAGTGCGTAGTGAGAAGTGTGATGTATCATCATTACTCACTTCGAACTTTTAACTTTTCACGGTAAAAAGTGACAGAGAACAGAGAAGTGAGAAGTGAGACGACTCTGAGATCACTTCGAACTTTTAACTTTTCACGGTAAAAAGTGACAGAGAACAGAGAAGTGAGAAGTGAGACGACTCTGAGATCATCCCGAGAAAGAATGAGTGAGATGAGAAACGTTTTGCTCCTCACTCCATATTTCTCACTTCCCAATTCTCACTGTGGAAAGTGAGAAGATCGAAGTGAGAAGTATGTCGCTTCACTTTTCACTCACCATTTCTCATTTCTCACTTCTCACCATTTCTCATTCCTCACTTCTCACTATGACTCTCAACAGCTCCGACAATGCTTGTCCCGAATTGACTGGAATGTTTTAGACCGCCTGAACATCGAATCAGCTGTAGACCGCTTCAACTGTCTGCTACGTGACTGCGTTTCGGCCACTGTACCGAAGCGAAAGCCTCCGAGAAACCATCGTGGACTAATGCTCTATTACGCAACCTGAAAAGAGTGCGCGCTAGAGCTCTTCGCGTTTATACCTATCGACGGTGTGCCTTCACTAAACGGAACTTCAACATTGGCAGCAATGATTTTCGGCGATATAACAAACCTCGTTACAAACATTATGTTCATCTCACGCAAAAAATTCTCCGACGACACCCTAAGAAGTTTTGGTCTTTCATGAATTCTAAAAGGAAGGAAACTGGACTGTGCAGTTGAAATGCTTTACTATGTTCCCAGTTTTCAAGAAAGGCGACAAATGTGATGTGAGAAACCACCGTGGCCTAACATTACTCATAGTGTAGTCGAAAGTGTTCGAGTTGCTATTGAACGATAGAACGTTCGCTTCCTCCAAGAATTACATCAGCCCCTATCAGCATGGTTTCTTTCACGGCCGCTCTGTGGAAACGATTCTTACCAGTTTTACTTCGTTTTGTATTGAGAACATGTATAAAAAAATCCAAATAGATGTCGTTTACACCGATCTCAGATCTGCCTTTGACAAAGTTAATCATGAGTTGCTGCTTGCAAAGCTAGAAAAAAATGGGCTATTATTTTGCTTTATGCACTCGATTCAGATCATATCTGGTTGGAAGCCAAATGTCATCCAGTATTGGAAACAGTTCGTCCGACTGTTGCTATTCTCGCTTTTCATAAACGATGTAACCCTTATTCTGCGACGTGGAGGTATGCTGCTGTTGTTTGCCGATGACCTTAAAATGTATGTAGTTGTCCGAGATCTCACTGACTGCTATGAGCTACAGAACCTTCTCGAAATCTTCTATGAGTGGTGTACTCGGAATATGATGGTTCTGAGCATTCCGAAGTGCTGTGTCATAAGTTTCCGACGTGTGACTAATTTCATCCACCTTGACTACAGTATTGCTGGTTCTCAACTTCAACGGGTTGATCATGTTAAAGATCTAGGAGTAGTTTTGGATGAAAACCTTACCTACAGCCGGCACTTCTTAAATAGAATCGATAGAGCCAATCGCCAGCTTGGGTTCATGCTTGAAATCTCCAATGAGTTCCAAGATCCGTACTGCTGTACTGCTGCTTACGCTGATCGCTGTCGTTAGCGAGCCACAAGCCATGATCCATCGCTTCAGCGAAGTGTCCAATGAGTTTGATTCCAACATCTCTACATCCAGATTTTGCTGCCGCTTGCTGAGCCGTCTTTAATGTTATTATTGTTTGACCATCATTCGATTTAAGAATTTCATGTAGACAACACAGTCCTATGAATAAAATACAAATACAAAAACAAATGAAAAGAAAGAAGAACGAATTGAGAATTGAAATATAAAAATTGAGAAATGATGAGTGAGAAGTGAAAAGTGAGTAGTCTCACTTCTAACTTCGCAATTCTCACTTTTCTCAGTAAGAAGTGAAAAATGAGAAGTGAGAAGTGAGACGTCACATTATTTCTCACTACTTAATTCTCTCAGTAAAAAGTGAGCAAAGTGAAGTGAAATGCTCATTCATCGCCTCACTTCTCATTCCTCATTTCTCACTTCTCACTTCTAACTGTAGAAAGGGAGAAGAGCAAAGTGAATAATGAGACACCTTACTTCCCACTCCTCTTTTCTCTTTTCTCACTTTCCGCAGTGGTGCTCTCTGCCAAACAACCATTTAGACCAAACGGCGTTTTCGGCCAAATGACCTCCCAACAAACATTGGAAGCTAATAGAGCACCTATTCAACTAAAAATAGGCTTCTTCGTCTAGAAACATAGCTTACTCAGCTAAAATTGTTTGTTGGTTGTTCGGTCAAATGAAGCTCGTGAATGAACGTGTTTCATATCGGACGCCGATACGGGTGTTTGTTCCTGTTTTGTGCGGTCGGAAAGTAAATAAATTGGTTGGCGATCGAACGTATTCCATATCGGACGCAAATCCGGGTGTTCAGTTCATTTGTGTGGTCGAAACATAAATAAATTAGCTCGTGATTGCACCTGACGAACTGGGTGGGCAAGTGACTCCCGCTTCTGCCTTGATTACTTATCCCAGGCTCGTCTCTATAGAATAATGAGGCATGGACTACAACACTTTCCCAGGTAAATCCGTGATCTATGCTTCTGTTCATCAACCCTACCCTATCAATAGCACTTTATTTCCGTAGCATTGTGGGGATGCAGAGGTATTCTTGGTCTCAAAGTAGAAGCAACAATAACATGAACATTCTTCTCCTTTCCCAAATGACTGTAAGGACTTGGCCGGCACTGTTAATAATCTACATTTGTGAGCTGCTGAAACATGTTTTTCAAGAATAGGTGGTAAATCTCAACCTCTTTTCACTTGGATCGTAGCCAAATGGTGTATTCAGTATTCGATCTATGACACGTTCGGCTAAATGGTTTGTTTGGCCAAATTGCTTTCGGTCGATTGCGTTCCGGCCAAACGACCCTTCCCCCTATGGATACTTGGAAGTAGTGCTTAACGGGGTAAATCCGGCTATATCGCCAGGCTTAGTACAACACTGAAGCTAACAATATGACGTCCCTAACCCCGAATCCCAAGGTGTCAGGCAACCCGTGCCGAGGGGATGAATGTCCTGGGGGGTGAAAGAATTAGCCAGGTCGTTAACGGAGCCTGTGGAGGTTTCACATAGTAAGGGCTGTTTAGGCGGCAAGCGGGTGGCAATGGGTGGTACCCACACACCACCAAGTGGTGCACATATGGTGCAAGCGAATGGGAGCTGGGGGTATTACTCGTAATACCCCCACAGAGTGTGGGACCGAGTGTATGGGTGAGCACACAAGTAAGACTCGCATGGTACGCATGGTCGGTAGTGTTAGAATGACTGAAGTCTGGTGAGGCCTGGCAGGAGTGTCGGGGGCAGATACCTCTGCGGCACCTCAGAATTAGTGGAAACGAAAGTCTCGCTATGCCTGGCAGGAGTGTCGGGGGGTTGATGCTTCTGCGGCACCTCAGAAATTGGAGACATGTAAGGTAAGTGGTGCCACTCCGTTGCAGGATGGGGAGACCACTACACTGACTGAGGACTATCTGGGTTTTGAAATATCAATAGGGGGGTACTGCCTGCAAAGTACCTGACGGATACCCTGTTGGCAGTATCAAAGCCCGGGTAGGTGAGTGTTAGGCACGCGTGACGTGCCGGGTGTTCCACGCCCAAACGATGCACAGAGTGAATACAAATGGGAGATGGAGGTATTTAAACCCCCACTGAGTGAGTGCCTGAATGTCAAGAGAGTGGTGCAAGCGATACGGACTGAATGTATGAGCGAGCACACAAGTTAGACTCGCATGGTACGTGTGGTCAGAGTGACTGCTTAGGCAGTAGTGTGATCCGGCTGCCAGGGACGGATTGAATGCAGTCTCGCAAGGCCTGGCAGGCAGGAGAGTGTTGGGGCACATGTGGTGTCAGTGTGTCTTGTGCAAATGTGTTGCATGGGGAGTGTAGGAGAGTTGAGGCGCATACGTGCACTTGTGTACGTCATGTAGGGGGCACAATGCCCAATAGTCATCCCCCGAAGTATTGCCTAATTTCGGGCCGAAGGAATAACTGGAGAGGAAGGAGTTGGTTTTAGTGGGTCGGGAGTGGTGATCCCATCCCCACACTACCTGGGTTTGCCTCCCCAGGTGTCTGGTTGAAGATTTCCATTACCTTCGTTAAAAAAACGGCCTTTCTCCCAATGCTGCACCTTCTGATATTGATGTGGTTGATCGATGTTGTACGAATACGTCGTTTACGGACAAGAAGGCAAACACTGGCAAGTTACTGTTTAACGTAACGCTCACTTTATTTCACTATACTTTACTTTTTACAAACTTATTAAACATCACTTCACTTACGTACGTTACGCGGGATAAAATTATAACTGAAGCTACACGCGCAACGCGCGCATATTTATATCTCCACGCTTCATGTTCCAGAAGCACGTGGAATGTTCTGGCACAGCGTAGCTCATTCTAGGCGTGCATGATGATGATGATGACGATGATGATGATGATGATGATGATGATGATGATGATGACGATGATGATGATGATGTGATGATGATGATGATGATGATGGTAGTCCATACTCATCTCGCCTCCTATGCTCTCTCATCGCTGATTGTTGCCGATGTGCACTGTGTATGCCGTTGTTGGTGCTATTTGCAATCGAGGAGCGCGAACACTTCGCGCTATCGGCGTTGGGCATGAATTCGTTCCCTTTCTTTCTGAACATACCGCCGGCCTTGAAGGCTCGCCTTCAACAATCTGATTCTTGACTATTCTTCTCCGTATGTCAGTTCTTGGGACTACCTTGAAGATGCGTGATGGATACTCTGGATAGTACCCTCTATGTGATACAGAGCTTCTGCTGTTCAACTCTGCTGAACATTCTTGGTGTTTTCCTTTTATCCGCTGAATTGGATCTGCTCTGATATCGTTCGACCGATGCAACAAGCTATTATGTCTTCCGTTGCAAGTTTTACAGCCTCTAGAACTACATCTTTCCATTTCATGCTTTGGAGAAAGGCAGTTGAAGCACAACTTCAGCTTTCTAACCTTTCGTTTCTTAGCTGTATAGCTCATCGCGATGAACCTCTTGCATTTCCATATGGGATGATAACGTTTGCTTTTACATACCTTGCAACCCACTGAGATCGTTGACATAAACGACACTTGTGGATTAGAATGCATAAGTCTGTGATGTTCACTTTTCGCTGTCATCAATATTTCCAACATATGGCATCTTTTGGTGATGAATTGAATGATCTGTTCGTATGTCGGCGAATCGTCGTCCTGGGTCTGGTTTTCCCAATCTTGTCTTGATGCTCTATCAAGCTTGCTGGTGATCATGTATACCAGAATTGTACTCCATTGATCAGTGGGTTCACCAAGTTGCTTCAGTGCATTAACGTTCCGCTGGCACTCAGTTAGCAAACGACGCAATTCCTTTGACGAATCTTCAGGCACCTGCTTGATTGAGAACAGTGCCTTCAAATGTTTCTGTTTGACTAGTCGTAGATTTTCAAACCTCTCCACAAGTAGGTCCCATGCTATGCGGTAGTTATGATCGGTAATGTCCATAGCATCCAACATGTTCGCTGCCTCACCTTGCAGGGGTTGATTTCAGGTAAAGTAGCTTTTGCACGTTTGATAGCTGTCCGTTTTATCGATGAGCGCATCAAACGTGTCTCGGAATGTCGGCCAATCAGTGTATTCACCGCTGAACGTTGGCAACTCTAATGTGGGCAGTTGCACAGCTATTTTTTGTGGTTCCACTGCAGGTTGCTGGTATTGAGAATGCCTGCTGCCCGCGATCATTTGTCCTGATCCTTGCAATCTTTCGATGATTGAATGCAATGCAGCTCTTGCATTCATACATCTATCTTCGAAGATTGCGCGTTTCTCTTCTTCTTCTTCCTTGTTTAAGTCTTCTTCTGCGTCGATGGCAGTTTGTACTGAGTCATAATCTGTCCAGCATTGGTCGACGACTTCTAATCGCGCTCGAACCAATGCTGCTGTAATCCCAGGCTTGGATTCGATGTCTCGGATAAACACTTCGATCCGTGTCAGGCGTCCAAGAATAACCACACGCTGCTGATTTAACTGAACCATGCTAAACGATTTGTGGATTCGTTTTTCTGTCGAAAATTGATGTGCCGTTGCCCGGTGACGTCGTTGAAATAATCAGCTGCTCGTGTCTGAATTAAATTACAATCGACGACTGACGCGCGCCAAAGCACTGTATCGGATACTGTAGCTGCGTTGCTACCGTTAAAACCGACGAACTACTAAAATAGTGAACTACTCGAAACCAACAGTCTCCCTAACAGCGACGGAGACTGTTACCACGGTCCCGTGACTATCACTTTCGCGCACACTAACCGACCCGCTACGCGATTCTTCACAGTGCGACCGTACACGATTTCGCGAAACTTGCCTTGCCTTCTGGATTGCTGGATTCACGCTATCCGGTTCGAAGGACCAAATGTACGAAAACGTCTTTTTCGGACAAGAAGGCAAACACTGGCAAGTTACTGTTTAACGTAACGCTCACTTTATTTCACTATACTTTACTTTTTACAAACTTATTAAACATCACTTCACTTACGTACGTTACGCGGGATAAAATTATAACTGAAGCTACACGCGCAACGCGCGCATATTTATATCTCCACGCTTCATGTTCCAGAAGCACGTGGAATGTTCTGGCACAGCGTAGCTCATTCTAGGCGTGCATGATGATGATGATGATGATGATGATGATGATGATGATGATGATGATAATGATGATGATGATGATGTGATGATGATGATGATGATGATGATGATGATGATGGTAGTCCATACTCATCTCGCCTCCTATGCTCTCTCATCGCTGATTGTTGCCGATGTGCACTGTGTATGCCGTTGTTGGTGCTATTTGCAATCGAGGAGCGCGAACACTTCGCGCTATCGGCGTTGGGCATGAATTCGTTCCCTTTCTTTCTGAACAGATGTCAATCCCTCACGTTAGTAGATCGCTGATGGCAGCGTATAAGGAGAGCAAAGGAGAAGAATGAGTACGTGATTCTTTGCTACTATACGTGTGTAGGTTTGCTCATGGATGGAGACGGATATGTCTGGTAGACCTGCGAAACTGGAGATGTTTAGTGAAAGGTTCCCTCGGTTGGTTTAGCAGTATTACCAAGCTATTATACTAACACCTAAAGACGTAATTATCTCAGCAAAATATTGAAAATGTTCTTGATACCAATTGTTTGTCATTTCTGGACCTTTCTTGGCCGTGTGATAAGATGCGCGGCTATACAGCAGTTAGTTGAAGGTGGCTGGGTTCTGTTCGGTCCAGGAAATTTTGGAATAACAATTCACATAGGGGAAAAGACGGCTTTGGCAGGTTTTGCTCTATTATTGTCAGGGGTTTTTCTATGAAATTTGGCCACAATATTCTTTGATATACAAAGAATATTTAGGCCAAATTTGAGCATAATCAGTCATAAAAAAACCCCTCAGACCTTTCGTTTTTTCGTCATTGGGTGTTTCAATCACTGCGATCATTTGTTCAATCTATTGTGATATATGCTCCATTTGATGTAGCTTTGTCAAGTTAACGCTTTATTACTATGTAGTCACATCGCCTTGACTATCAACGTTATCCCAATGCGGTATTATGGTTCTGATGAATCGTACTACCGTATTGCGATTTGTTTTCCAAACTTCAGAGGGTTCTATCAGCACTCTGTTATCACGTTTCAAAAATTGCCGGACAATGACATGAAAAGTGTTCCGAGTCCTCTATATGTATGCCGCAGAAACGACATGCATCATCTTGAAGTTAGCTTGAAGTGGAATCAACTCGGCAATGGCCTGTTAAAACACCAGTTATATATGCTTAGATCTTTTTTAAAAGATCTAGAATTTCGTGATTAGTAAATACGTTAGGTGTAATGAACCGTTTTGACTGCCCCGCAATTAAGGTTTTTTTCAAATGTCTTCTATTTTCGAATGCTCCCAAGATTTTAGTTTCGTTCTAAGAGAGCGCGCAGATAACCAAAAAATTGTTCCAAGCCCACGAATTGTCGAGTTGAACCAAGTCTTGCCAGCATGTCGGTTTGTTCGTTGCCTTCAATGCCAAAATGACCAGGAGCCCTTCACTTTGTTTACTGTGGTATTCTAGAATAACAGTGTAGATCAGGAAGTGAGGAGTTTGAAATAGGCGTGCATTCAGTGTCAATATAGAGTGAAGATAAAGAGCAGTAGTTTTGGTGACTATTGGTGGAACTTATTATTAATAATGGTAATCTTTATTATTGATTATTGAATATCACATTGGCGATCCTAGCCATGAAAGGGTGTGCTGAAGAAATTGTAATTGGTTTTGTGATTGAAGTGTTTTGTTTTGCCAAATGGTAAGTTTTTGTTTTCTTATCGCGCTGGGTGGAGACATCCACTCCAAATAATCTAAACGTTGTTTCCACCTGAATTTTCAGGTACATTTCACGTGCACACGTAACTGCAAATGCTTCAGAAAATTCAGGTGAAACTTACGTATCCGGTGAACTCTATCCAAAACTCAGGTAGAACTTACCTGATTTTCACGTAGAATGAAAATTCTATCGAAAAATCAGGTAAAAGTTACGTGAATTTCAGGTGGAAAAGATCTACGTACTTTTTCAGGTGGAAATAACGTGCAGATTTTTTTGGGTGTCATGATGCGATGATTGTGAGATTGTGACCAGGGGGGTAATATGCGGTGCATCGCGCCTCCTCTGCATGTAGTATGAAGCAAATGTAAATAAACAATCCCACAATTTTTTCGTTAGTCAGCAGTAGTGTAGGTTAACCAATATCCTACAAGATTCCAGTTCGAAAAATGTTACACTTGCCAAGCGGGGTGGCCCAGGGTGGCCCGCCTTTCCCAAGCGGCGAGGCCCGGATAATACATCTTAGGTAGGCTTGATTTGTTCGTGGATGACAGGCTTACCCCTCCCCTGATTGTGACAGGAGAATTTAGGCATGGTGATTTCTTTTATATGCCCTGTTACTTCTTTGAAAATACACGGTTAAGTAAATGAACTCAATCAAAAAAAAATTAAATTAAAGTTCGTTTAAGTTGACGGTAAATATATTATTACTCAAAATAAATTTAATCATTATACTTTTTTTTCACTGTTGATTTTATTGAGAGGTTGGATTCATTGAATGACTTTTTGAGAAAATGTGGATTTGCGGAGCAATACCAAGCAAAATTTCGCATGATTAGCTTCGATTAGCTCGAGAGTAACTTTTAAGAGAGGTGTATGATTTTTTTTGTGATCACTTATTTCGGAAAACTATAACTCGGAAACTGTTAGAAAAAAAAAAATGCGAGAAATGAGAAATCAATCGGGTTTTGTTTAGTTGAATAAAAAGATTTTTGACAGTAAAAATGCATGAATTTATTACAGTGGAATGATTCAAATCTGAAAATATCTATCTTCAAGAACTCATAGATAGCAAAAGCGTTCGAGTGTTGCGTTGGGTGTTGTTGGAGTAGATGTGACGAGATAGATGAGTCGGGTTAAGCCCAAGGCCATCTGGTGTGGTTGCATAGATGGAAGAGATGAGTCGGGTTAAGCCCATGGCCATCTGGTGTGGTTGCATAGATGGAAGAGATGAGTCGGGTTAAGCCCATGGCCATCTGGTGTCGTTACACAGATAGAAGAGATGAGTCGGGTTAAGCCCAAGGCCATCTGGTGTTTGTTTTCACAGCGGAAATAGATGAGTCGGGTTAAGCCCAAGGCCATCTGGTGTCGTTGCATAGATGGAAGAGATGAGTCGGGTTAAGCCCAAGGCCATCTGGTGTTTGTTTACACAGTGGAGATAGATGAGTCGGGTTAAGCCCATGGCCATCTGGTGTTCGTCACATAGTTGGAACATATGAATCGGATTAAGCCTAAGGTCATGCAGTGATTGTTTTTATAGTGTGAATATAAAAATCGGATAAAGCCTTAAGTCATCTGGTGTTGGTAAGACGACCAAGATTCAATGTTCGAAGTTGAACCCAAGGCCAGTTTAATCGTTGTGAGAAGTTAAACCCAAGGCCAGTTTCATCGATGGTTCTTTGAAATCTTTGAAATAATTATTCAAAAATGAAAACAGAATTAGCGACGGTGGTGCCTTTCTCGTGTATTATAAAATGTAACTAGAAAAGCACATAAGAGTGGTCAAAATTGCACTTTATGGAGATAGATTCACTTATTTGATCTTTTAAGCTCTATGTTTAGTATTGCGCTACAGAATACTTCTAACGCTAGAGTCTCATTTTTTGGAGTTAGATTCAATTAAATTGTTGAAAAATATTGGAGAAATGACTCAACATAACACCAGGCTGATACGTAAACCGAAAAAAATAGATAATTATGGAAGTGATCAGAACTAAAAATTCGATAGATAATTATGTTGAAAGCGATAGAACTTGCACAGATTTCTGATAGGTAATCGGAAAAGTTAAATTCATGGTATTGTCTTGTAAGTGTCTAAAACGCTTCGAGTTGAAGAAACCAGAAGATGTTAGTATGATATAAGAAACGTTGGGCACTATTTACTAAGCTTTGAGAAAAATAGATTCCAATTCAATTCAGAGAAAAAAATCGAAATAAAATGCTGGTGGCCTTTTCGTTTATTAAAAAAAGTGGAAAGCGTATATGAAAATTAAATTGTTATTTTTAATAAGATATAGATATTATAATACTTATAACTATTTTGTATGTATGTTCGTTTACAAACGAATGATTATTTTTTGTTATTTTTAATTTTATTATCCTTTCCCATCGATGTCTTATTCATAGTATTAAGTCCATTTGTCTGTGAATCAAATTGTAATCCCTTCCTTCCTTCCCCAATCCCTCAATCATTCAATCATGACAACGGTCATTACTACACGATCACAGTAGCCTCCTCCCAACCAAACACAATGTTCCTTTTTGTTATTTTTGTTTGTTGTTCCTTCGAATATGGGAGGAGCTAAGTCACGCAAATAAGCTGTTGCATCACAGAAAATATGTGTATAAAAAAGAAGCACGTCGCGCAGAGCGATTCATTGTTTTTGTATATTTCAAACGAAGAATAGAAGGAGTTAAACGTTCCGAGTCGTTTTCCTGCCACCGAAAGAGAACCATTGCCATTCCTCACTGCCGGTGTGAAGTCACCGATCGCTGCTGCTGCTCCAATCTGCCGATACAGTCCATCGTTGGTTGCTCATCCGAGCTCATCTAGTCAAATAGTGCTGTCCCCTCGTTCCGATCCATTACCTGATCCCTCCAGTGGTAGTCAGTTTGGACACCGGTTCGACTGCACTGCACGGACAGGCTATTTGCACGGCGTCAATTGTTCCTGGAGCACTGACAAAGGAATTCAGTGTTTGTTCCATCAGTCCGATCCACTCTCAGACCCTTCCGGTAATCTGTTGTGGACACCGGACTGACTTGCACACGGACAACCTGTTTTCCTTGGCCTGTTAGTGTTAGCCAGAGATGCAAATTGATTGTCCACCCCCAAAGAAGAAGAGATTGAGTATTTGTCGCCTTCCGTTCCCCCACATTGTGCACCGCACATTTTGGTCCGAAATCGAACCGGATAGCAGCATCGGGCCTCCCTGAAGGCAGTTGAAGGTTGTTTGTTTGGCTCTGGTGGTGAAACGAAAATACCGTCGTGACAATTCCGTTTCCCGTGTTCCTCGCCATCGCGTTGCGAAAGTACAGTTCGCGCGAGTGCTAAGTGAATCCTGTTGAAACAGGTCCGAACAAGTTTCGGTATAGACAGCTCAGTAGTGTTTGTGCCCTTTTTGGGTAAGAAGAAAGAACAGTGTTGTAGTGTGTGTGAACGATTGGACTGAAAAAGTGGTGAATTCTATTCACATCAATGTCGCTGACGCATACACCTTTAAAAAGTGCTGCAGATAAAATGGGCGAGCTGAAGACGCTCGTACATCTTCGTGGCCAAGCGAAGGCCAAAGTGACAAGGATCCGGAAAACCATCGAAGAAATTTCGAAAGCTGGCATTGTTCAATTAACATTGTCCCAACTGAAAGTGTATTCGAAAAATCTGGATGCTCACTTCCAAGAATATTTGAGTTTCCACTACCAAATCACCGCTTTATTGCCAGCGGAGAAATTGGATGATAACGATGAAATGTATCTGCAGTTCGAGACCCATCATACCGAAACCGCAATGCTAGTAGAAGCATTAATCCAGGATGCTACCCCGCCACCTACCCCCGCAGTCGTACCCGCTACCGTGCCCGGTGTCCCACATGCACAAGTAGTCGTGCAGCAGCAACCGCTGCCGGTCCCAATCCCCTCGTTTGATGGGAAACCGGAGAACTGGCCGAGATTCCAGCAAGTGTTTATGGATATAATGTCAAGGTCCAAGGATTCTGACGCCATCAAGCTACATCATCTTGAGAAAGCTCTAGCAAGTGGTTCTGCCTCCAAGATCATCGACCCGAGAACGCTCAGCGAAGGTAATTTCGCCCACGCTTGGGATCTACTGCTTGACGTTTATGAAGCTGAAAGAAAGGCAGTAGACTCCCACATCCACGGCCTGCTAAGTTTGAAGCGAATGCAAGGAGAATGTACCAAACAAATTAGAAGCCTACTGAACGAGACAACCCGACACGTTGAAGGTTTGAAGCTTCTAGGACAGGATCTAGAAGGAGTGTCCGAAAGATTTGTCGTCGTCGTCCTATCTGATGCCTTTGACCCAGAGACCAGGAAGCAGTGGGAAGCTACCATTCCTCACAAGGAAATTTCAATATATGAAGACACCGTTAAGTTTTTGAAGGAGCGCTGCTCACTATTGGAGCGTTGTGAAGCCAGTCGTCCAAAATCGTCAACCAAGGAATCCAGCCAGAAACCAACCTCGAAGCCCACGCCGATGAAGTCGTTCGCTGTGGCTGCACCCGTAGCCAACAGTGACGCGAAATGTGAGATCTGCGATGCGAATCATCCCAACTTTAAGTGCGACAGGTTTGTGTCTTTAACGGTACCCCAACGAAGAGTTAAGGTAAGAGAACTTAACCTTTGTTTTAATTGCTTGAGGAAAGGTCACCTATCCTCAAAATGCCCTTCGACTAAATCATGCCAGGAGTGCCAGGGTAGGCACAATACGTTACTCCATGAGCCCAAAACTACAAGGCACGTTCCAAAACCCGTTGATAGTCCAAATCCCCAACCAGAAATACCCCAAGTCGTTTGTTCCAAGGTGCCTCCCTCAGGAAGTATTTCGTCTTTGTCCAATTCCGTCCATAAGGTACCACGATCAGATGGTACCCTATTGCTTACGGCCATGGTTGATGTATTAGACAAATCTGGAAATTATCACCCTTGCCGTGCATTCCTTGATTGTGGTTCCCAGCCACATTTGGTTTCCAGTTCACTTGTTGAGAGTTTGGGAATCGATCAGGTATCTACCCACGTTGAAGTTGTAGGAGCAACCGGTAAAGGATCGGTGCTTAACAGAAAGGCTACGCTCTCTTTTCGTTCCCGTTGTACGGATTATCAGGCCCGAATTGAATGTTTGGTCACCGATGTGGTGACAGGTCCCCTTCCCGGTCGTAAATTGGATCCACGCTATTGGAATATTCTCAAGGAAACCCTCCTAGGGTGGGTTGTTGCAGGCGGAGCTGATGATGCTAGTGAGAATCAACATTGCTATACTGCCAGTCTACGTCCGCTGACAGAGTGCATAGAGAAGTTTTGGTCTGTGGAATCGATTGAGGCTCATGATCCCGCATCTAAGGAAGAGCAAGTTTGTGAACAGATTTATAGTTCAACTACCGTTAGAAACCCAGATGGTCTGTACACTGTTCATTTACCATTGACCGAATCTATAAGTGAGTTGAGCTGTAATCGATCTTTGGCCCTGAAGCGATTCCACATTCCAGCAACGTCTACTCAAGAATGCCGAAATGAAGATGGCTTACGTTGATTTCATTAATGAGTATAAGCTACTGATTCGTTGTAAAAATGTATCAGAGTCCGATGATACACCGGGGAAGTTGGTCCATTATTTACCCCATCACGCAGTTTTGAAACCAAGCAGATCCACTACCCGTCTGAGGGTTGTTTTCGATGCCTCAGCAAGAACATCTGGTCCTTCGCTGAACGAAGTCTTGATGACTGGTCCTACTGTTCAAGATGATATTTTTGCCATTGTCCTTAGATTTCGGAAGTATCGTTTTGCGATCACGGCTGACATTTCAAAAATGTACAGGAGAATCCGTGTCGATGAAGTTCACTCCGGCCTCCAGCGCATATTCTGGAGAGAAAATCCTTCTGATCCGCTTCAAATATTACAACTAACAACTGTCACCTATACTGCCTATAACCGCATATGAGTCCCATATGAAAAAATAGCAAATCGAGAAAACGACCATTTAAAAGATTATCAATATTTTCTTCAGCGTTGCTTGATTGAAATGTTTTTCAAACATTTTTCACGCCAGTGTGGTGTAAAAATATGTATATTTTACTATGCCTTGCATTATTAAAATGATTTTTGCTTATTTTTACGAAAATAATCCATGGGACAGTATATGCGGTTACTTTGCCTGTTGGAAGAGAAAGTAATCGCATATCCTGTCCAACTACGTTGAATTCTGTAGGAAATTACATCAAGAATTACAAATCGTGAATTTCGCATTACCGTCGTATACACCGAAACGATTGTAATTGTTATCATACTATCCTGTACTAAGAGTTCTAGACTAGTTTTATAGCCAAATTATAAAAATGTTCATTTTTATCGTGAAATGAGAACACGAAAGTTGTGAAACATGTGATTCGACAGAGCAAACCAAACATCGTCTGGACATTCAAAATTCATCCTAAATGTTTACCGAATTTCAGAGACCGTCTGATTTTTCTTTATTTATGATTTAAACATGTTCCAAATGTGTTGGTGGGAAATTGAAGTTACACGTTCAAAATGATGGGTACATGTTCTGCCCATGATTTCATAGTTGACGTATCAACCATTTAGAATTTCAGCAAATTTTTCAAATTACGCGTAAACTACAGTAATTCAACTGCTGCAACATCGATACGTTAAATGTTCCAAATCTCATTTGAGTGTTTACGGGTTGAAATGTTTTAAATTTGCGACATTTGTCCTAAAATAATTCGAAATGCATGCGAAAGTACAATGGTTGTTACGTCAACTATGAAATCATGGGCAGTGTTGGTCACGCAACCGAGTGAAAATTAAGAATAGCAGATTATTGCTAAATAAAAACAGATACATCTTAATGCTAAATTAGTATATCCACAAAAGATAATGTGACATTGTCGCAACGTGTTTGTATAGAGTTCTGGTAGATCAAACCTTTAGTAAACTTTTGGGAAATAATATCCAATGGGTTTCTACTCCATTCAATCTCAATTTGGTATGACCGGGCCTTAAACATCATCCGTTCTTCTTCTTCTTATTGGCATTACATCCCCACACTGGGACAGAGCCGCCTCGCAGCTTAGTGTTCATTATGAACATCCACAGTTGTTAACTGCAAGGTTTCTAAGCCAAGTTACCATTTCTGCATTCGTATATCATGAGGCTAACACGATGATACTTTTATGCCCAGGGAAGTCGAGACAATTTCCAATCCGAAAATTGCCTAGACCGGCTCCGGGAATCGAACCCAGCCACCCTCAGCATGGTCTTGCTTTGTAGCCGCGCGTCTTACCGCACGGCTAAGGAGGGCCCACAAACATCATCCGTTGGCCGAGATAAAGTTCTAAGAATAATTATCATAATAAAAACAAGAAAAGAAAATCTTCCTGAACCAAAGTCAGTTAAAATTCATGTTTATGGGACATATTATACGATTACATTCACAATGGGACTCAAATGCGGTTACTTTCAAGATGGGACAAATCGACTTGGTATTTTTTTCGAAATTTTTAGAACAAATTACATAGTTTTATTTAAAAGCATACAAATATAAACCAAAATATAACCATTCGTCATCAAAACTCAAAAATGATGAAAAGTCATATGGGACAGTTATGCGATTACAGGCAGTATGGGACATCCAGCGCCCCTTTCTTGGCCACTCGAACATTGTTGCAGTTAGCCCGCGATGAGTACCAGCGTTTTCCAACAGCGTCTAAGGTGGTAGAAGAGGACGTCTATGTAGATGATGTGGTATCAGGAGCTGATACGATTGAGCAAGCCATGCAACTTGTTTCTGATTTGACAAGTTTGTTGAATTCCGGTGGATTTCCAGTCCATAAATGGTGTGCGAATGATACAGCCATTCTTGAAACCGTTCCCGAAACCGACCGTGAGAAATATTTGGAATTCGAAAACTCTGACATCAATAAGGTTATCAAAACCCTAGGCCTACTGTGGGATCCTGCAGAAGATAATTTTCGTTTTCATTGTCAATTGAACTTCCAACCATTGGCGAGGCCAACTAAGCGCATCGTCCTCTCCGAAATAGCACGATTGTTTGACCCGTTGGGATTAGTTGCTCCGGTGATAGTTTTGGCCAAGGAGATAATGCAACTTTTGTGGAAGGATGGAGTGGGATGGGATGATGCTTTGGAAGGTGACATTCTGCAGGCTTGGATTACGTTCAGAGAGTCTTTAAAATTTGTGGATTCTATCAAAATACCACGCTTCGTTGGATTACCGAACATCGAATTCTATGAAATACACGGATTTGCTGACGCTTCGAATCGTGCTTACGAAACTGTTGTTTACCTGAGAGCAGTTTCCGGTACAGATGTTAAGGTTTCACTGCTTTGTAGTAAGTCAAGAATTGCTCCCCTAAAACCCTTGACGATCCCAAAAATGGAATTGTGTGCGGCTTTGTTGTTATCAAGGTTGATCCCCAAATGTATTGCTTCGCTGAAAATTGAAATCTATCGCGTCTGTCTATGGTCCGACAGCCAAATTGTTCTGGCATGGTTAAAGAAATCTCCCAGTCAGCTCGAAGTCTTTGTCCGTAACCGTGTGACGGAAATAACTACCACAACCAACCAATTTTACTGGTTTTATGTCCGCTCCGAAGACAACCCAGCTGATGTTGTGTCCCGCGGACAATTACCTCAGATTCTTGTAAACAACATGCTGTGGTGGAATGGTCCGTCGTTTTTGAAAACCCTGCAATATGAAATGGTTAACATTGAACTACCTCCAGAAATTGAGTTACCTGAAACCGTTTCCACTATGCCAGTTATATCCACCACCATTGATCCACAAGACGTTACATTCCTCGAGGCCTTCGGATCGTTTCGAAAACTACAAAGGATTGTGGGATACGTTTTACGCTTTGCAACGAACTGCCGATCGAATCGTAATGATCGTGTATCAAACAAAGGCTTGACAGTCTCCGAATTACGTAAGTCGATGATAACTATAATTGGATTGGTCCAGCGCCTTGAAATGGCCGATGAAATCAGTTTGATCTCCGCGGGAAAACCTAGTCGTCGCTTCGCTGCGTTAGATCCAAGAGTGGTGGATGGCCTGTTGAGAGTAGGAGGTAGACTCGATAATGCTCGCTTGCCCTACGATGCTCGCCACCAATTATTACTACCTAATAAAAGCCCAGTTTGTTAGCTCCTCATCCGCGATATGCATCTAGAAAATCTACATCTTGGACCGTCCGGATTAATGTCGTTGTTGCGACAACGATTTTGGTTGATAAACGCCAAATCAGCCATTCGTAAAGTATTGAGAAGGTGTATTACATGTTTTCGAAATCGCCCTCGCTGTCTTCAACCCATGATGGGCCGATTGCCCGAGGCTCGTGTTGTTCCGTCCATTCCATTCTCTCGAACCGGTGAAGACTTCGCGGGACCGGTGTATATAAAGGTTGGTCTGCGTAAGACCGTTCGAGTAAAGGCATACATCTGTATATTCGTGTGTCTTGCCGTTAAGGCTATTCATTTGGAATTGGTTTCCGACCTGTCATCCGCAGCCTTCATTGCAGCTTTACAGCGATTTGTCAGCCGCCGGGGCTTAGTCGAAGAAATTCACTCCGATCACGGGACAAACTTTGCAGGTGCAAAGTCGGATCTCCATGAACTGTTCGTAATGTTCCAAGATGATCAGTCGAAGGGAAAAATTGATGACTTCTGTTCCGCCCGAGAAATAGTGTGGAAATTCATCCCTCCTCGTTCTCCGAACTTTGGAGGACTATGGGAGGCAGGGGTGAAAAGTACAAAAACTCATTTGCGTAAAGTGTTGGCTAATGCCTGTCTGAATTTCGAAGAGTTTTATACCGTTCTTACGCAAATTGAAGCAGTGCTCAACTCCCGTCCCCTCATTGCTAACTCTCTGGACACTCATGAACCATCTGTCTTAACACCAGGCCATTTTCTCATTGGTCGAGAGTTGGTAGCCATACCCGAACCTACACTTGCGAATATCCCTGAGAACCGTTTGACAAGATGGAAGTATCTGCAGGCTCTACGAGAACATTTCTGGAGACGTTGGTCAAACGAGTACCTACATACGCTACAAGCTCGCTCTAAATGGACTAAGGGTTCACCGAACGTTGTGCCTGGACTAATTGTCCTAATCAAGGAAGACAATCTTCCTCCGCTTTCATGGAAAATGGGCAAGATTATTACTGTTTATCCTGGTACTGATTTAGTGGTAAGGGTGGTAGACGTACAGACATCTACTGGGGTTTACCGTCGTTCTGTTTCAAGACTCGCACCTCTACCAATATCAGATAATGATGAAGCATTCGCATCTGCAGATCCACAATCTAGCCGGGCGGGAGAATGTTCGTTTACAAACGAATGATTATTTTTTGTTATTCTTAATTTTATTATCCTTTCCCATCGATGTCTTATTCATAGTATTAAGTCCATTTGTCTGTGAATCAAATTGTAATCCCTTCCTTCCTTCCCCAATCCCTCAATCATTCAATCATGACAACGGTCATTACTACACGATCACAGTAGCCTCCTCCCAACCAAACACAATGTTCCTTTTTGTTATTTTTGTTTGTTGTTCCTTCGAATATGGGAGGAGCTAAGTCACGCAAATAAGCTGTTGCATCACAGAAAATATGTGTATAAAAAAGAAGCACGTCGCGCAGAGCGATTCATGCTGCTTCAACGGTCGTCAGAGATTCCAGTTCGAGACAGCAACACGTACGGACGTGTTTTTTTTTTTTGCTCGCGCATTTTTCGAAGTGTTTTTCTCGTTCTTTCGCTGTTTACGTTTTCGCCTGTCGCGTTGGCGTTATTTTCTCCCGGACCCGTCATGGGAGACTCGGTGGCCGATTCGGTCGCTGGAAAAGTGCCTAAGCGCACTGCTCTTGGAGGCGCAGGTAACCCTCCAAGCAGCTTTTGCAGAGCAACGTGTTTTCGCCGTTGCCGCTTGATGACGCCGGCAATCCGCCGAAAAGAGGAAGAAGCAGCAATCGCAGCTGCCGCAGGTGCAACCGGAGCGGAAGGAGAAGTGCCCGCCCGTGTTTGTGAAGGGCGATCCGCCGGATTTACGCCCAAAAATTCGCCAGCTGATCGCTAAGGGGCTGAAATGTACTTTTCGGCTCTGCAGCGAGGGCGTGAAAGTGATGCCGGCCAACAGGGACCATCATCAATCCGTCGTGGAGTTCCTCGAGGTCCACAAGTATGAGTACTACACTCATGACCACCCCGGCACGAAGCCGCTCAAGGCTTTGCTGCGAGGACTTCACGACATGAAGGAGGAAGAGCTCCAAGCAGAGCTTGAAAGTTGCGGACTGAAGCCAGTAGCCGTCCACAAGATCGCTCGTCACGACAAGGCGAGGAAATATCGCGACCAGCTTTACCTGATCCATCTGGAGCACGGCTCCACTACCTGGAAGGACCTGAAGCTGGTTGGCGTTATAAATTACACCGTCGTTGACTGGGAGCGATATCGGCCAGTGCACCGCGATGTCACGCAATGCACCAACTGCTTCAATTTCGGGCACGGCACCAGGAACTGCCGCATGAAGCCGCGCTGCAACAAGTGTGGCGAACCCCATCCGACGGACGAGTGCGACAAAATGGAGGTGGCCGATCCCAAGTGCGCCAACTGTGGCGACAAACATCACGACACCACAAAGGGCTGCCCAAAGCGAGCCGAGTTCCTGGAAATCCGGAAGAAGGCTTCCACCAGGACTATTCCGAAGAAGAACCGTGTTCCTGTAATCAACGAGGTGAACTTTCCAGCCATCCCGGCTCCCCGTCGTGTGATTCCAATACTCCCACCGCTACAGCCGCACAAGCGACTGGCAGCGGCAGCTGCATCGGTCCAAGCTCCAGCATCGTCGGCACCATCCACCAGCGAATGGCCCCGCTTCCTCCTCCTGGGTTCCGTCGGCAGTCGGAGAACGAAGCCGTCCCACCGGAAGAATCTGCCCCGCTGTACACTCCGGAGCAACTGATGCCGATCTTCGCGCAGCTCGCCACTCGACTGCGCGGCTGCAAACCGATTCGACCAGGTCTTCACACTTGGCATGTTCATCATTGAAAATGGCTGCTAGGGTGGGCCTGGTCAACTGGAACTGCTTGCTCGCTAAAGAGCAAATCAATCGAGCTGAAGGATTTCCTTGAGGAGAAGGAAATAGACGTGGCGTTCATCACCGAAACGCACCTAAAACCGGAGGTGAACGTCAACATCCCGGACTTCCGCATCGTGCGACTCGACCGGCCGACCAGGGGAGGTGGTGTGGCCATCGCTCTTCGCTACAACATCAACTGTCGTCTGCTTCCAAGCTTCCAGCTCAATGTCATCGAGGCCATCGGTGTCGAAATCACCACTTCGGTCGGCACAATCGCGCTCATCGCGGCGTACTGTCCAACGCAGGCCAAAGCCGGCGATGGATCATCGGCTGCCCTTCGGAGGACATCGTCAAGCTGACGCGGAGGCAAGGCCAGTATATCATTGCCGGCGACTTGAATGCCAAACATCAAGCCTGGGGCAACAGTCGCGGCAATCGAAACGGCACCATCTGGAGCAACGACATGGAGGAAGGCCACTACACGATCCTGAGCCCGGATTCCCCCACTCGGCTGAGTCGGTCCGGTGCCCACGCAACGCTCGACCTCTACGTAACAAACCTGAGTGACCACGTCTCGCAGCCGGTTGTATACCAGGAGCTCAGTTCGGATCACTATCCGGTGGTGGCGGAACTGGGCTCCTCGGTCAATCGGCACCAACAGTTACGGCGGAACTACCACCGAGTGAACTGGCAGCGTTTCCAGCAGTGCGTCGATAACACCGTCGACTACGAGGTGCGTCCGGAGACGCCGGAAAGTATCGACCGCCAGCTGTGCGCTATCGAGGAGGCGATCACGGCGGCCCGAGAGCAACACGTACCGACGGCTCGGCAGGTAAGCAACTCCTTAAACATCGATACACTCACCAAAGATTTGATTCGATTGCGGAATGTCACTCGCAGGCAGTTTCAGCGTACTGGACTGCCTGAGCTTAAGGCACGCTGCAATCGAATCACAAAATTATCAAGTCCAGAATGGTGGACCTCAGAAATAACGACTTCTCGAATAAGATCCGCACTCTCCCAGATTATGCTAAGCCGTTCTGGAAAATGACCAAAATTCTAAAATCCAAGCCTCGGCCCATTCCACCTTTGATCCCACTAGACAATAATGGCTCTAAGGATCGCTTGATAACTCCTGCAGAGAAGGTCGCTGAAATAGGTCGTCACTTCGTCAGCTCACACAATCTTGGGCAGAACATCGTCAGTCCACACGAAGCAGCCGTCAACGAGCATGCTAACAACATCCATTTGATTCCCAACGACTTCTCGGAGGAGTTGGAGATCTCAACTGACGAATTGACGGCCTATATCAAATCGTCGAAGAACATGAAGGCCCCAGGCTTCGACAGCATCCTGAATCTCGAGCTCAAACACATGAGTGCTCCGTTCTTTGAGCACCTCTCGCTGATCTTTAATCAGTGTCTCCGGCTTAGCTACTTCCCATCGTCCTGGAAGTCAGCGAAAGTCATCCCCATCCGGAAGCCTGGGAAGGATCCTTCCTCTCCCAAAAGTTATCGACCCATCAGCCTTCTCTCAGGGTTATCCAAGCTGTTCGAAAAAGCTATTCATCATCGGTTACTAGAGTCTGCCGAAAATCTCAACATCTTGCTCGAGGAACAGTTTGGTTTCCGACGCGGTCGGTCAACTGTACACCAACTGACCCGAGTTACCAACGTCCTCAGACGGAACAAGTTTGTCTCGAAAACATCCGCCATGGCCTTACTCGATGTCGAGAAGGCATTTGACAATGTATGGCATGATGGCCTGGTGTACAAACTACAACGCTACAATCTTCCCAGCTACCTGGTGAAAATCATCAACAATTACCTGTCGGCAAGGACATTCCGGGTCTCAATCAGCGGAGCGAGTTCCAATGCGCACAACATCGTCGCAGGCGTCCCCAGGGCAGTATCCTCGGGCCCCTGCTTTTCAATCTGTTCACCTCCGACATGCCAGAACCTCCAGAAGGCGGCATTCTGTCTCTGTTCGCAGATGACACATCCATCGTCTACAACGGTAGAGTGATCAGAGCGCTAGTGGCAAAACTCCAACGAGGCCTGGATGCCCTGACAGAGTACCTCACCAGCTGGAAGATCTGTATCAACGCGGCGATGACCCAGGTCATCATTTTCCCCACTCCAAATCCCTAAACTTGTTCCGCCTGGGGACTGTAAAATCATCCTCAATGGCACAACTGTGGAATGGGCCAATGAGGCCGGCTACCTTGGCTTGACCCTCGACAGCAAGCTTATTTTCAGGCAACAGGTTGACAAAACGGTGACAAAGTGTAACGTCTTGTTGAAACTACTGTACCCTTTGATCAACCGCCGGTCGTCAAATAAACTTGCTGTCTACAAGCAAATCATCCTCCCTGTGATCGAATATGGCATGCCGGTCTGGGAGAGCTGCGCTAAAACCCACCACCTCAAACTTCAACGGGTCCAAAACAAATTCCTGAGGATGATCCTCAACACCCCTCCCAGGACAAGAACATCCGAGGTCCACCGTCTGGCCGGAATAAAAACCTTACATGAACGCTTTGGTGAGTGTAAAGAAAAGTTTAGGGTCCGTTGCTTGCATTCGGATCAGGCTCCAATTAGGGCGCTAGTTCCAATCTAGGTTATCAAATTTTTTATTGTAAATATTAGTGTACATAGTAGTTAGGTTATCAAATTTAAAAAAAACACACCAGCGCCTCCTAAAGGCCGTCATGATACATTATATTTTAAAAATTAAGTAATAGCATAATAATAATAATAATAACAATAATTGAAATTGAAGTTGGAGGGCCATGCCGGCCGATCACTGTACATGTATAAAATGATTGTAGAACAAAAAATGATTTAAATAAAGAAGAATTTTACTACTACTACTTACTGCAGAGCGATTCATTGTTTTTGTATATTTCAAACGAAGAATAGAAGGAGTTAAACGTTTCCGAGTCGTTTTCCTGCCACCGAAAGAGAACCATTACCATTCCTCACTGCCGGTGTGAAGTCACCGATCGCTGCTGCTGCTCCAATCTGCCGATACAGTCCATCGTTGGTTGCTCATCCGAGCTCATCTAGTCAAATAGTGCTGTCCCCTCGTTCCGATCCATTACCTGATCCCTCCAGTGGTAGTCAGTTTTGGACACCGGTTCGACTGCACACGGACAGGCTATTTGCACGGCGTCAATTGTTCCTGGAGCACTGACAAAGGAATTCAGTGTTTGTTCCATCAGTCCGATCCACTCTCAGACCCTTCCGGTAATCTGTTGTGGACACCGGACTGACTTGCACACGGACAACCTGTTTTCCTTGGCCTGTTAGTGTTAGCCAGAGATGCAAATTGATTGTCCACCCCCGAAGAAGAAGTGATTGAGTATTTGTCGCCTTCCGTTCCCCCACATTGTGCACCGCACAATGTAAATGATTACAATATTATTTTTATTTATATTGGATATTTTACCACAAATAAAAAAAGAAGCGTTAATTCTATTCGCTTTTTTTTAACAACAAGTGCTATTATGTAAAACAAATTTTGTCATAGCTTCGGAACGTAACTATCAATCATGTTGTAATTAGCA
This sequence comes from Armigeres subalbatus, assembly GCF_024139115.2. Classification (NCBI taxonomy): domain Eukaryota; kingdom Metazoa; phylum Arthropoda; class Insecta; order Diptera; family Culicidae; genus Armigeres; species Armigeres subalbatus. The sequence continues at coordinate 334,191,471 of NC_085140.1, forward strand.
TCATAATATAAATGTTGTGTAACTACGAGTTTCGTACTAGAATAACTTCTTGACTACAAACAGACGTCATCACTCTAGTATATCTACTTATAATTATGAAAATTGTATTCCATTCAGTATATCCGATGTAACGAAATAAATCAGGAAGCATGGCCTTACTCCTGTTTGCTTTGTTTTGTTAATGTTATTTTATAATCTATTTTCAAGGTTAACAGCAATCAGTTAAGATTTGGGATGATATTCGTTTAGACTCATCATCTGTTTGTGGATTTAGAGGCAGCCTGCGACTTTCTATCATTGCTGATTAAATTGTTTCGTGCAACGCTGGATGGGTCAAAATCGAGCTTCGGAACGAACAGTGAGACGTCCGATTCTTTCGTGACATTAGATGGATTAAATCAGGACGATACACTCTCCAAACTGCTGTTCAACATAGACTTCGAAGATGCAAGGGAACTGTTTTAGCAACAAATAATACATACTAATTTTGGCTTGGCGGATGACATCGAGTACTGGGAATATCTTTCATGCCTTGCAAATGGGAGAAAAATATAATAGGGCTGATCTTAAACTATGTTGAAACCAAGTATATGGACAAGTAACAAGGCACTTCGAATGATTTATGATTATCGACGAGCTCATTTGTTTTGCAACGATATTTACTGATTTCTTTATTCTACTTGATCTGGTTAATACTTAGTAAAGTATTATAATAATAACAGCTGGCTTGTTGCGATTGACACGAACATTGATACGACATATATAGCACTGTGCACATCGTTCATTCGTCCAGCGACCCTATACGGTCATGGAGCTTGAAAAAAGAAGAAGAAAAACTATCTAACTCCCAAAGTATTTGAGCGAAAGAAAAAGCCGCACATGGTATCTTGTGCTAAATGGAGAATGGCACAGACGCATTAATCATGAGCTGTACTTAGTAGACACAAATATAAACAGGCCTACAAAATATGGCAAATTACAGTGGCCTGGACATGTAGTTTATTTGCCAGAGGAGAGAGCTGAGAAAATGTGTTTTGCAGAGTTTCCTGAGCTCATTGGCTGATGATTGGCAGTCAAAGAACAAGCACCCTGGGAAACGGGTTGTTTAACCCTCAAAGAGATAAGTAGGAAGCTGCTCAGAATGCTAATGAAAACAAAATGCAGGTCGCTTATTAATCGTACTGAATGAATCGACCGGCTTCAACACCTACCGTACACACAACGTCAACCAAGTTCTAACCTCGTCTGCCGATTGCATTTTTCTGTAACATTAATAGTTTGGTACATTCCTTTTTCTGTCAGGGGAGGATGTGGTATTCTAGAATAACAGTGTAGATCAGGAAGTGAGGAGTTTGAAATAGGCGTGCATTCAGTGTCAATATAGAGTGAAAATAAAGAGCAGTAGTTTTGGTGACTATTGGTGGAACTTATTATTAATAATGGTAATGTTTATTATTGATTATGGAATATCACATTTACGACAATCCAAGGTTTGGAGTGACTGAACACATTCCCAAACGAGTTTAGATGTGCACATTCCTGATTCAAAAGCATTCAATGCTGTTTGACCGTCAGACATTATGCAAATATCAGAATGTCTGTAATTTCGGCGTAAGCATAAATTAGAGGATTGTATAATAGCTTGAACTCCAGCTTGGAAAACAGTTGGCCACTTAACCATGAAAATCAAAATATTTATCCCTGAGTCAATCACGCCTGCTCCAACTTTATTATTCAGCTTGTGAACTATCGGTGTAGAATACAATTGATCCTGAGCGAAGATTTGATACACAATTTGTCCAAACCTTTAGTTAGCCAACCACAGTTATTATTTCTTGCTGAAAAACAAGTGGTGTTGCTTGGGCAGTGCTTGAGTACTGTGTATTTCTATTATTGTCCCTCACCAGTAAGGTTCATAATCGCCAACCCTCAATTTCTTATCTAATCCCTAGCATCTACCTACTTGAAATTTTCTCAGGTTAGCTATAAATATGTTCCTTCAACAGTGATGTTGAAGTTTTATTTTAATCGATCCAAGCACCAGTGTGCTCGACGGAGCTCGATTCAACATGAAGGCGATTTTTATTATCACCACCCTGGTGGCAATTGCTGCTGCCTCCCATATTCCAGCTTCCTCGCCGGCCCGAAGTCTCAAAGAAGACCTACTGGAATTTGTCGATCTGCTCCCGTTGGATGAGCTCACAGATCTGGTCGTTCGTTATATAACATCCGACAAGGAGTTCCAGAAAGCATTCCTTTACCTACAAGGTGAGGAATTCTCCGCCGTTTGGGATCAATTCTTTGCGGTGAAAGAGGTCAAGGATGTGCTAAACCATGTACAGGATACAGGACTGCAGGTGTACGAGCTTTTGAATGAGGTTGCCGATTTCCTGGGACTGAATCACGTCGAGTCAGTTCGAGTGATGAAACGTGGTGAGATATTTTCTTTTATAATAAATATAAGTGAGTGCGAGTAATCTTACAATTCTGTGATTTCAGTAAGATCAAGTGGATTGAGTGGATTCTTTGACGAAGTTCTTGAACTACTGCCCGTAGAAGAACTAAAGGCTCTGTATGAACAGAAGTTGAAATCAAGCCCGGAATTCAAGGCTTTTTTCGACAAAGTATTGAGTTTGGATTTCCAGAAATTAGTAGATTTTTATCAGGTACGAAATGGCAGCTGAATGTGAAGATCGTAAACTTTATCGTTTTTATTTTTAGAGCTCCAAGGAAACTCAGGCCATGGTTCAGAAGCTACGCGATCATGGAGTCGATGTTGATAAGTTCTTTGACATGGTTGCTGGATTTTTTGGATATTCCTCCTAGGCCTCTTCTAGAAAACATAAATTTTCAAAATTGAATCAATTTTTTCAACTTATAAGATGTTTAATTGACATAAACATATTACATATAATTCTTAACTCATCTTTCAATTTAATCTAATAGCTTTCAATTATAATTCAGCTGATATTTATGCTCACATGTTCTATCTTCTAACGATTCAATTTGCCCTTTAGCAAAATCTCGAACCATAAAGCAAATATCTCAAATTGCAATTACGGACCAACTTCCAAGGCATATGCGCTTCCGAAGCATCCAGTTTCAAATTACTTTCCCTTTATTTCATTTGTTGTAAGGTGCCCTCAATGGTGTTGATCTGGGGTTAAAAGTTAAAATAAGTGTTCGTTCGGGGTATGTTCAGCTGGAGGCTATTTTTTCAAATCAAATTTTTGGACCAGTCCTCTTTCGTTTGCTCAAGTGTCCTGGCTGCTTATTGTCGGCATCACATAAATAATTCGTCACCCAGGCGCAATGCAGTGGAGAGCTAATGACAGAAGCGTGCGCTCTTTGTAGCAATGCAAATTTATCTGTTTCCAGGAGTCACAGCGTGCGCATTCACAATGATTGAGCAGTATGGGGAGCAGAGGTTCCTAAACAGATGAACTGTTTTATAAATAAATTCATTTTCATTTTCGTGGTCCAAGGTCCCATAGTAGACACAGAAAAGAGAATCACCGAGGAGCAAAATATGAAAAATCAAATGCGAAAATATTGCTCTAATTAGCACAAATATTTCTCAGTTTGGAATACCAACACCAACGAACGGACGTAACATCTCAAAGAAAATAAATGAAATTCTTCGTACACGATGCACAATGGCGGAAACCAGGATAAAACCTCAAAAAAAAATTCGTTGGTATTTGCCTTAGATCCGATCCAACCTCGGATTTTTTCATGTTCCAATTTACACTTACTTTCAAAATGTAATCCGCTGAAAACTTCATAGCAGTAATAAAATATTCCAAGAAAAAGCTACATATAATTGAAGACATCCGCTTGGGAACCTCTGCACTTTATTCTTGATGAATTTCACTCATGTGCATTCGGGAACGAGCGACCAACCGCCACCAACGCCACTGCCGCCGCCGTCGTCCCATCCGGTTGCGATAAAAATTTGAAACAGTAGAGTGCGTTTGCGTTCCAAATAAAATCTAAATCAAACGAACCGACCGACCGACCGTTTCGGTGCCTTGCCCAGAGGAGTACCCTCTTCAGCCGATGCGATGCGATGACAACGTTTTAATTACAGGAGCCGCCTGCACAGATTTCGTTTGATATCGCCACTCGGCGAAGACAATTCTTTTAATTCGAGTTCAAGTCAAAGGATGGATGCTGGTTCTGGAAACCTTGCTTGTCTTGTACCGTGACCTGAGTCAGATTGATGTTGGCTTGATTTAGAGAAAAACTTAATTATTTTGTTTTTCATTTTCACTAGTGCAAGACTCAGTGCATTACTCGTTTTTAGGTGGTAAGAAGTAAGATGTTATTTAAATTTGCTTCCAAAGAAACGAAATGTACCTTTTCCAAGTCAAATACTTACCTACAATAAAATAATTATTTGAAGAAGTTTAAAAGCCAGAAAATAATCCTTCCAAAAAAATGTAAAAAAGTACTGAATCATAGTTATTATTTATTTCTGAAGGATTGGTTTTGTGTTGCTTACCAAAATTAAGATAATAATGCGTGGATGTTTATACTTGTACAGTTCTTTACTAATAAATGTTCTTCTAATGTTCATTTCGCCACCAGCTTACGGTACGTCGCGTCCCGCAAAAAGGGATTGCGACTTTATTGCCGCAGCATTCGGCTCTGAAGGAAGCGTGGATTTGTAACAACCGTAAACACCGATGCATACACGAGAGATTTGGCATTTGCTTCGCAATCGGATGCCGCTCCTGTCGCATCATCGCCGCCCATTCCCACTCGGAGTGTGTGTGTCCCTTGCATGGATTAAGATTACTCAAAGTAGTAATTTGTTGCCGGCAGAGCCACGTGTTTCGATCGTTATCATTCGAAAACGGGCGGCGGCGGTCGGCGTGGTTGGTGTCGGATGCACGTTTGGCAATGATTAGACCGTAGGATTTGGTGAAAAATGAGAATGTTACTTTGTGACGATGCCCGACGATGTGGGAGGGTGTATGAAGTGCGTGATGGTGCAGCTGTAATTCGAGGATTTGCACCCAGTTCTTTGAAGTTTTGAACATACAATGGATATAGTTCATACTTGGAAAAGTCTGGGATCTTCTGTTATTTCATACATGTTTATACACCCAACTGGTGATTGTTAGATTTTCCATTAATTCTGTATAGAATCAACCAAAACTTGTATAAGAACTAGGCATTTGCGAGAATGCTAGATTTTTATACAAATATTGTATGAGACTTCAAAATTTTGCAAACTTTTCTTGCAATATTTGTTTGTGAGCTTACATTTCTGTATAATAGCCTATTCAGATTACGCCATTAATGACATAATAATTGGCGTTTCAGGGTAAATACGCTTTATGATGTCATTATTTACGTAATATTCCATACATTTTGCGCTGTCAAAAGATACCCGCTAAAAAGAGTCAGAAAGAATTTATTACGAACAATTATTACGAGAGAGCTTTCGTTCTAACTGGGATGCATGGAGAAATTCAACAAAACAAAACTGACAAGCGTCACGCTCTCTTTACCAGAGAGAAAATTCTCTCTGTTTTCATTTCGTTTCGTAGTTGACAGTCATGCTCTTTCTGTCGCAGCAGGGTCGAATGCATGTTAGATGGAAATCTTCTGAGCGCTGAAGAATAACTCGGATTGTGATGGTTTTGTGGAAAGCATTTTATATGATGAAAAATAATGATGATAATTATTTATTCTCCACTTATTCAACATGAATTGTTTAAAAACAGATGCTCTCTAGAATTAACATGAAGTATTTAACTTAAACCTAGATTTAATAGAACAAATCGAATAAATTTTCAAAGTTCAAGGAACAAAGCGGAAGACAATTAAAAACGTAGGAATGGTTGTAAAACGAATATATTTGATGAATAAACATGATTTCATAAATTGTTTCAATTCTGCTCCTTGAATGGCTTAATATACTTTGGATTTCAACATATTTCACGTGGGACAACTGTACGATTTGAATGGGATGTATATATAAAGTAGAATAACCTTAAATAAAACATGGATTGGTAATGCATTATTTCATCCAAAATCCAGTTTAAATTATATCACATTCACACGATTCGATTTTGTTAGAAGCTGTATCATTGATTGTCGAGTAGAACGCAATGGTTCAGTTTCCATTTTTGAAAAAAAAAAAATTGCTGAGATGCCCTTCATACATGGAGATACTGGTGGAAATACATTTTAGTTCGATAATATTTCTTGAAAATAAGTCCAATCGTCCTTTTTTTATTTATTTGTGAGAATTCCCAGAGGTATCTAAATTTTTCTATCAAATCTCCGTTCGATCATAGTACAGAATCAAAATATTTTTTAAACTTAAAAATAAATTGAGGAATAGTCTGATTCCCCGAAGAACGGCGCACCCAACTAATGAATGAAGCTTCGCTCATTATCCTTAATGAGAGCTTCAAATATTCTTCGAAAATCCCTTTTCATATTTTTTTTTATATTTTTTTTTCGTAGAAACTTTGTTCAGAAAAAAATGTTCGATTGTCGCCACACAAATGCTTGATTTCGCAAATTAAATTTTAAAACTCTCCTTGAATTCAACCCTGTATTAGCGTGCAAATGAGAAAACATGGAAACGTCAATATATATTATCTTGCTGCAGTCTGAACACCTCGTAATAATTGGATACCCTCTCACTTAACAAAGTCATAAATAGCCCAATCTGAATAGGCTATAAGAATCTAACAATTTCGTGCATGCCCAGATCTTATACAGGGTTTGGTAGGTTATTATACGTAATTGTTAGAAAATCTAACAGTCGCTGGGTAGTTGTTTCAATCACGTTTTGAACTCGTACTTATTATTAAATCTACGTTTGTTTTGATGTACCATCGTCGGGGGTAACAATGGATTTCTTATAATTCAGTTTTCTTGTCCTCAGATACATTAAATCTATTCCAAAAGCATTATATGTAGTTGAAACAGTGACCCATTCTCACAACCCCTCCCCCACCCCTTTGTCACCACCGAAGACTATACTTATTTGGAACATGATTCATTTATCATTTATTTAGTTTATGTCTAAACAATTTGACGCCACAATACACTATTTTAGGCCATAGCTCTCCATCCTCGGTTGCGCCCCATATGCTCACCAAGTCGTTTGGTACTTGGTCAGTCCACCTCGCTCGGTATGCTACCCGCGTACTTGTATCTGTCGGATTGGAAGCGAGCACCATTTTCTCGAATTCCACGATCGATTTCAATAAACATTGGAGATCGAGCCCTCCTACCGAGAGCGTAAGACCAAATTTCCAAAGGATTTTCCGATGGAATTCCCAAAAGAAATTATCAAAATATTTCGTTAAAGAAATTTTGAATGATCCTCTGGAGGAATTTCAGCAGGAATTTTCGAAGGAAGCTTGGAAGTAATTTCCAAATAAATTCTCATGACGCAAGTATTTCTGAAGTATTTTCCAATGTTTTCCTATATAATTATTTAATGGAATATCTTGATGCATTTCAAAAGAGTTTCTGGATCTATTTCCAAAGTAATTTCCTTATATTTTTTCGAAAAAACTGGAGGAAATTTCGAAGGCATTCTTGTAGGAATGGTCAAAGAATTTCGGAAATTTCTTCCGGAATTCGTTCAAAAATTCCTGAAGGGAAATCCAACGGAATTGCAGGAGCCAGCGAAATTGCAGGAGCCGAGGGAATGGAGTTTTTGGAAGAATGAATACTGGAGAAATTTCCGAAGAAGTAAATTCTCAAGGATTTCTTGAGAATATACGAAGAAATATGATGATGGATCAACTGTTCCGAAACTTTTGGGTTTTCATATCTGGCATGAAGTCTTAATTCCAAATTCTAAACAGGATTTGGTTTTATTACTGTTCGGATTTTCGAAGGAATTCCTGTAGAAATTCCTCGAAGAATTCCCTGAAGGAATTCTTGCAGGATTTTCTGAAGTAATTTCCGAATGAATTCCTTCAGAAATCTAGAAACTTATATGAAAATTCCAATAAGTATTTGTTTGAAAATGCTATTGCGATTTTTTTTTTGAGGATTTCTTTAATTCTTACTTTCTTTGATAATAATTCTTTAATAATACCTCCAGAAATACATTTATAAATTGCTCCAGGAATTTCTAACGGAAATTCAAACGGATTTCCTGAAAAGAATTTCTAAAGAAACTTCGAAGGAATTCCCAAAACATTTCCTTAATGAAATTTATGGAGGATTTCTAATATAATGAGGATGTTCTGACGAGATTCCCGGAAGGATACTCAAATGGAAGTCCGTGTGAATTATTAAAGGAATCTTCCAAGGTCTGAAGGAATTTCTGGAAGCGCTGCTAGAAAAGATCCAGAGGAATGATCGAGGGTATTCCTATAAGAACTTCAGAAGGAATTCCAAGAATTTATTCCTAGAGCTTCCGAAGGGGTTACTTAAGAAAGTACTGGTAGAATTCTTAATGTATGTTCCGAAGAAAATTCTAAATCAATTTCCGAAGAAATTCCAAAAGGAATTTCCAAAGGCATTCAGAAAGAAATTTTGGAAGTATTTCTCCTAAAGGAATTTTCGAAGGTATTCCTGAAACAATTTCATAGCATAGCATAGCATATGTGATTGTACAAATCGTGGGTGGCATGGCTTTACAATGCTCAATTGAGCAATCTACTGCATTTTGTAGTTGCTACTCCGTGATCGACCAGAAAAATCGCAATTGCATAGGGAACCAATGGATTGAAGCATGGGATTTGCTCTCCACCCTCACTGTGCACAGTCCGAGAGCTCTAGTATTTTGGATAGTCGATAACGGTGCTGGCCACATTCTCACGGTCAACGGGGATGGGAAGGAATTGATGATGCAGTAACTCGCAAACTGCAAGCCGAGAACACCTCTGCACTCGCCACAAGTTCCTGCGGAATTTTATTGGAATCTTGGGGTTAAGGTTTTATGGCAGAGTTTCGTCTTGGTTAACGGGTTGCCATTGTGATAGTTATGAAAGGGTGGTGTAGTATTTGTTGCGTTCACCGCAATAGAGTATGCAAATTTATTAACACTACACCTAAATAATTGTAAGTCCATAACGCACTTTGCACCCTACACTCCATTCTCAAGCTTCAAACGATATTCCCACACGACACACAATAGCCAGTAATCAATAGAAAACCCCGAAATAGCCACTCTGCATTACACATCTTGATGACCAGTCAGTTTGTTACCGTCCATCTGCACCGAATACACGCGATCGTTTGAACAGTACGCAGTGAAGTGTTCTATCTCTCCCCGACCGAAATCCCCCAGTGAAGTGTTTCAGCTAGTGACCAGTGACCTAATTCCGGATCAGTCCGTTCAGCCGTTGTAGGCATAGAGCCGTCGGAGAGGATTCCGAGGCGCGGACATCTTTTTGGTCCGTTCGAAGCGGATAATCGTTCCGTTTGAAAAGGAACCAAGCGGGCTTTGATAGTGCAATTGTCGTCGCATGTGCGATACCACCATAGTGAAGTGGAACAGTGCGATTGATTGCCCATTGTGGGGCAATTAATTCTCCGTTAAGTGATCAGTGCTGGGAACTTGGTGTGATTTGGTTTGTGGAGATTTGGAATTTCGTCGCATTCCGGGTCGCGTGTGATCATTGTCAGATTGTCGTGTGTGTGTGATGAATTTGGTGAACTGTATGGACTCTGGACTGGACAATTGAACAATTGAACCAGAAAGAAAGCGCAGTACACAGTGGACCGTAAAGGATATTTTATGGTGGAAAAGCGCTAGTGCGTACAATCGTTTACGGGTAAAGCGATAAAACCCGCACTATTAGTGCATCCGTTTTCTGGTTTGTCGTTCAAACTAGAAACAACCGTTTCCAGGTTTGTTCGTTAGAACCTGTGCCAGCTCGTTTCTAGGTTTGGGCGTCAGAACCTGTGCCATCGTAAGCAGGGTGTGTCGGTATTGGGTCGGTGCGACTACGGTGAGTAATCCATAGTAGAGTAGGCAACATTTTTGGAATTTGGCTTGGTGGAGTGGATCGGCATCTTGTTTTCGGAATTGTTTGAATTGTGGTGGTTTTGATAGTTCGTGGCGTTCTGAGCAAGCAAAATGGCGCTTCGAGAACACTCGAAATTGATGAGTGTCACTGTGGACGCCATCAAATCTATCGAAACATTCGTCAAGGAATATGATGCCGAGGTCGATCAGAGTAAGATCGACTCAAGATTAATGAGGTTGGATCAATTATACGATCGTTTTGTAAATGTGTCGATTGAAGTGGAATTGCTTATGGAGGAGCAGGGCGAAACGAAGGCAACGTTTGTAAAGAAGCGCAGTGAAATGGAGGACTTGTATTACAAGCTCCGGGATTTCCTCACGTTGAATAAGCAGAATAGTACGCCTTCTATCCAAGCCTCTCACGTTTCTTCCTCTGTCGTTCGACTACCGAAGATAGATCTGCCCACATTCGATGGTGATATGGATAATTGGATTCCGTTCTACGACGCCTATCGTAGTTTAATCCATAATAATAAGGATTTGGCAGCTGTTGACAAATTCCACTACTTGTTGGCGGCGCTCAAGGATCCAGTCAAGCGTCTGCTGGATACCACGAGCATAACCGGGGGCAACTATAAGATTGCGTGGGATCTTCTGGTTAGTCGTTACGACAACAAGCGCTTGTTGATCAAAAATCATATCAGCTCGCTCTTTAATTTTGAGCCCGTGAGAAAAGAATCTTCTGCTGCTATTCTAGCCCTTGTCGACCATTTCGAGCGCCACGTGAAGATTTTAACGACGTTGGGGGAGCCGACCATGCAATGGAGCTCGTTGCTAGTGCACATGGTGTGCAGTAGGGCAGTTCACATTTCAAAAATGTTCGAAAATTCCAACTCCCATATGTCTATTAGCATCATTTTGATAATACAGTCAAACCTCCATGAGTCGATGTTCTATGACTCGATATCGACTCATGGAATCAAAATATGCCATATTAAAGAATATTTTCTGGGTTACTGCGATGGTCCCTCCAAACAGCTTTTCAAAGATTCCCCATTCCACATCTCGATATTTCTATGAGTCGATGGTCCCTTCAATATCGACTCATGGAGGTTCGACTGTATAGGAGTCCCGGAAAAATTTCAGGCAATTCGGTGGCCATTTAGGGGTGGCGCGAAGTCAATTTATGTTTATATGGAAATTTGAATGGGAAAAACTTAAAATTTATATGGGAAAAACTTAAAATTTATTCAAGTCTCCCTACAACTGTCAAATCGTAATGAATTCAAATAAACACCCCCAACCTCCCTTTTTGGAATCTTTATAAATGAGACCTCATGATAACACATTAGTTATGAGTGAATTGAACAGTTCTATTGACAGTGTGAATATGAGATAAATGGCTAAAATGGTGTATTTAGCCTCAACGTATAGCAGTGGAAACATAAATCGAAATTAATGAGTTACCTATTGGTTGAGCTCAAATAGAAAATGACCTTTTGACCCTCTTTCTAACGATTCCTCCCCCTGTGCGTCTTAGGGAAAATGTTACACGGCTTGAAAAATTATCTTCCTTTTACTTCCACTAATTTGTGTTTTCGTGTCTACACAAATACGTATTTCGTCCACTACTGTGTATCGATAAATAACACACTGAAGATGTCCACAAGTAGTGGACGAAATACGTATTTGTGTAGACACGAAAACACAACACACTAGAAGATATTTTATCAAAACGTTTGTTTTTACTTGAAAATAAATGTAGATTATTTTTAAAAAAAATGAGGGGTTTTGTTTTTAATGATTAGTATATAGTCTAGTCTAGACACAGTGTTTCACTAAAATTTAGAACTTTAGAATTTTCACGAAAAATGTTTGGTTTTACAACGGAAATTTTTTCGGAAGGTATTTTTTTTGAGTTTTTACGGGAAGTTTTTTGTATTGTCCGTAAGAAATTCTTCAAAAGTTCCATAGGACAATATCTAAAACGGGAAAGGGTCAACCAAATGAGATTTTCGGCTTTCGGCCAAATTACTACCTGCCAAACTACCCTCCTAGTTTTAAAAATTCTATTTCATCAAGAAATTCTTCGGAATTACCTCTTTTTATGGAGAGATTATCGGAATTTCAACGGTATTTATCAAGGAAATCATTGGAATTTTCACGAAAAATCACCTGAAGATACAACGTAGATACATTCATGAAATTCTAAGGAGATTCGACTAAATATTTGAAATTTCTACGAAAAATTCTGCGGACTTCTTCAAATAAGAATCGGCGTGGAATAATATAAATCAGCGGCGTGACAAATTTTAAACGGCGGTGCGGCGTGTCGCGGCGGCGCGCACCTCTATGTCGTACACTAATTATGTATAAGCACTTTCTTAGGTCATTTTCTTACGCTTCATAGAAACAAAATATAATTTGTATGGGTAAAATCTTACAAGGGGGAGAGGAGGGTTCTTACGTAATTCATGTACGACCCCTATCAAGTTCACTTGATGCTAAACGGTATACTGTTAGGCACTACTCGAATATTGATTCCCTGACTTTGTGATTTTTGTCACTATTATACTGATTTTAGGCTGATGTTAAGTTCATCACGAGCCTGACTTTGTGACATAGGTAAAATCCTAAGGGACCAGTAAATTAAAATAGGGATGAACGGGTTTCAGTTATATTAGTGCAAGCATTCCATGTTGACGTCCTACTGTTTTGTGAATTATTAAAATAACAAAACAATAAAAAGCAACTTTATTACTGCAACGTAGTTCATATCTTAATGACTTGCACCACGAACGTTTATGTCAATCACTTATATCTACGAGTAACCTTCTTCGCACTTATATCCTTCGCTGTTTATGACTTATTTTACCCCAGAGTGAAAGCAGCTAAAAAGTCCTACTCATATATTCACTCTGAGGGTTGCTTCCGTTCATGCATGCAATCCATTCCCATAAATCATTGAACCTACATCGACCCACAGAGGACACATTTTTTAGAACATAAAATTGTCACATTAATCGTTCGTCTCCTAATCCAATCCGGAGCCGAACTGCGCAGTGCACAAATGCTCTCGCCGACTTCCCCCATCCACGGTTTCATCCGGCAAGGCATCGGTTCCATGATTAGCCCGATAACATGCAACAAACACACAATGCAGCGGTAATTGAACATGAGGGTCGCACGCGCTCAAAGCAAAACTTCCCTTTTTTCCTTTTTAATACACAATGTTCGACTGAGTGCATTTTACCCCCCTCGCTTGCGCACCCCATCGACGATGACGACGGCGGCGACCCATTCACCAGTTGATGTTGATCCTGGCACGCATGCTGCGAAGATCACAGTCGTCATGCCAGCCGTTTTCGTCATCTGTTCCGATCCGTCATAGTCGGCACAGTGGATGTAGATACAATTTCTGGTCAACATCAGATTAATACTTCCGCCTTAGTAATTAATGTTCAAGCAATACTTAGTCAAATGTATTTTAAATTTCGATCATCTTGGTAGCTTGTCTAATAAATTAAATTAACTAAAGAGTATAAAAATTTTAACAATTCAAAAACAAATTTTCAAAACGACTTATCTGCTTTCGTAAACAAACATTCAAACGTCGATTTGTCGAATCTGATAGCACTTCCACGCAAACCAGCACCATCAACCCATAGGTGAAGGCTTCGGCTGCCTGTTGATGGTGTTGGTTTGCGTGGGAGTGCTATCACATTCAACAAATCGACGTTTGAATCTTTGTTTTCAAAAGCAGATAAGTCGTTTTGAAAATTTGGTATTGAATTAATATATATACAACAGAAAAAGTATTTGGACATGTTTTGGCCATCTGCCAGAACAAAAGATCCCCATGGTGCACTATCGTCGCAGGCGACTGACTGCAATCGCGCTGTTTGAACAAGGGGATTTTGGTAGGCTTACGCGCGCTTCCCTCTGTCGCACAAAATCGGGAAGATTGAATCTGTTTGCGCGAAAATTCGGTCGGTGCTTTGAAGGGATTCCTTTGCGTCGTGCTACGTCATTGATCTCGATCTGAATTCCCAGAATCCCTAAAAATAAACATCGACCCGCGGTCTGGACCCACCGAACAATGCTTTCTCATCATCGCTGAGAGCGGCCATTAAGGGTGAACAATAGGGAAGCAGCACTCGTCAAAATCAATATCGATTATCGATTTCACCCACCCCGAATTCGCCATCCCGGAAGCTTCCCACACAAAGCCGGCCAACCGAATGGCATCGATGGATGTAATTCGAGTGTGATCAGAACTGCATTTACGTATTCATCGACGAGACGACCTTGTAATTATATTTGTTTCCTACCGCTGCCACTCACACCGATCGAATGACCGTTCATCCTTCAGTAACGGTGGCATTGTGGGACCTTGATCGAAGCGAGGGAGTGCTCGAGGGTGCCAATTTATTCCGCATTTGGTTCTCGTTGCATCATTCATAGTCACCCGTCGTGCGACCCAGTTCTCGGAGAGGGTACTTTCATTGTGAGGCGATTCTCGTCATTATGAGCAGAGCCTCATCAACGATGGGAACCCAAATGATTTTCAAAAACAAACTTGTAACGGTCCTTTGTATATTATTACGAGTGGTTCGAATCGATGTTTCAAGGGACCCACTTGAAAACTGTTTCAAGAATTTAATCCCTGCAAACAAACAGCTTTTGTCCGTTGCCAAATGACGCTACTCGGTGAGATGTGAATACAATTCCAAGTGACGAGCTGCACATGTTGCTATACGATTAATTCGGATGGTTCCTGCTGAGATTTGCGTTCGGGATGGGGTCATTTGATACGGAGAGAACTGGCTTGAGTGTAGTCCACCTCGTTTACCAACAACAATTTGTTGACTCAGTGGTAGTTATTAGTGACGGAATAAGGAACGCTGTCGAATTTATTTCTCCTTGATAAAGTTTTTACCGGAAGCAATACATTTTTTTTAAATTTCATTAGGGTAGTGAGCTAACTCCCGTCGTAGTAGGTAGTGCTTGGTTTTCAAATCTAATATAAACGCTAGCCCAACTACTGACACTAACTAATTTGTGTAGCACGTTTTTTAGAGTTCCTAGTTTTCATTGTGTACTATTAGCGCATTGAACAAATCATAGTTTATTGAGAATCGGCAATCAAAAATACCCTTTGATTTTTGAGAATTTTCATTCGTTCATTCTAAAATTCGGTAGATTGCTGTCAAATAAATCTGTTAGTATTGGTGAGCGATTTAAACAAGTACACCAAATTAGTTTTTCATGCGGTATGTTACCATGTTAAATAAAAATAACATAAATTCAATTAATATTGACCTGTTCTGAATATGGAATAGAATATGTGTATGGTGGATGTTAGCGGTTTTCCAAGAAATTCCTGAAGTGAAGGCCTTCAAAACTACACGCGTAACAAATGATCTACAGGCCTGTTTTGTAAATGTAATGTACCCATTGTGGTAGATCGAAAGGCCTTATTTCAGGGATTTCTTGGATGACCAAGAACAAATGCTGTCTATTATATCCTTTCTCTGTACCACAAGTGTAGAGCTCAAGCCTTTTCTTGGATAACTTGACGACTTATCTGCGACTTTATGCAAAATAACTATCATTTCAGTCAACTTTGAAAGTCAAATTAAATGTTTATTTTCGGTTCCAGTTAACAAAAATTTCCTAGTGCAATCTTATTTCGACCGCATAAAAATGGTTTTGATTGTGCTGCCATTCAGTTAAATGCCTCAGCCTGTCAAACAACTAACACACATGCTTAACATGCACGTAGATAGTGCTGCCAACTAATTTCTATTATTGAATTATTTCTCCTGTTTCAAACTTTTGGAATAGTAGAAAATTTTATTATGAATGACGAGTGTGTATGAAAAATATATAATTGGAAGACTTTACCTTTATTACGCTAGTGGAAAATAATTGAAAAACCCACTTTTATTGACTGCATGATGTATTATCAGATGTGTAACATAAAGTTATTTCAGTTCAAATCGCCGGTTTGGCAACGCGTTTGTCGACTGTAAACAAGGCGGCGAAGAAAAATAATCTCAAATTGAAACTTAAGATTTAAAAAAACAGATCATTTTAACGCCTTTCGGCAGTTTTTTCCTATTATAGTTCATTGCGCGCGGCAAACCTAACCTCACTATTCTGACAGGTACTGGTCCTGTTGTTTACGTTTCGGACTTAGAATTTTTTTTATCAAAATTTAATCTGCATATTGCACGATGTTGAAGACATTATGTACATTCCGCATTCAAATATTGGTTATTATCGATAAGTTTAGGTAATTATCGATCAAAAAATCCAAAGAATCATAGAAGAATCTCAAAATTAAAATAAAGTCGTATGTAAACAACAGGACCAGTACCTGTCAAAAGTCGTGCGTGACGTCACTGTGCAATGGAGTATAGTCGAGCAATAAATATTCTTTTTATTTAGTGTGCAGTGGGAAATTTATGAGAAAAAGTGCGGTGAAAATCAGTGATTTACTTTGATTTTGGTGACGTTGCTACGCAATTTATACAGCAGTGAACCAACTGGATTTTCCTTCGTCGCACGGATAACGTAGGAAATTGTGCAAAAAGTCTTAGTTGCAAAGTTAAATTGTACTGCATTTCAAGTAAGTAACACCGGAATGTAATTTAAATGACTGAATATCGTAGTGTACATTTTTTTCAATCTCGCCAGATGATTAGTTTATTATTTCAGTTTATGATTTGCGAGAATTTAGTGATTTAGAATTTGATTTGACGGATACTAGCGCCATGGACGAATTAGCGCGTAACCCTATTGCCCTTTCAAATTATTTTTTTTTACTAATAAAATCCAAGCATGGAGAGAAAGAGAGACACATAGGGTTACTGCTTCGTAATTCCAGGGCTGGTAGCGACCGATGCCGCTCAAAATAGTGACTTTAGTGACCAAAGCTGACGAAAAAAGGGACCAAAAAGTGACTTTCAGTTGCCGAAAAAGTGACCAAATAGTGACTTTTAGTTTCAGTTGCAAGTTCGATTAGACAAAACCAAGCGTTTTTGGGATGAAGGAGAATCTTTTTTTCGTAATTTGTGGCGGAAAACATCTTTCAATCATCACTCTTTTCTTTTAGAGCGAACTCAGAAGAGAAACGAAAATCGTACACGCCAACTTTTATCTACTCAAAGACTAAGTAAAATAGTATTGCCCTCTCTTTTAATCCCGCGAAAATTTTACTCAATATCAGTCAAAAGCAGGACTACTAAACACTATGAGTAGTCTTGCGAGCAAAACAAATTTTTACGCCACTGGAAGTGAGCGAAACATGGTTATGGAAAAAATAGAAAACGGAAAAATGATTTCTCAGCGAAAATCTACGTGAATGAGCATTGTCTTCTCGTGAGAATGAGTGAAAATTACGATCACTGTGAATTCATGAACGATATTTGCTATGGAATTCAACAGCGCATGCAATCTCCAAAATTGGGGAGACTTGATCTCCTTTCTATGATATCTACTCAATATTGAGGCAACAACTTAAAATCCAAATATCCTGAAATTGTGGTGGAATGTTGGCATTTTTATCAGTGAAGATCATTTAGTATATGTATGGCTTTGTGCTGTGAAAAAATGGTAGCATTTGGTCAGACCGCATCGTGCTTTCGTGCTGTGCGGTTCTTTCTCTCTTTGCGGAAGGAAGTTTTTAATACTACCCGAAGCTATTTTAATTTCAACGGTGCTTCTTAGCGCTATTTGTACCCATTGATCCCGTTACGATCTTTGCAAGGACCCGTGCCTTCGTTTTACGTTGGACCCGTTTGCGGAAGTAAAATTCCGGCAAGCGGTGGTAATCCTGCAGGGACACCGTTCTGGGAAAAAAACCTCTTAGAAGGTCACGTCTCCACGCTCAGCCATGAGCATTAATAAAAACAAGAGGAAAGGGGAGTCTCTGAATTCTCCACTTCCTTCAAAGAAACAAGGTTTCAAGACCGTCCTGCCAAAGCGCGGAAAAAATAGAAGGAAGCTGGAGAATTCAGATATTCCTTCTAACTCTAATATCGGAAATAATTCTTCTCCAATCGAACTGAGCAATCAGTTCGATTTGATAAATGATGAAATTGAGCAAATCGAATATACCTCTAGCCCAGGTGATTCGATTCATGCGAAAAAGCAAAGGATTCCGCCAATTGTGGTATCTGTTGCCGAGTTTTCTGGCTTCCGGAATGAGATTTTGAGTAACCTTCAGGGGATCAAGGTTTCATTTCAGATTGCTAGGAAGGGTGACTGCCGCGTTTTGCCGGGATCCTTTGACGATCGCAAACGTCTTCTTCAGTATTTAACTGAGAAGCGCCATAAATTCTTCACATACGACGACAAAACTGAGCGATTGTTCAAAGTCGTCTTGAAAGGTCTCCCAGTGATGATAAATCACTGGATGAGATTAAATTGAAATTTCTCAATTACTTGGATTTTCACCAGTCCAAGTAATTAAGATGAAAAAGAAATCCCACTCCGGTACTTCCCAGAGGGCATTTCTCAAGAATTTTATTTAGTTCATTTTAACAAAAGTGAACTAAATAATATGAAAAGTTTGGAAAAGGCCTGTATTATGTCTCATGTCCGTGTTACATGGGAACATTTCCGCAGGCCTGGGGAAATTTCCAAAACCCCACCCAGTGCCGTAAGTGCCAAAGTGGGGTCATGGAACCAAACATTGTCACATGGATGCTAAATGCATGATTTGTGGTGGAACCTCTCACGCCAAGGACGCATGTCCTGTGAGAGAAGATTCCAATAAATTTAAATGTGCTAATTGTGGGGAATCATAAATCCAATTTCTGGGAATGCCCTTCACGCAAAAAGTTTTGAATTCCCGTGCAAAATTGATGACGGGAAATTCCAATCGGATCCCAGATTCGACGGGTAGAAATTTTTCAAACGCTCAAATTCCGAAACCGGTTACCGGTCGAGCAATTCATACCCACCACAATTCACAAACAAATTTTGCCGCTCGTCGACGGGTAGCAAGCACTTCAGTAAATTCCAATTTTTCGAATGTACCTACGTATGCAAACATCGCTGCTGGTAGACAAAATTTGTCTTCTCAAAATGAGGTTTATACCCATGTCCCAACGGAAAATAATGGTCATGTTGCCGATTCAGGTAGCATGACTGCTTCCGATTTTGATTTTTAACTGAACAATTGCATCACATGATTGATGCAATGTTCAAAGCAAATACCATTCCTGAAGCTGTTCAGGTTGTTATAAAGTACACACAAAAATTGTTATCGGACTCCGTTTCAATGGATCCAAATAATTGTGTGAAAGTTCTAAATTGGAATGCCCGCTCTCTAAAGGGTAAGGAAGATGAATTATTCAACTTCCTAAAAGTTCATAATGTGCATATTGCCATTATAACAGAAACTTATTTAAAACCAGGACTCTCCATTAAAAGAGATCCAAATTATTTTATCTACAGAAATGATCGTCTTGACAGCGCCTGTGGTGGGGTCGCCATTGTCATTAATAGACGTATCAAACATAAATTATTTTCTTCGTTTGAAACCAAAGTTTTTGAAACCTTGGGAGTTTCTGTTGAAACAAGTTTTGGACAATTTTCCTTCATTGCAGCCTACTTGCCTTTTCAATGCAATGGGCTGCAAAAGAATTTGTTGAAAGCTGATCTTCAAATTCTGACTCGCAACAAATCAAAATTCTTCGTAATTGGTGACTTCAATGCCAAACACCGTTCATGGAATAATGCTCAAAGCAATTCCAATGGTAAAATTTTATTTGAAGATTGTTCTGCGGGATATTATACTATTCAATATCCCAATGGACCAACTTGTTTTCTTCCAGTCGAAATCCTTCTACAATTGATTTAGTTTTAACGGATTCAAGTCAGCTTTGTGGCCGATTGGTAACTCATGCTGACTTTGACTCTGATCACCTTCCTGTGACATTTGAAATCTCTCAAGAAGCCATTTATAATCCAATCAGCTCTACTTTTAATTATCATAGAGCTGATTGGGATTTATAAAACGTATATCGATAGGAATTTTGATGTTGATATTCCTCTCGATACCAAAAGTGATATTGATAATGCTCTCGTATCTTTGACAAATTTAATTGTCGAAGCCAGAGGCATTACAATTCGAAATGTGAAGTTAAATTCAACTCCATTATTATTGACGACGATCTTCAGCTACTGATCCGTCTTAAAATGTGAGAAGAAGGCAATACCAAAAGAACTCGCGATCCCGCGTTGAAAGTTATTTGGCGAGATTTGCAAAATGAAATTAAAAACGTTTCGCTATTCTGAGAAATACCAACTTTGAGAATAATGTCTCGAAGTTGGATCCCAGTTCGAAACCCTTTTGGAAATTAACAAAATTCTTAAGAAACCTCAAAAGCCAATTCCAGCGCTAAAAGTGTATTAACAAATGGCGAAAAGGCTCAAAAACTCAGCAGTTCGAGAGTGCCCATAATTTTAGTCTAGGTCTCACTAGTCCAATTGAGGATCAGGTTACACGGAGCTTCGAAGACATTCTCAATCAAGAGAATGTTTTCGACCCTTCGTTGGGAACTAATTTGGATGAAGTGAGATCTATTACTAGAAAATTTAAAAATATGAAAGCACCGGGTAATGATGGTATTTTCTACATTCTTATCAAAAAACTTCCCGAGAGCTCTTTATCCTTTTTGGTTAATTTATTCAACAATATTTTCAATTGGCATACTTCCCAGATAAATGGAAAAACGCCAAAGTTGTTCCTATTTTGAAGCCGGACAAAAATCCAGCTGAGGCTTCTAGTTATCGCCCAATCAGTTTGCTTTCTTCAATAAGCAAACTGTTTGAAAAGATTATTTTAAATAGAATGATGGTTCATATTAATGACAATTCTATTTTTGCTGATGAGCAATTTGGTTTTCGCCATGGGCATTCAACCACTCATCAGTTATTAAGAGTTACGAACTTAATTCGGCTCAACAAATCTGAAGGATATTCGACTGGAGTTGCTCTTCTTGATATAGAGAAAGCATTTGACAGTGTTTGGCATGAAGGTTTGATTGTAAAATTGATGAATTTTAATTTTCCTCTGTACATCATTAAACTGATCCAAAATTATTTATCAGATCGCTCACTGCAGGTAAACTACCAGAATACTAAATCTGATAGATTATCTGTAAGGGCTGGTGTCCCCCAAGGCAGCATACTGGGGCCCATATTGTATAACATTTTTACTTCTGACTTACCTGATTTACCACCAGGTGTCAAAAATCTTTGTTTGCAGATGACACGGGCCTTTCAGCCAAAGGGCGAAGCCTTCGTGTCATTTGTAGTAGATTGCAAAAAGTTTGGATATTTTCTCCACTTACTTGCAAAATGGAAAATTTCCCGAATGCTTCCAAAACTCAGCTTATAATTTTCCCACATAAGCCGAGAGCTTCTTATTTGAAACCTTCTAGCAGACATATTGTCACTATGAATGGGGTTCCAATTAATTGGTCTAGCGAAGCTAAATATTTAGGACTTCTGCTAGATCAAAATTAACTTTAAAAATCATATTGAAGGCCTTCAAGCCAAATGTAACAAATATATTAAGTGTCTATATCCACTTATAAACAGAAAATCAAAACTTTGTCTTAAGAACAAACTTTTGATTTACAAACAAATTTTAGACCTGCCATGTTGTATGCTGTGCCAATATGGACTAGTTGCTGCAATACCAGAAAGAAGGCACTTCAGAGGATTCAAAATAAAATTTTGAAAATGATTCTGAAGTTGCCTCCATGGTATAGCACCAATGAACTTCATAGAATTTCTAATATTGAGACATTGCAACAAATGTCCAACAAAATAATTTCAATTTTAGACAAAAAATCGTTGCAATCTTCTATTGCAACGATTAACTCCTGTACCCTTAGTATAAAATAGGTTAAGTTTAGTTTAAGTTGAAAACATTGTAATTCCTACATGGTTCAATTCAACCAGAGGAAAAATTCTAACTGCCAGAGGCAATTGAAATGTATTAATAATAACTAAAAAGTAACATAGCAAATAAGGATGATAGTGTTAAGAAAACACGGAACACCTAGTCTAAGAGATGAATGCATGTGTTAGATAATTAGCAAATAAAATTAGTTAAAAAAAAAAAAAAAAAAAATGATAGCATTTGGTCATTATTGGAAAATTTTGCGTAGCCACTAAAAAACATCTTTAGGAGAGACAAAACACAGTAAATAATAGAGTAAATAAGGTTGTCAAATAGCTCGCCACATAACGATCATTTGTGTAGAGGATCTATTATAAAGATACGCTATAACAATACTACTTTAATTCTCGGTAAAACAGGGGAGCATCAAATCTCCCACCCGAGCAGCACACATGTTACACAAAAGTTTATGTGACCCATATTTAATCGAATTTAGTCGCATTTGAGTCGCAGCAACCAAATAGATTTGAATTGTCAAGGAATCAAGTATCCCCACATTCCCCTACTGTATAAAATCGAAGTCGGCAGGTCTCCTGCTTGTATGACTGTATACCAATTTATAAATTGTGACGTAAAACACCTTCAATTAGCTACTGGTGAAATGCCAATAAGAGCAGCAATTTAAATGGCTGGCGAAGTTGCAGAGCGATCATTTTTCCAAGATCCGTAATTTCACTTCCGCCATGAACATCCAACGGATACATATAGCTTTATTAAAGAAATCATTTCAATAGTTCCAAGATAGTTGAAAATAGTGACTTTTTGCGAGAAAAAGTGACTTTAGTGACTTGAGATAGAAAAACCCAACTTAATTCACCGTGTAGTGATACTGCCTTTCTCGCATTTAGCCAAGACACCAACCTTATATGGTGATAATAAGGGTATGCGATAACACATTTCTTCCTATCGAAACGAAACGAAATTCAAAATGTTTATGTTGATTCGGATCGAAACGAAACGAAATATAGATTTACTTTCGAGACTTCGAAACGATACGAAATCAAGGTTCACTAATTTCGAAATTTTTCGAAACGAAACGAAATTTTAGTTTTTTTCCGCGGAATTTTTATTAAATTGGTTTTACATTATGTACGCAATTCTGATTTCACTTTTTCGAAGTCAAATAACTGTTTTGCGACCAATAAAGTTATAATAACAGAAGAGACAGTCTGCCATAAGTCTCCGCATTCTCGCCGCATATGGTAAATCGGCGATAAGGCAATACCCCATTATTTGTGCCGCTTTCAAAAGAATTCATCGTGGCGCGTGTGCTCCCGAATCTGACCAATTTTATACCAGTTTTATATCAGTAAGCATATAAAAATAAAGAAATTGTGGGATTTTTTAACTACGGTATGAGTATGAGTATGAGATCAGTATGAGCTGAAAGCTTTCAGCTTTCAGCAATTTCACTGATCTTTCAACCCGTTCTGATTTTTTTGCAAACTGTAGGCAAAGATCTAGAAATGCCCACAAATTTGTAAGGTTCCTTACAGATTGTGCAAATAGTCAAATAGCTTGATCAACTGTACACATCGTAGTTGCAATTCATGATTGGCCGAGAAACAGCAAATATGCACAGCTCACCATTCTTGGTAAATGAAATTAAATTATTAATTTATTAATTATCGATTAAAAAAGTTATTCTTATTGTATACTTTCTTCAGAGTTTCCAATTCATGACCAATACCTAACGATGCTCCTTGCTGTCAATTTAGGATTAAGAGCGGAAAATTAGTTTAACACTCATTGTTATAAGAAACCGCGGAATGCTCTGTCCCTACGGGAAAGGAATCATTGGTTAGTTGAGATGGTGATTCATGTGAAGCCCCTTGGTAAGCGACTAAACGAGGTGGAGGAACTCTCATCGCAGTTAAATGCTCTCTGACAAGTTTGTCGGTTCATCTACCGGAGAGTGAAACACTTGAGCAGATTGTTGTATAGGTTATGCTCACCCATAAATCCGTTTACACTGTGGTATTTGCTTGAGGCCGAACAGTGACCCTGATAAATTTGTTGCGCATTCCGACTATGTAAATCAAATCGTCAACATAGCTACCCCATGTGACACCGTAATCGTAGTTGGGGATGACAACCATTCTAGGCTCAAATGGTTATATGATGACGAAGTGGAAGGATACTTGCCAACCAACGCTTCTTCCGAGCAGGAGTTAACTCTAACTGAAACTTTGATTGCTAGTGGCTTGAAGCAAATCTGCAATGTATCAAATTCGAACGGAAGTCTTCCCGAGCAGCACAAGTTGGACAAAACTGGTTGCAGCAACTTGATTGTGACTAAATCTGCGCTAGGAGTCTTCCCAGATGAGTGGAAAATATCAGCAGTTACTCCAATTCATAAGGCGGGTAGCTCCCATAATGTTGAGAACTATCGTCCAATCTCGATTCTTAATTGTCTGGCCAAAACACTCGAACTGCTGATTCATGAACGTATGTATGTGGCTGCTAAACCTGTTATCTCTGAGTACCAACAAGGCTTTGTACGAAATCGCTCAACTGTAACAAACCTGATGACCTACACTAGCATGCTGAATTCTAACCTGGTGAAGAGATGTCAAGTTGACATCATTCACATCGACTTTTCGGAGACTTTCGATAAAGCTCCTCACGGATTAACTTTAAATAAATTAGAACGTTTGGGTTTTCCTGACTGGATTGTCACTTGGCTGCGTTCTTACCTGATTGGTAGGCCATCCTTCGTTAAATTAGGCACTGTCTTATCCAATATATATCCTACGCCATCCGGAGTGCCACAAGGCAGTCACCTATGGCCGCTGATTTTCATCATTTTCGTGAACGACTTATGCTGTAAACTTCGATCTCATCGCCTCATGTACGCCGATGATTTGAAAATATTTCGAATTATTCGACCATTGACCGATTGCCTTGCGCTGCAACAAGATCTAGATGTCATAGCCAACTGGTGTTGTTTAAATGGTATGAAGATAAATGCGACGAAATGCAACTCAATAAGTTTTACCAGATGCAGAACGCAGATAAACTTTCGTTACTCGTCATGCGGAAGAGAACTGAAAAGTGTGAGCTCCATGAAAGACCAGGGAGTTACGTTTGACCGCAAGCCGAATTTTAATGAACAAGACTTTCGCCGTACTAGGCTTCATGCGCCGGAACGCTGCAGATCTTGATGACGTTTACTCCCTGAAAAGCCTGTATTGCTGCTTCGTGCGAAGTGTACTTGAATATGCTGTGCAGATGTGGGCGCCCTATCACGAATTCCAGATGACGCGAATTGAAAGGGTCCAACGCAGTTTCGTTCGTTTTGCCCTCAGGCAATTGCCGTGGAATAATCCTTTGTGGTTACCGCACTTCGAAGAGCGATGCCAACAGATTCGACTTGAAACCCTTCGACAACGATGTGGAGATTTGCAGAGGGTTTTTGCATTTGACATTATAAGCAACCACGTGGACTGTCCTGAGCTCTTGCAGCAAGTTAACTTTCATGTTCCGCCAACATCAGCTCTTCCGCTCTTCCAGCACTTCACAATGTTTGGGCAAAATCATCCGCTTAAACGTTGCTTCAACCTCCTCAACGACATTGATTGGTCCAATTTTAATTGTAGCAGAAGGATATTCAAAACTAGATTAAGGCAAAAAAATTTTAGTTAGTATATAAGTTTTAAACCAGTCTGCACAGTTAATACTGAAGATAAAGATAAATAAATAAATAACTATTTATTATAAACGAAGTTATTTTGAAAACAAGAAGACGAGAACTGTGTTGCAAATCAATCTAACGCAAGATCAATGTGCTTCGTTTGATAAACTTTTACAACACTATCGATTCCGCCGTCCCACGATCGATTCCCCATTCATATTGTGCGTAAAATTTAAATTTGAATCAGTGTTTCACTGAAGACGTTTTATAGAAGAAAACTGCATACGTATTTGTCAACTGAGAATGGGGTTATGTAGTAAGCGTTAATAGAAAAATTTGTATAATCTAAAGTTTTGAAAACACTTTTTTGCAATTCCTGATCATAATATCTGGTTTACAGTTCGTCTTTGAGTGATAAAACGGCCTACTTTTCCATACCAACGAAATGGATGCTTTAATGAACATTATGCAACTCAAATGGATTGCATAATATTCATTATAACACTCAGAACAGTCGTTACGTGACTATATTTTGCTAAATTAGCTTGGGTAAGTGTTCAAATAGTGTATTATATGCGCCTCGTAATAAATTAAATAGTTTGGCGGTCATGACATCCAGAATTTCCAAGTACAAGTCCAAGGCAAGTACATCTATCGCTTCACGGCTCATTGAACTTTGCAATGTGGCACGGTAACATGGAATCTGATTCTTCTCCGCAGCAACATAATTTATTGGCAAGAATGATCATGTGGAGAAAATTTGACTACAATTTTGGAACAGATTTATCAAATTAAAGTCCATTTTTCGTCATTGCAAAAAATAGCGTGTGCAACTCGTTGCAAAACTCGATTTTTTCAGCACTCGTAGTATTTATCCAACTCGGCAAGCCTCGTTGGATAAACGTACAACTCGTGCTGAAAAAATCATCTTTTTGCAACTAGTTGCACAAACTACTATTAGGATTTTGTTCAGCGGCGCAGCCAAAATTTTTGATTATATGAAGTCTGGTTTAAGTTTAAATTTGTTTCGAAATTCCGCGGAATTCCGTTCAATTTCGTTAGAAGCTAGTTTTTTCTAGCGAATTTTTTGCAATTTTTGGAAACGAAACGAAACCAAGAAATCAGATTTCGCCATGCTCATATTCCGCGAAATTCCGCGGAATTTCGTTTCGAACCACCTGAAACGAAATTTTTGAAATACCGCATATGCTTAGGTGATAATATGGTCCGATGTACTATTTTCTTTATAACTTTTAAACGCAGCGGTCAATCGTTATCAAATTGAATAGTGTTCAACTAGGCTTTGCCCCCTATCGAATGAAACTTGTTGCGAGAAATTCGGTTAAGGATTAGTATATGAAAAGTTGTCTAATGTTTTTCTTAGCTTTTGTGCACACACATACGCACACACATACACACATACATACACACGGACAGACAGACATTTGCTCAGTTCGTCGAGCTGAGTCGATTGGTATATAACACTTTGAGTCTCCGAGGCTTTTAAGAAAAGTTCGTTTTCGGAGTGAAATGATAGCCTTTCGGTACAACTTTGTTGTACGAGAAAGGCAAAAAGAGACTTTTTAGTGACTT
Organism: Armigeres subalbatus; assembly: GCF_024139115.2. NCBI lineage: Eukaryota > Metazoa > Arthropoda > Insecta > Diptera > Culicidae > Armigeres > Armigeres subalbatus. The sequence continues at coordinate 334,218,645 of NC_085140.1, forward strand.
GCCCGAAAAAAGTGACCAAGTCACTAAAAAGTGACCCGCTACCAGGCCTGTAATTCATCTCATAGTTCTTTTGTCCATCCCATCAAAAACAGAGCTTTGGAAAGAATTTTGGTTTGTTTCTTATTTTTGTGATTTGTTAGATTTTTGTGATGTTAGCGAAAAGAATCGACGAGATTGGTGCTGAATTTCCCTGTTTCGCAATGAGATGAACATATGTTCAGTGAGATGGGTGGGTGTTCCTCTATTCCTTTAAAAAATAGATCGGCCTTACTGTAAATAGGAGCAGTTATTATGACTTGGACTTTTAAAAATATTTAAACCTTCTATTTTCAAACCTGAAACCTTCTATCCTTCTACCGCATTCTGCTTGCTCCTGTGGATGGATCCAAAAATTTGCATGAAGCCGACGCCGATGATGATCTTACTTTTCGACGTTCAGCCAAACCAGTACCGCAAATGCAAATCTGGTAGCAGTTGATTCCTTTGAATATGAATCCGAAAATACTGCTCCCATATAGGAAAATTGAAAACAGCAGTACTTCGCGACGTGTTGAACATTCGGAAGTCGACAGTATTCGACATATTCTTGAACTAGAACTGACTAACTGATTAGCATTAGCATTATCATTAGCATTGAGCAATTCGCACAAATTCGTAGGTGGTACAAGCCAAGGCTATTGTATGAGAGTAGCATCACTTTCATCCGTTACCACAGATATTGATTTGGGACTAATCACTATCTCTTAGATGGAAGCAATGTACTCTCCAATAGTCAAGATCTGTCCTGGCCACGTCCTTGCGAATGCTGAGCAAGGGGAAGGATGGTTATTTGGACACCTACTTAAGAAAGAAGCAGAGAACTCTACACTGAAAACCAAAACTACCCAAAAGTTGGTTGTTTGCACTCAAAACCGTGGTTTGGGCCAATAACCCAAATTTGAGTAACTTTTCTGGCACTAGGTAGTTTTCCTTTAATCCCATGTAAACAATTTACCCAAAGCTGAGTTCAATTTATCCAAAGCGGACTTTAATCAACCCAAAATAGAGAGTATTGAATTTACTCAAATTTGGGTTATTGGGCTGAGCAACCTCGGTGAGATGTTTGCATCTTGCTATAGTTTTGATAGCAATCATGGGAAAAAAGGGAAAACTACCCAAATTTGGGTAATTTTTTTCTGCGATATTCTCATCAGTGCGTATATTGAACTCAAAGTTTGGGTCGATTTATCTGTCCGTGTACGACCTCTCATAAGTGCCACGGGAGGCTTTGGGATTGTGTGGGAGGTTATAACAGTAGGAATCGTTTTGGTAGAACGTGAAACACAGAAAGAACTAAGATAAAAATACAAAGTAAAAAAGAGATAGCCTGGAATTGAACCCACGACCTCCTGCTTATAAGGCAGAAGCGGTAGCCACTAGACCACCGAGCTCGTCCTGAAGTGAAACTGACTGACTCATGAACAAAAAAAACAAAAGCAGAGAAATGATGGGAGTACATTTTCACTATAGCATGATTCGCTGATGATGACCGAACGTATTAGTAGGTCGAAATGTCCGGTAATTGCTTAGTTTAATTAATGTTCACCGAAAAAAGCCGATGAAAATAATCTCACATGAACTGGAAGTAAGCAGACACCTCCTTCGGGATGGTAGCGCCTAGGGAAGTGATTATGGATCACGAGGGAGCAAAGACTGCAGCCAGCATTCGTCGCTAGTCTAGTCCGATATGGAGACGACCTTTTCTAATTTGGGACTGACAGCTAATTATTTATGGGCTTTCGCGAATAAACTTTTGTTATCTTTGTCTGACTAGTCTGTAAAGTGTGAAAGACCAGTAAAAAATGGAAAAGTCTCCTCCTATAGGTTCTTCCAGAGCACCCCGTGAGGTTCAATAGTGGCCAGTGGCCAACACACTCAGAAGTATTTTCGTGGGATATCGTGAAGCAAGAGTTGTCACTTTACACGTTTTCGTCTGCCATCGGAAATTTCCTCTTCTAAAAGTTCTTTCAGAGCATTCCGGGAGGTTCCGGAAGTGGTTAACCAGGTCTATTGCACTTTACAAAGACGTCAGAACACGTATTAATACCGAAGCTTCGTCACTAGAGCTGCTGAATCCTCATGTGGTCGGCTGGGTAACCGGGTACCTTTTTGGAATATAATTCACGATATCTGAATGATTTTTCATAGCAGGACGTTGAAACTCTGTCAGATTCGCAATAATGACGTTTGTAGGGTTAACGGAAGTTTAGATCAAGAAGGGGTGGAGGAAGGGGTTCCAACTTTTATATACCCCTTAAATGGCCAGCAGGGTACCCGGGTACCCACGAAACTGAAATGCTTGTATTTTATGCAATTTTCTACCGTTTCAACAGTTTTGGGCTCACTCGATTCCGATTTTTTTCACTAACAGGTCCTCCGGGAGGACATCCGGAGCAGTGTTCATTTTTTGAATAGCAATATGAGGGCAAAATCATTTTCAAGGACCACGCATTGATCCCGGAGGACCAGTAAGTGTTCCTCCGGAAGTTCCGGATCATCCAAAGAAGTTGCCAATTCCGATAATTTGTCTTACAAAGCTGCAACTTTTCAAAAATTGAGTATTGTAGCCATGAGCGAGCAAAATCAATACAATGACACATTCATTTCGGATGGCCACTAAGTGATTCTTCGAAAGTTCTGGAACATCCGGAGAAATGGTCAGTTGAACAAGTTCGTCGTTTGAAGCTGCTATTCTTATAAATCGATTGTTGACGTAATGTGAGAGCAAAATTAATGCATAGAACACTCATCGACTCCGGATGGCCAATAAGTGGCCCTCCAGAAGCTTCAGAACATCCGGAAAAGTGAAAATTCTGGAGTTCCGTCCTAGAAAATCACGATCCCTTATTGTAGCATTGTGAGAGCAAAATCATTGCAAGGACAACAAATTGAACACCCAGAGTAGTGAACAAATCGGTCATCGTCCTAGACTGCTGTGACTTTTTATACACCATTTGCTCTAGCAACGTGAGAGCCAAATTCCACTAAGTGGTCCTCCAGGAACTCCGCAACATCCAGAGTGCAGGAAAAAAAAATAAAACTCGTCGTCAAAAAGTAGCGACTGGTTCACAAAACAATTTTTGCATCAAAATGAGAGCAATATCTTTGAAAAAAAAACATCCATTGACCCCGGGAGACCACTAAGTGGAGCTTCAAAAACTCTGGAACATCTGGAAATGTAATCAATTCTAGAAATTTACCCTAAAAAGTTGCGACTTTTTTTAACGCACCAGAGAACTGTGTACACTGGATTTTGTATTTACACGATTTATATTTTCTCAATTTTGCACTCATCCTGAATGTTCAATGCATGTAATTTTTCTGTGATTTATTCAGGATTTTTTGAAACATTTTTGGTGGTAAGATGAAGTCTTCTTTTTCTTCTTATTGGCATTACATCCCTACTCTGGGACAGAGCCGCCTCGCAGCTTAGTGTTCATTAAGCACTTCCACAGTTATTAACTGCGAGGTTTCATAGCCAGGTTACCATTTTTGCATTCGTATATCATGAGGCTAACACGATGATACTTTTATGCCCAGGGAAGTCGAGACAATTTCCAATCCGAAAATTGTCTAGACCGGCACCGGGAATCGAACCCAGCCACCCTCAGCATGGTCTTGCTTTGTAGCCGCGCGTCGATGAAGTCACACGATCAAAAACACGAGCATTTATTTATAAATAAAATATTGAAATAGAATCGAAGAAACTGAGGGATCGCATCTAGTTATAGAGCTCTAGATTTTATTTTACAAAAATTATACAGAGTGTAACAAAATTGCATAAGTACTTACGTAATAAGTATACAGTTCCTAAGAAAAATTCGGTCTAGCATTTCAGTCAGCATTAGCAATAATTTAGAGAAAGTGTTTCTGACATCGTTCTATAGTTCACATTACTCTTCGCAGTATAATTCAGATTACTATAATGAACGATTCCTAAAATGTTCTAAAAGAATTCCCGAAGGAATTCCTGAATGAACTTCTTGAGCAACGTCCGAAGGAATTCGTGGAAGAACTTCCGGAGGAATTCCTGGAGGAACTTCCAGAGGAATTACTGGAGGAACTTCCGGAGGAATTAATGGAGGAATTCCTGGAGGAACTCTCGGAGGAATTCCTGGAGGAACTTTCGGAGGAATTTTTGGAGGAACTTCCAGAAGAATTCCTGGAAGAACTCCCGGAGGAACTTGTGACCGTGATTTTTACTCGCGAACAAAATACTGCCATACTCTATGTCTAGCACCAGAAAAATCGAAGCAGCAGGTTCGTGCGTATATGCAGCGTTTTTGGTAGGCGAAATTACATTCTTATCTCACTCTTTTTATACTCCAGAGCACCACTTAGTGGCTATTCAAGGCCGAGGAGTAATTCATGCATTGATTTTGCTCTCAGAATGCTGTAACAATCGATTCATGAAAAGTCACGGCTGTCTAGGACGAATTTCCGGAATTGATCACTTCTCCGAATGTCCAGAATCTTTTGGTGGAACACTTGGTGACCACCGGGGGAGTCAATGAATGGTCCTTGCATTGATTATGCACTCATCTTGCTAGAAAATCGATTTCGACTTAGCTGGTGAACTTCAAGAAGTTTGATATCCATATTGATGATGTTCCATTAAAAACCGTTTTAGGCCACCTATGACCCCTCGAGGAACCTGTTCTGGAATCGCCAATCAAGGTTTGCACTTCTGATGAACCCAAAACAATAAATATCAATCTGCTGAAGAAATTATAAGAAGTTTGATTCTCATATTGCGGATTACCTAACAAAATCAACCACCAATATCATCTAAGTCGCTGGAAATCCGGATTTGCCGATAAAAACTTGATAGAAGAAGAAGTTTTAAATCGAACGAGCCCAAAATTATGAAGATCGGTTGAAAATTGCCTGAGATATAAGCATTTTAGTTTTGTGGGTACCCGGGTGGGGTCCGCGACGTTAGGCATAAGTACGTTAGGCATAACCTAAGCAGCACAAGTCAGGCAAAATTGGTTGCAGCAACTTGTTTGTGACTAAATCTGGTCACATACGAGTTGCAGTAACCTAAGTGGAACAAGTGTGCTGCTAGGGAAGGACGTTAGGCATACGTACGTTAGGCATAATGGACATTAGGCACGTTGAACCCCGGGGAGACTTGATCACCCCCGAGTTTTATCGAGTAAAGTAGTTTTGTTATAGCGTATTTTTTAGTATAGATCCTCTAGACAAATGACCTTTATGTGGTGACTTATTTTTTGGGTTGACAACCTTATTTATTCTGCAGGGCGGTTTGTATGTTTTGACCTTCCTAAAAAAAAAATATTGCCCACACAAAATTTGAACAACTTTTCATAACAATGACCAAAGTCTTTCGTTTTTTCACAGCAACAAGCCATAAATATGCTTAATGATCTGTACTGATGAAAATGTCAACATTTCATCAAAGTCTTAGGATTTTTGGATTTGAAGTTATTGCCTCAATATGAGGACACTTGATCCCCCATTACTCACCCCATTAGTCACCCATACAAAAATTTGGCGAAAAAATTCAAAAAAATATTATTCTGTTCTTAGTCTTCTAATTTTTTGTAGCTTTGACAGATTTGATTATTTTGAAAGTATTTTGAAAGAAACATATTTAAAAAATCTGAGGGCACCTTTCCAATTTTATCAAAGCAAGTTCGTGAAGAGGGATCAATTTCCCCCGAATATTTTAAAAGTCAACTCCAGCACTGCAAAAGAATCGATTGTGTATCAATAACAACAATAATTTAAGGACTGTCATACATCAGTTTTATATTTCTTAGAGAGTCTGTGTGGAAATCGCGTATGTTTATTTATTTTTGACATCGGAAATCGGAAAAGGGGATCAAGTCTCCCCTATGTGATAACTGGCGTGACATTAAGTTGCAGTGTACCGTTCTCAAAGTCCTATGCAAAGTTATCCTAGCCTAGGACATGTATTCGGGAGAAGATCGATGCAACTCTCCGGCGGTAGCAGCCAGAATTCTGCATCGGTTGATCATGTGTGGACCATATTGTCAGAATCCGCATCATTCGGGAGCAGGTCAACGAATTTATATTCATTGACTACAAAAAAGTTTTCGACCATCTTAATCACGACAATATGTGGTGCGGATGCAAGGGGGTTCCTGGGCAAATCATTGCCTGACGACATATGATTATTGAGATATTAGAAGCTTTTAACATTCTTCTCTTATAATAATAGGTGGATGAAAATCTCTCAAATAAATAATAAAAATAATCTCTTATGTTTGCCCTCTGTATGTTTGTCCTCTCCTATACTTTCCCCAAGAACATCTTCCAAGCACAGCACAAGCACTTTCAAAATTTTGTAAAATCGCTCTATCTCGCCGTCGGAATTTGCATTACTGTCCATCGGCCTTGCTAAAGTCTATGCAAATTTGTGTGCTGTAGAGTTCAGGTTCTGTCCCCGTCCTAGTAAAAAGAACAATTTTCGTAGAAAGTAGAACGGCTTAGTCAAATTAGCAACTCTATCGGGTGTGTTTCAGTGAAGTAACTTCGGCGCATTGATTTACATTTTGTTCGTGAACAATTTAAGCTTTTGCCACATCTCACCTGATGTACGCCGATGACCTCTAGTTACCAGTTGGTAGGCTGGAAACTGAATGCAAATAAACACTTGAACTTGCCATGTGATCACTGATCAGCTTCAGTAGATCTCGTTCGGAGCTAAATTTCTTGAAAGTTGTAGGGCACGAATCATGAAGTTCTTCAGATACATCTTATTTGATACATTAATCAATTGATTTAGGACGCAATTAGTTTTTAGTACCTTTTGCTCATATTTCTAAATATTCAATTGACCAATAACATTTTTTAGCAAGAGCTTACCTTAAAATAAAAACATTGCTGTCATTTCCGAACTGACCCCAAAAAATGAATCGTCCGTTACACAAAACATTCGTAATCCATCATCCGTAATCCGCTTTCGCTAGCACCGTCTTGACTACATGAATACCACACAAAACACTCTCGTCATTCTTGAAGTCCGCAGTCCGCACGACCGCTGCGCTCTGGTCGAGCCTTGCCAGTCCGTTTCCCCATGCATACATCACGGCTAGATGCAAACTGGCGTCATATCGGATCTACGTAGTTTAAGTGCTGTGCCACGGGCAACACGCCTGCCTATTCACAAATTCATCAACTTTAGTCATTTGATGTTGATATGATTATTAAATTCAATTTGTTCTAATTGTGTTTGTTAAAACCACCGTGAAATGTTGCTGGTGCACTGAGTGAGTGAGTGGCGTTCAACAAACGGAATCATGCCAAGCGTCGCACACTTGGACTAAACAGTCATGGTCGTTGGTCATTTTTTTCAGGATTTGGAAAACGAATTTTAAATATGACGTAGCTTCAGCAAAATTAGAGTAGACGCCACTAGAATACTTATTATAAGACGAGTTTGTACTATTTAATTTTATTCCACTACTATTTGACTATTTGACAGATACATATTTCGACCTCAACAGCAAGGCCGTCTTCAGTGTCTCGTACTTGACTCGACGTACAAACTCGTCTTATGACAAGTAAATACATTCCACTAAGAGCTTGAAATACTGTTCATAACACTAGACTTTTTTGCCTAACTTCAATAGAATTCTTCCACAGTATGTACTGGCGGTGCGTCTTCAACGAATTTCGAGGTTTGCAATAGTTTATCATGCAGATGGAACAGACGATGCTGCTAGCGGGTAGAATGTTATATGCGGACTTGTGAGTGATTCTCAACATATCAGAGTATGAATGAATTTTACCGCATGTGCTATTTTACGAATTACACTTTGGTTCAACTAAATTACCTTGCCTGGTATGGAATGGTTAACAATTCAGGTATCTTACAATGTGTCATGTTTTTTTTAGGTGCCGTTTGTTATAAAATGCATCGCGGATTTCACGCCGACGCAGTTTTCATGCATACTTTGTTACTCATAGCTGTAGTTTTCCTCATTTCCAATTTCACAAACAAGCTAATTAAAATTTTTGGAGATTCTACCGAAAGCGAACCGTGTGTTCTTTTAATAGCAGGGTGGTCTATGTAATAAGCGCGTGATCACACTTCTAAATGCCGTCTTTCTCAATCCCACATATAAAATGAGACAGATTTAGAGGGACAGTAAAGAATTCAAAGGCTTATATGTCTCTCACTAAGAGTCGACGATGGATCCACCACATATATGACCCCTGAACTATTCTATTGGACACAATTGAAGATTAATTTTTTTTAGCAGCTTTGCGATTTCGATCTCCCACACAAATGGCTCCATCGAATAATGGATTTCTTTGCATTCTATCCAAGATTATTTTAATACAAGTCCCATGTCTCGCACATATTTTGCATCAACTACACAGGATTTTGTTTCTACACGATTTTTTTTCGCTCGTATTTTTGATCGTGTGACTTCAATTTGCCACCAAACTCTTCGCAACATGTTTCAAACAATCCAGAATAATTCAAAGAAAAATCACATGATAATTAATATACGTTAAACATTTATGATGAGTGGAAAATTGAGAAAATGTAAATCGTTGTAAAACAGAATCCAGTGTACTTACACAGCGTTTTGATTAGTGATATTTGATCCAATTAGATGTAATACGTATAGAATGCCATTTTTTCGTGATGTAATTTACTTAGTGATGAATCATTTATCATTGAGTTCTAAACTGTTACGTAAGTGCTATTTCCAGTAGAGTAACCTTGTTCAAAATTAAAAGTGGCGTACAACTGTTTCCAATCTTCGTCTACTAAGTAGTAGATAAGTTTGAGCTACGACGATCTCAGCCACGTTCCTCCAAACACCATTAAGGTTTGCTTTTATTTAAGATACGAAGTTGTCATACGAAAAATGATGCCCCATTAGCGGGCCCTTCAAGTCGATCTGATGCCCGTAAAAGATTCCAGCTCATCTTTCCTTTTCCATTTCCCTTTCGAAACCACTTTCCAAGTCGGTGACGACGCCACTCTAATCAGGTGATTGATTGAGTTTAATCCACAGTAAAATTAAAAGTTGTCACCCGCCCGAGAAACATGTGTCTCCAACAGCCATCCGAGGCAACCTTTCGACGCCTGGACCCGAGCGGAGCCATTTTCACACACAATCTGATGAAATATGGATACACTCGAAAAATTGAGAGATAAATTGTATTAACGGGCATGGGGCCGCGTGTAACCCATACAGGGAGTTATCAATTTGCCCAATATGACGACGATGATACTGGATGGCAGGCAAACGTTGTTTTTTTGGAACTGGTGGATGGTCGCCGGCCGTTGCAATCGGATTATGCGGCGAGGCCAGTCGCTGGAGAAACTAAAAGCCAGCTTAACAACGTTGCAACAAGAGCGGAACCGTACCGAAAAGCGAATTATCCGGACCGGATATTGGAAGCTGAAGCAGCATATAGAGACTATATTCCACAGGCCAGCCGGGGTAAACTGAAGCTAGTATTTGCTAGCATGGATGTCACCAAAGTTTTCAGCGTGTTACGCATGCACCGGTTGTTGCATTAGAATCAGAAATGAACTAAAAGCTAGAGGTCATTATAAAATTTGTATTTTCAGTTAGTGAAGCGAATCCGAAAATGAGCTTTATTATGAAGAAAACCTATGCGTGATTTTCAATACTGAACGAAATTATTTCATATATAATTTCAGTTTTACAGATCGTCAACAAATTGCCACTTGTGCCATCAAAAACGCAAGTGCAGGGCTATTGTGGCAGCAATATTTGAACTCTGTTGTGATTGTCCGTAAGCAGAAGGATACACACATAGGAGCTATTTGTCAAATATCTTGAGTAGAGAATGTTTGCTTGTGAAACTATCCTTCAAAATAGTATGCGATAGGCACATATTACATGAGAGCTTAGGAATAGCAACACGTTTCCGAAGTTTATTGCCCAAACATGAATTTGCTTGAGAAAATTTTACTACGATCGAAAGGCAGAGGTCATATTAATTGACGACTGATGAATCGAAAGATAGATATTAAGAGCCTTTGTAAAGTTTATTCTCATAGAATTTGGAAACAAAAGTATTTTTTTTAACCCACTCTGTGCCCATCGGGCTCGGGAACCATCATAATTGAGAGATGATTGCTTTTTTGCCTGCGAAAAAGGGTTAATTTTCGCTTCGATAATCTAATAAATTCCTTCATCCATGGTGAATGACTGGGTGGTGGCGTGCGTTATTGTTGTCTTGATTGTGCGGCCTTAGTGTATGGTATGCAGAACTTTGAACCTGTGAAAGGGGTTAGGGCGGAGGTTGGTCGACGAACATTCGAGCGGAAAACTAATTACTGGTGGAATATTGGAATTTTTTGGCTGCCTGCAAGCTTGGATGGATGGCTGATGGGTTTGACGAACTGAACATCGATACGGGAACACTGTGGAAGTGATGCACTGCTTTACGCAAGTTGACTAATGCTGAATGATGGATTAGAGGCAAGCTGGTGGTTGCTGGTTTCTAGGAATCAGAGTTTATGCTCTTGGGAGTGAAGTGAAAGAGTAAGGCGGTGTGTGACGGTTTGAGTTCAAAGTTCAGTGATTGAGATTGGTTAGTAGGAAGGGTCGGTTGAGATTGCATTGTTATTTAATTAGGAAATTCTTGTTGAAAATTCTCGGCTTGTTAAAGTTTCGTCTGCATGATTAGCTCAAGTTAATCAGTAAGGAGTATATATAATAATTTCTTTGAAATTCCTATGGCAAGACGAGACAGCTCAGAGCACAATATCTTCAATTCATAACAGAGCACTTACTTAGTGTGATCATATGTTTTTAATTTTAATAATTATACAACAAGAATTTCATTTGAGCAATGTAACCATAAATAAGAATATGTACCATTCTGGCCAAAATGACAAACATGTTCCGAATACACGCTAATCAGCAACGTAAATCAAAATTTTCAATTGTTTTATTTATGGAGAGATAAGATCACAAATGAATTAATGATCCAAAGGAACGAATGAATCGACTGAAATCGAAACGGCCATTCAAAAGTAAGTGGTTGGAATATTATTAATGATTAGAATATGTATTAGAACGGTACCTGATTGAATGTTTGAATATTTTTTGGTATCTTTAGGCCAATTAGGAAATACAGGTATACCTCGATTATATGGACTTTTTCGATGCAAAAAAGTCCATATAATCGAATTTTCCATATAATCGAAGCAACATTTTTTTCTCAAAATTTGTGTTCAACGATTAAATAAGTCTTAATACAGTACAAAAAATATCTATTTATTGCATTACAGTTTAATCCGCATGTTTTGGCCCATTTTATGATGATTCAGTAGATGTTGAGTTTTCATAAGAATTTAACCGTTTTCAGCTGGCTTGCACACCGTTCCAAGGTTACGTTAATAATTAAGACTTCGCCACCGATTTGTAAGGACGTGGCCGTGGAAGTTATTGATTAATAAAATACACAAATGCAATGGAATTTGCAACGTGAAATTGGTAAATCAATTTAGTCAGCCTATCATATGATTCAGTGTCAGTGTCGCCAAGCTTAATGTGGACACAATAATATACTTAGTCACAAATTCCAACTACAGTGCATACCTGTTTTAATTCCAAAGCAAATACTATGCGTATTGAAAATTGGCCGGATCTGACTATAGGCTCAGACGTTATGGCCAAAATACAATCTTTATACAAAAACGCGTAGAAATAATCTCTGCTGCTTTTCATTAGTGTAATTTTTTGTTATCCGTTCTCGCGCCGAGTGGTTGCGTTATATGGCGCGCTGTTTAGTTCTATCAGAATTTAAACTTAAATTGTGCACACAGCCCTAATAAATGTTTATATAAAATCCGTACTTAGAGTCGCCTATAAAAGGCGACTCTCAATGTCATGTAATGTAAAGTGTTCATAGTAACCTCCGAGCAGACACGCTGTCTCTCGGAGGCAATAAATCAATAGTCAAGTTGAAGCAGTAGTTTTCTTAATAGTCACCCGGAGAATCACCATTAGAAAAAAAAAACAACATAACGTAGGGTCGTCCCACCCTGGACGAAACACCACTCTTGGTGTAGCTTTTAACTGAACAACGGAATAAAGAACTAGACATCATTACCAAAGTTTACGGTAATAATAATAAAAAAACAGGGCACATTCTGTATTATATTTATATCGTCATAATTAAATCAATTTAAATTCATCATACGATTGAAATAACTCAGTCTTGCAGCCTGCATCATTGGTAACCTTCTTTAAACAGCAAATCATTTCAACTGCTAACCTATGTTCCAGATACTCAAATTATCTTCCTGTACAGCATCAGTATAATCCGCAAACCCTGAGCCGAGCAAATATAAATACCGGGACATTTAATTATATTATCATGTAATTATCATGTAAATTTTATTATCAATTAATAAATTTTATTATAAGACTTCTTGTTGATTTTTCAGTTTATGCCAGGTTGTAGTAGCTTTTCCAGTTTCCTGGGAATACCGTCAACTGGGGAAGATGATCATTTTAAGACAAAACATGCAATAACAATGTGTGTTTACATTTTAAATCGAAACAAATATTTTCAAAACATGTACTGCTATACGTTGCAATAATCAACAACTTTAGTTTTCTGAAATTTAATAAATCAAATTAAATTATCACACATTTTTTGAGTAATCTGGTTTGGGGTGAAGTTGATCAAGACAGCTCTACTAAAATCATTATGACCTAGTATTCAAAATACACTAGGTTATTTGTATGAATGTTGAATTTACTACGTAAAGAAGTCTACGAAGTCAATATTTGAAACGAAAATAGCGTCATTTATGACTATCTCTCTCTTACTTCCACAAAATACATTTTCATGATTATAATCGAAAAACTCGGATTTCTACCTAGCGGTAACATTACTTGAACGGAGAATATTGTTGACTACCGTTTCATAAAAAAAATTGGCACTTTTGACTGACACATCAAACATCACCTCAATGATCATCTTCCCCCCAGTTGACGTTACTGCTAAAAAAGTCTTGGTCAAATTTGCTGAATGTTAATGCATCCACCCTGTATTCAATTCCATTCCCTACACTTAACTCCACGTACCAAGGACACAAAATGGTTTGTTTGCGAAGATCTAACAGCTTAATATGGACATCTCATCACTCTCTTCTCAGACTGATAATTCACATCAATCTTTCATATCACAGAGATCACCTAAAATACTCGTTATCGTTCCACACCCATATGTAAGGACGTGGCCGTGGAAGTTATTGATTAATAAAATACACAAATGCAATGGAATTTGCAACGTGAAATTGGTAAATCAATTTAGTCAGCCTATCATATGATTCAGTGTCGGTTTCATCATATATAACTTTTAAAACACGCCTTCCTGGCTTTTTTGTCCCAATGTTCGAAGAGCTCGGTGGTCTAGTGGCTACCGCTTCTGCCTTATAAGCAGGAGGTCGTGGGTTCAATTCCAGGCTCGTACCTTTCCTACTTTGTATTTCTATCTTAGTTCTTTCCGTGTTTCACGTTCTACCAAAACGATTCCTACTGTTATAACCTTCCACAGTGAGAGATATTGATTAGTCCCAAATCAATATCTGTGGTAACGGATGAAAGTGATGCTACTTTCATACAATAGTCTTGGCTTGTACCACCTACGAATTTGTGCGAAATGCTCAATGCTAATGCTAATGCTATAGAAACGAAAAAAAATTGAGCGAAATTTTTTTCCATATAGTCGAGGTAAAAAGTCCATATAATCGAAGTCCATATAATCGAGGATCCATATAATCGAGGTATACCTGTACTGTGATCATCAGCAAGGAGTATGTGGGAACATGTGTACATAGGAACTCTTATTAATGCATAGCGTGCTGTGGACGCTGCAGCAGGGCCGCCAGCACTGCGTTCTTTTCCTCCAAAATATGTCTGCACTCTTCGTCAAACGAAACGATCCTTCGATTTCGTCCCACATACACGACGTTGCCCTCCGTACTTCCAATGTGTGCACCAATAGTCATTCAATCATGAATTTTCCTGACTCTATGACACTACCCATAATTCCATTACCCATAATGCCATTACCCCGAAGGCCACTACCCCGAAGGCCATTACCCCGAATGAGTCACTACCCCGAATACCATTACCCCGAATGGGACACTACCCCGAATGAGCCAGTACCCCGAATAAGTTCTCATTTCAAGTTTATACTTCATTTCGGTGAAAAAAATGTTGCTTAATAAGTTTATTCAGAATTCATACGAATTAACAATAGTTTGCCCTTCACCTGGAACTGTTTCAACGCAGTATAGTATGTACTAAGTTTCCAATTTTTCGCGAGAGGTAATGGCCGCCAACTTGCATGTGTTTCAAATTTGACGATTGAGAAGGCCAACTGCACACAATGCGGTTAACAGCGGTCCACGTCAGCAAGGCTACAAAGGCAACAAAGTTGAAGTTGCTTCTTCGTCGCTATAGTAAAAGCACCGTGATCCAATTCTTAGATTCTACGATTGAATGAGAGAGTGAGTATTAGTCTGATTGAGTGGGTAAGAGAGAATGAGTGAGTAGGAGTGAGTGATTGAGTAAGCGTGAGTTAGCCATAAGTAATAGTGAGTGAATGAGTAATATTGAGTGAATGAGTGAAAAAGTGCGTAAAAGTGAGTGGTGAGCGGTGAGCGAGTAATAGTGAGTGAGCGAATGAGTAAGAATGATTGAGCGAGTCAGAGTGACTGAGTGGAGCGAGTGAGTAATAGAGAGCGAGTGAGTAACTGTGTAACCGAGTGAAAGGGTAAGACTAAGTGATTGAGTAAGAGCTAGTGAATGAGTAAGAGTGAGTGAGTGAGTGAGTTAGATTGAGTTAGTGAGTAAGAGTTTTTTTTTTTTTCTTCCTAAACAATGGAGGGGGAATCTGCTCAACAGACATCCTGGGTTGACCAGGAAGTGCTGGGTTAGGGGCCACCTCCAATGAGGGAGGCAGGACTGCATCCCCGACCAGCTAAACCGTTTCCATTGCCGCCAAGCCCATCGTCCCTTCGGTACAACCAGAAAGTAATGCTTCAAAGGGGGGCCAGTGCATAACGCACCCTCGAGGTTAGCTGCGTGTCCTTGCAGCATCGAACATCGTGACTCGCTTTTTTAGAAGAACACCATGGTGTCGTGCCAGCGCATTGCCGGCTTTCCAGGTGGCCTTACCACGCCCTATGTCCTCGGAAGGTGGGCAGGGTCGACTTCGCGCCTGCTTCCCTCTGCACGACTGGTATCAAGAATGATGATGCCGCGTGCACCCCAAATTGACCTTTCTGCGATAGGGCCTATTCGCCAGCACACAGAGGGACTTGCCGACGCGGTGCCTACGCCTGCCCCAGCCTTGACGAGGACCCCTTTCCGTCCTCGGGCTCGGAACCCGCCCGGTTGACCGACGCCGCGAAAGCGACGATACCATGTTGTTCTTCACGCGGCCACTTGTTCGATAAAAGGATCGAGTTCGACCACAGGGCACCGGTATGACCCATGAAGCCGACTCCGAACCCTTGGACCACCTCTTATTTGCGCCTGAACTAGCCATTCCTCGAGTCCACGCGCCACCTTCTGTGTAGCTCCGAGACGATTTGGACGATAGCCGATAAAACGGCGTTCCAGCCAACTTCATCTTTACACATCCTCCGGACTAGGTTGTCCGGGGTGGTGTCCAGACCACATGTGGCAAGCATGTGGTCACGCATTGTGCGAAAACGCGGGCACACGAACAACACGTGTTCCGCCGTTTCCTCTAAACCTACGCACACCGGACACTCGGGCGAGGCCGAGTGTCCGAACCGGTGTAGGTACTGTCTGAAGCAACCATGGCCTGTAAGGACCTGGGTCAGGTGGAAAGTGATTTCCCCATGGCGCCTCTTGACCCACGTACCTATCTCCGGTATCAACCTATGTGTCCATCTACCCTTAGTGGAACTGACTACGGATGCCTCTCTGCCCGCGCATTTCGAAGCACTCTATGTCTTCACCGATAACTATGTCGATAGGCATTAGAGTGGCTCAAAAAACACTTTTTCAAATTTTTTGATGGGCCGCTCTCTTATTCGGTTCTATTTGATGCCCTGATGCTCTGGACAAAATTTCAGCCAAATCGGTCAACGTTTGGGCAGTGATAAACTCGTTGAAAGGTTATATGGAAAATGTATGCAGAAACATCGGAAAACAATGATTTGCAGTTAGACGGTACAATTCACGATGAAGAACTATGATACTCATTCAGTTCTTGTAATAACATACAGAATGTTATGCTGAAAACCGTGAGAAGATTAGCGTTTATTAAGCAAAGATATTAGCATTTTACTGGAGTGTTGTAAGGGTGAATTTATTTCTTTTCATAGGTAAAAGAAACGAAATTTGCTCAAACCCCACTTCAGAGAAATGCTAATAACTTAGCCGGGCAAACTCGAATCTACTCGCGGTTTTCTGCATAACATTCTGTATTAAATTCTCCAAGATCTGAACGAGTATCATAGTTCTTCATCGTAAGTTGTGTAGTCCAGCTGCAATTTACTGTTTTTGGATGTTTCTGCATACATTTTTCCATATAAACTTCCAACGAGTTTAGCACTGCCCAAACGTTGACCGATTTGGCTGAAATTTTGTCCAGATCATCAGGGCATCAAATAGAACCGAATAAGAGGGCGGCCCATCAAAAAAATTGAACAAAGTTTTTCCCATACTAATTTGAGCCACCCTAATAGGCATCATACCGGTGATGACGCAAAGTGCATCGTGCGACACGGTACGGTACGCGCTCGCAACTCTTAGGCACATGAGCCTATACGTACTTCCTAACTTCGTTCTGTAGCAGTTAATACGCAGGGCCGTGCCCCAAGCTGGCCCCCCATACCTCAGTATGGACAGAGCAACGCTAGCCAGAAGCTTGCGCTTGCTGGCATAAACCGCAGAGCTATTGGACATCATCCGGGACAATGCCGCTATAGCTGTGGAGGCACGCTTGCAGGCGTAATTGACGTGGCTACCAAAGGTGAGCTTATCGTCGATCATTACCCCCAAGAGTTTGATGGAGCGTTCAGAGGTGACCGTGCAGTTGCCTTCCCTTATCACCGCTTGTTGCTCCGACTTTCGGTTGTTAACAACAACCACCTCAGTCTTGTGGTGAGCCAGTTATAACTTCCTGGAACTCATCCATTCCTCCACAATTGCGATCGAGTGGGCTGCAGTCAATTCCACCTCTTCTATCGATTCGCCGTAGACCTCCAGCGTAATATCGTCAGCAAAGCCGACGATTGCCACGCCCACCGGGAACTTCAACCTCAAGACACCGTCGTACATGACGTTCCATAACACCGGACCCAGTATGGAACCTTGCGGAACCCCTGAGGTTATGTCAACGCACTTCCGACCCGCCTCCGTGTCGTATACAAGTACTCGATTCTGGAAGTAGCTTCCGAGAATCTTGTACAGGTACTCGGGAATTCCAAGATGCAGGAGCGCATCTACAATAGCTGCCCAACTGGCACTATTGAAAGCATTCCTCACGTCGAGAGTCACTACTGCACAATAGCGAACTCCCCTCCTCTTACGCTGGATAGCTATCTCCGCGGATTTGGTAACCGACAAGATAGCGTCTACGGTCGACTTACCCTTTCGGAAGCCAAACTGGTTACTCGATAGACCATTCGCACCCTCCGTGCGTCTCAACAACCTGTTGAGGATGATCTTCACGAGCACCTTCCCCGCCGTGTCAAGCAGGCATATTGGTCTATATGCCGACGGATCCCCAGTGGTTTTCCCGCTTTTGGCAATAGGACCAAGCTCTGCCTTTTCCATGCTTCAGGGAAGACTCCCTCGTCCAGGCATCTCTGCATAACAGATCTGAACATCTCTGGAGCCTCGGCAATGGCCGCTTTGATGGCCAGGTTCGGAATACCATCCGGTCCTGGCGCCTTACCTACACTAAGGGACTGTGCAATCCCCGCAAGTTCCGCCACCGTTACTCTTCCCTCGTCGGCCACCCTGGCCCGTGGCAGCTCCACAAAGGGAGGCCAGGGACTTGGGTCGTGACGTGGGAAGAGCCCCGCGATGATCCTCTCCAGCATCTCTGGAGACCGCTCTGTAGGGGCCATCGCCCCACGTGTCTTGGCCATTACGACCCTATAGGCGTCACCCCATGGATTCGCGTTGGCACTTTGACACAGGCCCTCGAAGCAGGCTTTTTTGCTTGATCTAATCTCAGTCTTCAGAGCGGCTCTAGCAGCCACGAACGCCACCCGTCGTTCAACACGCTCTTCTTCTGTGCGTGCTCGCTGCATCCGCCTCCTTGCCCGTAGGCAGGCGCGGCGCAGGTTCGCAATTGCTTGAGTCCACCAGTAAGCCGGTGGTCTCCCTAGGGTGGACTTTTCTAGGCATGGTGGCATCGCATGCACGCGAGAGTACTGTTACCAGCTGCTCGCCGCTCAGACCGAGAGTATTGTGCTCGCGGCGGAGCGCTTCCTTAAACACCTCGTCGTCGAAGTATGATGTCTTCCACATACGAGGACTAGGCCTCGCCCCTTCTTCCGTCCGCTGAATGCTAGTCGTATAGTCGATACTGTAGCGAACCGCCAGGTGGTCGCTGTGAGTGTAGCCATCATCTACCCTCCAGTTCGAACTACTCGTTTGGCCAGGGCTCCAGAACGTAACGTCGATAATCGACTGGGCACCGTTCCAGCTGTAGGTACTTTTGGTACCGACATTAGCCAAGTCCACATCCAACATGGCCAGTGATTCCAGCAGGATCTGCCCCCGTTGATTCGTGGATCGGCTTCCCCATTCCACGGCTCAAGCGTTGAAGTCCCCAGCTATCACCACCAGCCTACGCTCCATCAAGTTAGCCGTCAAACAATCTAGCATTCGACCGAACTGCTCGATCGACCATCGAGGAGGCGCATAGCAGCTGCAGACGAAGACTCCGTTGATTTTGGCAATGACGAAGCTCTCGTGTGTCGAAGACACCAACTATTGGACTGGGTATTTCCCCGTTGTCCATATCGCCGCCATTTTAGACCCATCGGTGACCCAATTACCGTTCCTGGCGGGTACCCGGTAAGGATCTGCTATGATGGCGATATCCGTTCCCCATTCAGCAACTGTCTGACACAGCAGTTGCTGGGCTGCATCACAGTGGTTCAGGTTTAGCTGCGTTACCTGCACTGTGATTTTGCAGCACGCTTAAACGCCGGGCACTTCGAACCCCCCATGGGGTGCTTGCTGTTCGCAGCTTTGCTGGAACAGATCAAACAGTTGGGAGGGTTCGTGCAACATTGTGCCTTATGTCCCTCCAATCCGCAGCGTCGACAGAGCTTGCTTCTGTCAGGGCCTTTGCAATCCCATTGCTTGTGCCCCGGTTCCAGGCACTTGAAGCAAACTTCTGGTTGCTCATATATGCTCACAGGGCATACCGACCACCCCACCTTGACGCTCCCTAACTTGACTACCTTGGAGGCGTCCGCTGCAGGTAGCCGAACCAATGCTACCTGTGTCCCTGCCGGACCTTTCCGTAGCCGAACGGCTGCGGTGGACGCCTCCACTTCGCACTGTCGCCGCAGTGCCGTGACGAGCTCTTCGACTTCGGTGATCTCGTCCAGGTCTTTAACCCTTAGATTCACCTCCGTCGTGAGTGCCCTCACCTTGACCGTCTCGCCTAGGACTTCCTCCGCTAACTTCTTGTAGGCGGCGCCCTTTTGCGAGACGCCCCGCTTCAGCTCATCTCGCCCATCCGAGTACGTCTTATTCGACGTACGTCGGCGCCGAGTTCACCGAGCTTGACGTCACTTCTCATCGCCTTCAAGACGTCCGAGTACTTAGCCTCGTCCGTTTTGATGACTAGGGCATCGCCCTGGAGCGATTGGCGCCTACCCTAGACTTCTTGCTACCCTCATTCGCCTGGGCCTTCTTTTCGGCCCTTGACGTCTTCGGTTTCCTCTTGTTCTTGACCAGGGTCCAGGAGGCGTCATCCCCTCTATTTCCCTGGTCTGGGGCGGCTGAGAGCTCTCAGCCTGCCGTAACCTCTTAACACCGTCTTTCCTGGGTGGACGGACCTTTCCAGGTCTTTCCTCCTCCGGTTTTGTAGGTACCTGGCCGGGGTTCAGCTTCCCAGCCCCACTACCCTTGTTCGGGGTAGTAACCCTCCGCGTTTTGGAGCGGCCCCAGGAAGCTCATCCCTGGAGACTGTCTCCCCGTTTTTTGTGTCTGCTCCTTTGAGCAGCCACCCCCGACGTGCCTGCGAATACTTGAGCCTCAGTCTTGGTAGACTTTGGCACCACCGTCTTCGCTGGCACGCCCTCGGTCGATTCGACCTTGCCCAAATCCGCGAATTCTTGGGCCTCAGTCTGGGTAGACCTCGACTCCATGGATTTCACGGGTTCGAACTTGGCCGTCCCAACCGCCCTCTCCAGCTTGGCGTCCAACATCGACTTTCGAAGTTTCAGCAAGCTCCTCTTGAGGTCCTTACCAATATTATGCTTCGATGACGCAAAGTTGATGATGGCGTCCAGCTGTTCCGTCGCCACCTCGAAGGCCGAGAGCCCATCGCGTTTGCAGTTCATCGCCTCCACAAGCCATGGGCCGTCATTAACCTCTACCGGCGTTTGTTTAGCCGAGAATAAGGTTAAGTGACCCACGCTGGCGCTGCGCACTGAGCTGCCGACTATTGCCTCTGGCCTCCTAGGCGGAGACCTGAACAACCCACCTCTTGCGAAGGGGTTGTCGCCTACACTACTACCACTAGTTGAAGAATTGTCTTGGTTTTCCATTTTGATCCCACGAGTGTCTCGGGAAAAGAGGTCCACCACGCCAGAGCCCAGCATGACGCGGTAAGGGACAATTACTGTGGGGGGTGCCCAGGTACCCCACAGGCTCCGTTAAAGGCCTAGCTTATTATTTCACCCCCCTGGCCATGCATCCCCTCGGCACGGGTCGCTTGACGCCTTGGGATTAGGGGTTAGGGACGATGGTCCCGGTCTAACTCGCAGTGGCCATGGGGAGGGGTCGTCAAGCCCTTGGACAAAGTCCCTGCTGCCCTGGGAGTGAGTAAGAGTGAGTGAACGAATGAGTAAGAGTGAGTGAATGAGTAAGAGTAAGTAAATGAGTAAGAGTGAGTGAGTAATAGAGAGTGAGTGAGTAAGAGTAACTCAGCGCATGGGAAAGAGTGAGTGATTGAGTAAGAGCAAGTGAGTGAGCAAAAGTAAGTGAGTGATTAAGAGTGAGTTAGTGAGAGTGAGTGAGTGAGTAAGAGTGAGTGAGTGAGGAAGAGTGAGTAAGCGAATGAGTAATTGTGAGTGAGTGAGTAAGAGTAAGTGAGTGAGTTAGAGTGAGTGAGTAATAGAGAAAGAGAGTGAGTGAGTCAGAGCGAGTAAGTGAGTAAGAATGAGTAAGAGTGAGTAAGTGAGTAAGAGTGAGTAAAACTGTGTGAGTGAGTGAGTAACAGAGTGCATGAATGAGTAAGAGCGAGTGAGTGAGTAAGTAAGAATGAGCTTGTGAGTAAAAGTGAGTGAGTGAGTGAGTAAGTGGAAGTGAGTGAATAAGTGAGTAAGAATGAGTGCATGAGTAAAAGTGAGTGAGTGAGTAAAAGTGAGTGAGTGAGTGAGCGAGTAAGAGTAAGTAAGTGGTAAAAATAAGCGAATGAGTAAGAGTGAGAGACTAAGCAAGAGAGAATGAGTGAGTAAGAGTGAGTGAGTGAATAAGAGAGAGTGTGAGTAATTTATCGTTCTCTGCATATATCTATTAAGAATAATTTAGAAATTTTAATTTTAAAACAAAGCACAACATCCTTTCATGAGCGCTTTTCGTGCAAAATTTATCAAAGAACCCACGATTCTTTCATTTGGTCGCCAGATATAGAAAAAAGCGCTCTCTGTCTTATGACAATCACGATCGTTTGCAGTACCGAGTGAGTGAGTGAGTAATATATTGTGTGTAGGTGAGAGAGAGAACTCTGTTTGTCTTCGGAAAGAAGCGTTGATTTGTAGAAGGCATCCTCTCTTCCGTTCGTCTCATACAACGCAAACGCATAAAGAAGGCATTATCTCCTCTGTGTACCGTGTAACTGGCAAACGTGTTCATTTAAAAAGTCATAATCTCCTCTGTATATCTTGTACAGGGAAAAAGGATTAATTTAAAAAAGGTATTATCTCCTCTGATCGCCTTATACCGGGCCAGCGCAAGAAGGAATTATATCCTCTGTGTGCCTGGTGCAGAGCAAACGCGTTCATTTAAAGAAGGCATCATCTCCTCTGTTCGCCTTATACCGGGCAAACGCATTCATTCAAAGAAGGCATCATCTCCTCTGTTCGTCTTATTCCATTGTTTCCTCTGCAAACACGCCTTATTGAAAGAGACATCACCACCTTACTATATTTCGTAGAATAGTAGTTTTCCTGGAATGACAATTTAAAATAATTAGATGAAAAATCAACATTGTTGGTTAAACAGTTGGTTAAATCTTCAATGCGTAATAAAGTAACTCTAAGTAACTATTTTTTATTCTTTGCAAAGATTGTCGTTTTGGATGCATCGATATCTGTGAGTGTGAAAAATGATACTGGAAATCTACAGATTCGAAATGTTTTAGGGGTACTGTCCTTTCGGGGTAATGGATTTCGGGGTAGTGTCCCATTCGGGGTAATGGTTTTCGGGGTACTGTCCCATTCGGGGTAGTGGCCTTCGGGGTAATGGGATTCGGGGTACTGGCATTCGGGGTACTGGGGTGGAGCCATTTTCCTTTGTAAATTTTCAAGGATTTGCTGTTGAAATTGAAAGATTTTCTTTTTAAAATCCAATTTTTGAACGGGGATGAGCCATTTGGCCGATAAGTTCATATAGCCGAACAGGACGTTTGACCGAATAGGACATTTGGCCATGTCATTTGGACGAATAGGCCATTTCGCCGAATAGGTCATGTAGCTGAGTAGGTCATTTGGCCGAATAGGCCATTTGGTCGAATAGGTCATTTGCCGAATAGGACATTTGCCCGAATAGGCCATTTCCCCGAGAAGGCCATTTGGTCGAATAGAACATTTGGCCGGATAGGACATCCGAATAAAACATCTGGTCGAACAGGACATTTGGCCGAACAAATGTCCTATATATATGGTCAAATGTCATATTCGGCCAAATCAAGACAAAATTTTCAAAACAACTTATCTGCTTTTGTAAACAAAGATTCAAACGACGATTTGAAGAATCTGATAGCTCTCTCACGCAAACCAACACCATCAACAGGTAGCGGAAATCTTCACCTACCTATTGGTGGTTTTGGTTTGCGTGGGAGAGCTATCGGATTCGTTTAATCGTCGTTTGAATCTTTGTTTACAAAAGCAGATAAGTCGTTTTGAAAATTTTGTCTTGAAATGTTCTATTCGACCAAATGTCCTATTCAGCCAAATGCCCTATTCGGCCAAATGACCTATTCAGCCGGATGACCCGTTCGGCCAAATGACTTTCGGCCTAATGCTTTGTTGGCCTAAAGAAATTCGGCCGAATGGGCCATTTTGCCGAAATGGTCCTTTGACAGAAGGGGTCATTTGGCTGAACGAATCGACATTTTCGGCCATATGACCAGTTCAGCCATTTTCGGTTGTCTGACTTGTTTATACAAATGACGGTTCCATTGTCCATTTCGGCCTTAAAATATTTTCCAAAAAATGCACCATTGGGCCAAACGTTTTTATCGACCAAACGACGTTTTTGGCAAAATGATCATTTTGACCAAATGATCGGTTTTCGATCAAAATACCAGTTCGGCGTATGTCTCATTCGTGGTTATATCACTTATACGGCTATCATATCACTAAACGTGTTTGTACATCGCAAATGTTATATTTTTTACTTCGAGGTGGTTCGCGGTAACACTTACGCTTATGATAATTCATGCTTGTCTCATCACTTAGTTTTTGAATGAAATTTAAAACTACAAAAATAAACCTCATTATTGTTCTTTATTATTGTTTTGTCTAAATTTTCCTCCACGTCACTTCTTCTCGCGTTAATTTAATCACAATGGCAGCAACAGCGTTATAACTATGTTACTGCGCCCTTAAGATCTTTTATTGTCGTTGTGTTCTATGAGGGCGCTAAACTTCTGGGCGACTGGAAGCGATTTGCCCAGAATTGAGTTCAGTGGAGGATGATGCTCTATTCGGCGTAGGTTCATCGAGTGTCTGTGGCCAATAAAGTAATCAAGTAAGTATTTTGTATTTTAGTAAGTATAAAGTATTTTAACCATAACTTCCAAGCCCATAGTCCGATCTGGCCAATTTTCAATAGGAAACAATGGGGCAGTATACTGCGTCGAATGCAAACTGTTGCGAGTAAATTGGTTGAGGGTAAGTGCAAAAAAAGTGAGCTAAATTTTTTGCTCTTTTAGTGCGCACACACACACACATACACACAGACATCACCTTAATTCGTCGAGCTGAGTTGATTGGTATATGACACTATGGGTCTCCGGGCCTCCTATAAAAAGTTCATTTTTGGAGCGAACATATAGCCTTTACGTATACTTAGTATACGAAAAAGGCAAAACTCCACGCTGAATTGCGCAGTTGCTATCTAAAATGCCTGCCGATGATTTTCGGACTGGCGGCGCACACTTAACAACATTTGTCATTGGACAGCGCCTTACCCGAAGGTACTGGGTGTACTGTCAAATCAGAATCTAGAATTGGGGATTGTCACAAAATCATGTAATATTTTTAAGGTTAATAGCACCTTTATATTATCCTTTATCGGGGCCCTTCTTAGCCGTGCGGTAAGACGCGCGGCTACAAAGCAAGACCATGCTGAGGGTGGCTGGGTTTGGTTCCCGGTGCCGGTCTAGGCAATTTTCGGATTGGAAATTGTCTCGACTTCCCTGGGCATAAAAGTATCATCGTGTTAGCCTCATGGTATACAAATGCAAAAATGGTAACTTGGCTTAGAAACCTCGCAGTTAATAACTGTGGAAGTGCTTAATGAACACTAAGCTGCGAGGCGGCTCTGTCTCAGTGTGGGGATGTTATGCCAATAAGAAGAAGAAGAAGCACCTTTATCTTACGATGAACTTTTGAAATATTATATAATCTATAATCGACTCGGAATCTCTTCACCAATTTAGCAATTTCATTGATTATACACGATAATCTGTTAAAAATTTCAATTCATTCCAAACCCAGTAAAAATCTTCGAACCAGCCAATCCCGTATATAATCAAAACACGGACATAAGATTGACGTATTGATGGAGACGGTGCGAAAAATGTGTTCGCATGGATAGCATCTGTAGAATTTTCTCTCAAAATTATGATTTTGCTTCTGTTGCTGTTAATAATTAGAAAGGCGCTCTTTTGAAACAAATAGGATCTTTCAAGGACCACTATTTTATAAAAGAGATGGTGGAGCCGAGACGAAATTTCTTCAAGTTCCAAGTGCAAATTATTATCGGTTGGCGACGTCAGTAAGCTACCGACGGTAGCAGAATCGTGTGCGCACTGCGCAGAGGGCACAAATCAAACAGCAGGGCGGCAAATCATCGAGTGAGCGACGTTGGCCTCACTCAATAATTCTGTTGCTGTTAGTGATTGGAAATGCGCTTCATTAAAAATAAATCGGTTCTTTTCAAGACCTCCATTATAAACACAAGAAGCTGTACTGAGAAGTAATTTCTTCTAAGTTCAAAACAAAGTCGCTTGACAATGGATGGATCAATTTTAACGCAGGCCTCAAATTGTTCAACATCTAACTTGCGGTAGTGTCTTATACACAGCCCTTCTGCTTTTTTCACAGGCCATTGCTTTGGAAGATTTGAGCTCCCAAAAGCGTGATGTAGCTTCTTTATCAGTATAATTTGTTCTTCGTTAAGCCCCAAAATTGTGTGTTAGCATTTTGAATCTTAAGTTTTTTTTGTATCTTTATTAAGGAGACTTTCAGCCATAGGCTGGCTCGTCTCCGAAAAAGCTTAAGTTTGATATGTTTGATGAAGCTGAGCTTTGAAGCTTAAGTTCAGCAGGTTGCATACCCCCGATGGCGGTATGCAAGGAAGCCCACTGTTTCACGCGAAGAATGTCATTTTACTGTTTTTAACAAAAAAGAACATAACAATTATACTATGGTACGGATTGACTGTGTTCCAACTCGCGATTGATTCAAACCGTCTGTGCATTTTGATATTTAGAGCTTCTCCCAGCATTATTGGATCTGTTCTAACTGTTCGAAGTATAAAAGCCATGTAGACCATGATTCCTGAAATTTATCTAGAAGTATGAGCGCATACAAATATTTCATTTCTATCACAATTTCAGTGAATATAGATTTTTTTGTTAGAATTTTAGTAGCGCTCCAAAGTATTCAATCCAGAACTATTGATGTTATTTCCTTGCATGAGTTTGTATGTATTCTATTTGAATCAAATCTGCCACTTCCTGTGTGCTAATACTGTGTCCTTTCCTGACTAAGCGATCAAATGTCCAACTGAATTCGTTTTTTTTCTGCGTGGGAAGGTAAACATATTGCTTATCCCAACCACACATCAGTAATGCACTTTTCGCAGAACTTTGTTTGCTCCCAATTTTTCTATTGAATAAATGACACACTTCATTGATTGCATCAGCACAAAATACGCATTTGATCAAACAAAGATAAATACACATTGGAACACATGATTTGCACATTTACCAAACGAACTTTAACAGTGACAATATTTATTTTTTATTCTAAAGTTTCCCCTGTTTTTATTGACGATTTGACAAACAGAGAAAAAACACATCCTAGGGTGAATCCCTTCAATTTCACATCTCAATTCCGGCGGCGGTGACCCTGATCTATAGCAATCGGCGCCGAAATGTGCGCCACAATCAACCGAAGCTGTCGTCGTCTTCGTTGCCGGCAGTTGTGCTCTCTAATGGAGGTGTTTGAGACACATGTTCTTCAATTAAAACTTTTACTTTCCTTCTGGTTGCCACGAAGCTGGGAGAGTCATTTCTTATAAATAGCTTCCTAAATACAACGCACGGGGTCGCCTGCATGAGTGCATCCGAACAATACCCAGCTTCGGTAGCTTACATACGGATGGAAGCGGTGCGTCGTTTTTTCTTCCTGCAATTGAGCCTAAGTGTTGTGACGAAAATTTATTTTTATAGCACTTTCGTTGCTTTTTATCGGGGCCATAAATAATGTTTTCTAGGCTGTGAACAGCAATCTAACTTGGTGTCCTGGGCGACGGTCTATTGCGCCCTTGCGATTACGATATATAACTTTAGAAAAACAAAAAAAAACGAGATACTATGAATGACTTCAGAACATTCAAGCGATTTGTCACGATTTGAAAAGAAAGTTTCTTTGGGAGAAAATTTTCACTTCTGGGATATTTTGTGCTACATTATACTTCACTTAAAAGACACGTGCTCTCAAAACTCGATTTACTTTGTACTAGAGTGATGCAATTGGACTGGAATCAATTTTCAAGTGCCAGTTTTTGCATAATGGATTTTGATTCCATGAATTACACTTCAAATAGGTACAAGTTGAAATTGAATAGAATATCATAGTCTATGTGGGGACCAACGTTTACTATGTATACTTCTTATTCACAATCGACGTTTCACATCTTGATCACACAAATGGACCCAAATCAAGTTATCCTTTCCACCCAAAAATAATGGCACGAGCAAGAAAACATTGTTTCAGCTCAATAAATCAACCTCCCAAGCGGTTATCTCTTCCCAACTTTTTTTTCGGTCACTCAAAGATATACTGCTGCTTAGTTTCTTTTCAGTTCGTGTATCCCCACTACAGTGCACAATGGGGAAATCCGATTTCAAAGGTGGAAAAAATTGATAACTTTCTTCACGAACAACTTACAGAAGAGATCAAGAGCTTATTCGAAAGGAAATTTTGCAAAGAATTCAGTGAGTGCTGTTTCATGGACGTGGAATGCTTCTGTATGTAGTTATTGAGCTCGTTTTGCCCTAATGCCCCATATATCGCGAGTTTTCAAACTATTTGTCATTTTATCTTTAAGACATTGTTCTAAAATTGTGTTTATCTCTTCACTGTGGATCCACAGAAGGGCACTAAATATATTTTGTTGGTAACAGTTGGAAATTTAAGGGATTTTGGGGCCAAATAAGCATCAAAGTGCATTTTATGTGCAATTTTCTTTTTTTGTGTAAAAAATAGTAATATTTACAGATAAGTGTTGATATTATTGTCTCAAAGTGTTGAATAGATATTGATAAATGTTTGCCGAACAATAAATAATGGAATAAATGGTTTTACAAATGTTTTATTTGGTTATTTATTGAGTAAAAAACAATTTTTAAAAACTTTTGAATAGCACCGATGCCAAACATTTCCAAACCATACCCGATAGCACAACTAGACAAGAATAGTCATATGTTATGAGTCTTGATGTGATCATAGATAGGAGGTGATGGGAGATACTCTTTTTTCTAACCTTTTTGCCCAAATTCCCCTATGAAATAATATAGCTCAATGATTCTGAGCAAGGAAATGATGTAGTAGTGTTAATTTAATTGATATTTTCCAGTGATATAATGGAAATAACAAATAATCATATACTTCATTGAAAATTATGAACTATAAGGGATTTAGGGGTCATACAGCTCATTTAATGTAACTTTTCATACAAAATAGGATAACTTTTCTCACGAGCGACTCACAGATAAGGTTAAGGGCTTATTCGAAAGCAAATTTTCCAAGAAATTCAGTGAGTGTTGTTTTATAGACATGATACACTTCTGTGTGTAGTTATTGAGCTGGTTTTGCCCCAATGTCCCATACATCAAATTTTTTCATATTTTGGTACTTTTGTCTTTCAAAAATTACACTGAAATTCTGTTTTCCTCTTCATTGTAGATCCATACATAGCACTTTACATATTTTGAATAAAAAAGTTGGAAATTTAAGGGATTTTGGGGTCAAATAATCTTCAAAGTGCATCTGTGTGAATTTTTCATGTACTCTGTAAAAAATAATAATACCCAAGAAATCATTCGCACTACATTACGTCTAATGATCATTTAGGGTTATTTTTATAGTATCATTGACAAATTATAATTGAATCAATGTTACTCCATCATTTCTTAACCCAGAATCATTGAGCTATATTATTTCATAAGGGGAATTTGGGTGAAACGTCATGAGAAAAGAATATTTCCTATCTACTCCTATCTATTATCACATCGACTAATATATTTACTCTTATCTAGTTGCGCAAACGGGTATGGTTTGGGAATGATTTGCATCGGCACTTTTCAGAAGCATTTAAAAAATCGGGTTTTACCCAAAAAATCACAAAGCAAAACACTTGCGAAATGATTTACTTAATTAGTTATTGTTTCGCAAACATTTATCAATGTCTGTAGAACATTTTGGAGAATAATAATATTTTTTATTAATTTTTACAGAATACATGAAAAATTCACGTAAAGTGCAATTTAATACTTATTTGACCCCAAAATCCCATAAATTTCCAACATTTACCAACAAAGCATGTATAGTACTTTTCTATGGATCTATAAGGAGAACACATCTTTGGTACAATACTTGGAAGATAAAAGCACGAAAAATGTGATGAACTGTGATGTATGGGACATTGGGGGAAAACGAGCTTAATAACTACATACAGAAGTGTCTCACGTCTATAAAACATCTCTCACTGAATTTCGTGGAAAACTCCCTTTCGAATAAGCCCTTAACCTTATCTGTGAGTCGCTCGTGAGAAAAGTTATCCTATTTTGAATAAAAAATTTCATTAAATGAGTTGTATGACCCCTAAATCCCCTATAATTCAATATTTTTAATGAATTATATGATTATTTGTTATTTTCATTATATCATTGGAAAATATCAATTAAAATAACATTACTAAATCATTTCCTTGCTCAGAATCATTGAGCTATATTATTTCATAGGAGAATTTGGGCAAAAAAGGTTAGAAAAAAGAGTATCTCCCATCACCTCCTATCTACGATCACATCAAGACTCATTACATATGACTATTCTTGTCTAGTTGTGCTATCGAGTATGGTTTGGAAATGTTTGGCATCGGTGCTATTCAAAAGTTTTTAAAAATCGTTTTTTACTCAATAAATAACGAAATAAAACATTTGTAGAACGATTTATTTCATTAATTATTCGTTCGGCAAACATTTGTCAATATCTGTTCAACACTTTGAGACAATAATATCAACACTTATCTGTAAATATTACTATTTTTTACACAATACATGAAAATTGCACATAAAATGCACTTTGATGCTTATTTGGCCCCAAAATCCCTTAAATTTCCAACTTTTACCAACAAAATATATTTAGTGCCCTTCTGTGGATCCACAGTGAAGAGATAAACACAATTTTAGAACAATGTCTTAAAGATAAAATGACAAATAGTTTGGAAACTCGCGATATATGGGGCATTAGGGCAAAACGAGCTCAATAACTACATACAGAAGCGTTCCACGTCCATGAAACAGCACTGACTGAATTCTTTGCAAAATTCCCTTTCGAATAAGCTCTTGATCTCTTCTGTAAGTTGTTCGTGAAGAAAGTTATCAATTTTTTCCACCTTTGAAATCGGATTTCCCCATTGTGCAGTGTCTTATGTTTTGGGACATCGACCCTTTTGCATGCCGTTATCAACAACAACGCAACAGTAGAGTTGCTGGAAGGAAACTCAAGGAGGCGTAATATCCGGAAAACCCTAAACACAATCGTTTCGCACTAATTTATCCGTTTTCCATATGACGCATTTCCCACGGCATGGAATGGTTGGATACACGCATGTTTGATGCTGGTGGGATCAATGCGTTTATGTTATTGTTTGCCGATTCTTACGAAATTAGATGTGTTTGTCTCTTGCTTTCTGCAGTTATTCAAGCAGTAGTAGTACATGTACGTATATAGGGCGTAATTTATGTTTTTATTCGGATGCTGGGCAAAAATAAGACAGTAATGCCTTGAATATCTTTCGAATTGCTATCAATATACTTGATGAGAGGGAATGGCTAAATCCAAATAGGCAGACTGGGTTTTATTTTCTGGCAAGGTTTCAGTTAAAATTCGGTTTCTGAACTTTTGATTATTTTTATGAACTTTTACCCAACTACTCACAATTTTGATTACTTTCATAGACTGGAATCGTATTACGACTTAAACGAATTGATTTATTCTTCATATTCTGAGTTTTCATTTCCTTTGAGTCAATATAACTCACTGAAAAAAGCCACCAGTTCGAATTGAAATCGATCTAGAATGCGCTGTCTAGAACGCGATCTTCTTCTTCATATTATTATTGGCATTACATCTCCACACTGGGACAGAGCCGCCTCGCAGCTTAGTGATCATTAAGCACTTCCGCAGTAATTAACTGCGTGGTTTCTAAGCTAGGTGACCAGGTGACGTCACTGCTATCTTGCACAAGCTGTACCGAGAGGACGCTCTATATGGTCTCAGCATGCTTACTTTTCTACTCTAATATGTGGTGATGAAATATGCGTCATTCTTGAAGTGTCGCCGTACCGAGCAGCACACATGTTGTAATTATAGGGTGTAGGTCATTTGGCATAAAGTCGTTTGGCAAATTTTTTCATAAGGCCGTTTGGCATAAAGGTCGTTTGGCATAATGTCGTTTGGCATAACGGCCGTTTGGCATAATGGTCATTTGGCATAATAATTGTGTAATCATCAAATTCGAAACTTATGCATAATATGTTCAATTATTTATAATGATTGTCACTTTAACATTTTAAAAGAGATGTTCTAAATTGATTTTTTCGAAAGATTCTATCAAATCATTTCTTGAAGGAACTTTAATTAGACTTTTTATTATCCGCCTATTCCACTTAAAATCTGTTTACCTCTGGGTCAGCAGTAAGATCGTCGTTGGCTAAAACAAACTACAATATACGGAATGACAAATAGCAAAATTGTAAGTGCAATAAAAAGCAAATGAAGTTATTTCTGCATGACATATATTCATCTCTTTAAAAGTATACTTTGTTGTTCATAAGTCTAAAAAGTATATTTCATTTTTAGGCATAACACAAGGGAGAATATGTATGGTTCCTATTCTCAATGTATGCAATATTCAGTTCTAGGAAAGGGAAGATATAGCTCCTTCTTTCAAAGGATGCATTTTCTTGGCGAAGGCAAAGGGAGATTTTATTCATTTGTTCAATTAAGGCATTTGCTCGGTTTAAGGCAAAGAGGGATATGATCCCTTCTTTCAAAGGATGCATCTTCCCGACAGTTACATCAGAGAAGATATGGTTCCATTTTTCAAAGGATACATTTGCCCGGCAGATGGCGAAATACGATATGCTTCCTTCTTCCAAATCAGGCATTTGCTCGGTTTAATGCGGGGGAAGATATGATCGCTTCTTTCAGCGGATGGCAGAAGGTCCAGAGAAGGCAAAAGATGATATGGTTCCTTCTTTCAATTCAAGCATTTACTCCGTTAGAGACAAGGGAAGATGAGATTCCTTCATTCAGAGGATGCATTTGCTCGGCAAAAGGTAAAATACGACATAGTTCCTTTATTCAAGGCTTTTGCTTGGTTTAAGGAAAGGAATATATGATCCCTTCATTTAGAAAATGCATTCGCCCGGCAGAAGTCCAAAGAGGAAATGGTGACTCCACTCCTGTACCCCGAATGCCATTACCCCGGATGGGACAGTACCCCGAGCTCCATTACCCCGAAAGTCAATTAGCCCGAATACATTTCGAATCTGTAGTTATCGACTATCGTAAAATGATAATCTTTAAAAAGAATTTGTTTAGAATAGAAGTATATACTACTTGGAGTTACTTAGATAAACGCAATAAAGCTTATGTTTAATAAACATTTTTGACTTAAATTATCATTCTACGCCATTATTATCTGGAGAAGTTCTATTCTAAGAAATGGTCTAAGTGAGGAGATAACACTTTCTTTCTATTAACATAGGTGTACAGTGGAAATAATACCTTCTTTATATGAACGGTAACGGTTTATGGCAAACACAGGAGGTAATGCCTTCTTAAAATGAACGCATTTGTCCAGTATAAGGCAAACATAAGAGATAATGAAGAATGTGTATAGCCGCCAGACATTCTAAATACTCACGCTCCTCTAATGTGGACGTGTACAATACACATGTGGAAGTATTGGCTTGATAAATGGATTGCGAGTGATTTGACTATGCGTCCAATTTGGGAATCTCGAGCTCGTTCAGTAGCCGCTAGGTTGCGAAGGCCGACGGAGGTCCTTCGTAGCTTAGTTGGTTAAAGCACCAGTCTAGCGTACTGTAGGGTCATGGGTTCGAGTCCCATCGAAGGGAAAGTGGTTACCTCAATACATTTTCCAAATCAATATCTTCCACATAACGTACATATTCACATATGAGTTTCCATAACATTGTAAATTAACGTCCAAGTCGGGTGGTTTAATCCCCGGAAATAGGCAATTACCTTTGATTGAACCCCCAAGAAGTCAGATGGGTAGAATATTGTGACACCACTTAAACGGAAATGAAAAATTGTGTTTTTCTGAAACTGGGAAGTGCCTTTAATGTGACTTGATGTATTGCCAGTGTCTTCAATGTAATTTATTAGGAACAATCACATATTTGAAAGATATTGCTCGTGCTGCTTGGGTGGTGGGTAGGCGTATTAGCCTTCTCTTCAGTCCCCTGGAAAAATCTCTTTCTCTTTCGTTCTTCATAAATATTGACATTTTGTGGCCTTGTTGTTTTCTAATTTCTTTGCAGCGAGAAAGGGGCAAGCAGTCCGTGCAGAGCTGGGAAAACTGCAAAAGCTGGTCCAAAGTATGCCGAACCGTTTATTCTAGACAATAAGCCGTTCTGGAGGTGCCATGGATTATTAAATTACTCTTGTTACTGTTTGTTACCAATAATATACCGAGGAGTGTAGGTGGTTGTATCCTTTTGAAAAGCATATTTCCTTAAAATATGCTATAATTACTAGCTTTAAGAACAAAATAAATGAACTTGTTACATTAAATAATCATTTTTTCATGTATTTCAATATGCCGTTTGAAGAAAAAATCGGAAAATAATTTATTCTCTTACAACTCACAATTTATGGGTGGTCTCATCATTTTGAAAAGCACTGTGGTAGTTCTAGAAGTTAAATTCACTTTAATTTATCTATAGCATCATCACCACCGTCATCAATGCGACAAGCCAGCATCTACGGTACTACAACCCAGCCGACCAATTCTTCCTATGAAGAATAATGCCCGTCAGGCTATAAGTTTCGCTTTAAACAAACATAAAAACATTGTTAGCTATTTTTCATCATCCAAGGCATTGGCCTGTTTTTTGTATATAAAACCCTGAAGAGCTTATGAAATATAGTTTTAGTCTCCGCGAAGAGATTTTATTTTGGTCCGAGTGCCAATATCGTAATATTGAATATACACAAACACAGGACTGTTACAGATTACGTGTCCACGTAAGGATTTAATTTCAATTTTTACACTTAGTTGATAATTTCAATCATTATTAAAGAATAAAATTTACGGTTAAAATCGGGTTCGACGTTATTTTGAGTAGATCAGGCTCAGCGTGGCAAAATCAGCGTCCGAATCAGGGATTGAATCCAAAATAAAATGAAAAAGTCCCTCACTTATCATCTTGGAATACATATACGATATGTAGCATACCGCGAAAGACTTTGTTTTTGCAAGCTGTCATGATAAAGAACTGGTTCGGGAGGCTACACCTCACGATAAATTTCTTTTAAAAAGCTCCAAACGCGAGGAGCACTGGTTCTGATGATGCATTTCAACTAGTTCTTCGCAGGTCCCCACTACGGTCCCCACTACAAAATGAGCGAGAATCATCTCTTTTTTGTGGGGCTGCCAATTCAACTTTATTTTTTTCGCACTTGAATTCAAGTTTGATAAATTTGTTATCATGGCTTGTTATGATTCGGAACAATTTTGCCGTTCTTTTATTGTTGTTCGTTCTCCATCGACAACGATATCTGCAAACGCTGACAATAAATATGCTCAACCGCAGTCTAATAGGCTAAAGTTTGTATCTATTTGTAGTCGCTTGTATTCTCGTGCTCATACACGGAAAAGCGGTCCATCGGTCATCGTTGAATCTAGTCCATTGTGCTGGCCTACAGTCACAACACTTCTTGATTCGGTACTACTTTATCTTTGCAATTAGCTCTTCAGTTCATGCATTCAACGACATCGCCGCCGTCTGCAGCTCATGTGGCACATTTTATGGAATGTTGAATCCTTGCTAATAATGGTGTTGGTTACGTCCGTTCCAACTGATGTACTGCCTGTCTCTGAGCAAATTATTTAATATTCGAGAATGTTGTAATATGTATTGACTGCCTATAAACATTAAACGTACTTAGCCTTTCGAATGACTACCGTCCCAGAAGTATTCTAATGAGTGGTTCTACAAAGGCAGCCTTTCTGCATTTCTGAAGGTAATTAAGCGCTAAGTGGCATAATTGCATGAACTTATCGGATCTCTAAACAGGAAACCCCTGCTCAATCCAGATATGCAGCAAGGCTCGCCTTCTTTAACATATTTTAATTCAATGGGGCGAGCTAATTGTTCAATCCGTACTCAGTTCTGGATAAAAAATCTCTGAACTCATTAATCAACCCGGCGAACATTACGTAAAATCCATTTCGCTTTCTGTTTCTTATCCATCCATCAAGCATTGTTCGTCGTTCTTTCCTTTCCCCGGAAAAGGCGTCCCTTCTGGAAGTTACCTTCGCAAAGAATCATCCCCGGAGCTCCATTCACCAAAAGTACCTGCGCGAAATGCTTGCAAATCGAACCGGCTGGACCAGTCACTACTTTCGTACATCCTTACCTGACTGCAAGGATAAATCATCGTAGACCGAATGGCA